>NW_022436944.1:12006303-12580760 GCF_009761245.1 Sapajus apella | reverse complement strand
TAATTTTTTTTTTTTTTTGTATTTTTAGTAGAGACGGGGTTTCACCATGTTGACCAGGATGGTCTCGATCTCTTGACCTCGTGATCCACCGGCCTCGGCCTCCCAAAGTGCTGGGATTACAGGCGTGAGCCACCGCGCCCGGCCAATCTAATCTTTAAATGTTCAAATCATACAGTCAGTGGGTCCCAATTGGGGGACAATTCTTATGAAAACATTGATTGTGACCATGGAAGCTTAAAAGGGGCAGTGGGCAATACTCTGTGTGCTTTGGGGTAGATGAATAGATGAGATAAGGGAATTGATGCTGATGCAAACGATTTTCTTCTCAGCTTTTTCTTCTTTCTCCTCTGGAGTGCAAGTCATTATTTCTGTATTCTTTCTCCTTTCCCTCTACTTTTTTCTTTTCTCCCCTCCCTATCCCCTCTCTGCCTGCAGTTACTCATTATCGTTAACATGGTGCTAGTTTCTTTGAGTTATTTGGTGACCTGAGTTGGTAACAGTTGGCCTTTATACAATTAGCATCTTTATTAGTTTGCTAGAGCTGCTGTACCAAAATGCCTCAGGCTGGGCGGCTTAAACAACAGAAATTTATTTTCTCACAGCTCTGGAGGCCAGAAGTCCAGGGTAAAATGTCAGCAGATTTGGTTCCTTCTGAGGGCTGTGAGGAAGAATCTGCTCCATGCCTCTCCTCTAATTTCTGGTGCTTTGCTAGTACTCTTTGGCATTCCTGGGCTTGTGGATGTGTCACCTCAGTCTCTGCCTTCATCTGCACATGGCATTCTCTCTGTGTGCATGTTTATCTCTGTGTCCAAATTTCCGCTTTTTATGAGGACACAGTGACATTGGATAAGGGCCAACCCCAATGATCTAATTTTAACTTAATTACCTCCGTAAAGATCACATTTTCAAATAAAGTCACATTTTGTGGTACTGAGGAGGGATTAAGACTTCAGCATGTCTTTCTTGGGGGAGTCACAATTTGACCCATAACAGCATCTAAGGAAATATCTGTGCAGCAAATAGATATGCAAATGATTCAATAAAGTAATCACAAATGTTATTGAGCATTTTCTGTGGGCTGTGTAAATAGAGAGATATGTTATCTCATTTACTTCTTTAAAAAATGAGATAGATACTACTGTGAACTTGGTTTTATACATGAAGTGTGTGAAGCCTTCAATAAGTGATCTGCCTAAAGCCACATGTATGTTACCTACCAATACCATGTTTCAAGCATAGAACTGTCTAATGCCCACATCTAAACTTGCAGGCACCTGCATACTGCTTCCAGAATAGATCACTGAACCTGTGAAAGAAAAATGTCACATGCTCTTTAATTTTTAAAAAGTAAAATGTATTTTTCCCTATCTCCATTTCTGCTAGTAAAATTGAGACCTGCTTCCACCCTCCATTTTTTTTGTTGTTTATTAAGGTATTCTTTGCTTTTTTTTTTTTTTTTTTTGAGCTAGAGTCTCTTGTCACCCAGGCTGGAGTGGAGTGATGTGGTCTCAGCTCACTGCAACCTCCCTCTCCTGGGTTCAAGCCATTCTCGTGCCGCAGCCTCCTGAGTAGCTGAGATTACAGGCATGCAGCACCACACCTGGCTAATTTTGTATTTTTAGTAGAGACGAGGTTTCACCATGTTGGCCAGGCTGGTCTCAAACTCCTGACCTCAGGTGATCTTATTCTTGGCCTCTCAAAGTGCTGGGATTATGGGCGTGAGCCTTTGCGCTCATCCTAAGGTATTCTTTTGATGGATTTTGGTAACTGTACAAAATCATGTAACCACCAGTATATCCTAGATACAGAACAGGTTCCTTATCCTAAAAAGTTTCCTCCTGACCCTTTACAACTGAAGCTTGCTCACCACTCCCAGGCCCAGACCCCCAATCAGTGTTTTGTCATTATAGTTTCCTACAAGCTGGGTTTTGGTTTATAATGATAAAGTCCTAAAAAGAGCAAGTCTTTGTTAGTAACCAAAAGAGTCTGAGAAAGAGATGAAGAGGAAGTCTTCTCTTACAGTTATAATGGGAGGAATAACTTTTGTGCGTTAAAACTTGTTAAAATAATCTGATATGATAAGAGTTGATTTGATAACGTTCATGACATTATTAATTTTCTTTTCTAATGTAAAATGGAGACTTGTAAGAACAGTCATTATTGCTTATTTTTCTAACCTTAGGGCTTAAACACAATGTCAGCACAGGACAGAAGCTCAATAATTATTAATTCAATTAATTAATGAATGGGAATTAATGTTGAAGATATTTATAACTTTAGAGGAGCCAGATGGGAATCTGTCGCTAGGTTCTCTAAGGCTTTCTTTTTCTCCTTTTTCCCCCTGAAGAACTGAGAGTTTATAAGAAGTAAGAAAGTTCAGTTTATTATGCAAGCCATTTGCCTGGAAACTGAAATTACATACTTTGTTTTATATCAGAGGCTCTTAAACTTTTTTGGTCTCAGAACTAATTTACACTCTTAAAAAATTATTTTAAGTTCTAGGATACATTTGCAGGACATATTACATAGGTAATCATGTTACATAGGTAATCATGTGTCATGGTGGTTTGCTGCACCTGTCAACCCATCACCTAGGTATTAAGCCCCACATGCATTAGCTGTTTATCCTGATGCCCTACCTCCCCTTACCCTCCAACAGGCCCCATTTTTTGTTGTTCCCCTCCCTGTGTTCATGTGTTCTCATTGTTCAGCTCTCATTTATAAGTGAGAACATGTGTTATTTGGTTTTCTGTTCTTTTGTTAGTTTGCTGAGGATAATGGCTTCCAGCTCCATGCATGTCCCTGTGAAAGACATGATATTTTTTTTAATGGGTGCATAGTATTCCATGGTGTATATGTACCACATTTTCTTTATCCAGTGTGTATCACTGATGGGCATTTGGGTTGATTCCATGTCTTTGCTATTGTTAATACTGCTGCAATGAACATACATGTGCGTGTATCTTTACACTCTTAAAAGGAATTGAGAGCTGCAAAGACATTTTGTTTATGTGGGTTACATCCAGCAATAGTTACTCTTTTAGAAATTGAATGATAAATTATAAAACTGTTTAACTGGCTGGGTGCGGTGGCTCATGCCTGTAATCCCAGCACTTTGGGAGGCCAAGGCGGGCAGATGTTGAGGTCAAGAGATTGAGACTATCCTGGCCAACATGGTGAAACTACTAAAAATACAAAAATTAGCTGGGCATGGTGTCACACACCTGTAGTCCCAGCTACTTGGGACGCTGAGGCAGGAGAATTACTTGTGCCCAGAAGGCAGAGGTTGCAGTGAGCTGAGATTGTGCCATTGCATTCCAGCCTGATGACAGAGCAAGACTCCATCTCAAAAAAAAAAAAAAAAAAAAAGAAAGAAAACAAAAAACTATTTAGCTGTTAATTCCCTTTTTAAAAAACCTATTCTGTGTTAATATAAATAATTTTTTCATTAAAAATAATGATTTTCCCAAAACAAAAATATATTTATCAACAAGGGTGGTACTGTTTTACATTTTTACAAATTACTAGGGTGTTAGAACACAGATTCTCACCTCTTCTCAATTCAGTTTGTTGTGGTGTGTTGTTTTGGTTCAAATATATGAAGAAAATGCAACCTAACAGAAATATGGAGGTGGAGGAGGCTGAGGCAGGAGAATCGTTTGAACCCAGGAGGTGAAGGTTGCAGTGAGCTGAGATTGCGCCACTGCACTCTAGCCCAGGTGACAGAGCAAGACTTCATCTCAAAAAAAGAAAAGAAATACAGATGTGGAAAATGGGAGTTATTTTAGTGGCCTTTTCAATTACTTGTGGGTATTCTTTTTTGATACTATACCAAAGCTCGGCAAAGCTTGGTAGTTTCTTAAATGTTGGTTGTGATGTAGAACTTGAAATCATATCATTGGCCTTTTTCTACTCTGTTACTTTAAAATTAATTGGTCTGTTTTGCAGTTTGAATTGATGTTTTAACGTCATGCATTGGTCATTTGAAAAATATTGGTTTGCTGAGTTACACAGATCATCCAAATTTGGCACAGTTCATTTTACAACGTAAGAAAATTGTATTTGTTAATATCATCACTGATTTCACCAGAGAAGCCTTTGAGTATTGGGAAACTTTTCAAGTTTTTGGTAGCAGTTACAAGTTCTAAAAAAATTCTAATTTCAACTTTAAATTTTCAGTTGTATTATTAGGAACAAACACTGTCAGTTGTGTGTGTGTGTGTGTGTGTGTGTGTGTGTGTGTGTGTGTGTGTGTGTGTTTGAAGTGACAGGCTCACTTTGTTGGTTTTTGAGAGAATGTCTACCAAATACCCAAATCTGAATGGCCTTGCTTATCTGTCAGCTATTCTTTCAAGTAAAAATGGTATTCCATGGGAAAAGCAGCTCAGCTTGCAAATCAAACAATCGTACAAGTACTTTTCCTTGAGATAACTATCAAACTTCGATATGAAGCCAAAGGCCTCAATGTGTAGTTCTCATTTCGTCCCACAGAATATTAAAAAGACATGTACTAGACAGGTGAGATACAATAAAATGTAATCGCTTTACTGCTTCATCAAGCAATAAAGGACATTTGTAAGTGAAACGGGCCCCTAGGCCTCATGCCTGACTCCCTGCTCTAGTGCGTGCTGGTGAAGAATGCAACAACTACTGGCATAGTTTGCTGGTACACTGATTTATGCCATGCCACCAACAGTTTTACCCACCATTACTATTACATCACCAGTGCAAATGTCAACACAATTAAAAATGCAAATAATGTTTTAGTGTTATTATGGACATAGTTTTGACCTCACAAAAATTTCTGAAAGGGTCTTGGGCCTCCCAGGAATCTGCAAACCACATTTTAAGAACTACTCATCCAATGGAAACAGCAAAAACCAGAGTGAGCCTCTAATGAAACAATATGTTCTCAAGCCAGTAACACACATGACATATGCACATGCTTACTTGTACAAGATAATGTCATAAGTGATGGGCTACAGTGTTACATAAAGAAGATATATTAAAATTCTCAGAAAACAGAAGAGTCACCTTATAACCGTAAAAAATGTGATCAATTGAAGAAGAATTTTCAAAAATAAGAACTACTTACTTTGCCAGTGGATCTTAAAGCCTTCAGCAATCAAAATTCAGGTTACAAGTAACAATGATATGTTTAAAGAGTCAGGCTGGGCGTGGAGGCTCATGCCCGTAATCCCAGTATTTCTGGAGGCCGAGGCGGGTGAATCAGCTGAGGTCAGGAGATCAAGATCAGCCTGGCAAACATGGTGAAACCCTGTCTCTACTAAAAATACAAAAAATTGCCAAGCATGGTGACAGGCGCCTATAATCCCAGCTACTCAGGAGGCTGAGGAAGGAGAATTGCTTGAACCCAGGTGGCAGAGGTTGCAGTGAGCCGAGATGGCACCACTGCACACTCCAGCCTGGGCAACAAGAGTGAAACTCAGTCTCAAAATAAATAAATAAATAAACAAAAAATAAAGAGTCTCATATAGTGAAAGATTGAGGAGCTGCCATTCTTCATGAGGATCTTTCAGAACTCAATTCAGCCTGAATTTTCCCAGGTCCATGCTATTGTCAATCAGAAGTCAATCTGATGTTTGATTATATACAAACATAGAGAGCATAGATATAAGTTACATGGCATAATAATAAAATAAGCACTGATGAACCCACAACCTAGTTTAGAGCTAGAACTTTGCCAGTGCCCCTTAACCTATCGATGTTCTTCTCTCCCATTCTGTCCCTCTGCCTCCCCCACCAGGGGGAGACTTTATCTTAAATTTTGGATTATTATTCTCTTACTTTAAAAAAAATAGCTATATCACATATATTTGTGTCACTAAATCATATTTCATTGGCTTTTGTGCTTTATAAAATGGTTTTTGTACTGTATGTAATTTTGTAAAACATGTTTTTTTCAATTCACTGTTTTTATGATTTATCCGTATTGTGGCATGCAACTGTGATCCACTCATTTGCATTGCTGTGCAGTATTTCATTGTATGAATATACCACAATGTACTTATCTGTCCTCTTATCATTGGTCATTTAAGTGTTTATAGTTTCTTGCTATCATAAACAATGGTGATGTAAAAATAATTGTACACATCTTTTGGTACATATGTGTAAGAGTTGCTCTTGGGTATATAGAAGGGATAGAATTGCTAGGATGAAAGATACACACATACCTGTAGAAGATAATCTCAAATTATCTTCTAAAGTTTTCATACTAATTTTAGTTCCATGTAGGAATGTATAGGAGAACAGAGGTTTACACTGGTATACTTCCATCCCAATACTTGCTACTGTCATTTAATCTGGTTGGTGTAGAATGGTGTCTTGGTGTGATTTCACTTTTTTTTTTTTTTTTTTTTTTTTTTTTTTGAGACAGAGTTTCGCTCTTGTTACCCAGGCTGGAGTGCAATGGCACGATCTCGGCTCACCGCAACCTCCGCCTCCTGGGTTCAGGCAATTCTCCTGCCTCAACTTCCTGAGTAGCTAGGATTACAGGCACGTGCCACCATGCCCAGCTAATTTTTTGTATTTTTAGTAGAGACGGGGTTTCACCATGTTGACCAGGATGGTCTCGATCTCTTGACCTCGTGATCCACCCTCCTCGGCCTCCCAAAGTGCTGGGATTACAGGCTTGAGCCACCGCGCCCGGCTGATTTCACTTTTTATTTTCTTGGTAAGATTAAATGTCTTTCTATATGTATATTCACCATTCTTGCTTCCCCTTCCTTGAAATACCTGTTTATATCTTTTGCACATTTTCCTATTGAATATTTTATTGATTTGTAGTTCTTTATGCATTCTTGGTATTATTTGTCAGATATAGTCATGTGTTACTTAACAATGAGGATATGTTCTGTGAAATGCATTGTTAGGCAATGTTGCACTTATGTGAAGATCATAGAGTGTATTTACACAAACCTAGATGGCATAGTCTGACAATATTTATACCCAGGCCATATGGTAAACTTGGTTCCTGGCTACAAACCTATACAGCATTTTACTGTACTGAATACTGCAAGCAATTGTAACACAATAGTAAGTATTTGTGTATCTAAGCATATCTAAATATAGAAAAAATACCATAAAAATAAAGATTACAGGTAACAAATGGTACAACTGTATAGGGCACTTAGCATGAATGGAGCTTACCGGACTAGAATTTGCTCTGGGTGAGTGAGTGAGTAAGTGAATGGTGAATGAATGAGAAGTCTAGGAGATTACTATACACTACTGTATGCTTTAGCAACACTGTACATTTAAACATTTCTGTTAAAAGCTAAGACACAAACACACATATTAGCATAGGACTATACAAGGTCAGAATCATCAATATCACAGTTTTCCACCTCTGCATCTTGTCCCACTGGAAGGTCTTCAAGGGCAACAATATGCATGGAGCTGTCACCTCTTATGATAACAATGCTTTCTGCTGCAATACCTCTGGAAGGCTCTGCTGGAGGAGGTGTTACTCTTCAGAAATATGTCTGTGGTGGTTTACTTGGTTTGTTTCTTTTATTCATCATAGATTGACTTGTAAGCAGATAATGCACCATGAACATTCTCTCTATTAATGAAAACCTTTTGGTTTGATATCCATGTTTTCAGACTTTAAGGATCTTGTTGAAGTCTGCAAAAGCTTCTCCTAAGCCCTGTACGGTGAGTTTTTATTTTCTTTTTATTTTTTTTTCTTCTCCTACAGTTCCCTTTTCTCTTGGCTCTTCTTCAGCTATGTATTCCTAGGTGACAGGAATTTTTCAGCTCCACTATAGTCATCTGGCACCATTGTCATATATGCGGTTCATCGTTAACTGAAAAGCCATTATGTGGTGCATAACTGTGTATGTGTTGCTAGTATATTTCCCCAGACTATGGCTTATTTGTTCACTTTTAAAGTTATCAGTGTTTGGCATTATAGACAGGATTATTTGCTGTTATTGTTTACAATCTTTATTCTGAGGTCATATAGTGTTCTCCTTTTAATCATCTGGCTGAGGTCTCCCGTAGAGTTGAAATGAAGCAGTGATTGAGGATATAGTAGCTGCTGTGTTATGATAGCTTGGGCTGCCATAACAAAACACCACAGACTGTGTAGCTTAAGGCAACAGAAAGATTTTTTTTTTTGAGACAGAGTTTCTTTCTTGTTGCTTAGGCTGGAGTGCAGTGGTACGACCTTGACTCACTGCAACCTCCAGCTTCCAGGTTCAAGCGATTCTCCTGCCTCAGCCTCCTGAGTAGCTGGGACTAAAGGTGCACACCACTACAACTGACTGATTTTTGTATTTTTAGCAGAGACAGGATTTCATCCTGTTGGCCAGGCTGGTCTCAAACTCCCAGCCTCAGGTGATCCCCCTGTCTTGGCCTCTCAAAGTGTTGGGATTACAGGCGTGAGCCACTGTGCCTGGCCCAGATCTGTAGGCTACAAGTCTCAATTTGAGGTGTGGGCAAATACAGTTTCTGATAAGGATTGACGGCCACCTTCTTACTGTGTCCTTATCTGGCCTCTTCTTAGTGTGCACAGAGGGAGAGTGAACTCTGGGGTTTCTTCCTATTCTTAGAAGGATGTCAGTTTTATTAGATTAATAAAACTGTGTGACCTCGCTTAATCTTTATTACCTTCTTATAGGTCCTCTCTGAATACAATCACATTTCGAGTTAGGGTTTCAAAATGTGAATTTGTGGCAGGAGTTGGGGGTGAAAGGGGTGTATGCAATTCAGTCCGTAACAGATTCTATCTTTGTTAGTTCTTTAAAGAGAATGCTTTTATCACTAAGAATTAAGTATGAGCTTGATATCTTTTATGAATGCAAGCAAGTTCTCTTTCATTCTTAGTTTATTTGGGGAGTAAGTCATGTTTGCATGTTTAATTTTGTCAAATGCTTTTTATGCATCTATTTAAATGAGTATATGTAAGTTTTCTCTCCTTTAATCTGTGAACATGATTAATACATTTGTGGATTTTCTAGGGTTAAACTACCCTGGAATTCCTGTTATAAACCCAACTTGGTCAAGATATGTCATCATACTGGATTTGTCGTGTCAATATTTTGTTTAGGATTTTTGCATTTATAAGTGAGATTGACTTGTAATACTTCTTTCTCATATTGTACCTGTCTGTTTTTGATGTTGAGTTTATACTTGCCTCATTGAATACATTAGGGGAGTGTTTTCTCTTTTTTTCTTTTCTGCAAGAGGCATATGGTACAGTGATAAGGAGCATGAATTCCTAAGGTGCCAGAATGTGTGCTGATGGGTCACATAGCTGTAATTCCCAGGTACAGTGTGAATAACTTGGGATGAGGCCACTGGGCCTATGTTACCCAAACTCAAATTCTTTTACAGAAATACCTGTATGATGAAGTTATTAAGTTAAAAGGTAGAAAAAATAATTTGTTTTTAAGCCTTTAAATAGTCAAGTTCTATTCACTGTTGACTGATATTACTGGCTATGATCCCAATGGCCTAAATTTTCTCAATATTTCCATTTTTATCATGAATGTAAGGCTTTCTACAAGCCTTAGAAATGTCACTGTAAAAATGTAAACATGATCTAGTATCCATATAAAATGGCTATAGAATGTAAAAATGCTTACTCTAATAACTGGATGCCCACCAGATACCCTCACTCCTCAGGAGGCCAGATGGAAAATAAAGGATAACTTTCAGAGATGCAAATTCAAGAAAAAACCCTACGGATATTTAACTTCACTGGCATGAGATTTCCCTGTGTTGCCCTGTGTTTCCCTGTGTTTCTCTGGCTGTCTAAGAGAAACCAAAATTGTATTTGTTGGTGAAATTGTCCTGAGCTTTAGGACTAAATAGATGTTGGGGTTAGTATTGTAAGTTGCTTTCCTGGTGTTTCTGCACTTCACTTTCGCTGTGTCTCTTGCTCCTTCACTTAAGAGGGTGACAAATGCCACGGCAGAAAATTTACTTCTCTGTTGTCAGGAACAGATGTTGGAGTGTTTAGAGCTGTAATTGGCTATGGTTTTTTTCCCCCCCAGATTTCTTCCATCTTATAATTTTGAATGAAGCTCAAAGGGAAGCTGCACCTATAAAGCTAAAACTTTGAAACTCAGAGATTCCAAAGGGAGGTGTTTCAGACTTATGTATATTTTTACACTTATAAACCCCAAATAACAAGACTCTTGCCATGTTCTCCAACTCAGAGATTCTTTCCTTAGTGTGTCCAAGCTACTAGTGAACCCATAAAAGGCATTGTTCCTTTCTGTTACAGTGTTTTTCATCTCTAGCAATTTTAAATTTTTTTCTTCAAATTTCAATCTCTCTGCTTTCGTTACCTATCTGTTCTTAGATGTTGCCTTCTTTTCCATTAGAACTCTTACTAAACACAGTTGTTTTATTTTTATTTGTTTTTTTATTTTTTTGAGATGGAGTTTTACTCTTATTGCCCAGGCTGGAGTGCAGTGGCATGGTCTTGGCTCACTGCAACCTCCAGCTCCCAGGTTCAAATGATTCTCCTGCCTCAGCCTCCCAAGTAGCTGGGATTACAGTTGCCTACCACCACGCCTATTTTTTTTTTTTTTTTTGTATGTTTAGTAGAGATGGGATTTCACCATGTTGCCCAGGCTGGTCTCAAACTCCTGGCCTCAGGTGATCCACCCATCTCGGCATCCCAAAGTGCTGGAATTACAGGTGTGAGCCACCACACCTGGCCAATCACAGTTGCTTTAAATTTGCAGTCAATAAGTCCAATATCCCTGCCATATGTGAGTCTGGTTCAGATGATTGCTCTGTCTCTTCAAACTGTGTTTGTTGCCTTTTAGTTTGCCTTGTAATTTTTTTTGAAAGCCAGACATGATGGAGTTGGTGAAAGTAACTCTGGTAAATAGGCCTTTAGTGATGTGGCAGTCACGTGTGGAGAAAAGGGAGGCATTCTGTAGTTCTATGATCAGGTTTCAGTCTTTTAGTGAGCCTTTAAACTGCGGACTTCGCACATGTTTCTCATTTCCCCCACACTCACCATCTTAGGTGGGATAGGATGGCTAGAAGGGGCTAGAGTTGGATATATTCCTTTCCCCAGGTGGGTTAGGCTCATAAAATTCCAGTAGGTTAGTTTCTGCTAAAATAGTTTCTCCTGAGGGTAGTTCCTGTTAAGAAGAACAGAAGCCTGTGGCATATTTAAAGTTTATCTTTCCCCTTCTCATGTTGGAAATACAAGGGGATTTTTCCTTGCTTTTCACTGTAAGAAACTGGTAGCACTCCAGGAGCTAACACCAACAAAAGTGTGAGGCCTTCCTAAAGTTTTAGCTCAGTCTTATCTATTCTCAGCCTCCAGCATTTCCTCAATTATAGTTCATGTTTCCCTACTGTGGCACTGGTTTCTGAAGAGGTTTCTGCCCTGGTAAGTTGCAACTCTCTGTACCTGCTACTATCTCCAATTTCTGAGGCAGTGGTTTGCTCTGGAACTTCTTTTCTCTGATGGATCTAAGAAGATTTGTTGATTTTTCTATTTGTTCAGTTTTTTACTTCTTGTTAGGATGGAATGGTGACTTCCAAACTTCTTATATGCTGAACTGAAAACCAGAAGTTAGTTCTTCACAGAGCTTTTTAAAGTTAAGAACCTTAAAGTTAACTCACTCCTAAGTTCTCAAAATACTTTTCAGATTTTTCAAATAGTGTTCTTAGTAGTCTGGTGGAGAGAATCCTTGGTATTTGGAGGCAGAGAGGCAATACGATAGTAATTGTATTTATTGAAAGAGATAATGTCAAAACCAAACCAAATCAAACCAGAAGCTGCATTTGAGAGGATTAGCCAGAGAACATAAAGCAGTATGAATAGTTTGGAAGAAAAGTAAATGTGTCCAAAATAAAAAGTATTATGGATTTGTTGCAGTAAATTTTATCTGTCAGTTTAGGCTAAGTTATGTTGTGGTGACAAACAGCCCTAAGATCTGAATTGCTTGTGACAACCAAGGTGTATTTTTCACTCATGCTCCATATTGATTGCAAGTCAGTTGAGGCCTTGCTCCCTGTCATCTTTGTTCTGCAACTCAGCTTGAAGGAGTAAGCTCCCCCTGGGACATGACAGTCAAAGGAAAGGAGAAGTTGTTGTTCCAAAGAGGAACACAGCACCTCTACTCACATTTCTCGTCCCAAAGCATGCCATCTGCATTCAGTGGAGTGGGGATGAATATACAACAGGAAAGGGAACTACAAGTCACATGGCCAAGCATGACATCATTGTGGTGGAAAGTATAGTCTTCCCAATGAAAGGCGTATCAGATATTTTGAATATTAATACAATTTGCCATGTAATGTCTACCAAGTTCCTCCCTAATTTATGGTGAGTTGGCTATTTAGAATTCTCTTATCCAAGACTTTCCAAGACTGTGATCACTACTGTGTGAAGCTTGGCCACGTCCATATGTACTTGACAATGAGTTCCCTTACCTTCATTTTTCTAGAAGATAAGGGGACAAAGAAATTTCTCAGATAAATGTTTTTGTGAGTGGCTCTTGGGCATTTGATGAGATTGAAGGCATAGCAGTTTCTCTCAAGCTATTCACAGCCTCTTTTTGTAAACATTGCCTCTCCAGGAAATCCTTGGTGTAAGCATATGTTCTTGGAATTTGCGTTGTGAGACAGATGGCAGAAAAATGACTCCTCTTTTATTCCCATTAATTTTGATTGTTGAGAAACATGTGGTTACCCCTGTTGCCATGATGTAGTATCATTGTAATAATAAATATGCTGATAAAATTATGATAAATTGTTTAACCTGTGTGAAGATGGGGATAAAACTGCTAAATGGGCAGGATAAGAAACAAGTATAGGTAAGCCGTATTAAACACATGTAGAAACAATATAAAGCAGTGAAAGCAAAGACTGCTTGTTTAATAACTAGCATACAAGGCATCAAAAGTCAGGTCAAAATGTAAAAGAAAAATCTTGCAACTCAAAGGTCAAAAGCTGGCAGCTCACAGGATAAGTCTGGGTCACATATATGTTTCATTTGAGCAGCACCATGTTTTAAATATCAGATGTTACATACTAAATAATTTAACTTCTGGCTTCTCTTGAAAAATGGAAAGACTTGTCAATGTTTACTAATATTCCTGGATGACACAGCTGGCTGGTACTGATTTACTCTTGTTTCTTTTCTTTTATTATTATTTTTGAGATGAAGTCTTGCTTTGTCACCTAGGCTAGAGTGCAATCATATGATACCAGCCTACTGCAACTTCTGCCTCCCGGGCTCAAGCGATTCTCCTGCCTCAGCCTCCCAAGTAGCTGGGATTACAGATGCCCATCATCACACCTGGATAATTTTTGTATTTTTTGTATCAATGGGATTTCACCACGTTGGTTAGGCTGGTCTTGGACTCCTGACCTCAAGTGATCCATACGCCTCAGCCTCCCAAAGTGCTGGGATTACAGGCATGAACCACTGTGCTCAACCTACTCTTGTTTCTTTGAGAGGTAGCATGAATCTCCAATTTGTCACGTACCATGTAGATGGATTAAAAATCTTAATATGAAAAGTAAAACTTTATAGTTTATGAAAGAAAATACGGGATGCTGTCTGAGGGCAGACTAATTACCTAAGACTCCAAGTAGTAGATACTATACGTTAAAAATTTATTTTCATCAAAATTAAGGATTCTTATTTAACAAAATTCATCATAGACAACCTACAGGGAAACAGATTGGAAATGCTATTTTCAATGTATAAAACTAGCAAGCCATTTAGAATATTCAGGGAATTCTAGCATATAATTCTAACTTATAGCAAGAAAAAGTCAGAAAGCACAGAATTAAGTAGTTAATAGAAAGGGAAACTTGTATAATCATTAAATCTCTTAAGTGAATGTAATAAGAAAAATGCAAATTAGAATAAATTAACTCAACTTTGTTACAGTCCAGTTAACAATGAGGTCACATAATGTCAAATATTGGCCAAAGATGTGAGAACATGAGAATCCTTGTCTATGGCTGGTGGAAGTATAAACAGTCATTCCAGTAAGCCATTTTAGCAGTTCGAAGTGAAATTAAGAATACATAAATATCATGCCTAGAAATTCTATGCCCAGAGAAATTTCAGCATCTGGAGAATCACTCCCATAGAGTTTTGCAAAAAGATATACTCAAACAGGTACATGAGAATGTTCATAGCAATATTACTTGAACTAACAAAGATCTGAAATAACATAGGTATCCATCTTTAGTGGAATGCACAAATAAAATGTGGTACATACATTTAATAAATATTATGAAACAGACAGATGCCCCATATAAATAAAATTTATATATCACAATATAAATATATATGCATCAAAATAAATATGCATGAAAGATGGTTTGAACATCAAACTTTAAATATAGTAGAGTAGGTGCCTATACATGGAAAGAAATTGGGATTGGAAAGAGGAATAAAGAAAATTAACATAAAACAAATTGAAATAGAATAGAATAGTCTTGCAGGGGCCACCAATGATAGCATACTGTGATTTTAGGAATATTATTCATTCAGTTCTGTAAACCTAAAGTTATAAAAGACTTCAATTAAAAAAAAGGAGCTACTACAGTAGTCCCCTATTACCTGCAGGGAATATGTTCCAAGTCTCCCAGTAAGACGCCTGAAACCTTGGATAGTACTAAACCCTATATATACAATCATACCTTGCTTTACAATGGGAATACATTCAGAGAAATGCATCGTTAGGCAATTACATGTTTGTGTAAAGATCATAGAGCGTATTTACACAATCCTAGGTGTCATAGCCCACTACACACCTAGGCTATATGATATAGCCCATAGCTCCTAGATTGCAAAACTGCATAGCATGTTACTGTACTGAATACTACAGGCAGTTTTTAACACAACGGTAAGTATTTGTGTGCCTAAACATTTCTAAACATAGAAAAAATCCAGTAAAAAATACGGTATATAATCTTATAGGACCATACCAGCATAGTATATTTGGTCTGTCATTGAAATATCTTTATGGAGTGTATAACTGTACTGTGGATTTTTTTCTATACATACATATGATAAAGTTTAATTTATAAATTAGGCAGAGAAGGAGATTGACATCAGTAACAAATAATACAATGGAATAATTATAACAATATATTGTAATAAAAGTTATGTGTATGTGGTCTCTCTCTCAAAATACCTTGTAATGTACTTACCCTTCTTTACCCTTCTTTTTTTTTTTTTTTTTTTTGAGACAGAGTCTTGCTCTGTCACCAGTGCAGTATCATGACCTGGGCTCACTACAACTTCTGCCTCCTAGGTTCAAGCAATTCTCCTCCCTCAGCTTCCCCAGTAGCTGGGATTACAGGCACAAGCCACCATGTCTGGTTAATTTTTGTATTTTTAGTAGAGACAGGGTTTTGCCAGGTTGGCCAGGCTGGTCTCAAACTCCTGGCCTCAAGTGATTCACCCGCCTCAGCCTGCCAAAGTGCCAGGAGTACAGGCGTGAGCCACCATGCCTGGCCTTACTGTTCTTATTGTGATGAAGAGGGAACAGAGTGGAATGGCATGAGATTTCATCATGGTACTCAGAATGGTATGCAATTTAAAACTTGTGAATTGTTTATTTCTTGAGTTTTTCATTTAATATTTTCAGACTGTGGCTGACCACAGGTAAATAAAACTGAAGAAAGCAAAATCATAGGTAAGACAGGGGCTACTATATTTCTTTACATTTTGACCAAAGACAACCCTTCTAGTTCTTTTTTTCAAACTTGTGAAGATGGATCCCATTCTTAGGCCTGACCTGAGCTCTCCAATGCCAAACATTAATCTAGTTGTTGCAGTTTCCTGTTACTCGGAGACATATTTATGATCATCCCTTTTTGTTGTTTTCAGTGCATTAATCATCTCCACTCAAAATCCTCCTGCACGAAACTGCTGGATGATCTACACCACCTTTGCCTAACAAATGTTTTTCTAGAAAGCCAGAGGGGAAAATCCTGCAAATGAGCTACCCTAGTGCTGCTGGATTTGGGGAGGCAGATGGTGGTTGGATTTTACAAGGCCCCTTTGTTCTCTTTCTTCATTTTCTGCCTGTTCTTACATGCATCCTCTCTGTGCAGATCATGAATCCTCTCTGTGCAGATCCAAGTGTGTGAAGCACCTTCAAGAAGGTGCATTAATGATAAGCTGAAATCTGGGTCAGTAAAGAGTTTTACTGCCTTTCATTTGCAGAGTCTGAGAAGCCCCTTCTGGCCTTTACCATATGAAAGTTTTACAGCAACTGTGATATTTAGAGAAAACACACATGAAGGATGGGATGGAATCCTTGCCAGTCTTCTCAGCAGAGGGCCTCCCAGCAGATTGGATTTATTGGACTTTTCATTTTCCCTCACCATTTGGATTTTCAAAGACTTTTTACTAGTTCAGTCTTTAAAGCAGAAAAATTCAGCCAATTTGTTACAAACCACTGCAGCTTCAGTCCCCTGAAGCCAAGAATAACTGCTGAACTCTTCCAACTTGGCTGCAAAGCAACAGCTGTTAAGTCTCCTGTGCTCACCCCTCTAGCCAAAGAGATATCACACCTGCAGTGCTGGGATTTTGTGGAAAAAATGGAAATACTGTATAGTATACATCTTTTTTCCAATGTCTTTTACTTTATGTTAATGCTTCTAGTTTAGGAGTGTCTGAAGTATTTCACAATGCTTAACAGAGCAAGGTTTGTCCCTTAGTTTTGGGTCATTTGTTAATTCAGTAAGGATTTGCTAAGCATATGTGTAAGACATGTGGCTCTCATTCCCACCAGACAGTTGTTAGGTTGGCCTCTTCCTTTTGTGATGAGATCTTGTGTTCTCAAAAGCACATCTTGTGATCTCAAAAGTGATTATTATTTTTTTTGGCTGCTCTGATCATGGTTCTATGAGATAAATAAATGCTGGAAATCGAGTTGCCAGTCTGGTCAATTTGTTACCTGGCTTTTCAAATTGTTACATAGGGAGTTGATGTTCTTAGAAACAGAAGGAAGATGTGGGTGCCTTATAACTCTGACTTAATTCTCACTTGGCAGTAAGATGAACCGTTAGATTTCAGTAAATATCACTGGCTTTTCATGCCGTGCTTGGGTGAGGCACAGAATGAGGCATAGCATAGATGTACTGTGGTGTAGCCTACCTGGTGGTGTAGGTCATCCAGTAGTTGTGTGCAGGAGGATTTTGAGTGGAGATGATCAGCACACTGAAAACAACAAAATAGGAAGACCATAGATGTGTCTCTGGGTAATAATATACTATAGTAAAGTGGGTGGATCTTAGATGCACCTAAAATCTTAAGCATCAACTGCACTTTCTAGCCTTGGGATCTTGGGTGTCTTAAATTTCTGAGCTTCAGTTTACTTAAAGTAATAAGAATGTTTGTGCTTGGAGTTGCTGGAAAAAAATTAAATGAGCTACCATAGTTGCTCATTAAATGTTGGCCTTTGCTTATGGCCACCTAAGAGGAAAATAAAGGAAGTAGAAAGCTCAGTTTAGTTCTTGGAAGCTTGCAGTCCAGTTAGGGAAATGAGACACAGACTATACATAAAACCACCAGAGTAAATGCCTCTGAGACAAAACTAAAATGGCTTGAGTTAACATATTCTGTCCACTCATTACTACCAATTCTTGAAATGAAAGACTAATTTTTCTTTAAAAAATGTGTTTCTGCTTTTTTTTTTCTTTTTGAGATAGGGTCTTGCTTTCTCACCCAGACTGGAGTGCTGTGGTGTGATCATGGCTCACTGCAGTCTCAAACTCTGGGGCTCAGGCAATTCTCCCACCTCAGTCTCCGAAGTAGCTGGGACTACAGGTACACGCCACCATGCCTGGCCAATTTTTAAAAAGTGTTTGTAGAGATGGGGTCTCCCTATGTTTGTTTCCCAGGCTGATCTCGAACTCCTGGGCTCAACTAATCATCCCGTGTCAGCCTCCCAAAGAGATGAGATTAGAGACATGAGCCACTGGGCCTGGCTGCATATTTACACTCGATGTCCAAAAAGCTTTTTACAAAGCAACAACCCTTCTCTTTAGAGGAAATCAAATACTTGGGTTTTAAATTAGGCTCAAACACACATCCTCACAAACATACACACAAATGTTATAGCGACTTTAAGGCTCCATTAGGATGTTCAGCTGAGAGTTGTGCAAATGTTTGATCCATCTGGTGACAGCTCATAGAATGTGTTATTTCCACTGTTTGCAAATAACAATCTAAATAGAAATATACTGGAAGATATTCTATTAATGTGTATGTACTGAAAAGCAATTTCGTTTCCATATTATATATTAAAAAGCTCTAAACCCTCTCTTGTATTTGTAATTGTATAAATGTCTTTATGCTATTTAAGGTGATGGTCATGGCAGGAGAGCGTGAATGTGTCATTTGTTAGTTCTTGGTCAATGCAGGTATAGTCCCTAGCAGGTGCCTCTTTTTAAAGTATTTCAAATTTTCATTGGTTTTGTGGCAGCAAGTGGAAAAAATAAGGTCTCTGAAGCTAGTGAGACTTAGGTTCTAATACAAATGCTTTGGAAAAGGTGTTCAAAACTTGCTGGGATAGTGATGGTGACATTTGCATAGGGAACTTGGAATCTTCTGATATCAAGGATTGAGATCTTTTTCTTCTTATGTTAACTGTTACTAAAGCATCTCTGATGATTGAAATTGTTATTAAATGGAAAGCAGTGTAAAAAAGGCCACTTGAGACCTCCTCAGGGGGCATTTACTAGAAAAGCAAACCCCTGTGCCATGCCAGTGCCTCAGGTATCTTGGGGGAAGGAGATAGTTCTGGATGTAGCTTATGTCTGAAGCTGGAATCTCAAAGCTTATTCTTAGGTAGTGAGCTTAGCAATGTTGTGGAGGCAGTCTTAATGACCAACTGGGGTGTCTGTTGACTTTACATCTCACAAAGTTTCTGGTCTCATACACGGGGTAGTGTAGCTGCAGGTTGTTAGGTTAGTTTATGGGGGCAGTTATGCTATTCTGAAGCCTCAAGGTGGTGTTGGTGAGCTTTAACTCCGTTAGTGAAACTGGGGAAGGGATGTGGAGGTGGGAGGGTAAAGGGCTGGGAATAAGGTGAATCCTGGTGTGGTGCTAGCCAGAGAAGGAGACTGATGGAGGGTTTAAAGGAGTCAGGGATGGGAGATGCCTGATCACCCCTCTTCTTGGAGAAGCAATTAAATTAATAGCATTGTTGGAACTTGTTCTGCCTTGAGTTCTGATTTTCTCTACAGTCTGATCATGTTTAATGAGAGGATGTACATGTTAATCTAGGAGAAGGAAGCGGGATTAAGTTATTTGACTAGCCTTCCATTTAATGTGGGACTGCCCATTGCTCAGATGTCAGTGGCCACTATTCCTGAACCTATGTATATTCCAATCGAGCTGCCCGTCTGGGAGCTCCTGCATCACTCAGTGTATTTTTTGAGAAGAGAAATATAAACATTTGTCCCTTTCATTGATCATTTCCCTGCATTAGATTGTTCTCAGGGGTAGAGAATTCAGAACTCTACATGGCATTGCTCATAGCTTTTTAAACGAACTGAGGCAAGTTTCAAACTTAAACAGCGTTGAGGAAAAAAACATTAATTTTACCTGCTTTACGTGTTTGATGCTAAATTGAACTGAGAAAATGCGTATGAAAGTGCATTGCAATATGACTCTTTATTAGAAATGGAAGAACACAAAGCATGCAGAGGGAAGAATTTTTAAGAGTTACTAGAAGACAAGAATCAAATTTAATATTTCCTTAAAGTAAATAAGTATTTCTGCATTAAAGCCTACCAATGAAAGACCATCAGGAACACATTTATTGCAGCACAAAGAAATTAGATGTATTTTTCTTTCTGTTGCAAAACTGAAAGCACCTTAAATGATGAGTTGGAAGAAGCTTGTCATAGTATGTGAGTGTGTGATGGATGATTCAAGGGAGGATTGAGGCTGTGGAGACCAATTCTGAATTGGATGTTTCAGGAAGCAGGAGCAATTTTGTTATTGAATATCGTAAACATTTTTACCTATAAGAAGATAGAAGGACCACAGTGTTTTTCCTTGGTGAGGTGTAAGAGAAGCAGTCACTCATGTTAGACAGAAGAGGGGGCTGTTTTACTATTTTTGTGGTTTCAGAGTTGCCTTATCTGTGTCTCATTCCAAACATGGGCTTGGAATGGCCTTGTTTAGATGTTGTTTCTATTCTGCGATTGTGGTTTATATTCAATTGGAAACACCAAGGCTTAGCTGCCAGCAGGTCTGCTTTTCATTTTCTTACCTGGTTTTAGGTATGAATATTTACTATATTCCCCTTTCTGGAAGGCAAAGAAAGAAGTCATATTCCAGAAGGGGGCCAAGGCTGAACACTAAGATAGAGGGCCTCCAAATGGGTTTTGGAGATTGGTTAAGGACAATAGTTAAGTTACAAGACCAAAAAGGTAAACAAGTAATGGTAAATGCTCAAGGAGTGGAGCCCACCAGAGAAGGTGAATGGGAGATGGCCCCGAAGAGGCTGAGTGTAGCTCCTCCTGCAGGTGTGTTTTACACAGGTATGCATAGGGAGCACATGGGTTTTTATGAGAACCACACAGATACCTATAAGGAGCACATGAGCACATATAGGGAGCACACAGGTATGTATAAGGAGGCCACAGGCAGTTCTAAGAAGCACATGGGTACATGTAAGGAGGCCACAAAGGGTGAATAGAATTTTTGTTTTCTGACTTCAAATGTAACAACTAGACCCCCACCCCAATGCCAAGGCAAAGTTTTTCATTATACCTCCATATTGCCTTCCTGTAATTTCTTACTTGTAGTTCATACCTGTATATGTAATTTTCATTTTAATCTTTAACACTGGTTACTTTTTGGAAGTGATACCTAAGTTTAGGGAGGCATCATCCATCATTGTTTTATATACTTATATATTGTTCAAATTCTATGAACTAATTTATTTTTAATTAAATTAGTATATTAAAACCAAAAAAAGAAACAATTTAATAGTGGTGGTGGTGGAGGATCATGTGATTTTAGCGATGCTCTCTGAAGGATGACTTTAGAATTAATATTTCTTTTTTATTTGAAGGAAAAATTCAAAATTCCCTCATGATGGGGATGGTGTAGGTGTCTTGTATCTGTTGAAAACACAGTTTTGATGAGAAGCTAAAATTATGATTCTAATACAAGTGTAAAATGAAAAATGTAATGTAAATGATTTTCATTTAACCCATTAACTAATGGAAACCAGTAAGATGTACCACCAATTCAGGAGAAATCAAAAAGCAGACACATATCTTGGCAATGAGGAATGCTGAAATGATTCTGCTTAATAAATGCAAAACTGACTGCATGGAAAGAAATGGATGCCATTTTGCACTTCGTCCTGGCAAAATTCATTTGCGGTCTGTGAACGGGATTCATTCATGTTGCTTGCAGTGACCTATGTTTACAGAGTTGTCCAGTTATAAGATGCACTACTGGACAGGACACCCTGCAAACTTATTCACCCATTTCAAAGTTTTCAACAGTTTTTCTACCAGCTCAGAATGACATTTGTTAAAATTCAGTCATTCCTCACTGGCTGCAGTGGCTCGGGCCTGTAATCCCAGCACTTTGGGAGTCTGAGGCAGGCGGATTACTTTAGGTCAGGAGTTGAGACCAGCCTGGCCAAAATGGCAAAACCCCGTATCTACTAAAAGTACAAATATTAGCCGGGCGTGGTGGTGGGCACCTGTAGTCCCAGCTACTTGGGAGGCTGAGGCAGAAGAATCACTTGAACCCAGGAGGCTACAGGCTGCAGAAAGCCGAGATTGCGCCACTGAACTCCAGCCTGGGTAAGCGTGAGACTCCATTTCAAAAGAAAAAAAAAAAACAAAGAAAAAAAATTCAGTCATTCCTGTCTGGTACCTGTACTTAAGATTACATACATAAAAATCCGGGCACAGTGGTTTATGCCTGTAATCCCAGCACTTTGGGAGGCTGAGGCAGGTAAATCACAAGGTAAGGAGTTCGAGACCAGCCTGGCCAACATGGTGAAACCCTGTCTTTACTAAAAATACAAAAAAAAAAAAAAAAAAAAAATTAGCCAGGAGTGGTGGTTCATACCTGTAGTCCCAGCTACTCAGGAGGCTGATACAGGAGAATTGCTTGAACCCGGCAGGTGGAGGCTGCAGTGAGCCAAGATTACACCACTACACTCCAGCTGCAATAAAGCAAGACTCCATCTCAAAAAAAAAAAAAAAAAAAAAGATTACATACATAAAAAGGGAAAATGAGCTGAGCACAGTGGCTCACGCCTGTAATCTCAGCACTTTGGAAGGCTGAGGGGGGTGAATCATGAGGTCAGAAGATTGACGCCATCCTGGCCAACATTGTGAAAGCCCTCTCTCTACTAAAAATACAAAAAATTAGCCGGGCATGGTGGGGTGCGCCTGTAGTCCCAGATACTCAGGAGCCTGAGGCAGGAGAATCACTTAAACTCAAAAGGCGGAGGTTGCAGTAAGCCAAGATCTTGCCACTGTACTTCAACCTGGGTGACAGTGAAAGACTTTGTCTAAAAAAAAAAAAAAAAGAAAAAGAAAATGGAGAATACTAAATGAAGTAATAAATTGTTATTTCTTATAATTTTATTCTGATGTTTATTTATGGTGATAAATGATCAATTAAAAATGATTGTAAAAGAAAAATTTCACTGACTTTAAGGATGTTAAGAGTTTTAAATTTGCTGGTATTTTCTTTTATGCTTTAAGTTCAGGGAAATGTGCAGAATGTGCAGGTTTGTTACGTAGGTATACATGTGTCATGGTGATGTGCTGCACCCATCAACTCATCATCTACATTAGGTATTTCTCCTAATGCTATCTTTCCCTGGCCTGCCACCCTGCAACAGCCTGGTGTGTGATATTCCCCTCCCTGTGTCCACGTGTTCTCATTGTTCAACTCCTACTTATGAGTGAGAACATGCAGTGTTTGGTTTTCTGTTCCTGTGTTTGCTGAGAATGATAGTTTCCAGCTTCATCCATGTCCCTGCAAAGGATATGGACTCATCCATTTTATGGTTGCATAGTATTCCATGGTGTATATGTGCCACATTTTCTTTATCCAGTCTATTATTGATGGGAATTTGGGTTGGTTCCAAGTCTTTGCTTCTGAGAATAGTGCTGCAATAACCATACATGTGCATGTGTCTTTATAGTAGAATAATTTATAATCCTTGGGATATATATCCAGTAATGGGATTGCTGGGCCAGATGTTATTTCTGGTTCTAGATCCTCGGGGAGTTGCCGCACTGTCTTCCACAATGGCTGAACTAATTTACACTCTCACCAACAGTGTAAAAGCATTCCTATTTCTCATCTTCTCTAGCATTTGTTGTTTCCTGATTTTTTAATCATTGCCATTCTAACTGGTGTGAGATGGTATCTCATGATGGTTTTGATTTGCATTTCTCTAATGACCAGTGATAATGAGCTTTTTTTCATATGTTTGTTGCCTGCATAAATGTCTTCATTTGAGAAGTGCCTTTGTCCACTTTTTGGTGGGGTTTTTTCTTGTAAATTTGTTTAAGTTCTTTGTAGATTCTGAATATTAGCCCTTTGTCATATGGATAGATTGCAAAAATTTTCTCCCATTCTGTAGGTTGCCTGTTCACTCTGATGATAGTTTCTTTTGCTGTGCAGAAGCTTTTTAGTTTAATTAGATCCCATTTGTCAATTTTGGCTTTTGTTGCCATTGCCTTTGGTATTTTGGTCATGAAGTCTTTGCCCATGCCTATGTCCTGAATGGTATTGCCTCAGTTTTCTTCTAGGGTGTTTATGGTTTTAGGTCTTATGTTTAAATCTTTAGTCCATCCTGAGTTAATTTTTGTATAAGGTGTAAGGACGGGGTCCAGTTTCAGCTTTCTGCATATGGCTAGCCAGTTTTACCAACACCATTTATTAAATAGGGAATTCTTTCCCCAGTGCTTGTTTTTGTCGGGTTTGTCAAAGATCAGATGGTTGCAGATGTGTGGAATTATTTCTGAGGCCTCTGTTCTGTGCCATTGGTCAAAGTATCTGTTTTGGTACCAGTACCATACTGTTTTTGTTACTGTTGCCTTGTGGTATAGTTTGAAGTCAGGTAGTGTGATGCCTCCAGTTTTGTTCTTTTTGCTTAGGATTGTCTTGGCTATATGGGCTCTTTTTTGGTTCCTCATAAAATTTAAAGTAACTTTTTTGTTTGTTTCTACACTGGTTTGCCATAAAGTGCTTTTTTCTAATTCTGTGAAGAAAGTTAATGATGGCTTGATGGGGATAGCCATCTATCTATAAATTACATTGAATCTATAAATTACTTTGGGCAATGTGGCCATTTTCATGATATTGATTCTTCGTATCCACGAGCATGGAATGTTTTTCCATTTGTATGTGTCCTCTCTTATTTCCTTGAGAAGTGGTTTGTAGTTCTCATTGAAGAGGTCCTTTACATCCCTTGTAAGTTGTATTCCTGGGTATTTTATTCTCTTTGCAGCAATTATGAATGGGAGCTCATGATTTGGTTCTCTATTTGTCTGTTATTGGTATATAGAAATGCTTGTGATTTTTGCACATTGATTTTGTATCCTGAGACTTTGCTGAAGTTGCTTATCAGTTTCAGGAGATTTTGGGCTGAGATGATGGGGTTTTCTAAATATACAATCATGTCACCTGCAAATAAGAGACAATTTGACGTCCTCCTTTCCTAATTGAATACACTTTATTTCTTTTCCTTGCCTGATTGCTCTGGCTACAACTTCCAAAACTATATTGAATAGGAGTGATGAGAGAGGGCATCCTTGTCTAGTGCCAGATTTCAAAGGGAATGCTTCCAGTTTTTGCCCATTCAGTATGATATTGGCTGCGGATTTGTTGTAAATAGCTTTTATTATTTTGAGATATGTTCCATTGATACCTAGTTTATTGAGAATTTTTAGCATGAAGGGGTGTTGAATTTTATGGAAGGCCTTTTTCTGCATCTATTGAGAGAATCATGTGGTTTTTGTCATTAGTTCTGTTTATGTGGTGGATTATGCTTATTGATTTGTGTATGTTGAACCAGCTTTGCATACCAGGGATTAAGCTGACTTGATTGTGGTAGATAAGCTTTTTGATGTGCTGCTGGATTCGTTTTGCCAGTATTTTATTGAGGATTTTTGCATCGATGTTCATTGCGATATTGGCCTGAAATTTTCTTTTTTTGTTGTGCCTCTGCCAGGTTTTGGTATCAGGATGATGCTGGCCTCACAAAATGAGTTAGGGGGGATTCTCTCTTTTTCTATTGTTTGGAATAGTTTCAGAAGGAATGGTACCAGCTCCTCTTTGTACCTCTGGTAGAATATGGCTGTAAATCCATCTGGTCCTGGACTTTTTTTGATTGGTAGGCTATTAATTACTGCCTCAATTTCAGAGCTTGCTATTGGTCTATTCAGGGATTCAACTTCTTCCTTATTTAGTCTTTGGAGGATGTATGTGTCCAGGAATTTATCCATTTCTTCTAGATTTTCTAGTTTATTTGTGTAGAAATGCTTATAGTATTCGCTGATGGTAGTTTGTACTTCTGTGGGACCAGTGGTGATCTCCCCTTTATCATTTTTTATTGTGTCTATTTGAGTCTTCTCTTTTTCTTTATTGGTTTGGCTAGTGGTCTATCTATTTTGCTAATCTTTTCAAAAAGCCAGCTCCTGGATTCATTGACTTTTTGGAAGGGTTTCTCATGTCTCTATGTCCTTCAGTTCTGCTCTGATCTTAGTTATTTCTTGTCTTCTGCTAGCTTTTGTATTAGTTTATTCTTGCTTCTCTAGTTCTTTTAATTGTGATGTTACGGTGTCAATTTTAGATCTTTCCTGCTTTCTCCTGTGGGCATTTAGTGATATAAATTTCCCTCTAAATACTGCTTTAGCTCTGTCCCAGAGATTCTGGTATGTTGTGTCTTTGTTTTCAATGGTTTCAAAGAGCTTTGTTATTTCTTCCTTAATTTCATTATTTACCCAGTAGTCATTCAGGAGCAGTTGTTCAGTTTCCATGTAGTTGGGTGATTTTGAGTGAGTTTCTTAATCCTGATTTCTAATTTGATTGCACTGTAGTCTGGGAGACTGTTATGATTTCTGTTCTTGTGCATTTGCTGAGAAGTGCTTTACTTCCACTTAAGTGGTCAATTTTATAATAAACGTGATGTGGTGTTGAGAAGAATATATATTCTGTTGATTTGGGGTGGAGAGTTCTGTAGATGTTTATTAGGTTTGGTTGGTTCAGAGCTGAGTTCAAGTCCTGAATATACTTGTTAATTTTCTGTCTCATTGGTCAGTCTAATATTAACAGTGGAGTGTTAAAGTCTCTTACTATTATTGTGTGGGAGTCTAAGTCTCTTTGCATTCTCTAAAATCTTGCTTTATGTATCTGGATGTTCCTGTATTGGGTGCATATATATTTGGGATATTTAGCTCTTTTTGTTGTATGCCTTTTTTTTTTTTTTTTCTTTCTGTTGTTTGGTAAGTCTGGAGAGGCAGTCTGACTGCAGCAGCTTTATGGTGCTGTGGTGGGCTCCGCCCAGTCCAAACTTTTGGGAGGCTTTGTTTACACTGTGAGGGAAAAATGGCCTACTGAAGCCTCACTGTTGGTGGATGCCCTTCCCCCCACCAAACTTGAGCCTCCCAGGTTGACTTCAGACTACTGTGTTGGCAGCGAGAATTTCAAGCCAGTGGATCTTAGCTTGCTGGGTTCTGTGGGGGTGGGAACCGCTGAACTAGATCACTTGGTTCCCTGTCTTCAGCCTCCTTTCGGGGAGTAAACAGGTCTGTCTCACTGGCGTTCCAGGCACCACTGGGGCGTGAAAAAGAACTCCTACAGCTAGCATGGTGTCTGCTCAAATGGCTGCCCAGTTTTGTGCTTGAAACCCAGGGCCCTGGTGGTATAGGCACCCAGGGGAATCTCCTGTTCTGTGGTTTGCCAAGATCATGGGAAAAACATAATATCTGGGCTTGATAGCTCTGTCCCTCACAGCACAGTCCCTCATGGCTTCCCTTGGCTAGGGGAGGGAGTTCCCTGACCCCTTATGCTTCCCTGGTGAGGCGATGCCCCATTCTGCTTTGGCTCACCCCCTGTGGGCTGCACCCACTGTCTAACAAGTCCCAATGAGATAAGCTGGGTACCTCAGTTAGAAATGCAGAAATCACCCACCTTCTAAGTTGATCTCGCTGGGTGCTGCAGACCGGAGCTGTTCCTATTCAGCCATCTTGCCAGCCCACCCTAAATTTGCTTGTGTTTTCTATTTTATTCTTTCATATAGGCAGAGACAATATTTATTATGATAAACAGGATAATATACTAAAAACTGCTCAACTTATTTTTAATGATGACTTCCTCCTTTATTGAATTGGTCATGTTTTTTAGGGAAAATTGGTGTATCATCCATTAAAATAAATTAACATTCTGATCTTACCTTATCCATTTAACCAGAAGAATTTCATTCCTTCCTAGGTATAAAGATTATCCACATATATTTGCTTGTTTTTTTTTAAGTTAGTGCATGCACATACATACACAAATCATTTCCTAATGGAAGAAACTTTAGAATGTTTGATCTAGTTGCAACCAGGAGAGGTAAGCTGTGGGGTGGGAAATGGGACTGTTGAGGAGATGTGAGTAGGAAGGGAGTCATAAAATAACACTTATGTCTAGCTGATCACTTTGAAAACAATATCAAGAGATCTGATTTATCACACTTGCTTTTCCTGTTCTTTCCTTGTCATTTATTTGCTATTTTTTGTCACTGTAAGGTATGTATATTGGGTGCTCTAATGTTTGTGTCTATAGTAAAAAATAAATATAATCTTATAAGAAAATAAAAATTAGAAATTTGGGAAAGGGATGAGAAGAAAAAATGGGTAGAAGAGAGATTTCACAGTTTCTTAAGAGAGGAGCACTAGCTACAATTCCCCTACACCAAACCAAAGCAAACCAAACCAGACCAGACCAGACTAAACCAAACCAAATACATGTATTAACAAAGCACATTGCGGAAAGGAACCTTTGCATTCCTCCTGATTATGGAAAGTTAAAATAAAGTAGAAAAAACATACATGAGTTAGTATCAGTGAGATTCTTTCCTTTGTTTATTTGCTGCACCAAGATGGTACCCTTATGTCCCAGCAGTGGGGTGGGGGGAGGGAGAAGGGAGCAGTAAAGTTTTTTTTTTCAAGACTTGCCTTTGAAAGAATTTGCTTAACTTTGGAAGAGTCACCCCCAAAGTTTCAGAAAACTTTCATTTATTAGATAGGATTTTGTTCACACTTCTTCAAATGTAGACTTTGCAAAACCAAAGCAGGCAGTGTTAATTCTGAAGACAGAGACCCTCCAGGGGAATAGCTCTGCCTCTGGTTCTAAATGCTATAAAGTCTCATTAATTTGAGCTGCACGCATTCTTAATTGCATAGAGACTAGTCTGAGGTTTGCTCTGCAAACTCTTTTTTCATAGAAGGTGAAAATTAACACTATAAATAAGACTGGTAATATCTGGGGTGGTAGTGCCTTATGTTTATAAAAGCAACTATCTTCCAAGCATCTTAGAAATATCATTTAGATATTTAGTTAAATTAAACACATATGTATTATTTAGACTTTCAGGTTCTCAGAGGAAAAAGGAAAATTTTTGCATTCTGGGTTATTTTGAATATCTCTCTCAATGGTAGTTTAAATGAATGAACCAATGAACAAAGAAATATTGCAGCACAATTTGAATTACAATATGTATCTCACTAAATTAAATACAATTTCTTTTATGACCAAAATCTCTCCATAATGGTAGTTTCTAAAGAGTTGGAGTTGGTTCAAGGTATAGTTGTGTGATAGCATTTTGTTATTCAGCAAATGTTTATTGAGAGAGTATGACTATAAGTCAGTAATTTTTTTAGCTTGTTTCATTGAACTGTGTTTGAACAACCAGATAAATTACCTTAACCAGATTTCAAAGTGCTTCTGATTCATTCAGAAGTGATTGACTATTAAACTACGTAATCAGCTGTTACTAAACACTTGACAGTTGTAAACAGAGAACTATGTACTGACAATGGTACTTACTAAAGTATATAAAGAGACATTTTAAATCTTATTAAGGAATATAGTATTAAGTAGATCATTTAAAATGTGAAAATAGCTTTTTAGATATATCTTCTGGTTGATTTGGATAGATTGTGAGCCGGGCATGGCGGCTCACACCTGTTATCTCAGCACTCTTGGAGGCTGAGGTGGGTGAATTACCTGAGGTCAGGAGTTCAAGATCAGTCTGGCCAACCTAGCAAAACCCCACCTCTACTAAAATTATAAAAATTAGCTGTTTATGGTGGCTGGCACCTGTAATTCCAGCTACTTGGGAGGCTGAGGCAGGAGAATCGCTTGAACCAGGGAGGTGGAGGTTACAGTGAGCCGAGATTGCGCTACTGCACTCCAGTCTGGGCAACAGAGTGAGATTCTGTCTAAAAAAAAAAAAAAAAAGAGAGAGAGACAGAGATTGTGTATATGTGTGTATGTGACAGACCCTAAATAATTTTCACCTAACATTTTATTAAGTTGATTTAACTAGGCCCTTTTTCAGAAAGGAAGAACCCGCTCTCCAGGGTCTTAATAAGTCTGTCCAGTGCAACATTACCAGCCAGTGTTAGGCTTCTCAGCAATGATCTTCTGCAAGGGGATCTAAAAAGCTGGAGGCAGAATTTTGTGGTTTTATAAGAAAATAAAATAATGGGTATCCTTTTTTTGTTTAGTGTTCTTTTATTGCCCATGAAATTCAATAATCTGAATGAATGACTACCTTAGTAGCTAAGGGACAAAGAAACACCACTAATTTCTAATAGCTAGGAAGTTTGTTGTATACTAGCAACTATGTTGAGTGCCACACCTGCTCTTGTTTAAACATCATAACAAGCTGACTGTTATCTCTATTTTTTTTACATAAGAGGAAACTGAAGTGTAGAATAGTTAAGTGACATATTCAAGGTTGCACAGTTAGTGAGTGGTAGAGCCGTGCTTCAAACTCTGGAGACAGAGCCTAATACTTAATTACTACTATTATTAGAAACTGATATTCTTGAAATAATTACTAATGCATTTTTAAAAACAAACAAAAAAACAAACTTCTATAGTCCTTCTAGCATAAGGGCCAGATTATGAAGGTTTTAGTGCTAAGGAAGGGAAAAGATATCTACCTGGAGCAAAGACACTCATGGAGTTGGTAAGAAAGAGACTATTACATAGGAAAGTTGCTTGCAGAGGGAAAGTAAACAAAGTCCTGGTGCTGGGGAAAGGGAAGAAGTTGAGAAAGAGAGGAGGGCCAAGTAAGAGTTTCCTAGTTCTGCATGTCCTTAGGGTTGAGCATGAGGCAATTGTGGTTAAACATCCAAACAGTTTTGGGGCTGTCAGAGACTGTCCATGATGGAGAGATTACAAGAAGTTGATGGAAGCCATAGATTTTTTTGTGGCACCTTATTGAACATGGTGCCATTCTATGGGCTCGGTTTAGAAGTGATGTTGGAGAGAGGTGTTTCCATAGATGGGCCTAAACTAGTCCCCCTATTCCCCATGGGCTGAACCATGGTGTGCAGGAGAATTACAAGTACTTGTAGGCGGTGTGTGAGTGGAAAGGAACATGGTAGCTGAGAGGGCTGGTAGGCTAGAAGAAGCCTGGAGTCATGGGAAAAGGAGGTCACAGAGTGAAGGGGCCTTGTGCATGAAGTCATGACTAGAGATCTACAGTCTTGTCAATCAACATGATAACAATCCCAATTTTTTTTTTCTTTTTTTGAGATGGAGTCTTGCTTTGTTGCCCATGCCGGAGTGCAGTGGCGTGATTTCAGCTCATGCAACCTCTGCCTCCTGGGTTCAAGCGATTTTTGTGCCTCAGACTCCTGAGTAGCTGGGATTGCAGCTACTGTGACAATGACCAAATGATGTGAGGCCAGCAAGGACCCAGAATGTGGCACATGGACCAGAGACTCTTCCCCACATTGTTATAAACATTCCCTGGAACTCAGAGGAAGGGAGAATTGGACAGGGAGTTTCCTTAAGGGGAGAGAAACCACTGTTATGAAAAGTCTAAATCTGAATTACATTGAGTCTTTATCTGAAGACAATATTTAGAAAGAGATGCTGTTACCCTTCTGTAGCAGAATCAAGTGTTCCTCCTTGATATGGTTTGGCTCTGTGTCCCCACCCAAATCTCACCTCCAGTTGTAATCCCCGTGTGTCAAGGGAGGGAGGAGATTTGATCATGGGGTGGTTTCCCACATGCTGTTCTTGTGATAGTGAGGGAGCTCTCACAAGATCTGATGGTTTTATAAGTGGCAATTTCCTCTATTCTCTCTTCTGCTGCCTTGTGAAGAAGGTGTTGCTTCCTCTTCGTGTTCCCCCATGGTTGTGTTAATAAGTTTACTGAGGCCTCCACAGCCATGTGAAACTGTGAGTCAGTTAAGCCTCCTTACTTTATAAATAACCCAGTCTCAGATATTTCTTTATAGCAGTGTGAAAACAAATATACTCCTTAACACCATTTCAACTCTACCTCAATGACCATCAGCAGAGCTGTAGACAGAGCAAAATGGAGCAAGATGGAACAACTGTAGAAAATAAAGTTGCATTTAGTGTACTTTGGAATTATTACACATTCTCATTCTGCTACATCATATTAGTGTGTAACACAAATACTGTAAGTCACTTCTGGCAAGTTGAACAGTAACCTACTTTTTTTTTTTTTTGAGATGGAGTCTTGCTCTGTCGCCCATGCTGAAGTGCAGTGGTGTGATCTCAGCTCATGCAGCCTCTACCTTTTGGGTTCAAGTGATTCTTGTACCTCAGCCTCCTGAGTTGCTGAGATTATAGGCACATACCACCATGCCTGGCTAATTTTTGTATTTTTAGTAGAGACGAGGTTTCGTGTTGACCAGGTTGGTCTCAAATTCTTAACCTCAAGCTATCCCCCCACCTTGGCCTCCCAAAATGCTGGGATTACAGGTATGAGCCACCACACCCAGCCAACAGTAACCTACTTCTAAAATCAAATGGACTAATATATATATATATATATATATATATGAATATATATGTATGTGTGTGTGTATGTATATATATATATATATATACATACACACACATATGTATATAAACATATTGTGGACCTTAAATATACACAATTAAAAAAAAAACAAAAACCAGGCGGACCTGCGTGACCCTTAGGCACCTGATGAATTCTGCCCAGGGCAACGTCGCCATCAGTGTTAGGCATCATAGCGATGAGCTCAGCTGGAAATTCCCTGGAGCTCTGAGCAGGTATCAGTCAGAAATTTCTTGCCACATTTTCTTCTTCACTGGAAATCCCCAATGGAGTAGGGGAGCTACTGGTGATTCCCTTTATCTTTGATTCTTAGAGACAGATGGGGATCTGGGATATCTGTTACTCCCATGAGCAGGACACAAAATAGAAAAGTCATCTAAGTCATTAAGGAGTTTGTGACCTTGAGAATATTGCTAAACTTTTCTGAGCTCCAGCTTCTTCATGTATAAAGTACAAATAACAGTAATTTTTACTGCACATGGTTTTTGTAAGGGTTGCTGAACAATGAGACACGACACATATACTGTGGATTATAAGACATTTTTATTCTAATAGTACTGTTATTATTGCTATTAATGTTATTGTTAATAGGTATATTTTGAACTCACAGTTGGGGATGCTAATGTGCATAAATAATCTAAGCACATGGAGAGCTATATATATGGTTTTATGAACCACCACATATCGTTCCCTTAAAATTCAATATGTGTAACTCAATATTTATTGCACATTGCCTCATTTTCCAATTATTTTGCTTAGTTTTACTGATTCTCACCATCTAAATGATCATTTCTAGGCAGGAACTTTGTCTTATGAAATATAAATATAGTAGTAGAGGTTATTATATAGTTTGTATAGCACATACCAAAGCCATAAAAATGGGAACCATAGATTAGAAGTACTCATTTTCAACCAATTTACAAGATGGAAATGTTCTTGAAAACATTGCTGAACAAATAGTGCAAGAGAAGCTGCATGCATATAAATTAGAAATTAAGAAATCATACAATCTACTCACAGTCTTAAAAACTCCAGATCCTTTCTTTGTATTTTCTTATTGTTCCTTTCATTGCTTGAGTTTCTTTTATTGTCATTTCTTCTTTATTATTACAAAAACAATGAAGCCTTTGGCTCACTGAAGATGACATAAACAAATTAGAAGAATAGCATAAAGAATACTCATTGTCCTATCCACCTTAATAACTTGTAGATAGCTTCCCAGATCATTTTTTATCCATTAAGAAAACCAGTCTGAGCGAAATGGGTGGCTGATGCCTGTAATCCCAGCACTTTGGGAGACCAAGGGGGGGCAGATCTCTTGAGGTCAGGAGTTTGAGATCAGCCTGGCCAACATGGTGAAACTGCAGCTCTACTAAAAATGCAAAAATTAGCCGGACAAGGTGGCACATGCCTGTAATTCCAGCTACTCAGGAGGCTGAGGCATGAGAATCACTTGAACCCAAGAGGTGGAGGTTGCAGTGAGCCTAGGTTACACCACTGCACTCCAGACTGGGTGATGAAGAAAACTAAACCACACCTATTTTTCTGAAGCTTATCAGAATCTATATAACCAGTTTCATCCTGTGGGCATATAGTTTGCTTCATACTGGCATGTTATAGGGTATCCAAGTTGATTCCAACTAGCCCCTTGTGTTGGATTTTGGTTATTTACAACTCATTACTATTGTATTATCTTTAGCTGCTATAACAGATCACCACAAATTTAGTGGCTTAAAGCAAAACAAATTTATTCTTTTATAGTTCTGGGGATTAGTTTCTGACATCAGTTTCATTGAACTAAAGTCAGGAGGTCAGTTGGACTAGTTCCCTATGGAGGCTATGAGGGGAGAATCCAACTACTTGCCTTCTCCAGTTTGGAGAGGCTGCCAACATCCCAGTCTCTGCTTTCCCCACATTTTCTTTTCTTCTGTGTAGTACCTCTATTTCCCTTCTATAAGGACATTTGTGATTTCATCTTTGAGCCCACTTGGATAATCCAGGTTAATCTCCTCATCTTAAAGTCTTTAACTTAATTACTTCTGTAGATTTTCTTTTGCCATACAATATAACATATTCCCAGATTTCAAAGATGAAGACATGGACACTTTGTGGGACCATTATTCAAACTGCAACAACCATTATAAACAGGTCCAATAGATATGAGTAGGTGCAACAGATTGGAGGAAAATTCTAGAAAAAAAGGAAGGAAAATATTCTCTTCAAATCCTGAACATTTTATAAAGAGTTATAAAAATGTTTAAAGACACAAGAATAGTTGTAAAACTGCCCAAATTTCTAATACTGCCTAAAACAGGGACTCATTTCAATCAAGACATTTCAAGCAATTTCAAGTCTTGAACAATGTTTTCCATCAAATAAACTAAAGTCCACCATGAAAGAACAAAGAAAGGCAAGTCAGGTAGACTGTGGGGAGCTGCATATCTCAGGATGTGAGTCTCAGAGAAAGTGAAAAGTAACCTGAGATGTGAAGGAAAAGAAGTGAATCAGGGATGGAGCACAAGGGAGGAAGCCCCTGACACAGCGGATGTGCAGTGCATGTGAGTGAGGAAAGACCTGGAGAAGAAAGAGGGCATCACTTGTTTAAAGAATGAAAGGCAGGTTTATGTGGCTTGTAGAGTATTTTGATATGGCAATGGGAGGGGGTGCTACCAAAGAGGCAACTGGTTACTTAACTAGGGCCTGGATCAAATGGACCTTGTAAGACCTGTTGTGGGTGGATTTGATCTAACGCAGATGAAGAGCCCTTGAAAATGACTTGAGTCTTCTGATACATTGATTTAATATTAAGATGGCAACAGTTCCAAAACTTATCTACAAATTAAACACAACCTCTTTCAGAATCCTAAACTGGCTGAGGATTTCTGGAAATTGACAAGCTGATCCAGAAATTCACATGGAAATGGAAAAGACCTGGAATCGTTTAAACACTTTTGAAAAAGAATAAAATTGGAGGACTTACATTTCCTGATTTCACAACTCAAAATAAAACTATAGTAATGAAGGCAGCACAACACTGGCAAAAGGATAGACATATAGACTGGTGGAATAGAATAGAGATAATAAATTCATACATTTGCAGTCAATTGATTTTTGTCAGGGAGGCCACAATAATTCAATTAAATATTGGAAAGAACGGTCTTTCCAACCAATAGTGCAGAAACAGTTGGTTATTTACAAGAAAAGGAGGGTGGGTGCGGTGGCTTACGCCTGTAATCCCAGCACTTTGGGAGGCCGAGGTGGTTGGATCACCTGAGATCAGGAGTTCAAGACCAGCCTGGCCAACATGGCAAAACCCTGTCTCTACCAAAAAGATACAAAAATTAGCTGGGCATGGTGAAGTGTGCCTTTAATCTCAGCTACAAAAAAAAAAAAAAAAAAAGGGGGGTGTGGAGAAAGAACATAGGTTTTACCTTATATCACACACAAAAGTTAAAATAGTAATCCTGAATGTAAGAATTAAAATTTTAAAACACCTAGGAGAAAGCATATAGCTTTCTCTGAGTCATTAGCTGTAAGGGAGGTGCCAGTCAAGACCACAATGAGATACCACTTTATAAGCACTAGAAAGGCTATAATAAAACAGGAGAATAACAAAGGGTGGCAAGAATATAGAGAAATTGGAACCCTCATACATTACTAATTGGAATGTAAAATAGTGGAGTTACTTCAGGAAACAGTTTGGCAGTTTCTCAAAATGTTAAACATAAAGTTACCATGTGACTTACCAATTTTACTGTGGGATACGGGAGAACATATGTTTATATGAAAATCAAAATGTTGCAAACATATGTTTACACAAATACTTGTATGAGAATGTTCAAAGCAGCATTGCTCATAACAGCCAAAGAGTGGAAACAATCCAAATCTTCAATAACTGATAAATGGTTAAATAAAATCTGGTGTATCCATACAGTGAAATATTATTTGGCAATAAAAAGCAATCAGTAAAGAGGAAGATGGTACCAGTACATGCTGAAACATAAATAGACTTTGAAAATGTTATGTTAAATGAAATGAGCCAGTAATAATGACCACATATTGTATAATTCCATTTATATAAATGTACAGAATAGAAAATCTTTACCAACATAAAAGTAGATTAGTGGTTATCTAGGGCTGAGGTTATCTAGTGGTAGTGGACAGAAAGGGGAATAATTCTATATTCTAAAATTAGTACGTGGTGATAGTTGCAACTCTTTAAATATACTAAAACCCATTAAATTGTACTTTTTAATTGGGTTAATTTTACGGTGTATAACTTATATCTCAATAAAGATATTTTTAAAATGAAGTACTAATATATACTATAACATCGATAAACTTCAAACTATTATGCTGTGTGATCACTCCAGACACAAAAACCCCCATATATTGTGTAATTCCATTTAAATAAAATGTCCAGAATGGACAAATCTACCAAGACAGAAAGTAGATTAAGTGGTTTCCTAAGGCTTGGAGTGATGGACAAACGGGAAATAAGTTTTCTTTTTCGTGATGATGAAAGTGTTCTAAAATTAGATTGCAGTGATGGTTGCATAATACTGTAAATATACTAAAACAATATTGAATCGTACATCCTAAATAGGTCTGGTTTATGGTACGTAAATTATATCTCAATAAACTTTAAAAAATGTAAAAAGTGGTCTGGAGATTGATATGTCACTTTTTTTCAGTGTTGCAATAAATTAAAAGAGAAGGTTGGAGGCATGCAGGCATACTTAATTTTTTAGGTGAGAATTAAAGGTGGTCAGTTTTCTTTATTTAAAATTTTATTAAAAATAGATGTTTATTGTCTACAAGGCTGTGATTATAGTAGTCTTCTAGCTTTAGTCAATTGCTTACCATCTTCACAATTTTTGTTGCAGCTGTAGCACACTATAGCTCTGTAACTTGTGATGCTTCCAAGGAGAAAAAGGATGCTGTAGGTTCTGTACAGTTAAGAGTTGCTGTTTATTGAGTCAGCTGATTTTGAGGCAAGAGATTAATCAGGCTGTCAAATTGTTTTCTTGAAAATAGATGCAGCAGAAGAGGTAGTAACCTGTGGCTTTCTCAATTCAGCAAGGCAGCTGTTTAAAGATTTTTGTGGCTACAGTGTCTGAGCATCTTTCTCCTTTGCTATAATTGAGGGCTTTCTCTGCTTAGACACACAGGAGCTTTTCTGTAACCAGTGATTAGTATTGACATGTTAAAAAATCAGAAAGCCTACTTCTTACACACCCTGAGGCCTCTCAATTAATAACATGAATATCATAACAACAATGCACTTATGAAAGCTGATTTATTTTTGGTCTTTTTAAATTCTCATAATAAAAATACAGGCAAGCCGTAATTGTCATAATGTCACAAAATTCATATTATAGGTAAACAGTTTTTAATGTCGGAAACATACATCTAAAAAACTACAGTTAACACTTGAACAACATAGGGGTTGGGGTGTTGACCCCCCACCCCGTGCCACTGGAAATTTATGTGTAACTTCTGACTCCCCCAAAACTTAACTGCTCATAGCCTACTGTTAATTGGAAGCCTGATAACATGAATAGTCGATTAGCACATATTTAGTATACATATTAGATAAAGTGTATTCTTACAATAAAGTAAGCTAAAGAAAAGAAAATGTTATTAATAAAATCATAAGGAAGAGACAATATATTTACTCTGTATTAAGTGGAAGTGAATCATTATAAAGGTCTTCATCCTTGTCATCATCACACTGGGTTGGCTGAGGAGGAGGAGGAAGAGGAGGGATTGGTCTTGCTCTCTTGGGGGTGACAGAGGCAGAAGAAAATCCACAAGAAAGTGGAGCCATGCAGTTCAAACCCATGTTGTTTAAGGGTCAGCTGTAATATACATTTTGTTAAGTACAAACAGCAATTTGAATACATGTAACTAGGTGTTATGTTTGTATCCTGACTGGGTAGGATGGCTCTGCATAGAAAGTAAAGTAGATTAGTGTGTTCATTCATATTGCATGGGTATTACCTAGGATTCCAAATAACATAGAGAAATATAAAAAGCAAAATGACATCTGACAAACTGTGTCTGACCAAGTGACTGTGACCCAGATGTGAGGGCACTGGGATGGCTGTGATGCCTCCAGCTTCTCAGAAGCACTCAGCAGTGTTTATCTGCAGTAGATTTTGAGGTTCGAGCTTTTCCTGGAAACCATATAACAGTTTTTAGAGATTCTTAGCTTTTGTTAATAACTTGAGTCCAGAGCCTTTAGGAGCTCAGGTATTTTCTTTTGCTTGAAGGCGAAGACAAGTCTGGATGGAATGTATTATACTTCCTCGAAGGAAGCCTAACTTTCACCAGGGCCCTCAGAGAACCACAAGGATCAAATACATCTAGGAGAGTGAGGTAAAAACATATAGCTCATAGTCTCAGGCCTAGGAGTCTTGGTGTGGACACATGGGATTAAGCACCCATGGCCTTTTGCACCAATGTTTATCTGGTGTCTTTTGCCTCAATCAGGGGTCCTTGAAGTCAGATTCATGTGAAAATGGTAATAAGGCTCAAAGTATTTTTGAGTAAACAATTTCCCCTTGATAGTCAATGAAACAATTTGCTACTGTTTGCTCTGGCAGCACCTTATTAAGCTATCATTAATCTGAACCTTGGCTCACTCAGAACTAGAACATTTAGGACCCTTAAGAAAAAAGGCTGTTTAGTCTGAAGCCCCCTGTTTGGTGATGAGGGGCCTGAGGTCCAAGAGATGGAGAAAGGATCACACAGTGAAAAAGCCTTGCCGCCAGTTCCTGCTCCTGGACTTGGGCCATGTCCTTTCTCTCTACCCCTAGGCCTCTGAAAGGATGTGGGCTTTGCAGTCTGCTTTTTAGCATACGCTGGATCTGTGAGCTCATGGTTCTTCATTTGTAAAGTGAACAAAACAAAACCAGTCATGTAGAGTGTTATGAGGTGTGAAGCATCCATCACTGTGCATGTAATAAAGACCTTCTGCCTAAGAGAATGGATGTTAGTTTTCCTATGCTTTGTCTCATCTCTGATGAGCTCTACTATATTTGGAAGATGTATTCACTGTGGCCCTGGTGGAATCTATTATCATCCTGGGAATTACAAAAGCACTGGACACCAGATGCTGCTGCCCAAATCACATACTTCATCAACACTGAATTTAGTTCCCGACCTACAGGAATAGTAAGGTATGTGAAAACAACTTGTAAAATGTAAAATGCAGTTAAAATGCTAGCTTTTCGTTCTTATTAATATAACATAAAATAATCTATTTAAATGATTATTTTATAGGCCCAAGCACAGCTTTTTACTAGAGGATTAAGACAAATCAGCTTTGGTGGTAAACATATTGTTGTGCAAGGGTAGCCCTTGGCAACAAGAGGGAATTGCTCAGAAACAGCTGCTCTCTGGGAAGAAAGGAAGATCACAAATGAGGGACGAATAGTTCCAAATAGGTCTGAGAAAACCCATGGACTAAACCCTTACAGCTCAAGGGAAGAATTCTCAGGCTGTTAGTGAGGTGTAGTCTATCACCTAGAGTGTCATTTTCTTTGGATGAAACCAGACTCTGAAGAGATTCCCCTGGGAATCAGTCTTTTCTTTAAGACTTGTCAGCATCATTTTGAAACCATGAGGGTGGAACCTGTGGACCATCCACACCTTAGAAAACTGAGACTCGTGAGACATTTGACAGACTGTGATGTCACTCAGTTGGGGCCCAGGGCTATGTCATCTGCCAGCTCACTTGTGAAGGCAGATGGCTATGGGAAGACTGAGGCATGGGCTTAGAATTTCACCAGAAGAAGTAATGGGAGACCCTCTTTTGGGATTTCCCAGGTCAGGTGGAGATTATACTTGGACGACAAATGAGAAGTCCTTCAGTGGGGATAAGGTGAAGGAGATGATTTTCATGTGGAAGGGGAGGTGCGTCCCAGATTACTGGTAATATTAATATCAGGGTGGTAAATATGTGGGCAGTATGATTGTGTTGTAGAGCACATGGGGAATATAGAAAAGTATAAAGACAAAAAATTAAAATCACATGTAATATACCACTAAAAAGTACTGCACGACCATCATTTTGAACTGGAAGTGGACACAGAAACACGAAAATGATTGGTTAAGGTAGTGGGAAAGGTAATTTTTCTCCCCTCTCTTTGTCTTCTGGTTTGCAGTGGTTTCTTTTAGTGGAAACATATAGGTGAAAGACAGCTATAAAATATTGGTAGATTTTAGAAATGTAGAATGCCATTTTGTATGCTGCTTTTAAAATTGGTTATCCTCATTTAAAACATATTGTGTACTTTTCCCTAAGGCATAAACATTTGTCCAAAACATAGTTTAAATGGTGCCTTTGCATTACATCATGTGAGTAAATCATAACTGATTTTAAAATTCCTCATTGTGCACATTTACATTACTGCCTTTTTACTATTATAAATAAAACTGTAGTTGATATCCTTATACACATGTTTGTGTGGATCTCTATTGCTTTTTTGAGATAAATACTTTGAAGTAAAATCACATGATTAAAGGGCATACAGATTTTTCATGCCTTTAAAATATATTGGTGGACTGTGTTCTGAAAATACTCTGTGAATTTATACCCCGAGTAGAAATGTTTGAGGGGCAAAGAGCAAGTCGGGGGACCGGGAATCCATGGTGAGTTGACCTGCAGAAAGATTGGGGCCACCTCTAGGAGAGGCCTAGAAAGAAAGGGAGGATAAGGAGCTCTCAGAATAAAACCAGGGACATGAGTCTAACCAGTGACAAAGGCAGCAATGTGAGCTAAGGGCAATCCTTCGCCGTAAAGTGCAGGTTAAAGAAAATGATGCATACAAAAAAATGTTCATTGACCTCTTACGGTCTTTACAAAAGTTCCTAAGGTAGCTTATTATCCCCTAGACACAGATGCAGGAAGGGAGTCTTGGAAATTAAGTAAGTTTCCCACCACTATGCTAGTAAAAGTGGCAGAACACAGACTAAAAATGCCTTCTATTCCAATTCTCATGGTTTTCCACTCAACTTTATTTATACTCTGAAGGAGAGAGGTTGGCCTGATGTCACCTTTTTTATACTTTGTGATGAAGCAGGATGTCCTTCCTCACCTTTGGGGCAAGAGAAGCTCCCACAAGAGAGGTCGAAGTGAGAATGATTGAGGCTGACATATGTTAAACAAGAAAGGAAAAATTCCTAGGAAATGAAATGACTTTTTAAAATGCAAAATTCACTATTATATTATATATTATTGCTAAGCATAAAAGAGACTTTTATGAATCTCTTTTCAAAATGATTGCTTAGCTCCTAGTCCAGATCTATAAATTGCAAGTGAGTGTGAGGCTCTCTGATTGATTGAGACATGACAATGATGTAGCAAGTCACAGCAAGCGGAGTCCCCTGGGATGAGGCACACAGTCACTGTTAATCTCCATCAACGTACCTTGTTAAAACTTGTATAATTTCAATGCTGGCCATTTCCCCCAAACTCATCTTATTAAAATGGCCAGCCAGAGGAAATGCTTGGTTCTAGCATTTCTTGCATTTTTATGGGCTGAATTGGGCACTGAAGCCAAAGAAGAGAAAAAAGAAGAGCAGACCTGCCAGTTGCTGGGCAATTTTGATTTGAATGGGAATGTAGATGCTGAAGACCATTCCCTCATTATTGGAGGACTGTTTCCTATTCACTCCAGGACCATCCCAGCAAATGAGTCTATTTTGGAGCCAGTATCAGCAAAATGTGAAGGGTAAGCCATTCTTTTAGCCTTCTTTTTACATCAGTTGCAGGTGGTGGGTGTGGGGGTCAGAGTCTGGTCCCCATGATACTAGCCTGGACTCTGACACTATCTCTTTGACACAGGATAGGTACTTTCTGTTACTAGGCCTCAGTTTCTCCTAGGTGAATATTCGAGGATTATTTAGAAACTGGAAAAGCTTGGTCTCAATTGGGTCATTTTCCACTTCTGCATCTGAGACAGAAAAAAAGGCGGATTTTATATGATGTAGAACATTGCTCCTCAGAGGGTGGTCTGTGGGCCAGCAGCATCAGTTTCACCTAAGACTCTTAGAAATGTAGAATCTCAGGCTGCATTTCCAGACCTGTTGAATCAGAATCTGCATTTGGCCAAGACCTCCTGGTGATTTATGTACACATTAAGATTTGAGAGCCACTAATGCAGGATTGCAGTGTTGCAGGTTTATTTTTAATTGTTATAGACTAAACTCTCATCAAGTGAAACTACACAGTGTGGAAACACTAACTTATTTTTGAGCTAATGTTAATGGCAAGATTGTTTCAGCTGCTGTGAGTCTTCTGCCCTCCACTCCCCTAACTCCAAGTTGTCATGTAAGGAAGTGGGATCCATGACTGGTGATCTGAATTTGTAGTAATCAATGGTAATAAAGGCAAACATGTGCTAGATTACTCCCGCAACTTTAGATATAAAAAGAACGCTAGTTGGCTGGGCATGGTGGCTCATGCCTGTAATCCCAGCACTTTGGGAGTCTGAGGTGGGCGGATCATGAGGTCAGGAGATCAAGACCATCCTGGCTAACACAGTGAAAGCCCATCTCTGCTAAAAATACAAAAAAAAAAAAAAAAAAAAATTAGCCAGGTGTGGTGGTGTGTGCCTACAGTCCCAGATACTTGGGAGGCTAAGGCAGGGGAATTGCTTGAACACAGGAGATGGAGATTGCAGTGAACTGAGATCGTACCATTGCACTCTAGCCTGGATGACAGAGTGAGACTCCATCCAAAAAAAAAAGAAAAAGGAAAACGTTAGAAATGAAAAATAAAACATTTATCCACTGTTCTGTCAGCATAACAAAGCAGATCTGTTTATTTTCTTATATACCTTCTTAGCTCTTTATACAAAAGCATCCATAATTTGTGCATAGTTTTGACCACAGCACAGATACAATTTTATATTGAACATTTTACATTGTGTAGGAAGCATTTCCATGATGCCGCATGATTATTATAATTGTAAATGCATATTGTAAAAATTTTAAAAATTTCTTATACATTAAATCTTTGCTAATTACAACTACTGTCTTTTGATATATTTTATGCCCCATATTTGATATATTAGCAGATGGGCCAGCCATAATGTTATTGGCAGAAAGGATTGTAATCAGTCTCTACTTGTTTTTTTCCTAGATCTTTTAATTCTTTTCTTACTGTGAAGCAAAAAGAAGAAAGATAAGAAAGGCTTTTGTTTACAGCTACATTACTGTAGACTGTTCATTATTTATCATAGTTTCTCACTTCTTCAATCCTTAACATAAAATGAAAACTTAAAGTTTGACAAAACATATGCACTAATATTTCATAAACAGAATCATTGAATTTGTTCTCTGTTCTGCATTGGAACTTCTGAAAGTTATTTTCCTAGAAGGTTAAATGGAAAATATACATGTTTTAAAACAAAAATCCACTCCTCTTTGTTAAATATAATTTGACATATACATTGTGGTTGCAATAGTGATGAGAAGTAAGTACATCTCATTCTGAAAATAATTCAGTTATCAGGAATATTTTGGGATTTACATAATCAATACCATCAGGATTTGAGTGGCTACTGCTTCTCTTTACATTATGCATTTGACATATGTGTACATGAAAGAAAATACAATGTGCTTTAAAAAAGTTAATAAATGATATAAGACAAACTTACCCAATGCAGGTATGTAAAACAAATAATAGTTGCAAGAGTTAGAAACTGGGAAAATAGGCAAAATACCGTATTTCTAAGCTGTATCTTTTTGTTTATTGTCAGGAAGAAGTGGAGAGTAAGATACAGGAGAGCATTAAGAGTCAGCACCACAGCCTTTAAGTTGGCTTTTAGTCCTAAAAATTCTACAGTTTATTTGCAAGTGACAGGGGTAGACAATGGCTACTAGTTATTCACCCAAAAGGATGAGTTATTTTTCAGTTGGTTCTACTTGCTATAAGGGAAAGGAAATGTGGTGGTCGACATTTTTGAAGAGAATTTAGGGAGACAGCTTGCCTGAGTGAACTACTGTAGTGGAAGATCAGAAGAGTCAGAGAATGGTACAAGAGGTAGAGGCATTTGCAATGACAAACAAGAAAGTGGTAAGTGCTAAGATTTGAGAAAGAGAAAGATAAAAATGTGTTGTATGGAAACAATGAGATTTTACCTTCTTCAGAAATTTGTAAGGAGTTGGCTCTGCTTTCTCTCATATTTTGAGAGATCACATATAAAGTTTTTCTCTTGAAAATATAAAGAGAAAGGAAATGGAAGAATGCTTGTTTGTCTCATAGGATGAGGGCCAGGAATGAGTACAGCTTCAATATTCACCTAGAAAGGGATATCTTGGAACAGGAAACAGAAAAGGTCAATAGTAAGGCCAGAGAGTCAGCAGGGTCTGTGGAGCTGAGGGCCTGAGCTCAGAATCTGCCTCAGAAAGGTATCAGTAAGCTGATTTCAACCTCTTCATAAAATTGTGAGAAATAAACAATAGCATTTATTTACTTCACATGTTTGATGTTTGTTATTTGGTTTTCTTCACACTCTGAACATTAAGAAAAACAAAAAATAATTTGGATCTGGGCCTGTTTTTCTGGGGTGAAGTTTGTGGGAAGAGAATGTTTCTTCAGTGCTAACTCAATTCTTAGTTACAGAAGACATCCCATTTAATCTTAAAAACAGCTAGTTGAAGACGTTATGTTCACATTTCAGATGAGGAAACTAGGCTCAAAAAAGTTAAATGGCTTATGCAAGGTCATATGGAAAGCATAAGGCAGAATGGGGGTTTTATTTCAGGCTCTCTGAATCAGCCAAGTGTTTTGCATGTCCATCTTAGGAATATTTTCCAAATTGATAAATGCTCCTTGAAAAAAGGATTCTGGGTTCAGATAAATTTAAGTAATTACCAAGATATCATAGAACATTCAGTGTATGATCAGCATTGCGAATGTCTAAGAAAGGGCTAAGCATGCAGTACTTCCCAAATTTATTTGACATTAGAATTCTTCATTTGGGGAACTCTGCACTGTCCCACATTGCCTCACCTGTAGAAAGTTGATTTAGTTGGTGCATATGCAAGTGCAATGAACTGTACAAAGGAGGTAGTTATCTTTACAATAGACAGGAGTTCTAGGGTATGCCAGAACTCTATGGGACACAGAGCACCTGCCTGCGGGATTCCATCACAATAGAAGTGGAGTGGAAGATGAGGCAGTGGGTGGGCTGGGCCTGAAGCTCTGCAGGGCAGATTTCACAAAAGAATGAACTAGGCTGAATGGTCTTCCATTTATAAAATTTCTATTAAAAATAGCTTCTATTTCTTTGCTGAGACTTGTATATTTACATTTTCTTTAAGAGGGTTTTCCCTCATCTTATGGAGCAGTGTTGTAATCGCTGCTTCAAAGTCTGTGTCTGATCATTCAGCAGCCCCAGTCATCTCAGGGTTGGTGTCTACTGATTGCCTCTACTCTTAGGAGTGGTTGCATGTGGTCTGGGAGACCTAAAAAGCCAGTTCCTGGTCCTCAGTGTTGATCCATTACGCAAGGCATTGTGTGTATTTTGCTTGTCTCCCAGCTTGATTTGTCTGAAACCTAAATTGCTCAAATTTGTTATAAGACTCAAACGTTCTTCAGCATTTTAATCAATACATCCTAAATATATGTTATGAATATCAAAAACATTTCATATTTTAAAAGTGTTTGATACAGTTCATCAAAATTAGAGCCTATACAATTCATTTTCATGTAGAGGAGTCAACAGTTTCCTCCCATCTGTACTCGACCCCAGTGTTTTCTGAGCCTCTCTACTCCTCCATGTGTTGCAACTTCTCCAGTTGGAGAGTTCTCAGCTTAGAAGCCAGGCTGGTCCTGAGCTGATAATTTCACTTTGGCATCATTAACTTTCACCTATAACCAATCTAGAAATTCAAGTTGGAGTTTGGAAACTAAATTTCATTCTGACACCCATAATTTTAACAGTATGCTGATTTTGGCCAGCCACCAGTTACAGCGTGGCCAGACTTTGACTACAACTTTAACTGACCTTAAGTATGGCCAGAGAGGAAGACTTGCTATTGTTTTGAAAATGTTGCTCAGAAGAGAGAACAGTGAAATGGAAGGAGGAAGGGAGTATTTTAATTTTGTTTTCATTAATCTAAACAAAGGTAGGACATAGAGAAATTTCCTGAAGAAAAGATGTATGCATTGTATAATAATATTGTATCATAATAAAAATTAATGAATAAAAGAAAAACATCCCAAATTCCACCTTTCCAGTAATTATCTTGTGCTCATTAAAAAAATTTCCCTGTTAATCCTTATTCAAATGTTAGTATACTTTACACATGTAGTTTTAATTATAGTTTGGAAATAAGTTTGCATATTGCATGTTTCCCAATATTATACACATACTGCTATGTAATTTCTCTAATAGTTTTAAAATAATGAAAAATTTTTCCATCATATAAGTTCTTTCCAGTTTTTCAATATTATAAGAAATTCTGTAATGAACAGTTGGGAATAATTACTTTTTCCTTTGGGAAAAACAGTTCCTTCAAATCAATTTTCATGGATGGAGGAATTACAGCCAGTGCATATTTTTCTAGTTCTTGAAATGTATTGCTATTCTGTTTTAAAAATGATAGTGCTATATTTATTTCAAAAATGTATATCGCCATTAGTGTAAATTTGGAAACTAAGTTTCTTAGGATGATAAAGCCCTTCATGTTCTGGCACCTTCTGGTTTTCCAGTCTTCCCTTTCATTGTGCCACACCCACTCCCACCCTGTCTCTTCAAACTTGCTGGGCTTCCCATTCCTTCAAGATGACATATTCTCTTGTTGTAAAGCCTTCGGGCATGCTGTTTGCAGCATTCTCCCCTGTTCTGTCATCCTTTAAGCCTCAGCTTGGCTGTTAATTCCTCCAGAGCTGGGTGCACCTTCTTTGTATTTATAGATCCCAGGTTTCACCCATCACTATTTTTTATCATTTTGTTCTGAAATTGCTTGGCTACTTTTCTATTTCCTTGCGTAGACAGTGCTGTGTTTATCTTGCTCCTGACTGTATTTATAGTGTCTAGCACCAGAGGAACTCAATAATTACATATTAAATGAAAAACGAAACTAAACTAAAAACGCAATGAAAGAAACATGGAGAAAAATTCCGCCCTGCCAACAGGGCTATTTGCTATCACATATTTAATTAAAAAATACTTATTGAATAGAAGTCATAGAGCTAGATAGTATAGCCACAGAAGATATTAAGGAAAGAGGGTCTTGGGGAAATTGCATTCAAATTGGTTAAAGTTTGGTTAAGACTGGGAATAAAAAGTTTGGAATTAATTTTTTTTTTTTGGAGACAGAGTCTCGAACTGTCACCTGGGCTGGAGTGCAGTGGTGCGATCTCGGCTCACTGCAACCTCCACCTCCCAGGTTCAAACTATTCTCCTGCCTCAGCCTCCCAAGTAGCTGGGATTACAGGTGCCCACCACCATGCCCAGCTAATTTTTTGTATTTTTAGTAGAGATGGGTTTCACCATGTTGGCTAGGCTGGTCTCGAGCTCCTAACCTTGTGATTAGCCTGCCTCGGCCTCCCAAAGCGCTGGGATTACAGGCATGAGCCACCTGTTTACCTGTTTTTTTTTTTGTTGTTTTTTTAATAGAGAAGGAATTGAAAAGCAAAAATGGTGATGGACTGTAAGAAAAATATTTTCCCCTTTTAGTGTCTAGGAAATAGAAAGGAGGAGGCATTTTATTTATGGTTATATCTAAGAATAATGGGAAAAAGACATTTTCAATTAAAAACTAATTTAAAACATTGACAATCAAATTATGGATAGAAAAATTTTGTAATTGGAGTCATAGTATATATGAATTTAATGTACTGCTTTTAGGTACTCCTAGCATAACTATTTCCTTGTATTTACATAATTTTTATAATTATAATTAATATCCAGAAGAAAGCAAAAGAAGGTAAGTAGGAAATAAAGGAGACTCATATGGCACCAGAGACTTCCCATTAATGGGGAAAAATGTATTGAGGGGTTATTGGAGCCCCTGTTTGGTGGAGAGAATTATGAATATAAGAATATTTTTGTGAAAAGAGCAGTTTGAGGAGATTATAGCATATGAAAGGTATATAGAGCACCTTCATAGGATCACCCATATTGTAATTTCATAGCTCATGATTGTCAATTTCTTCATGATTTCCAGAATATTCTTATTTCCTGTTTCCTCTATCCCACGTTCTATTTTCACTTACTTGGCTAAAGTTTACATTCTTCTTTGGCACCATGCAAGCAGCAACATTGGAAACCCTATGTAGGAAATAACCATTTTTTTTTTTTTTTTTGAGGTGGAGTTTCACTCTTGTTGCCCAGGCTGGAGTGCAATGGTGCTATCCCAGCTCACTGCAACCTCTGCCTCCTGGGTTCAATAGATTTTGCTGCATCAGCCTACCAAATAGCTGGGATTACAAGCATGCACCACCACTCCCGGCTAAATTTTGTATTTTTAGTAAAGACATGGTTTCACCATGTTGGCCAGGCTGGTCTTAAACTCCTGACCACCTCAGCTTCCCAAAGTGCTGGAATTATAGGCATTAATCACTGCTCCCGGCCAGGAAATAATGTTATTTAAGAAGCAGAAACACCTGATATCTAATTCTGAATACATAATTTATCACTTTAAGATCTTAGACAAGTTACTTACACCTTCTGAACCTCAGTTTCCCTAGAAGTGAAATCAGGGTAATGATATCTATATTTTAAGATTGCTCAATATATTCAATGAGATAACAAATACGAAATGTTCATCATATAGATTTCTTTTACCTTCTTTGGAGATTTACTACAAGCATTTAATGAGAAAATCTATCTAGAGGTTTCCAGCCAGTGCCTGAGAGCTCACAGCAGCAGCAGTTTGAGCTGCACGAAGGAGGCCCAAAGTGTTCCCTCCAGCACTCCACACTCCCATCCATTGGGCAATGAGAAGACCATAAATCCTTTTGTCTAAAGAAGGATGTGAAAATAAAGGGAGAAGAACTGTTAAATTCTCACTCTCCCAATAAAAAGATTCTGAAAATGTGTAATTTGAGATTTGACCATTGCTTTCTAATAACTGCATGAATATTTTCAATTGTAGGTGGGATATGCCTGTACCCGCGTAATTCTTAGCGACAAATACCAGTTTCCATCTTATCTTCGTGTAATAGCCAGTGATAAGATCCAGTCGAAGGCCATGGTAAAACTTATCTAACACTTTGGTTGGGTCTGGGTAGGCGCTATAGCAGCTGATGATGATTATGGAAAATAGGGAGTTTTATTTTCCTTAAAAACTTTTAAGGAAAATATGGAGAATGCCAACCTCTGTATTGCATTATCTGGAATCATTTCCAAAGTCTATTCCAACGAGAAAATGCAAAAAGCTGTTGATGCTGTAAAGACCTCCACGGCCAAGGTCATTGTGCTTTATGAATCTGATATTGACCTCAGTCCTTTTGTGCTAGAAATGGTTTACCATAATATAACTGACAGAACACGGAGAGCGAGTGAAATGTGGATTAATTACCTCAGCCCTCATTGCAAAGCCTGAATATTTTCCATATTTTGGTGGAAGTAATGGATTTGCAATACTAAGAGCTGACATACCAGGATTAAGGGAATTTCTTTATGATGTGCATCCTAGCAAGGATCCAATGATGTCCTGACCATTGAATTCTGGCAAATGGCTTTTAACTGTACTTGGCCTAATGGTACTATTCCATACAATATTGACCATAGAGTGAATATGACTGATTACATGCCATGACTGATAAATTCTGTACTGGAGAGGAGAAGTTGAAGGATCTTAAAAATACCTACCTGGATGTGTCTCAGCTAAGAATTACAAACAATGTCAAACAAGCTATGTATTCTATGGCTTATGCTCTGGATCATTTAAGCAGATGTGAACGTCGTGGGCCATATATTCCTGGAAACACCTGTGCATATACACCTGACTTCTTGGCAGGTAAGTCATTGTTTGGCATACGTCATGACATAGCTTGATAATTATAAGAATTCATGTTATTAAAACTATTGATTTGCCTTTGTACTTAGTAGACATGATCTCATCACATGCTCACATAAAATAATGACTTGCTTGTGTGGCCGAAGTGGGCATTTTGAAGTATACATTTTTTTTTAACAGTTATTATTAAGTTTGTTGTGAATGATAGAAAACTCCCCAAAACAATGCCTTAACCATGATAGCTTTTTTCATTCATGTAAATGAAGTGTAGAGATAGGCATTCTAGGACTGAAAGAATGGCTTAGGGACCCACTCCCTATGGTGATATTTCACCATCCACAATATGAGGGTTCACCTCATAATCTAAGATGACCACATGGGCTTCAAACATCATGTCCACATTTTAACCAATAGGAAGGAAAAAGAGCAAATATGTGTGTACCCCTCCACTTAAGGATAATTTTTAGAAATTACATATAATTCTCCTTATATCTTATTAGCCAGAATTTTTTCATGGTCATATCTAGCTACAAAGGAAACTAGAAGATGTTGTCCTCATAAAGTATGGGAGGGACCACACCAAATTTGCTGAAAGATTGGACCTGGAAGTGTTTTACGTCAAATAATTAGAGGACAATACAAAGAATGATTTAAGTCATAATGGTAAACTGAGTCTGGTGGTTGATGAGAAGAGGGACTTGAGTGGAAGAGAGGGTCCATACAGGCAAGTAATAGAACATAAGGTTGGAGATGATGAATAGAAATGGTGGTGTTGATGATAGAAATGAGGAACAGGGTTTATGGGATGGTTTTGGATGTGTTGAATATGAGGTGATGGTGGAATTTTAATGTAGGCACATATTGAAAGTTTAGAATATGGAATTAGATGGAGGTCAGGTGGGAGAGGTTGGTCTTAGAGATCAAGATTTGGGAGTTATTTTATAGAGATACTGGTTGAAGACAAGAGAATGAATGACCTGCTTTACAGTCAGAGAGAGAAAACCGGAGGATCAAGGACCAAACCCAGGACCCAAGGGAAGCCAAGGGAGCTTGCATTTCAAGGAGGGGTTGATCAAAAGTGTCAGGTATTGAAGAAAGCTGAAGGAGAACGTGGTTAGACAGGAACGTGCCCTTCAGACAGGGCAAGAAGAGTTTTAGTGAGGTGAAAGTGTTGGCAGCTAGATCACAGAGGTTAAGAAGGGAAGGAATACTGAGAAATGGAACAAAAAGGCATCAGCTCATCGTTAATGATAATAATAATATTAAAAAAGGGAATATAGAGAGCTCTTTCCAGAAACTGGATCCGGAGCGAGAAATTCTAGTTCATTCCGTGGTGATTTTATTGTTCCTGTTTCAGAATTTGAGAATGTCTTGCTATCACTCCTTCCTGTAATAGCTACTTCTCAAAGTGCATTTAAAATATGATTTTACAGATATATATGTATAAAACATGTAAACATGTAAGAAGCTTATCTATTTTGTATACATACTTCTGTAATGTTATGAGCCTAGCTCAGAGATTTCTAATATTTTCTATGTTATCTAATTCAGATTTGCTCTGGAAAACACAACATATGAAAATTCTGATTTCTAAAATAAATATAAATGTAATCATGCATCTTCCAAAATGATTCTTTGCTTAATGGAAAAGCATTTTATTTCTTAAATAGGAAACTCTCTAATGGATTAAGAAACAAACTATTTACAAACCTTGCATTTATTCTGGGTTTCAAGGTGCACATCCATGTAGAATGTAAAAGGAGGCCTGTGTTTACTACCGAGATTTTAAAATTCATTTAACAACAACAACAAGAACAAAAGTCAGTGCTATGCCTTGTCTGCTTTTCCATTTGCCCTCCACAATTTTCTGGTAAAGCAGATCTTTCATTGTGCTTTTCTACTGACCCATCATGACATAGCTTTGATTTTAAGACTATTTTGGAATGACCTTGCAGAGAGGAAGTATTTTTTAGGCTCTCAAGATGATTCTTGGAATCACAGGTCCTTCACAAGCAGGAACAGACCTGTCAAATGGTCTCATTCCGAGTCCTGTAGGCATGTAGCCTGGTCTGGATCCCCAGGGTTAGAAAGAAGTAGGCTTAAGATTAGCTTTGCACTTCTAGAATCAACAATGAGACTCTCCTTTAGCAAAATTCCTCTCTGTGTTCTCCATGTTGTTATTTGTTCATTATCTTCAGTCAGGCATCCTGGGTTTCCCAGGAAATCACAAAGCTTCCATGGAAATTCAAATGGAAAATTTCTCAGCTTCATGAGTACTAGAGACAAAGGTCTTTGTTAATCTGTCATATTTGTCTTTGCTAGCTTCCCATTTCAGTGTGTACTGATGTGTGTCCTCCTGAGACTTGGAAGGGGATTCATCAGGGGGAGCCAATGTGCTGCTTTGACTGCATCCCATGTGCTGATAGACATGTGCCACGGGAACCAGGTAGAGATGATAATTTCTTCACTGATATAAGGATGCTATTAGGTCAAACATGCTTTTTGCAAAGAGGGCCTAAGGAGCCTTCTTTATAAATAGGTGTGTATAACTTATATCAAAAATCATTAAAATCTACCAAATTATTAGATGTTTATGCACTGTGAAAAAAACATACTATTGCATTTCAGTTCTAAAGCTGCTACAGTTGGGAAAATATCTACAACCTTGAAGTTAATAAAGGAAAATGCAAAATAAAATATATGAAATGTGCAATATGAGTAAGATTCACAAAAATATTTAAAATCATTTGTTTCTGAAATCAATTAAATGCTAGTTATATTCATAATTGGAAGAAAGGGAATTAGAGTACTATGTTTTATTGAATTATGTCTAATTTGGAACTATAAGATCTAAAATTTCATCCCTAAAGGCAATTGGCTTAAGGTCATAAGTACACAAAATTTGTAGGACATATGATTTCTGTAACCACTGCTTTATACTTCACCATGGCCTGCCAAATTGCTGCTCTTTATGACCAGAATTTTAATTGGGCTTAGTGTGCTCAGTTTTGTGAAGCATGTTGGAGCAGGTTTATTTTTATCTCTACCTTCTGTTAAAGATAACACAAAGTGTACTTGTCTTTTGTCAAATGGCCCTCAGTAGCAATTCTTTAAAAAAGAATTTTGAAAATATAACATTTTCCCAAAATGGAAAACAAGATCTATGTAACCTGAACAACTCCTTGGACCCCACACAGCGCAGCCTCTGCATAGAGTTGCATCCAGGGAAGTCTAGCACAGCAGTCAAAAGTGATTAAATGAGAAATGTAATCTTTCCTGCATCTTTCAAAGAACATGAAAGAGATCAATTTCACAGTCTACTTTAAACTCATATCAAATAGCTTTTTCTTATGTTCTGAGATTCTCCCTTAGAGCCTCCACCCAGCTAAATGCTCCAAACCTTCAATGTCAAGTGCCATGTAGGTTCTTCTCCTTCTTCTTCCTCTTCCCCTTCCCCCCTCCTCCTTCTTATTCCTTATTCCTCCTCCTCCTCTTCTGCTGCTTCTTTTCCCTCCTTCCTTCCTTTCTTCCCTTCTTCCTTCCTTCCCTCCTTCTCTCCCTCCCTCCCTCCCTCCATCCCTCCCTCTCTCCATCTCTCTGTCCCTTCTTTCCTTCCTCCCTCCCTCCCTCCCTTCCTTCCTTTTGTGAGTCACAGTCTTGCACTGTCACCCAGGCTGGAGTGCAGTGGTACCATCTCAGCTCACTGCAACCTCAGCCTCCTGGGCTCAAGTAATCCTCCCACCTCAGCCTCCCAAGTAACTGGGACTACAGGCATGCACCATCATGCCCAACTGATTTTTTCTTTTATTATTTGGTAGAGACAAGGTTTTGCCCCATTGCCCAGGCTGGTCTTGAAATCCTGGGCTGTACTGATCCACCTGCTTCAGCCTCCCAAAGTGCTGGACTTAGAACAGGCCTAGACCACTGTGCCCATCCTTGTTTTCCTTCTCATTCTCAATTATTCTCTACCGATTCCTTCAAATCTGCATCTGGAGGGTGAAGAGAGGAAAAGCTCTGAGTAAGCAAAGACAAAATTCTCTTTCATAAGGGTCATATTGAATGAAAGACAGAAGACACTTGTATTTTAATCAACCTTATTCCTGTCATAATCTGCTCAATTTTTTTCACCTCAGTACCTTTAATTTTTTTACATTTTTAAAATACGTGGATTGTTCTTGGGTTTATGAAGATACATACCACTCTTCTCAATTAGACAACTGGAGTAGAAAGAAAGAAGCTTGTTACTGGAAAAGGCCAACTCAGGAAAGGCTGAAACTGAGAAGAGAGATTGACTTTCCAAAACTGAAAATAATTGTCAATCTGTAATATTATCTATACACTCTAAGGCCATTTTATCACTATTTCTTTTGAGATATATATTCTATATATAGATATATATTCTATATAAAGCGAATTTCAACAAGTCCCCACTCTAGAAATATGAAAGCTCTGGGATATTCACAGTGGAAAGGGACAATTGGATTTCCTTGCAGTCAATTCTTTGTTCTTTGTTCTATAGGTCAAAGGGAGTGTGAACAATGTGGTGAATACTATTGGTCAAATTCACAAAAGAGCGAGTGTGTGCTGAAAGAGGTGGAATACCTTGCTTATGATGAGGCCCTGGGATTCACACTTGTCATTCTCTCTGTCTTGGGGCATTTGTGGTCTTGGCAGTCACGACTGTGTATGTCATACACAGGCACACTCCCCTGGTGAACGCCAGTGACCGGCAGCTGAGCTTCCTCATTCAGGTTTCTCTGATTGTCGTGCTGCTGTCGTCCTGCTTTTCTTTGGCAAGCCACCCACTTGGTCCTGCATGGCCCGCCAGGTCACTCTGGCACTGGGCTTTTCTCTTTGCCTGTCTTGCATTCTTGGAAAGACTATTTCACTGTTTTTAGCCTACAGAATTTCCAAATACAAAACTTGATTTATATCCATGCACCCCCTTTATTGTAAAATCATTGTGCTAATCTCTGTTCTAGTGGAGATTGGCATATGTACAGCCTACTTGGTATTGGAACCACCGAGGCTATACAAGAACATGGAATCTCAAAATACAAAGATCATTCTGGGATGCAGTGAAGATTCCATGGAGATTTTGTGCTCAATGTTTGGGATTGATGTCTTCCTAGTCTTGCTATGCTTTCTCACAACTTTTGTGGCTTCCCAGTTACCAGATAATTACTATGAAGGAAAATGCATCACCTTTGGGATGCTGGTCTTTTTCATCATCTGGATCTCTTTTGTCCCTGCTTGCTTGAGCACCAAAGGCAAGTTCAAAGTGGCTGTGGAAATATTTGCAATCTTGGCATCCAGCTATGGTTTATTGGGTTGTATATTTGCTCCTAAGTGCTTTATTATTTTGCTGAGGCCATAGAGGAACACCAGTGAAATTGTTGTTTGAAGAGTCTCCACCACAGATAAGAGCATCCAACTGACCTCAGCTTCTGTGAGCAGTGAGCTTAACAATACCACAGTGTCAACTATTCTGGATGACTAGAGTTGTTATTTACATGTGTCCTCTAAAGCTGCAGTGATGATGTGGTTCAGCATTCCCTTTCAGGTTGCTTCTACAGCAGCTACCTGATACTCTTGACTAATGTTGAGGATTTGGGTTCTGGAGATGTAGTTTTAGCATGGTATATCAAATCTCCTACTATAAGATATCATTTAGCATGAACTAGAAAACCTTTTACTATTGAAATTAAAAACTATTTCATTCAAACTTTTCAAAATACTTTGGTATAAGGACTATGTAGTAGAGGACATAGTAGGAACCAATTATCTAAAATGATAGATAAGGCTGGGTGTGGTGGCTCACGCCTGTAATCCTACCACTTTGGGAGACCAAGGTGGGTGAATAGCTTGAGGTCAGGAGTTCGAGACCTGCCTGGACAACATGGTGAAACCCTGTCTCTCCTAAAAATACAAAATTACAAAATACAAAAATTAGCCAGGAGTGGTGGTGCATGCCTGTAGTCCCAGATACTCAGGAGGCTGAGATGAGAGGATCACTTAAATCTGGGAGGCGGAGGTTGCAGTGAGCCAAGATCGCACCATTGTACTCCAGCCTGGGTGACAGAGTGAGACACCACCTCAATTAAAAAAAAAAAAGATAAAAAAATTTAGCTCTTGAAAGTTTTTGTTCTTATATCATTGTTGTCTGATCTAGAATTTTACCTAAAACAAAATCACCTAGTGGGGACCAAGAGAGACATTTTGTTCTACATTCTGTTAATGTAGCTGTGAAATACGCAGCTTTCCTCTGATTGAGGTGAGAATTACAGCTCATGAAGCAGGGGGTTTGGAAGAGAATTTATATTTCAAAGGACTCTGTGACATACAGAGGATATTGAAGGAATTTCGATGTCAACAAAACTCAGTTTTTTTTTTTTTTTTTGAACACACATGGAAGTAGACAAGTTTCTCCCAGAGAGAAGGCAAATCTACAAATCTATCTTCTACAGATTTCCTGGGAGAGAATATGTGGTAAAGTACTTGAGTTTTAAAACATCCCTCTGCTTGAAAAAGAAAAACAAGAAATTAAGAGTTGGCAAAGCAATTATTAAGGAGATTATATAGTGAAGACATGAATAGCAAAAAAGCAAATGTTTACCTAGAGCAGGTATTAGAATGCAAAATTTTTTAGGATAAATTGAGTGATACTTGCCCTCTGACTATGTAGAGTTACCTGGAATTTAGTTTCCATGTGGAAATGTTATAAAATGTTTTCGATCTTTTTCCAGATATGCAATTTTGAAAATGACCGGTATATATTTATGTGTATATGAATATGTGTGGAAAAACAGAATTTGTAGAAATGCTGATAAATAAAAAATGCATGTGTATGTTTAATTCTAGAAGGCTGACAAGACAAGAATCTCTCTTCAAGATAGTAATGTTTGTGAATCTCAGTTAAGCAAGCTGGTCCGAGATTCATGTAGGCTCATGGGAGCAAAAAGTGAAAGTATGATGACTAGTATAGCAGGACAAGTCTGTCAGGAACTTATTTACTGATTTTTTTTTTTTTTTTTTTAATTTAAGAACGGTCATTCTAGACCAGGCAAAGGGAATGAGCTTCCTGTAATTTAAATACTAAGTTTACATCAAGGTTCAGCAAAGCTAAAAATGACCCCTTTGTTGGAGAGTCAATTGTATTCCAGGACTTTCTGAGAGAGCATCTATTCACCTTTCCATCTCCCAACACTTCTACAGCGCTTTGCATCACAGCCCTTAGAATGGTCAGAGGAGAGCCTGTATCACAGGATGAAGGATGGGGAAACTGCTTTCTTTGGCCCTTCATTGGACCCAGGGAGGAACACTGGAAAAGAAAGAATGCTTTGTCAAAGTATAGAGCAATAGGAAAATGAAAATCAGTAAGTTAATTTCTTATTCAGGTATACATTAAGCTTGAGTATTCTCAATGATTTACCTTGAGATTATAAACAAAAGCTGAAAGGTGGCTCATCTTTTATCTTCAAAATATTTTACTTTTATCTTCAAAATATTTTAATCTCTGGGTAATCCTCTCCTGAGATGTTGATTATTGAATATATGGTCTCTAAAAAGATAATTCCAGAAGTCTATTTGGGTAATATCAAAGACTCCATTATCTCCTTTCATTTAGCATGGCTTAGTAATACTGTCTTATCAGACTTATGTTCCTCAGATTATTTTTTTGATCAGATGGGTTTGGGAAATTAAGAGAAAATAAATGTCATTAAAAATAAAATATCAACTGAACTTGCATGTTTAAGGTTAATATTTACTTATACAACTTTACAATTTTAAGATACAATTTTCATCTAAAATAGTCTGAAGTTATCATTTGTCGATTTGGTGTACATGCACTGTTACAGAAACTGGCTTATGGCAGTAAAAATGAATAATATATGATTGTCAAAGGATGATGGTCTAATTTGTAGTATTGTTTTATTCTTTGTAATTACTTAACTATTAAAATATTTCCCATAAATAGAAAAATGTTTTCTCTTTGGATCAATGCATCATGTAAAAGTCATTTCTAGTGAAAAAACAATCACTGAAATCCCTATCAGGACATGTGTTTGGTAAGAGAACCTAATTTAGAAATTGCTAGTGACACGCCCTGCTGTGGATGAGCACATGCTGCTAACTACATACTGGGCCTTGGGGAGCAGCTCAGAATTAGTTTCAGGTGTTGCAGGTGTTGCTGGGTTGGGAGTAGTATAAAGATTAATTGCTTGAAACAAAAAAAATACGAAACGATATTTTGCCAAGGGCTGACATGCACATATGCAGGATTGAGCTCTTTTGGTAAATGAGATGTTTATCAGGGCTGCTCAAACCCATCCCATAAGATTAATTTCTTGCATTAAGACAAAGATAATTCCTGATAGAAAGTGAATATACTTTCAAAAAGGATAAGATATTCTCACTGCCAGATTAATTTCCTTAAAACTCTGCTCTGATCTCGTCTTGTCCCTACTCATCAACTCCCAGTGGTCCTCAATTATCTATAGCACGAGTCTAGCAGTCACAGTCTGACATTCAAGACTCTGAAAACTTTTCCACTTTCTATGTTCAATAGTTATCACCTGCCACCTTCCTGACCATATCCTTTTAACACAATTCACCTGCACTCTTGCAAGTTCTGGAACTCACCTCTCATTTTCTTGATTTCACATTAGTCACACGTGTTCTTTTCCCTCTGCTGCTCTAATAGCACTTCATCCCTCTCTGCCTACCTCCTTCCTTTCCTGTCTGCTTTTTTCCCCCCTCCCTCCTCAAGGGCTTGATATGCACCGGACTCAAAGTTAGACATAGAAGATACGCAAAGATGAGACATTGTTCCCCATCTCCAGGTGCTTGCCATCTTTTGGGGTGATAGGTAATAAACCAACAATTACACTAAGATGTGATAAAGCTGTGATTGTGGTAGCGTAGAGGAAGGGCAGAGTGAGTTAAGATCAAGGAAGGCTTCCTGCGTGAAGAGTCACTTAAACACATTTTAGAGGGACAAGAAGGAACTAGCCATATGAAAGGAAGACTAACGTCTGCACTCTACCTAGCCCACTACTTGGAGCATGTAAGTGTCAGTGTCCCATCCTTTTTTGTTTGTTTGTTTTGGGATTTTTAAAAAATTGGTTTTTTGTTTCCCCCCTTCCTGTTTTTTTAAAAAATGAAGCATTGTAGGACTTTATCTGTGCCTGTTTCATGTCACTGGCCATTTTCTGCCTCATATTAGGGTTATCTACTTTCATGTCCTGGGTCTACGTCTACAGTATGAAATTATTTCATGAAGAAAACTTGAAATCTATGTATGTATGCATGTCTCTATCTCTCCTTCCCCCACCTCTCTCTCTGTCTCGTCTATCCCTCCATCTATCTTTGTGGCCTTTTCAAATAGACTATACCTTGTACTTAATTGGCACCTAATCTTTTTATATAAATTAAAAAAAATTTTTCATTTTAGGTTCATGGGCATGTGTGCAGGTTTTTTATATTGGTAAACTCATGTTGCAGGTTTTTTTTGGTATATCACCCAGGTACTAAGCTTAGTATACAATAGTTACTTTTTCTGCTCCTCTCCCTCTTTTTACCTTCCACCCTCAAGGAGGCCCCAGTGTCTTGTTGTTTCCTTCTTTTTGTCCATAAGCTCTCATCATTTAACTCACACTTGTAAGTAAGAGCATGCAGATTTGGTTTTCTGTTCCTGTGTTAATTTGCTAAGGGTAATGGACTCCAACTCCATCCGTGTTCCTGCAGAAGACAAGATCTAGTTCTTTTTTTATGGCTACATAGCAGTCCGTGGTATCTATGTACCACATTTTCTTTATGTAGCCCATCATTGGTGGATATTTAGATTGATTCCATGCCTTTGCTATTGTGAATAGTGCTGCAATGAACATACACATGTATGTGTCTTTGTTATGAAATGATTTTTATTCCTTTGGGTATATACACAGTAATGTGATTTCTGAGTTGAATGCAGTCCTGTCTTTAGCTCTGTAAGGAATTGCTACACTGCTTTCCACAATGGTTGAATTAATTTTTACTCCCACCAACAGTATATGTGTTTCTTTTTCTCTGCAACCTTGCCAGCATCTGCTATTTGTTTATTTTTTTTTAACTTTTAAGTTCAGGGGTAAATGTACAAGTTTGTTATATCGGTAAACTTGTGTCATGGGAGTTTGTTGCACAGATTATTTTGTCACCCAGGTATTAGGGCCAGTACCCATTAATTCTTTTTCCTCATTCTCTCCCTCCTCCTACCTTGACCCGCCATAGGCCCTAGTATGTGTTATTCCCTTCTATGTGTCCATGTATTCTCATCATTTAGCTCCCACTTATAAGCGAGAACATATATTATTTGGTTTTCTGTTCTTGTGTTAGTTTGCTGAGGATAATGGCCTCCAGCTCCATCCATATTCTTACAAAATACACGATCTTGTTCTTTTTTAGGGTGCATAGTATTCCACAGTATGTATATGTATGTATATGTGTGTGTATGTGTGTGTGTGTATACCACTTTTTAAAAAATACAGTCTGTTATTAATGGACATTTAGGTTGAGTCCATGTCTTTGCTATTGTAAATAGTGCTGTAATTAACATATGCATGTAGGTGTTTTTACAATAAAACAATTTATATTCCTTTGGGTATATACAGCATTGCTGGGTCAAATGGCATTTCTGTTTTTAGGTCTTTGAGAATTCGCCACACTGTCTTCCACAATGGCTGAACTAATTTACACCCCCCACTGACAGTGTATAAACATTCCTTTTTCTCTACAACCTCTCCAGCATCTCTTATTTTTTTATTTTTAAATAATAGCTATTCTGATTGGTGTGAGATGGTAACTCATTGTGGTTTTGATTTACATTTCTCTAATAATCAGTGATTTTGTGTTTTCTTTCATATGCTTCTTGGCTGCATGTAGCTTATTTTAAAAAGTGTCTGTTCATGTCCTTTCCCTACTTTTTTTTTTTTTTTCCTTTCCCTACTTTTTAATGGGGTTGTTTGTTTTTTCTTGTAAATTTAAGTTCCTTATAGATCCTGGATATTAGACCTTTGTCAAATGCATAGTTTGTAAAAATGTTCTCTCATTCTGTAGGTTGTCTGCTCACTCTGTTGACAGTTTCCTTTTGCTGTGTAGAAGCTCTGTAGTTTAATTAGATCCCATTTGTCAATTTTTACTTTTGTTACAATTGCTTTTGACACCTTCATCATGAAATTTTTGCCCATGTCTATGTCCTGAATGGTATTGCCTAAATTATCTTCTGGGATTTTTACAGTTTTGGGTTTTACATTTAAGTCTTTAATCCATCTTGAGTTAATTTTTGTATATGGTATAAGGAAGGGATCCAGTTTCAATCTTCTGTGTGTGACTAGCCAGTTATACCAGCACCATTTATTGAATAGGGAATCCTTCCCCCATTGCTTGTTTTTTCCAGGTTTGTTGAAGATTAGATAGTTGTAGGTGTGCAGCCTTATTTCTGAGTTCTCGATTCTGTTCCATTGGTGTATGTGTCTGTTTTTGTACCAGTACCATGCTATTTTGATTACTGTAGCTCTGTAGTATAGTTTGAAGTTGGGTAGTGTGATGCCTCCATCTTTGTTCTTTTTGTTTAGTACTGCCTTGGTTATTTGGGCTCTTAATTATTATTTTTTTTTCAGATGGAGTCTTGCTCTGTCACCCATGCTGGAGTGCAGTGGTGTAATCTCAGCTTACTGCAACCTCTGCCTCCTGGGTTCAAGGAATTCTGCCTCAGCCTCCCCAGTAGCTGGAATTACAAGCACCCACCACCACGCTTAGCTAATTTTTGTATTTTAGTAGATACAGGGTTTCACCTTGTTGGCCAGGCTGTTCTCTAACTCCTGAAGTCAAGTGATCCTCCTGCCTTGGCCTCCTACTTGGCCTCCCAAAGTGCTGCAATTACAAGCATGAGCCACCAAGCCTGGCCCAATATGAATTTTAACATAGGTTTTTTCTAGTTCTGTGAAGAATCCCAATGGTAGTTTAATAGAAATAGCATTAAATCTATACATTACTTTGTGCAGTATGGCCATTTTTATATTGATTCTTTCTATTCATGAGTATGAAATGCTTTTTTAATCATTTGTGTTATCACTGATTTCATTGAGCAATGTTTTGTAGTTCTTCTCATAGAAATCTTTCACCTCCCTAGACAGAGTCTTGCTGTGTCGCCAGGCGCCAGGCTGGAGTGCAGTGGTGCAATCTCGGCTCACTGCAATCTCCGCCTCCCAGGTTCAAGCAATTCTCCAGCCTCAGCCTCCTGAGTAGCTGGGACTACAGGTGTTCACCACAACTCCAAGCTAATTTTTGTATTTTTTAGTAGAGATGGGGTTTCACCATGTTGGCCAGGATGGTCCCGATCTCTTAACTTCGTGATCCGCCCTCCTTGGCCTCCCAAAGTGCTGGGATTAGATAACACTTCACACACACTAAGACTACTGCAGGTGTTACTGGTCAGGCTGCTTTCCTTGATAGCCCTCCTCTAGGCAGTGACTCAGGGATGCTCTTGGATGTTCTGTTTGCCCATTCTCTGCCTTCCCATCTGCTCTATGACCTCTATGGACTGTATCACATAAATTCCTTTGCCTGTAGCTTCCAGTGCGCTTTGGCAAAGGAAGGCACTAGTAGGAGACGGGAGGTGAGAGGAGAGGCCCACTCAGGTCTTTGTTGTTTAACTCATGGCTCATTTCTCTAACTGTGGCCACTCTCCCATGGCTACGGCTCTTACTCAGTGACGTGTATGTGAATCCCTCTCCTTCTCTTTCCAGACTTGGGTGTGTTAACACCTTCCTACTGATTCTGGTCCCAGGTGTTTCACCATCCTCAATAGTCTCTTCTTTAAACCGTCTTATTTTTTGGGTGCCCCAGCTATTTTTTGCTGGTGTACTAGCTCATAGAGAGATCCAAATTATTTTCATTTTATGTTACTACCCTCCTTAATGCAAGCTGTGCACGATTCTTGCTAAAGGGGAAGAGGACTTGTGGGGTCATATGAAATGAAAGCATCAAGTCTGATCATGTAAGATACTCAGCCACCAAGACCCATAAATTGACACAGATCATTTTTGTTCACATTCTGTTGGCAGAAGTCATCACATGGCCCCATTTTAAGGCAAGAGAGCTGGGAAATGATGTGGGAGGAAGTAGAAAGAAGTTAGAGGCACTCCTGATACTGTGACAGGTGGAAAGCCCCATGGCTGCCATCAGGCAATCACTGGAAGCTCAGGAGACCATTCTGAGTCCAGCAGCAGAAACTGCCAAAAGAATAGGAAATGGGGTCAGGCTAAAGGAAAGTGTAATGTCAGTTGTCACTTCAGAAAGTTATTTGTGGTATTCACTGAAGCAGAACATATGTATATATTCACTGTCTTGGAGTGAATTTGCTGAGTAATGAGGTGTATCTATCTATCTATATACCCCATAACTCAGCAAATTCACTCCAAGGAATATACCTAACTAAACTATGCTTCCATGCTTACCAAAAGGATGAATACTAGAAGATTTGCAGCAGCATTAATTAAACTACTCAAGTCTCCATCAACAGTAGAATGGATCAATAAACTAAGATATACTCACTCAATGGAATAGTGTACAGCAATAAGAATGAATAGGCTGCTTTGTAGAGAAAAGTATAGGGTGGTAAGATTGAAAGCTGAGAATTGATTTGGAAATTGGTAGTGATTACTGTCATCTAGGCAATAGATTGTGATGGCTTGTCTGGGAACAGAGCTCTCGAAACTTTGGGGTGAGTTTAACTGTCACATCAGATTTGCTGACGTCCTTTAGACATTTGACACATATTCGAAGCACTTGTTCAAAGAAAAGGAGACACATTAGAAAGCTACAATGTAAACATCTAACATCACTTCCAGAAACAATCCTATTACATTGTATGACTTTCTACTGCTCTTTGAATTTCTGATTAATAAGGAAATCATTTAACTTGATAAAGTCATCTGGGTAGAAAATGGATTTTGTCAAAATTGTTGCCTGAAGTTGAAAACATAAATGGAGAATTTTCCTGCTTCTTTCCTATTTAAAAGTTTAGAGTGAGTAAACAGACCGTTTTCCTTTGTCTTTATTTTGTTTAGTAATGCTTTTACAAGTGCTGTTGGTGAAGATAGCCATATTCTAGGAGGTGTCAAGAGAATACAAATGGATGTGGGATGCAAATGCTGTTCCTGTTCTTTAAAAAGCAACTAGCTAACTCAGAAACCATTGCTTAGTATACGTGTGTGTGAAACAGAAAGACACAATCTCTTTGGATCATTTATTGATATGGTGATATGCAAAGCAAAGAAATTAAGAGTTATAGTTTAACCAGCACCTGGATTTTTCCTCCTCCCTAAGACATCAACCTTGATTTCTACCTTTATCTTTGAAGTTTCTCTTCATGATGCTCTCTTTTTGGGATGGAGTATATTGACTTATAGGTCAAGCACATGGCTTTCTTAAGGCATAGCACGAATTACTTTATTATTATTATTATTTGGTCTTTGCCTTACCAAATTCAGTTTAAAAGTAAATCTTTCCACAGTGTTAAGTAGGCTGACAGAGTGGCCAACATCCTCAGTGATGGTCTTGATTGGGAAGAAAAACGCAAGGCAATTTACTTTAGCGTCTTAGTCTCAGAACTGGTGGGAGACAGTAGAGCAAAATGACTAATAGCAATGATTTTAGAAAAACATGGCTTGGCACTGGTTGTGTACTTTCTTGCTCTGTAATCCCAGGTCAATTACTTTACATCTCTAAGCACGAAGCCTGGCACATAGTAAACATCCAATAACTGTTAGCTAGTTACACTAGTTATTGCAACAGAGAGAATTTAACTATCAGCTGTTAGTATTATTATTATTAGTTGCCCTATGTGTGTGTATCCCAGCCCCATGGATTGGCATTCTATTTTATTATTTAATTTTTTATTTTTTGAGACAAAGTTTCAAAAAATTTGTTGCCCAGGCTGGAGTGCAGTGGCACTCCAGGCAACCTCCACCTCCTGGGTTCAAGCAATTCTCATGCCTCAGCCTCTTGAGTGGCTAGAATTACAGGTGCCCGCCACCACGCCTGGTTGATTTTTTTTTGTATTTTAGTCGATATGGGGTTTCACTATTTTGCCCATCTAGAATTCCTGACCTCAGGCAATCCACCCATCTCAGCCTCCCAAAGTGCTAGGATTACAGGTGTGAGCCATCCCGGAACTGGGCATTTTAAACCGCAGTGGGGACAGTGAGCCCTCCTGTATTTCTTCTGAGTGTTAGTAGCACTTTTAGGCCATATAGGTCCTGAAACCAGAAACCTGGGAACCATCATTAACAATTCCTTTTCCTATCACTGTCACCTCCATTCTCCTTCCAAACTCCACATGACACATGCGCAACAGTCAGTGAATTATCTGCTAATTCCTGTCAATTCCAACTTTGATTTGGCTCTCAGACCAGATTTTTCCTCTTTATTCATCCCAGCCATCAGCAACCTTGGCCCTGGCATTGTTGTCTCTCTTACTTTGGTTCTCTTTCTCTCTCTCTCTTTTGTTTTTAGGAACAAGGTCTCACTCTGTCACCCAGGCTGGAGTGTAGTGGTGCAATCATAGCTCATTGCAGCCTTGAACTTATGGGCTGTAGTGACCTATGATTGTGCCATTAAGATAGGAGGGCTGAAGTGATCCTTTCACCTCAGCCTCCTGATTAGCGGGGACTACAGGCACGTGCCACTGTTCCTGGCTTACCCTGGTTCTCTCTCTTAACACTTACCTCTCTCTATTGTATATATACATTTTATTTATTTTCTCTCTCTCTACTGTTTACTGCTATATTCCCAGTACCTAGAACGGTGCCTGGAGAATGTTAAATGCACTTAAATATTACCTGTTGAATGAAGGAATGAATGTAGAGTGAGGAAAAGAATGAAAGAATAAATGCTCAGGCCTCTCCCCTCTTTTAGGCCAATATCACATGCACTTGGATTTCTGCAGCCATCAGCTAAGGGTCTGCCTGTCTTCAGGCTTGCTTTCTGCCTTTTATTTTCTGCACTGTAGCCAAAGTTGTCTTTCTAAGAAGCATATCTGATTTTCCTGCTTCCTGGCTAAATTCCCTATAGCCTTTGACCACGCTGCCCTTGGTCCCCATTTATCTTTCTTTCCTGGCATTCTTCTCTGCTCTTTTGTGGCCTCCCTTCCCTCCAACTAGATTATTTACCATTCCTTGAATTCATCTCCTTTGAGAAAAGGTGGCTCCTTCTTCCTGGAATATTTCTGCCTTCCCTGTGCCTCTTTTGTCAGCTACCTTCCTCCAGCCATTAAAGACTCAGGTAACATATCACTGCTCCTTGGAAGTTTTCTGATCAACCTCTGAGTAAGTTGGCATTAGGCACCTTTCTTGGTGCTACTGCAGCACTCTGGCTCCATTGGTGACAGCATTTGCCATTTTGTGTTTGTCGTGGCCCTTCGAAGGGAGCACCTTGAGCTCAGGGTGCTCTTATTGTTCCTCTCTGCATTTCTCATTCCTCACAGAAAGCCTGACATGTGATATGTGCTTAACAAATGCTTTCTGAATATCACTATACCATATCAGGTGACTGTTGAACTGAGAGGTCAGTGTTTTGGGTCGGTGTAATCAAGATACAGATGGAACTCTACACTATTAATTTTTGTTCATTTTTAGTTTCTAGGCATTACAGGCAATGGGGTTGTATTTTAGTCTGTGGTTGTGGTTTTATTGAAGGTTCTTCATATATGGCCCTGCTCTCTAATAAAAGCTACTTTAAACACCATTACAGAATCTGGGATAGCTTGCTTCTAGAGAAATAGTCTTTAGCCTATGGACAGAGCCACCATAAGCCACAGCTACCCACCATAGTCAACATAGCATGGTGCTGGCTTACAGCCTTCCATTCCTTGGTGCAGGCCATGACAGGTAAAGCTGGCTTAATACAACCACCAAGACGCACATGCCTTGCCTAATCACCACAGCACAATGCTCATGGACACACTTCCTGGCCCTATTGAATGCCTCTCTGCCTGAATATTTTGCTCTCCCCCAATTCTACACCTTTGGTCAGTTTTTGGTGTGGAATTTTCAATTCCAAACCCATGAAATGATGCAGTCATTGAGAATGCACCAAACAAATTATATTTTTCTTTTCCTCCTGCACGTATAACAAAACAGAACATAAGTCAAAGATTAGCAAATGGGAGGCCAAAATGCCATCTTCACTACGATAAACACTGAGTTGAAGCTGTAACTTATTGTGAGAGTCAGGGTTTCCTAAATCTGATCCCAAGAATAAAGCAGCCTCACCCATTCAGTCATAGGTGATGCAGGACTTGGCAGGCCTCCTCAGAATGAAGACGGGATGTGGGAAAACAAGGGAACGCTCCCATGCTCCGTGTGCAGCTCACTCCTGAAGAAAATGCTGGACAAGGTATCTGGCTCAGCTATGTCACTCCACTTCCCCTTTGGTGTTGGTAAAGCAGTGGAGGCAGGCCAAGGGTGTTACCCTGGTTGAGCTCCCTCAGTATAGAAGAAGTGAAGAGTGGGAAGAAATGTTCCCACCCTGCACCATCCACATAATAAGGGCTGAAATAACTTTTATGACTTAATCAATAAACATAGATTAGGAGGTGCTACTGTCCCATATTAGGATTTTGCTCCTTTGAGTTCCCGTAGTTGCCTGCTGTACTGGAGCACATATGGATGGTAATTTTTCACTAGTAAAGAGAAGACTGGGTGAATCATTTATGGATGGCTTATAATGAACTCTAATGATGGTCATACAAAATGTCTGCTATATTTCTTGCCTGTATTGTAATGCATCACAATGCAAATTGAAGAAATGTCCATTAAGTTGACTCAATTTATTTTCAAACTGTAATCCCTTTCAGACTTCTAAGTTAAAGGGCAGTAATGGATACATTGCTTTGACCTTAAGGCATTAATGTTGCATTTTAAAAGCTGGCTAATATGGTTCCATGTGATGTTTGTCAGATTTAGAAGCTTGATCACTTAATAATGTCATGGTCCCTATCACTATACAGTATCAAATGTCCTGCTGAACTGGAGGCTGGTGTTTTGGGTCAGTGTAACCAAGATACAGAGAGAAGTGATGAGGATAGCTGACCTTTCAGAAAGTCTTAGGATCTGTGATGTAAAACTCTGCCAGCTTACAGGTTTATTTACCCACAGCTCCCAAAGAGAGTACAGGGGTAGTGAAAAAGAGGGAAACACCGTGCCTCTCTATTTGCCTATTTAGGGCTAGTGGCCATTTCCACAGCAGAGTGGGATATAAAAGCCAGGGCGGGACCAGGCGACTCATAAGGCCCTTTTCAGCTGTGAATGGCAAGTGTGAGGAGGATTCCACTGTCCAGTTTAAAAAGTCACCAGGTACTTTCTCTGTGCTTGATGTGACCCAGTGTGAAGTCTATTGCCTGCCCAAGGAAGGAGTAGGGGGAAAGGAAAATGGAGAGATGAGAGGGTGCCGTGGAAGAATGAGGAAATGGCCTCATCTTGAAGAGTTCACATTTAAGCTAAAGAAACAGACGAATGCACACAGCCATTTGAAGAAGACCAAAAGTTTGGTCAGTAAAAGAGACAAAATTTAAGGACATACAAAATACCTCGATCACATCACTTACCATCTCCGAGACTTATCCTTTCTGTATCTCTACATCCTCATTTGTTATAAATACCTATCCTATGGAATTAAGACAGGGTTATATGAGACGATGCTTACAAAGTTCTTACCACAGTGGCTGGCCCATAATAATACCTTTATGAATGTTGGCTCACAAAAATAATAATGCTAGACATGTATCCTTACATCATTGTCAAGCAATGTGCTTGGATCATTATTTTCCTGGTCCTTGCAGAAAAGTTTTATTGAGTTGACATTTAATGTAACAAGCATTTGGTACAGGGTTGGTGTTGAGAAACATTTACTTTCACCAAAAACAGGGTTTTGCATTATCTGTCATATGATTCTTCTATAAACACCTGAGTGATAAACCCTTCTACTCTAGAAGTCAAAGAGAAGAGGGTATGAAAAGGAAACTCCCAAAAGAAGAAATACAAACAGCTAGTGAATACAGGAAAAAAGTAAAGATAGCATTAGTAAATAAAAACTCAAACATCAATGAGACATGATTTTCATGGATCCCCTTATAAAGACTACAATAGTAATTCTCAGTATAAAAGGGCAAAATGGGCCTTCTCATACTGGATCAGGTAAAAAATTAGTTCAAACTTTCTGAAAAACAAAACAAAACAAAAAAAAAAACCTTGATGATATTTATCAAGTAGTCTAAGGTTTTTCTTGGTTCTAACCCAACAATTTCACAGATAGAAATTTGTCCTTATGAAATAGTCATGAATGTGTGAAAAAAACCTATCTTCAGCATTGTTCTTATTTGCTGTTCCTCCCCCAAACATCTTTAAATCTCAACAATAGGATGTTGGTTAAATAAATTATGGTATGCAAATAGAGTGAAATACTATACATGCATTTTAAGAGCTATTCAATGGGGAAATGCTTTCTTGATATGCTGCATGGAAAAGATCGAGAGGTGGTTGAGATTTCATTAAAAGTTTGTACTGGAAAATGACACTCATAATTATGATTCCAATTATGTGGGAAAGTGTTCATAATATATCATGTAGTTAAGAAAATGGGTTACAAGGTAATATTACAGGACAATTAGAATTTTACATAAAAGTATATTTTCTATGATACTGAAAGTATACACATCAGATGTGAAAAATGATTATTTTTGGAAGCTGGCATTATGTCTGATTTAAGTTTTATTTGTGTTTTTCTGTATTTACTGATTTCTCTTTTAAAATGTGGTTTTAATTACACAAGTAATAGCACATATTCACTGTAATAAAATATTGAAACAAAACAGTACAGAGTAAAAAGTGGAAGTCTGTCTTCCATTGCACTTCCCCTAAGTTCCCCAAATATTGGCACCCTCTTTAGAGAAATAACTAGTTATAGTTTTGAGTTATGTTTCCAGAACCCTTTCTAGGGGGTTCAGGAGCTTCATGCTGCTGACTGCTCTCAGCCATTCATCCTGGGCTCTTGTGGATGCAGCGCTTTACTTAATGCCAGGCTCCTCTGAGAGGCTCTCAGTATCCTCTGGCTACACCCAGGGAACCAGGACTCCCTGGGAGTTCTTCTGACCCTCTCTACCCTTCCTTCCCCTCCATTCTAAAGACCCTAAGAACATCTAATTGTGTGCTTGTTTCTTCTCTGTTTCACTTCTCTCAGTCAGAAATACTCCTCCTCTTGAATTCTCTTTACCTTTGGATTTTGAAAATTTTATAGTCAACTTGCTGAGCCTTGGTTTCTAAGGGAATTTTTAGGATGATAGAATTCATTCTCAATAAATCTTGGCTTTCAAGACTTTTTTCCCTCCCTCCACCGTTCCCTGCCTGCCTTCCTTCCTGCCTTCCTCTCTTTCTGTAGACTAAAACATCTTTATATATAAGTCTTCTGCCTAACACTGACTCCTTTCATTTTGTGTTTTCAATAAAACAAGTTTCAGACCCTAGCTGAATTGGGAGAAGGTCAACTATAAGGAGGGCAAAAGACAGAGGACTGCAGTAACATAGTTCTAAAAATTTCTTATCAAACTATAGATTTATTATTTATTTTATATATTTTATTTATTTATTTATTTGAGATGGAGTTTTGCTCCTGTTGCCCAGGCTGGAGTGCAATGGTGTGTTCTCGGCTCAACGCAACCTCTCCCTCCTGGGTTCAAACAAATTCTCCTTCCTCAGCCCCCGAGTAGCTGGGATTACAGGCATGCACCACCACACCTGACTAATTTTGTATTTTTAATAGAGATGGAGTTTCTCCATGTTGGTCAGGCTGGTCTTCAACTCTTGACCTCAGGTGATCCACCTGCCTCGGCCTCCCAAAATGCTGGGATTACAGGCGTGAGCCACTGCACCCGGCCCAAATTATAGATTTTAAAAAGTTACACTGTACATGAAGATTTTTTAGGTCAGATTTATTGAGGTCTGATTTATGCATAGTAAAATTTACCCCTTTTAGGGTGTATAGTTGATGATCCTGGTCAAAGACATACAGCCCTGTAATCAATACTAAAACCAAGATACAGAACATTTCATCACCCCAAACCCTCCTTAGTGCCACTTTGTAGTCAGTCTCTTTCCCTAACCCTTGCCTCTGGCAACCATTGATATGATCTAGTTTTGCCACTTCTAGAATGTTATATAAGTTATAGTATGTAATTGTTTGAATCTGGCTTCTTTCACTTAGCACAAAGCTTTTAAGATATATCCATATTGTATATCAGTAGTTCAATCTATTACCAAGTAGTAGTATACTTTATGAACATACACCGATTTGTTTATCCATTTACCAGCTGATGGACATTTGGATTGTTTTTAGTTTCTGGCAAGTATAAATAAAGCTACTATAAACATTTGTGTATAGTGGCTTTTGTTGTTGTTTGATGTTGAGACAAGGACTCACTTTGTTGCCCAGGCTGAAAGGCAGTGGCAGGATCATAGCTCACTGCAGCTTCAATCTCCTGGGCTCAAGTGATCATCCCGCCACAACCTTCTGAGTAGCTGGGACTACAGATGAGAGACAATACACCAGGTTCAACATTTACATATATTCTTTCTGTAGACATATATTTTCATTTCTCTTAAGTAAATATCTAGGAGTGGAATTGCTGGCTACTATAAGTGTGTGGTTCACTTAAAATATATTAAAAGTGTTTTTCCATAGTGGTTGTACCATTTCACATTACCACTAGCAATATGAGAGCTTCAGTTACTCCACATTTGTACTAGCTCTTGGTATTGTCAGTTTTTCCATTCATTTTTCCTTTGAAAAATCCTAAGTTTTCCACTATGTGTGTAGTGATATCTCGTTGCAGTATTAATTTGTACTTCTCTTATTTTTAATGATATTTTGCATCCTGTTGTGTACTTATCTGTCATTGGTATCTTTTCTTGGTGAAGTGTCTATTTAAATCATTTGCCTACTTTAAAAATTCTGTTTTTTGTTTTTTATAATTTAATTTTAAAAGTTGTAAAAACATATTTTAGGTACATGTCCTTTATGTGTTTTGTGAGTATTTTCTTCTAGTCCATAGTTTGTCTTTTACTTGTTTGGCAATGCTTTCCAAAGAGCAGTAGTCGTTAATTTTAAAGAAGTTCAATTTAGTAATTTTTTTCTTTTATGGTTCATGTTTTTTGTATCATATCTAAGAAAGCTTTGCCTTGCCCATGGTTATGAGCAAATTTTTCTCTGTTTTCTCCTAGAAGCTTTATAGTTTTAGATTTTACATTTAGGTGTATGATCATGTTGAGTTAATTTTTGTATAAGAGATGTGGCAAAGTTTGATGTTCAAGTTTTTGCATATAGAGGACCACCTATTTGAGTACCATTTATTGAAGAGACTGTCTTTTCTCTTTGGAATTACTTTGGGCCTTTGTCAAAATTCAATTGACATGTAGGTTAATTTCCGGACACTTTATTCTGTTTTGTTAATCTACATGCCCTTCTGCCAATACCACATTATCTTGATTATTATAGTTTTATCGAATGTCTTGAAATCAGGGGGTGAGAGTCCTCAAACTTTGTTTCTCCAAAATTATTTTGGCTATATTCTAAGTCCTTTGCTTTTCTCTACAAATTTATAGTCATCTAGTCAATTTCTACAAAATAAATCAGGTTAAAATTTTTATTAAACTGATAAATCCCATTGAAGAAAATTGATCTTTTAACAGTATCAAGTTTTCCTACCTATCAGCATGTACCTTTGTCCATTTATTTAGGTGTTCTTTAATTTTTTTTCATCATTGTTTTGCGATTTTTAGCAAATAGTGCATGTCTTGTTAAATTTATCCCTAAGTATTTTATGATTTTTGATGCTATTACAGATAGAATTTTACTTAAAATTTTAATTTCCAAATTTTTATGGTGAATTTATAGAAACACAATTGACTTTTGTATTCTGACTTGTATTTTTCAGCTTTGCTAAGCTTACTTATAATTCTCTTAGAATTTCTTTTTAAATTATACTTTAAGTACTGGGATACATGTGCAGAACATGCATGTTTGTTACATAAGTATACATGTGCCACAGTGGTTTGCTGCACCCATTAACCTGTCATCTACATTAAGTATTTCTCCTAATGCTATCCATTCTCTCACCCCCTACCCACCAACAGGCCCCAGTGTGTGATGTTCCCCTCCATGTGTCCATACATTCTCATTTTTCAAACTGCACTTATGAGTAAGAACATGAGGTTTTTGGTTTTCTGTTCCTGTGTTAGTTTGCTGGGAATGATAGTTTCCAGCTTCATCCATGTCCCACAAAGAACATGAACTCATTCTATTTTATGGCTGTATAGTATTCCATGGTATATATGTACCACATTTTCTTTATCCAGTAGAACATTGATGAACATTTGGGTTGGTTCCCAGTCTTTGCTATTGTGAATAGTACTGCAATAAACATGCATGTGCATGTGTCTCTATAGTAGAATAATTTATAATCCTTTAGGTATATACCCAGTAATGGGATTGCTGAGTCAAATGGTATTTCTGGTTCTAGATCCTTGGGGAATCACCACATTGTTTTCCACAATGATTGAACTAATTTATACTCCCACCAGCAGTGTAAAAGCATTCCTATTTCTCCACATCCTCTCCAGCATCTGCTGTTTCCTGACTTTTTAATCAGCATCATTCTAACTGGCATGAGATGGTGCCTTACTATGGTTTTGATTTGCATTTCTCTAATGACCAGTGATAATGAGCTTTTTTTCATATGTTTGTTGGCTGCATAAATATCTTCTTTTGGAAAGTGTCTGTTCATGTCCTTCACCCACTTTTTGATAGGGTTGTTTTTTTTTCTTGTAAATGTGTTCAAGTTTCTTGTAGATTCTGGATATTATCCCTTTTAGCAGATGGATAGATTGCAAAAATTTTCTCCCATTCTGTAGGCTGCCTGTTCACTCTGATGACAGTTTCTTTTGCTGTGCAGAAGCTCTTTAGTTTAATTAGGTCCCATTTGTCAATTTTGGCTCTTGCTGCCATTGCTGTTGGTGTTTTAGTCAGGAAGTCTTTGCCCATACCTATGTCCTGAATGGTATTGCCTAGGTTTACTTCTAAGGTTTTTATGGTGTTAGGTCTTAGGTTTAAATCTTTAATCCATCTTGAGTTAATTTTTGTATAAGGTATAAAGAAGGGGTCCAGTTTCAGCTTTCTGCATATGGCTAGCCAGTTTTCCCAACACCATTTATTAAATAGGGAATGCTTTCCTCATTGCTTGTTTTCATCAGGTTTGTCAAAGATAAGATGGTTGTAGATGTGTGGAGTTATTTCTGAGGCCTCTGTTCCATGCCATTGGTCTATATATCTGTTTTGGGATCAGTAACATACTGTTTTGGTTACTGTAGCCTTGTAGTGTAGTTTGAAGTCAGGTAGTATAATGCCTCCAGATTTGTTCTTTTTGCTAAGGATTGTCTTGGCTATATGAGCTCTTTTTTTGGTTCCATATGAAATTTAAAGTAGTTTTTTCTAATTCTATGAAGAAGTAAATGGTAGCTTGATGGGGATAGCATTGAATGTATAAATTACTTTGGGCAGTACAGCCATTTTCACAATATTGATTCTTCCTATCCATGGGCATGGAATGTTTTTCCATTTGTTTGTGTCCTCTTTTATTTGCTTGAGCAGTGGTCTGTAGTTCTCTTTGAAGAGGTCATTCACATCCCTTGTAGTTGTATTCCTAGGTATTTTATTCTCTTTGTAGCAGTTGTGAATGGGGGTTCACTGATGATTTGGCTGTTTGTCTATTATTGTATAGGAATGCTTGTGATTTTTGCACATTGATTTTGTATCTAGAGACTTTGTTGAAGTTGCTTGTCAACCTAAGGAGTTTTGGGGCTCAGACAATGGGTTTTTCTAAATATAAAATCATGTCATCTGAAAACAGATAATTTGACTTCCTCTCCTCCTACTTAAATACACTTTATTTCTTTCTCTGCCCTGGCCAGAACTTTCAATAAAATGTTGAATAGGAGTAGTGAGAGGGGGCATCCTTGTCTTGTGCTAGTTTTCAGAGGGAAGGCTTCCAGTTTTTGCCCATTCAGTATGATATTGACTGTGGATTTGTCATAAATGGCTCTTATTATTTTGAGATATGTTTCATCAAGACCTGGTTTATTGAGAGTTTTTAGCATGAAGGGATGTTGAATTTTGTTGAAGGCCCTTTCTGCATCTATTGAAATAGTCATGCAGTTTTTGTCATTGGTTCTGTTTATGGGATGGATTACATTTATTGATTTGTGTATGTTGAACCAGCCTTGATCCCAGGGATGAAGCCAACTTGATTGTGATTGATAAGCTTGTTAATGTGCTGGTAGATTTGTTTTGCCAGCATTTTATGGAGGATTTTAGCATTGATGTTAATCAGGAATATTGGCCTGAAATTTTCTTTTTAGTTGTGTGTCTGCCAGGTTATGGTATCAGGATAATGCTGGCCTCATCAGTTGAGTTAGGGAGGAGTTCCTCTTTTTCTATTGTTTGAAATAGTTTCAGAAGGAATGGTACCAGCTTTTCTTTGTACCTCTGGTAGAATTTGTTCGGGAATTCATTTGGTCCTGGGCTTTTTTTTGTTTGGTAGGCTATTAATTACTGCCTCAATTTCAGATCTTGTTATTGGTCTTTTCATGGATTCCACTTCTTCTTGGTTTAGTCTCAAGGGGGTATATGTGTCCATAAATTTATCAATTTCTTTTAGAGTTTCTAGTTTATTTGCATAGAGGTACTTATAGTATTATCTGTTGGTAGTTTGTATTCTTGTGGGATCGATGGTGATCTTCCCTTTATCATTTTTTATTGTGTCTATTTGATTATTCTCTTTTCTTCTTTATTTGTCTGGCTAGTGCTCTATCTATTTTGTTAATCTGTTCAAAAATCCAGCTCTTGGATTCATTGATTTTTTTTTTTTAAAGAGTTTTTCATGTCTCCATCTCCTTCAGTTGTGCTCTGTTCTTAGTTATTTCTTGTCTTCTGCTAGCTTTTGAATTTGTTTGCTCTTGCTTCTTTAGTTCTTTTAATTGTAATGTTATGATGTCAATTGTAGATCTTTCCTGATTTCTCTTGTGGGCATTTGGTGTTATAAATTTCCCTCTAAACACTGCTTTAGCTGTGTCCCAGAGATTCTGGTACCTTATGTCTTTGTTCTCATTGGGTTCAAAGAGCTTTGTTATTTCTGCCTTAATTTCATTATTTACCCAGTAGTTATTCAGGAGCAGTTGTTCAGTTTCCATGTAGTTGTGCAGTTTTGAGTGAGTTTCTTAATCCTGATTTCTAATTTGATTGCTCTGTGGTCTGAGAGGCTCTTTGTTATGATATGCATTCTTTTGCATTTGCTGAGGATTTACTTCCAATTACGTGGTCAATTTTAGAATAAGTGCTATGTGGTGCTGAGAAGAATGTATATTCTGTGGATTTGGGGTGGAGAGTTGTGTAGATGTCTATTAGGTCCGCTTGGTCCAGAGCTCTGTTCAAATCCTGAATATCCTTGTTAATTTTCTGTCTCATTGATCTGTCTAACATTGACAGTGGGGTATTAAAGTCTCCCACTATTATTGTGTGGGAGTCTAAGTGTCTTTGCAAGTCTTTAAGAACTTGCTTTATGAAGTTCTGTATTGGGTGGATATATATTTAAGATAGTTAGCTTTTCTCGTTGCGTTGATCCCTTTACCATTATATAATGCTCTTCTTTGTCTTTTTTTATCTTTCTTGGTTTAAAGTCTGTTTTATCAGAGACTAGGATTGCAACCCCTGCTTTTTTTTTTTGCTTTCCGTTTGCTTGATAAATGTTCCTCCATTCCTTTATTTTGAGCCTATGTGTGTCTTTGCACATGACATGGGTCTCTTGAATATAGCAAACCAATGTGTTTTGACTCTTTATTCAATTTGCCAATCTGTGCCTTTGAATTGTGGCATTTAGCCCATTTACATTTAAGGTTAATATTGTTATGTGTGAATTTCATCCTGTCTTTATGATGCTAGGTGGTTATTTTGCCCATTAGTTGATTTTTAAAATATATATATAGTGTCGATGGGTTACAACAACAGAACTTTACATTTTGGGTTATTTTTGCAAGTGGCTGTTACCAGTTTTTTCTATCCATATTTAGTGTTTCCTTCGATAGTTCTTGTAAGGCAGGCCTGGTGGTAACAAAATCCCTCAGCATTTGCTCGTCTGTAATGGATTTTATTTCTCTTTTGCTTATGAAGCTTAGGTTGTCTGGGTATAAAATTCTGGGTTGAAAATTCTATTTTTAAAGAACGTTGAATATTGCCCCCCCACTCTCTTCTGGCTTGTAGGTTCCTGCTGAAAGATCTGCTGTTAGTCTGATGGGCTTCCCTTTGCTGGTAACCCAACCTTTCTCTCTGCCTGCCCTTAACATTTTTTCCTTCATTTCAACCTTGGTGAATCTGGCAATCATATACCTTGGAGTTGCTCTTCTCATGGAGTATCTTTGTGGTGTTTTCTGTATTTCCTGACTTTGTCTTGCTAGGTTGGGCAAGTTCTCCTTGATAACATCCTGAATAGTATTTTCCAGCTTGATTCCATTCTCCCATCACTTTCACATACACCAATCTAACATAGGTTTGGCCTTTTCACATCATTTTTATACATTTTGGAGGCTTTGTTCCTTTTCATTTTTTTTCCTAATTTTGTCTTCATGATTTATTTCATTAAGTTGATCTTCAATCTCTGATACCCTTTTTCTGCTTGATTGATTTGGCTATTGATACTTCTGTAAGCGTCACAAAGTTCTCATACTGTGTTTTCAGCTTCCTCAGGTCATTTATGTTCTTCTCTAAACTAGTTGTTCTAGTTAGCAATTCCTCTAACCTTTTTTCAAGGTTCTTAGCTTCCTTGTATTGGGTTAGAACATGCTCCTTTAGCTTGGAGGAGTTTGTTATTACCCACCTTCTGAAGCCTACTTCTTTCAATTTGTCAAACTCATTCACCAACCAATTTTGTTCCCTTGCTGGTGAGGAGTTGTGATGCTTTGGAGGAGAAGAGGCATTCTGGTTTTTTTGAATTTTAACCTTTTTGCACTGGTTTTTCCTCATCTTCGTGGATTTATCTACCTTTGATTTTTGCTGTGAACTTCGAGTGGAGTTTTTGCGTGGTCATCCTTGTTGATACAATGCCCCACCCTGCTTCTGCTCACCCTCCGTGGGCTGCACTCACTGTCTAACCAGTCTCAATGAGATAAACTAGGTACCTCATTTGGAAATGCAGAAATAACTCACCTTCTGCATTGGTGTCTCTGGGTGCTGCAGACCAGAGCTGTTCCTATTTGGCCATCTTTCCCAGGAAATCTGTATTAGAATTTTGTAGTTGTTTGGGACTTTCTTTGTAGACAGCCATTCTTTATTTCTAATCTTTTATTTTATGTTTTTGCTGTTTCTTACTGATGAAGCCCTCTAATACAATATACAATAAGAGTGGTAAGAGCAGACATCATCAGTATGACCATTACTACTCTTTTAAATTATTTTCACTTTATTTTATTTTATTTTATTTTTTCAAGACAGGGTCTTGCTCTGTCATCCAGGCTGGAGTGCAATGGCATAATCATGGCTCACAGCAGCATTGACTTCCCGGGCTCAAGAGATCCTCCCACTTCAACCTCCTGGGTAGCTGGGACCACAGGTGAGCACCACCATGGCTGGCTAACTTTTTATTGTTTGTGGAGATGGGTTCTACCTATGTTGCCCAGGCTGGTCTCCAACTCCTGGTTTCAAGTGATCCTCCTGCCTTAGCCTCCCAAAATGCTGGGATTGTAGGCTTGAACCATGACGCCGAGCTATTGTCACTTTAGTGGATGAAAATGGTGAATTATTGTTAGTATTTGAATTTTCCTGGTTACTAGTGAAGCTGAATATATGTATTAACTATGGTAATGCACTGCATAATGATGTTTTGGTCAATGATGAACTGTATATAAGACAGAAGTGCTGTAAAATTATAACGGGCCTGAAAAGTTCCATTTACCTAGTGACATAATGTCTTAGTGCAACACATTATCTTTTCTATGTTTAGATACACAAGTACTTACCATTTTGTTATCATTACCTACATATTCAGTATACTCTACAGCCTAATTATAGTAGGCAATACCATCTAGATTTGTGTAATACACTTCATGATGTTCACACAATAAAAAAATTGCCTAATGATACATTTCTTAGAATGTATCCCTGTTGTTAATGTTACTGAATGCCAGCGGTTTGGTCTAGGTGCTGCTGGCTACACAGCAAGCCAATGACTGAGACAAGTATTGCCAAGGAAGAAGCCTTTATTGGGTGCTGCAGTTGAGATGGGAGATGAGTCTCAAATCCATCTCCCCGACACACTAAAGTTAGGGGTTTATATAGCGCGGAGGAAATGTAACAATGTGTTGGAAAACAGGAACTAGAGAAGTGTAAGGAGACAAAAAGAGGGGTCTGGCATCTCATTGCCTGAATGCAGTGATCTGGTGAGTTTCAGTTCTTTGATACTTTTTGAGAGGCCTGAGGGTCCTCTTTTGAGGAAGGAACTCAGATAAAACAAATATAAGCTTTAAGCTTTAACACCAGATGGTCTTAAAGACCAGTTTCTATGTTTATCTGAAAGAACTGTCTATGTGAGGCGTCTCCAACCCCCAAGGCTGTGGACCAGTACCAGTCAGTGGCCTGTTAGGAACCAGGCTGCACAGCAGGAGGTAAGCAGCAGGCAAGCCAGCATTACCGCCTGAGCTCCACCTCCTGTCTTATCAGCAGTGGCATCAGATAGATTCTCACAGGAGAGAATCTAGCAAACCCTATTGTGAACTGCGCATGCTAGGGATCTAGTTTACTCACTACTTAATGATAATCTAAAAATAAATGTAATGTGCTTGAGTCATCTTAAAACCATCTCCCCACCTCCACTCCCAACCCCCTCAACCCGCATTCCTGTCTGTGGAAAGACTGTCTTCACAAAATCAGTTCCTAGTGCCAAAAAGGTTGGGAACTACTGGTCTATGGGACTACTGGGGTTGTTTTCATTAAGTGATGCATGACTATATTTGTTTTTTTGAAAATTACCTCCATATATCCTTTATACATTTTTACACTGGTTGTTTATTTTCTCATATTTGTAAGTAATCTCTAGGTAATGAAGCTATTAATCTTGTGTATGTTATAACTATTTTCTCCCAGTATGTTACTCATCTTAATTCAATATGGTATAGAAATTTTAAATATTGTAGGGTCACATGTGTAAGGCATTTTTTTCTTTTATGATTTCTGGGTCAGTAGCTCACTTAAGAGGGTATTTTTCACCCCAAGGCAATACAAATATTATCTTATAATTTATTCTTATACTTTTATACTTTTACTCTTCAACATTTAGTTTTTTAATCCATCTGGAATTGCTCTTTCTGCATGGTGTGTGAAAGATGTAGCTTTATAATTATATAAATTGCTTACCAGTTGTTCTAACACTCAATTAAATATCTCATACTTTTTTCACTTCTTTGAGATGCCATATTTATCTTTTACCAAATGTTCGTATACTGATGGTCATCTTTTTGGATGCTGAGTTTTGTCCCTTGGAGGGACAGGATTCCTCCTGTGGTGGAATTCTACTGTGGGAGTTTCTGCAGAGGGGCTCACTCAATATTTAATCCAGTTCCTTTCAAATTGTGGGAAGGCTAAAAGCTACACTGCATGGCTTTTCTTGCAGTTGCAGTTCTGTTTGAGATTTAACATTTGGAAGGAGAAAATGGAACACATTGTTTTGGAAGCTGCTCTTTGCCATCTGCTGGCGAGGACAGAGGAGGGTGAGTTTTCTACTACAACTGTGGTGGAGGTACCCTTGTCTGGCTCCACCTTGATACGGATTATGACAAATAGGGGGCATTATGCAGGCGGTAACTTCCTGATTCTGTGAGGTGCAGCTGTTCTCTTGGTGGCCTGATTGAGGCTTTGGGAGATGTTCCTGGAAACTCAGCCTAGGTTGTGTTTTGTTCACTTTCCCAATGGTTCTGGAATTGTATTTCATATCTAGAATGATTCTTCTTATGCTAATTAGATAGATTCTGTTTTCTGAAAATGAGCACTGACACAATACATCTGTCATCATGCTTGTTCTTTGCCAGAAAGTCCTGGTTAGGCTGGGCACGGTGGCTCATGCCTGTAATCTCAGTACTTTGGGAGGCTGAGATGAGAGGATTGCTTGAAACTAGAAGTTTGAGAGCAGCTTGGCCAATATAATGAGACCTCATCTGTATAAATAAAATGAATTAACTGGGCAAGTTGGTGTGCAACTATCGTCCCAGCTACTTGAAAGGCCAAGGCAGGAGGATCACTTGAGCCGGGGAGTTTGAGGCTACAGTCAGCTATAATCGTGCCACTGCACTCCAACCTGAGCAACAGAGCAAGACCTGATCTCTTAGAAAACATTCTAAGCTGATAATTTTTTTTCTTTTTTTTTTTCCATTTATTTATTTTATTGCATTTTAGGTTTTGGGGTACATGTGAAGAACATGCAAGATTTTTGCATAGGTACACACGTGGCAGTGTGATTTGCTGCCTTCCTCCCCATCACCTACATCTGGCATCTCTCCCCTTGCTATCTCTCCCCAACTCCCCACCCCTCAACGTCTCTCCCCTATTTCCCCACAACAGACCCCAGTGTGTAGTGCTCCCCTCCCTGTGTCCATGTGTTCTCATTGTTCAACACCCGTAAAGTTTTTCTAAGCTGATAATTTTTAAAATTATTTAGTTAGGTTCTGTTTTAAGAAATATTGTTGGGTATTTAAGTGCCATTGCATTACATTTAAGATTAAATTTCTGGAACTCTTATCCTTCAAATAGAAAAACTTTTTACCCAAAATATGGCATGCCTACCTATTAATGTCTCTACAGGTTCTTCAACAAAGTATTAAAACTTCTTGTATACTTTATGTTGAGTTTATTAGGCATTTTAAAGCTTTAGTTATTGTGAACAGCAATTTTTCCTTATTTTTTCTAAGTAATTTTTCTTAGTATATTAATAAAGTTAAGTTGGTATAATAAACAGATGCCAAGTAAAATGAAGAATCAAATAAGGAGAAGTTTATTGCTTTTTCACAAAACATTCCAGCTGGCCTAGGACTAGGTTCTATGAAGTTATTCGTGGACCCAGGTTTGTCTCATCTTGTTGCTCTATCATTTTCTGGGTGTTATTTAAATCTGAGTTGCTGCTTTGTGCATTTTAACCCTAGTTTAGGGGTTGAAATGCACCTTAAGATGTCCAAGCCCAGTTAAAAAGTCTAGGGACAGATATGTCTTTTTAATCAAATGAGATAGAAGTAGCCTGTATAATTTCCTCTTCAATTCCAATGGAGAGAAATTAGGCACATGGCTGTAGGCAGTTGTAAGAGACTTTGGGAATTGTAGTCTATAGCTGGGTTGCTCTCAGCAGTTAAAACTCTATCCATGGGAGAAATGGAGAGACAGAATTTGAATGACAACCCTCCTAAAAACAATCCCTAAGACTAAGCCTTGTGTAGGGAAGATGAACTTATTTGGGAGGAGATTCCGGGAAGCAATGTGAAGCAATAGGAAAGAAAGAGAGGGTGGGAAACCAATATGAGTACATCTATGAGTGGGATACTGCTTACACAACTGGGGCTCACCTCCCCTGGGACACTCTGATAAACTGTGTAGAACACATCTCAAAATTGATATACAAAGGAGAGGAGAAGTTCGGGTATTTATCTGTGAACTCCCATTCCTTACTGGTTAAATGTAGCTCCTAGGGCGTCAACTTCTGTGGCCTGACCGGTCCATGGCAGAGAGCGTCCTAAGGCAGACAGGCACAGGAAGCCATCGGCATTGTTAAGAGCAGTTCACAGAGGTCCTCCCCAGAGGGCCAAGGGGATGTGGATAGTGCAATAGCAGCATTTGCTACAGTCACTGGGGGCAGCACACTTTTCCTATAAAGGGCCAGATAGTATTTTAGGCTTTGCAGGCCATATAGTTTCTGTCACAACTACTCAAATTTGTAATTGTAGAGTGAAAGCTGCCATAGACAATATGTAATATAAATAAGCATGATTAAATTCTGATTAAACTTTATTTCTGGACACTCATATGTTGATTTTATATACTTTTCACAGGTCACAAAATATTATTTATTTTTTGTTTTTGTGCATCCATAGTACATCTATATATTGATGGGGTACATAAGATATAAGCATATAATGTGTAATAATTACATCACATTAGGGTAAACAAAATATCACCTCAAGCATTTATCCTTTCTTTGTGTTACAAACAATCCATTTATGCTCTTTAGTTATTTCAAAATGTACGACAAATTATTGTTGACTGTGGTCACCCTGTTGTGCTATCAAATACTAGATCTTATTTATTCTATCTAACTATATTTTTGTACCCTTTAACCATCCCCAGTCCTCCCCCACTCCCGGGCCCACTATCCTTCCCAGCCTCTGGTAACCATCATTCTATCCAAACTTTTTCTGTAGCCTCAAAAGTCCTCATGACCTGGCCTTTGCCCAGCTCTTTCTGTTTTCTCAGACCGTTCTCTAGTTTTCTCTTGTTTCTTAAACATGCCAACTTTATTCTTGCTTTTATTCTTTGCATTTGCTCTTCCTGTACCTGGGATGCTTTTTCTCCAGCCTTTTCCATGGAGAAAAATATCTCACCTTTTAGGTTTCAAGCCAAATGTTATTCCCTCAGAGTGGACTTCCTTAACACTTTAAGTTACAACCCTTCCCCATCCCAAGGGTTTTTCAACATCCTGCTATTTCCTTAATAGGAACTTCTGTCCTCTGACATTATGCTGTTTACTTAAGCATGTTATGTTGTTTTCTTATACATATCCTTATTTATCTGTTACCTGTCTTCCCTTTATCAGAAAGAAGGCAGATTATTGTCTGCCTGGTTCACTGTTATATCTCCAGCACCTACAACAGCGTCTTGTATATAGAAGACACCTAATAAATACTTAATGAGTTAATAAATTTAGACAGGCCAGAAAATTGGTAGATTTTTAAATGTCAGAAAAGATCCCCCTCCCACAAATCCAGGCACTATCTTTGGAGCTTTGCATTAATTTTACAAAAGTGGTCAATAATTATCCTATTTTTGGATGGGAAAATGAAGGCTCAAAAGACTTAAGTATCTCAAGTAACTTACATAACTTTACCAATCTTACAAACAACAGAATTGGGGTTTAAATTCTGTTTCTGACTTCTAAACCTGGGCTCTGTTTCCTCCTCCCTGTAACAACTATGATATTTTAAAGGTGAAGAAGAGAGTCATCGACAAGGTATATCTCTTCTGATGTTATGCAATGTATAAACTAAGGGTGTATAATTATGAGGGCTAAATAGTTATTAGAAATAGTGGTACTATAATTTTCATATAACAAGTGAAAACTAATAGAAATTGGTGATGAAGGATGCTTATTTACTCTGTGAGAATGATCAGCAGCATGCATTCTGGGGAGTCAGGAGATGTAGGTTCTATTTCTGGCTCTGAGGCTAATTAGCTCCCTGCCTTTGGGTGTGCCCAGGACCTTGCTGTATTTCATTTCTCTTGTCTGTAAGGTGGGGGGGACAGTTTTCTGGGGCTTGTAACATGTACTTAAACACACACACACACACACACACACACACACACACTCCTACACGCAGAGTGCGGTATTGTAATTTGGCAATTCTGTATATGATATAAAAATGAACCAGCTTAGCTAATCCCATTCAGAAAATGAAATCATCTAAATATAAGTCAAGTAATAAAGAAATGAAGGCATAGACTCACTATTCTTCCGTTAAAATGTTAGTATTGCCACACATGAAAATCTGTTTTTATAATTTATGATGTGTGTTCTAAAAAGAAATTTGAAAAAAATTAAGTAATGTAACACTTTGTTTTTTAAAGCTTGTTCTAGCTAGCTTGAGGCTGAAATGATTCCTTAGGGTCTGTTGTTTAGAAACAATTTATTATCCACATTGAAAAATGGAGGATTCTGTTTTCTTTTTCTGTTACTTGCATAATGGAATGGCCTGCTGGGAGGTTAACCCAATTAGGTGAATGAAGTAAGGCTTCCTATTTATTTTTCCTTGAATCATTTCTAAAAGGAAGCACTTGATTAAATACTCTCAGTTTTATGGCTTTGTAATTCAGCTATTATTTGGGGGAGATATTAGAAAGTTTGAGAAAAATGACTCAATCAGTTAATTAAAAGGAATAGTCACACTACAAATGAAATCTCTGTATATTAGTTAAGCTTCTTGGGGACACTTGACATTCTCATGGATTTAGGGATCCCTAAAACCCGTGACTGCTGTAGAACACAGGTAGTAAAGATGCTGCCTCTCTTCCCCCAAGGGTGCTACGTCTCCCTTCCACCTCCAAGGGAGACAGCAAAAGAGAGAAGGGCAGAATTTCAGTAGAAAGGGCCCTGGGCTGGGATTCGGCAGTTTGGAGTTCCTGTTTTGCATTTGCCAGGGATTTGCTGTTACTTTGGGCAAGTGACCATCTTTCTCTGGGCCTTACCTATAAAAGGAAAACAAAAGCAAAATACCCCCGAGACTCTTGCTGAGTCTGCTAGTCTATAATTTTAGAGATGAATTTTGGGGACCTGTGTGATCCATAGGAGACTGGATAAAGGTGCAGATGTTCGAAGGAGCTGCCTCAATAGAGGGCCATGATGAGTGAGGAATACTTGAAACTGAAAAGATGGAAAGCCCATCACTGTGGAGTCTTCTGATGGCTGTACGAGGTCCCCACTCACACACAAGCCCATGGTGCAGGGCTACCTTTGGTTGGCTTTGTGCTCCAGATAGATAAGGCTGTCTGCAGTGATTCTAAGTGAGGCCTGTCTAGGCTTTTTCAGAGGAGGCAAGACAGGGTTTTAATCTGACACAGGCTATTGACTAATTGGCTTTGCAGATCTTGTTCTGGGAGTAGCAGAACAAGAACCAGTTCTTCCAGGACCAGAGGTACTAATTGTTGAAGCAGTTATATTTAATAATGCAAGACCTCCTGGGACAGAATCTGATACAAGATATTATTTATTCCTCTTTTATAATCCAAAGTATCACATTCTTCTAGGTCAAAACTTGTCTTTATTTTCCTCCTGATTTTAATGCAGATAATATCTAACATTTAGTAGATATTCAAGAATCCTGCCAATCAAGGAGAAAAAGAGAAAAAAGGACTATACATAGAACGCCTTTGTTCACACATTTTCTTATTACGTTTTTATGGGGGTATTGTTGGAGTAAAACTAAGTATTCAGATAATTATACCATTCATTTTAGATTTTTAATACATTTGTTATTGTTCAGTCAGTTCTGTTGAAGAGTCTTGGACCTAGGGGCCCTTCAGAGACTTTCTAATCCAATCTCTAAAAACTAAAGTCCACATTTGTAAGCATCTGCTGATTTCTGTGGTGTAAATACTTTCACTATGGTTGATATCAAAGTACCAGTATGACATTACTGAATGTGGAATTGGGAGGAGATGCACAGAAGTGGCTCTTGTGGTCTGGTAGGAGCTGGATTCAACACACCCATGATCATTGTTAATCAATAGATACATAGTTGCTGAGGATGCAGGGATGATGTAGGCTTATTAATGGAGGATACTTGAAAACTACAGGATTTAGGGAGTGGGCAGCTTCTAGGAAAAGGACTAGAAGAAATACAGAATCTAAATACAATCAAAATGAAAGCTGCAAGACTGAGCAAACCTGAGTTTCTGGGCCTAGACCTGCTAAATATCATCTTAGCTAGTAGACGAATGAATGGAACCAACTTGCTGAGAAACAGACATCAGTATACATCATATTTGACATAGGATGAAGGTGGTGTCCCAATCAGTGGAAAAAAAGGCATATATATTAATTTGATATTGTACATATTTATAATATATGTTGGATATACTTAACTGTATATTTATTTATACCTTTTATATTTATATACTATTATGTGACAATTATAATAATTAATATAGCTTATAAGTTTCTGTTTTCTCTGATAATAGAAAATGTAATCTGGTTAATACTAGGTAATTCAATCACTTTTCATATAAACTCAATCTCTTAAGGTTTTTATTCCCTCTACTTTTACTTCATATTGGGCCCATAAATTTCTCTCTGGCATGGGTATGACCTGGTGGGACAGAGGCCCAGACCTAAGCTCATCCTCTGTCCTGCTGCAAACTCCTGATGGAATTTACACTGCCAGTCCCTGTGGTTGACTTATCTGTCCACAGCATCTGCTCCGTGTGTCCCTGGCTGAGGAAGCTATGCTCTGTCCTCCCAGATACAGTGACTCTTCCATGAGTGATGCTCACCCTCTTTTGACGTGGGCCAGCCTCACTGCAGCTGGCACCTGGCCTGGCAGTCCACCCCATAACCCCTGGTGCAGGCCGCCCTTGCCATGGCAGCACCAAGTCCTCAGCAGCCACACTGGCCTTTGATTCTCAAATCTTATCAGCACATCTCTCAGAAACCAATGGAAGGCATCCAAATCTCTTTTTCACTCCAGAGCAAGACCCTGTCTCAAAAAAAAAAAAAAAAAAATTCAAGCTCTTTAATTTTATAATTCTACTTCTAGGAATTTGGAAGTTAAAAAAAAATACGTGGATGGAAACATTCATTTGCAGAATATTATGTAACTGTTAACATATTTCCAGAGTTTAAATGTCTTTGCTTTTCAGCAGAGAAAAGATAAATGAATGATTATATACTGCTTGTGTAATTAAAAAAAAAGTATTATTAAGCTAAGGGCAGACACTTGTACCTTCTTTTGGGTAAACTTTGAACAAGTTTCTATAAAGTTCTATTTTCTTTCAATATTTCAGTGCTTAGACTAGCTCTCTGTCAATAGGATAACCTGTATGATTTATAAGTATAAAATAATACAAGCTGTGAAAGTCGGCACTTAAAATTAAATGGGTGAGAAGATTTCAAAAAATGTTAAAAATGAACATCTTTTAGAATATAAATGTCTTTGACATCTGGAAGAACAGTCTCAAATCTTCAGCAAGCTATCAAGTGACCCCATCTATCTGTCAAATTGAGCAGCATTTGTGTTTTGCTTTACCCTTTATAACACGTGTGCACTCATAATATCATTTCTTTGTTAATCCTCACAACACTCTGGGGCAGGAATAGCTACTAGCACTCTTCAGTCTACCAGTAGAAAGCTGACTCAGGGGTTAAGTAAGTTGTCAGAGGACCAAAACACCTCTTAGGTGTGGAAACGTGATTCAAATCTAAGCCTTCTGGTGGGGAATCCCCAACTCACCCCACTGCACCATGTAGCTTCTCTACAGCTTTCCAGCAACCCAGTAGAGTCCTGGCAACGAAATAGAAGTGTTAAAAAGAAGTATTTTTTACAAGATTTTTCAGATTTGAAGCTTTGTTTTAACTTTTGAGAATGTGATGCCATCTGGAAGTGGTATCCCATTTTAAAGCTGAGACAGTGATTCATGATTTCCTGACCCATATATACTGTTTACTAGTTTTATTTTTCCTTCTTCCAAGACATTTTCTACAGACAGGAGACAGATGGCTGGAACACTGCAACATCCAAGGCGGCTTCACTGCACGATTCCAGGAGCTCCATTCACATCATAAACTGTATGAAGGGCACTGTCTGGAATTGTGCAGTGCCTAGCCTGTGCAGCTGTACATGGCCCTCTGCCTTTTGTTGAGGTACTCACCTCAGGGAGTGTTAATTCTGAGGATGGTGGCCAGCATAGGAATCTGAATCCTCACATCTTGAATTTTACTCCATCTACTATAACCATAGCACCCTCTCTGAGTCCTAGGTAATATATACATCACAGAAGATACTCTAAGAAAATAAATATTTGATTAATAGCTAAGCTACAACTCTCTTCTCCTAAATCAGTGGTTTTCAACCCTGGGCACACTGGCAATGTCTAGAGACACTTTGGGTTGTCACAACTGAGGATCTTGTAGTTAGGATCCAGGGATGCTGCTAAACATTCTAAAGGGCATAGGATAGCCTGCTCACAACGAAGAATTAACTGGTTCAAACTGTCTTTATTAATGGACACCCATTCTGATGAATTGGGCTGATCCATGTGTGAACCTTGAAGATTTTCTTGGTTCTTTCAGTCAGATCTTGAGTAGGAGCAGCTCAGGAGGCTCTCTTCCCTGAAGTCCACACTCAGTCACTTCCCCTTGAAAATTTTCCATTCCCTTTGTGAGAAAAAGAAGCAGAAGTCCTTCTTGGAGAGAGCTTACCTAAATCATTCACATAATGCCTTTTTTCCCTATAAGGTTTGATGTAGCAAACTCCTTAGGGCAGAAAAAGCACATGGCTGGAGCAGAAGTCATGGCCTTGAGCATCCCCTGATAGTTCTTCTCTCTACTTTCCTCCCTGAGGAACTTCCACAGGGGGAGAAGAAGGCATGCACCCGCATGAGGAGATGGAGAACCTGCCTTGAAGCAGGTCATTGGCATATCTGTTAATCCTCTAGTTTTGCCTTAAAAGTATATGTGCATTTTATTCTAGTCTGTAATATAGCCATGTTAATTTTTATAAAATTGTTTTAAATTATCAGATACTTTTCACATTTTGTTTTTCCAAGCCTTTGAGTAAAATGAAAACTCCACGAACATGGATGTATTTCCCTCTTGCTTTGCTTACATGACCATGTAGAGTTTTTCTCCATTGCCCTTCTTCTGGGGGGCTTGGCAAAAATTAATCCCAAGGTCCTTGGACCTTGAAATCCTAAAGGATCCTAGTTGTAAGAATTTGAGGAATCTTAGACCAAGCCAAGGTGGTGAGCACAGGTATAGAGGTGGTAAGCACAGATGAAGGTACAGCCTGTGTATTGTCTTAAGGAGGACCAATCTCAGCATCTCTGCTCTGCATACAGGAGCTGTGAACTAGAGTGTATCATATGAAAGATAAGAGCCTGAGAGAGCCATTTCCAATAAGTTCTAGCCAACAGTTGCTCAGGATGTGCCTGAGAAGTGAGTTGACTACAGGGATTCCTCTGGTCCCGAGAAATGAGGGGCAAACTAAAGTAGAAGCTACTAGGCAGGGACAAGGGATGCAGCTTGTGGAGAGAGATGCAGTTTGTGGCAAACATTATGGCGCTGGGTAAAGTTATAGGACTGTGTTCCTTTTGAGGTGTTTTTTTTGTTTTTTGTTTTTGAGATGAATTCTTACTCTATTACCCAAGCTGGAGTGCAGTGGTGTGATCTCAGCTTACTGCAACCTCTGCCTCCTGGGTTCAAGCGATTCTCCTGCCTCAGCCTCTTGAGTAGCTGGGACTACAGGCACATGCCACCGTGCCCGGCTAATTTTTGTATTTTTAGTAGAGACGGGGTTTCACCATGTTGGCCAGGCTGGTCTTGATCTCCTGACCTCGTGATCTACCCACCTCAGCCTCCCAAAGTGCTGGGATTACAGGTGTGAGCCACCGTGCCCGGCCCTTTTTGGGGTATTTTAAAGTACGACTGCTCTATTAGTAATCAATGATATAAAGAGAATATTATGAGCCTCATAATGGCATTCCAGGGTCTAGACTGACATAGATATGAATTTCATTCTGCCATTTACTGGCTCTGCAACTTCAAGTTGTTTTGTTTCCCACAGACTCAGTTTCTCATCTATAGAATATGAATAATGGTAATAAGACATTTTTATTTATTTATTTATTTTTGAAACAGAGTCTTGATCTGTCGACCAGGCTGGAGTGCAATGGCGTGATCTTGGTTCACTGCGGCCTCTACCTCCTGGGTTCAAGCAATTCTGCCTCAGATGCCCAAGTAGCTGGGATTATAGGCACCTGCCATCATGCCTCACTCATTTTTGTATTTTTATAGAGGTTAGTGATAGGGTTTCATCATGTTGGCCAGGCTAGTCTTGAACTCCTGACTTCAGGTGATCCACCTACCTTAGCCTCCCAAAGTGCTGGGATTATAGGCATGAGCCATCGTGCCTGGCTGCATTTCTTGATATTTCTCCCTATCATTGGTGGGTAATGCTTCTCAGATCTTTTTCTCAGCTCTTCTCTCTGATATCTTATTTGGTAACTGATACTTTGATGACATATGTTGGGTGGGCACAGTCTTTAAAAAATGCCTCTATTCAAATCCAGATGATGAATTTATCTGCTTGGCTCATGTAAAGAGGACTTGGTGGTATTCATAATCAAAGCTTGAACATCTCTTTGGGTCTGTAGCCTTCTCTTTTCCTGGAAAGGTTAGAGAGGAAATGAATTCAAATTTCTAAATTTAAATCAGCCTGTCCTTATTATAGTATTGGGTGGTGAGTGGGTCATTTCCTCACAGGGTATCAAGGCAAAATGGCTTTTTGAAAGAACATCGAGAGATTCTTCTCTGAGTAAAATTTCCCATAGTTTTTATAAGTGGACACACTCGTCTATGTGAATACCAATCATTCTTTTAACTATTTGGAGTACAAACTAGGCTTATATACTTTAATCAATAACATGTCCTTTGAGGTTAGTGATTATACAGAATGAAGTTTCATTGTACCAATTTTTGGAGTGGTGATCATGAAGTAAATACAAGACACATCAGCATTTTATTCAGTGCTTTCTCACTAAAATCCAGTTTGGAATGAACCAAACAAGCTTATCTGAAATAATTATAAATGACTATAAATACATTAAGGTGATAAAACAAGCTATCTCTTTCGAAAAGAGCAAAGAATAAATTAGTAAAGAATTATCCTAAAATATCAATGAAGAGAATTAAATTAGTATGCTTCTCATTTTCCTTTGCTTTTTTTTTTCCCCAGTTTTTGTGATTGTTTAATGCCTTTTCAGCTTTAGATACTTGAGATTAAATAAATTACTTTCTATATTGTTTCTTCTGATTCCTTGACAGATATTTCTCTGGGTTTCATTTCAGGAATTCCTCATTGTGAAAAGGAAAACTTGACAGTATCAAAGCACAACCTCAACAACATTAATTTATTTACCTCAAATTACTAAACATTTATGTGGATTCAGAGTTGCCTTGTTAAATTTGGTCTCTGAAATGTAATATTGGTCTAGGCAATCTGAAGTTTACAAGAATTGTGTAAACTTCACATGTACTATCAGTCTTTTGTCCTCTAAAAAGGGTCCATATCAAGTTCCCAAGAGTCAACAGCAGTTGTCTCCAACCTTTTTGGTACCAGGGACTGGTTTCTTGGAAGGCAATATTTTCATGGACCAGTGTAGTGGGATGGTTTTGGGATAATTTAAGCACATCACATTTATTATGCACTTTATTTCTATTATTTTTACATTGTAATATATAATGAAATAATTATGTAATTCACCATAATGCAGAATCAGTGAGAACCCTGTGCTTGTTTTCCTGCAACTAGACAGCCATCAGGGGCTGATGGGAGACAGCGATAGATCATCAGGCATTAGGTTCTCATAAGAGCATTCAATCTGGATCTGTTGCATGTGCAATTCACAACAGGGTTTGTGCTCCTGTGAGAATGCTGTGCCACTGCTGATCTGACAGGTAGCAGAGCTCAGGTGGTAATGTGAGCAATGGGGAGCAGCTGTAAATACAGACGAAGTTTTGTTGGCTTGCCTACCCCTTATCTCCTGCTGTGTGACCTGGTTCCTTACAGGCCAGGGACTAGTTCCAGGGGATTGGGGACCCCTGGTCAACAATAGCTGTTGCCTGGCTGCTAGAGCACAAGTCCAGAGACCAGCTCACTCATGCTTTCCTTCTGCATTTGCAAATTTTTTCCTCTCCTCTTTCTCTAGCCTATTTAAGCCATTGCCTTCTGCCCAATGTTTTAAGCTTCAAACCTTATAGTAATAAACATTGCCTTCTGCTTTCCTGTCTTTCTACAAAGCCAATTAATTACCAAGCCCTGTGCCACCCATCAAATATCTGTCTAAATAACAACTGTATTAGAGCCATTTCTGTGAACAGAAAGTTTCAAAGTTCCATATTGCTTACAGAATAATGACCCAACTTGTTCACCTGGCATTGTGGAATCTCCCTGCATTCACCCTAGCCTACGTTTGACTTTATGTCTAAATCACTCATATGTTTACATATGTTTAATTTATGCTCCCAGGAAACTGAGATTATGGAGGTTTCCCGATTATATCCAGTGCTAACTTGTGCCAATTTCTACCATTATCTTACTTTAATTTAAAAAATTATACAGCAACACATGATGATTTTAGAAAATACAGAAAATATAGATGAGCAAAATGAAAAAAATAAACACTCAGAGATAATCATTGCCAACATTTTGCTTTATTCTCTTTCAGACTTTTATCTATGCATACTTATACATATATAGATATATAAAAATAGAATTTTACTACATACACCATAATCTGGTTGTTCAATAACTATATCATTGAACACAATTCCACAATTCCATGCTTATACTTTCCTATCTTGTCTATCAAATATATTAATATTTAAAGATTTGATCTCCTGGGCCAGGCGTGGTGGCTCACACCTGTAATCCCAGCACTTTGGGAGGCTGAGATGGGCGAATCACTTGAGGTAAGGAATTTGAGACCGGCCTGACCAACATGGAGAAACCCCATGTCTACTAAAAATACAAAATTGGCCAGGCGTGGTGGTGCATACCTGTAGTCCCAGCTACACGGGAGGCTGAGGCAGGAGAATCGCTTGAACCTTGGAGGCAGCTGTTGCCGTGAGCCAAAATTCGCCATAGTACTCTAGCCTGGGCAACAAGAGTGAAACTCCGTCTCAAAAAGAAAAGAAAAGAAAAGAAAAAAGATATGATCTCCTATTTTGATCACTTGTTTTTACTTTTTATGATTTAAAATCATAAACTTTTATAAACTTTCTTGTAGCTAATCTTTTGCACACATTATTAATTAATATTTTTGGGTAATTTCTACTAGTGAAATTGTTTCTCTAATACCTTTAATGCTTTCTTATCACTCCTGTTTTCAAATCTTAATAATTTTGATTTTTCTTCTTTGGGCCCCGTGTGACTTCATTCCATTTTTATGAAAGTCTAAAGATTAATCTCAGACCTAGTAATCTAAGAAAGGATTGGACCATAGTTTAGGACAAGATAGAAATGACTTTCCACCTCTTAGAACTCATAATGCTTGTTAATTTTAACCAGAATTACATGAGCTAACAACAAAACTTACTTTTTAGATGGTTTGTATTCAGTTGGCCCTCCACCTCCTCATCTCTTTTTTGTGAATCAGTTCAGTCACTTTCCACAATGCTATACATCAAGTTTAAGTTTTGTTATTGTGACATAAACTTTATGCATTTAGGTTTGCCCAGCTAGCTTCCAGATGATTTTTTTTCAAAGAGATACTTGGTCTATTATTCAGGTAATCTACCACTGACTGGCTGTTAATTTTATTCTGTCCTATATGTTGAAAAAACGTTTATCAGGCCTTTTTGATGTAGATGGTTTTTCCTGAGGAGCTCATGGTTTAATAAGGGAGATGGACTTGTAAATACCCAGATTCTTTTACTGTGACGTGTGCAGCAACAGAAGCATGTGCAAGGTAGAGAAGCTAGTAACTCTTTCAAGAGGGGTCAGGGAAGTTGTCCTAGAAGAGGTAACAACTGAGTTGCATTTTTAAAGATAAACAGGGATTCCACAGGTGACTTTGCAGTAGGAAGTGTGGGGAAGAGTGAGAGCACTGTTTTCAAATGTGATGGAGCCCAGGATAACATGATGTACTTAGGAAACCATATGCAGAGTGGTATGACTAGAAAATTTGCTATGGGGAGAGGAAAGGGTGGGTGATGAAGCTGGAGAGGGTGATGGTGATTAGGTCAGGAATAGCTTTGTGCTATTCTGTACTTAGACTTGACTCTGGAAGTGTTAAAGTCCTGACTTGATGAGATGGGTATTTTAGAAAGATATATAGTAACATGGTGCTTGGATTTCGGGTGGAAGACCTTGGAAACAAGGAGACCAGTTAGGAGACCTTTGTAATTACTCATGAAAGAAATAAAGAAGATGGAGACAGGAGCGCGATGAGGGTAGAAAAGAACAGATGCCCAAGGTGCTGGACCAGGTTAGGGGCCTTGGGGGTTGTGGCACAGGGTTGAGAGAGGACCTAAAAAAACAAGGCAGAATGCTTGAATGATCCAAGAGGGTTTACTGGAGAAACCAAAACTGAGAGTCAGTTATTCTGAAGGAGGCATCAACAGGACAAGCATGAGTAGGGAGCAAAAGCTACCTGAGATACAACAGGTAGGCACTAGGAACAGCAAATAATATTTCAGAGCTATGAAAACAATCAACGGAGTTTCTAAGTAGAGCAGACAAATAACATTAATGGGAATATTCACAAATAGACCACAAAGTAAAATTTTCCTCCAACCCAGAAATCTGGTAAAGTCCCAGCAAAAGAGAAGTCATAGAGGAAAAAAAAATGCTGAATTGATTTCAAGTAATTTTGATGTGAATGTGAACATCTCACTTAGAATAACACGTTCAAATTTCATGGGCAGCTCTAATAGGCACTAAACACTTCCCCTATTTTATTTGCTTTGTGTTCCCAGCAGGGAGGAAGGTGTATACTTGTCCATATCCTTTACTGGAGAAAACAGGCAAAAATGAGTTATTTACAGATGCTGAAAACCATCCTTCTAAGTAACAATATTTGGCAATTGCCCTCTTCTTTTCAACAGAAATCCTTTATCTCCTTTGGTTTGGAGTATGTTCTAGTGATGCAATGTCGTGGAACAAACCACTTTAAGACTTAGTGGCGAAAGACACCAATATTTTGCTTGTGAATCTGTAACTTAGCCAGGGCTTGGCTGGAGCACCCTGTCTCTGAGCCACTTGATATCAGCTTTGGCAGCTGAAGGTGGAGGAATGGAATTAATTATCTGAATGTTCCCTACTTACATGTTTGGTGGTTGATGCAAACAGCTGAGGTCTGGAACAATTGGTGCTTCATGGCCATCTCTATTTCTATATAATTTCCCCAGTTGGGTGGCTTCAGAGTAACCAGATTTTTTTTCATATGTTGATGGGAGATTCCCAAGACATGTCCTTCAAGAGAGAGAAAAAGCTAGGAGGGAGCTGTGTTGCTTTTCTAACCTACCTTAGAAGATAGTAAGTGTCTTTTTTTTTTGCCACATTCAAGTTATTAGAAATGAGTTGCCAAAGCCAGCCCACACTAAGGAAGGCGAATTAGATTCCATCTTCTGTGGGAGGAATATCAAATGATTTGTTTTAAAACCACAGCAGTCTGGATGAACAGTTTGCAGGAAGTCAAATGATCCCTCTTCCCCAGGAGACCAACCATTGTAGCCACAGTTTGGTTGTAGGCTGTATTTTTAGGGATATGTACCAGAGATCTTTTTTGACTCCATTTCCTATTTGAGTTTCACCTAATCCAATCTTCCCAAGTTCAGGTCTTTATGACTTCTGATGGGCCCAGAGCCACCTGGTATAGTAGAAAGCAGTGGTGTTCAGAGTCAGAAGGACCTGATTTGTAACCTCCTGATCTCAGGTCTGCTGCTGACTTGCTGTGACCTGACCACCTTGTGACTCAGACAAACTTTCCACAGCATGCGGTATCAGTTCAGACCACACATAGTGTAGTTTTTCTTTTAATTAAAATATCCATAAGATTTATATATGGAACAATTAACAAACTTTACTGAGCTCTTCTTATATGCAAAATGCTATGCTGGGATCTATGGATGTGCAAAGACTGGCCTAGGCGAGGTACAGGCTTATGCTTAGTAATAAGCGGCGACAGTTTGCAGATGGAGGTCAATAGCATGCTTAGACCTAGGCCAGCAGGGCTTTTGCCCCAGGCCCCATGCCATCCACCGTCCTTCCCTCAAACTCCAGCCTCAGGGATTCCTGTGCTCTGAAGTCCCTTCTTTAAACTTTTCTGACTGGGTGCTCTGAACCCGAACAAGGCCCAGAATAGGCCCTGGCCTTCCGTTCTCACCTTCAGGGTGCTCTCTGAGTCTTCACATTCTCGCTTTCCCTATGTGTGGGGCTGACCAATTGTCTCAGAGGAGCTTCAGGACTCATACCTATGGGATTATTTCCCTCTGTTTCTCAGTTCTAGAAGGGCATCCTGGGAAGCAGATAGCTTCCACTGGATGGCATGGTATCCCTCTTATAGGATGCCATGAGATCAGCCATCAGAATGATATAGACATGCTGATTCTGAGGTCTGAGAGTTTTAATTTCTAACAAATTTCCAGGTGATGCTTCTGGCAGGGAGCCAGGTGAGCATTGTGATTTATAGTTTGATGATATCTATGTGGAATACGGGAGCTGCTGTTCACCAACACAAAAAGAAGTGCCAGACAAAAACAAACCAACACCACCTGAAGAGATGTTCATGACAGGAGGCCCAGCAATAGAATTCAATCCCTGTTTTGGCTGCAGTTTCCTGTCCACTCAGAGACGCTTTGACTCTCCAGAGACCACTGAGAAGCATGGCAGTGTACCCCCAGGTCTCACCTCTAGGGATTTGACTTCTTTTTCTATTAGCAGCTGCTTCTTTTCAATGTCTTATTCACAAAGCTTACATACCATTATCCATCACTGATGTTTTTCCAGTGTCAAATTCCTCATCTCCACTGTGCTTTCATTTCTCCTGCCTGCAAAACTCCAAGCCTGGGTCAGCCAAACCATCCCATTTCTCCAGACTTACAACTGGACTTCTGGGCCCTCCAGGAGGTAGTCACAGGTCTGCACTGGCAAGTGCCACTATAAGGTCATGGCTTCCAACTTCAGGCAGGCTCTGTTCCCAGATAGCTCTTTCATCCACTGTGGAGACAGTGGCCATTTTAGAACATCCTCCACTTGCTGATTATTCTGTTTCTCCTGCAGATCCATTCTCTACCTGTCTTTTCTGTGCCCTGATTGTCCAACCTCCACAGACTATCATCTGGCTCCCTTGGCCTCTGCCTTCCTATTTGACTTGGCCAAGGGAAGCATCAGCAGAAGAATGAGAGGGCAAGAGGAGTTGAAACCTGGGCTGCTTATTTTCCTGCTTCCTCCCTGCTTCACCATGCAGTCTCCATAGTCTCACCTCCTATTTGCCAAGGATAAAACGTGGTCTGTTTAACTGAATGGGTAGCATATCTGCTTAAAAGATCATACCTCCAGTGGCTGGATCAAGCTTTGTCTGTAATAGAAATTTTATTCTTTCTTTTTTTTCCTTGAAAAATTATATTTCAGAAAGAAAATGGATTAAGAGGCTGGTTAGTTTGTCAAACATTGTTAATGCCAACATTCCACAGTTACTTTTTAGTTATAACTCACCAAGGAAGTCAATGGGAAAATTTAAATATGGCACATTAGCACTTGGTAGAGATGCGATGGTCAGAATGGGCATCCAGACAAAGGAAGGCATGTTTCATGTACCACTGAGGCAGGAAGCAGTGTCTTACAATGCTCAAGACCAGAAGCAGGTCTTAGGGTTTGAGGCAAAGAGAATTCACATAGTCTTTATCTATAAATAGAGGAGTCTGTGCTGCATTATGGGGAAATTACTTGCCCTGGTTTGAGATTTATTTTCATCCCTCCTCCTACTCTCCCTTCCCCCAACCCACCTGGGATGATCTGTAATAATCCTGCTAACCACTATTTGTCAGAAGGAAATTTTATATAGAAAACATATGTATTTGACAAAATCGGGTGCATTCAGGGTGGTATGGTGGCCATAGACGAAGACATAGTATTCTTTAATACGCATCCAGCTCAAGTTTGAAGAGTTCCTGTTTTTCAAGTAATGAAAATTGTGGAATAATAGTGAAAGAACATGGATTTTGGAATCATTCAGGGCTAAGTGAACTTAGAAAAGTTACTAAAAGTCTGTGAGTCTCAGTTTCTTCTGTACTACTAAAAAATTATGCCTTCTCCACCCTGTTCAGCCACTCGATACACACAATCCCCCAATATGTACAGACTAAAGCCTTAAACTCGATGTGCATATGAATCACCTGAGAAACCTTATCAAAATGCAGATCTTGATTTAGTAGGTCTGGGGGTGATTCTACTCTGCTTTGCTTTGCTTTCTTTCTTTTCTTCTTTTTATTTTGAGATGGAGTCTCACTCTGTCACCCAGGCTGTAGTGCAGTAGCACAATATTGGCTCACGGCAACTTCCACCTCCTAGCTTCAAGCAATTCTCCTGCCTCAGCCGATCAAATAGCTGGGATTACAGGCATGTGCCACCACACCTGGCTAATTTTTGTATTTTTAATGGAGATGAGGTTTCACCATGTTGGTCGGGCTGGTCTTGAACTCCTGACCTCAAGCAATCCACCCACCTTGGCCTCCCAAAATGCTGGGATTAAAGGTATGAACCACCACACCTGGCTGGTCCTGCGTTTCTAATAAGCCTCCAGGTGCTGCCCAGGTAGCTGATTCTTGGACCACACTTTGAGAAGCAAAAACTCTGTGTATGGATAATGTGAGTGTGAAAAGAAAATGAGTCAGTGTTTTTTATAGCAACTGAAAGTCCCACAATGTGCCCTAGCCTTTTCCAGCACTCCTTATAGGAATGATGGAAGTGCTGTGAGCAGCTCTGAGGAGTCTGCAGCCCTGCAGATGCATGGGTCCCTCCAGTTGCTTCATTTCTAGAGTGGTCACATCTGCTGCCCCTACTGGTCCTGTCTTGTGCCTTCTCCTAATTTATGTCATAACTAATCACAGCACCTTAGCCCTCTTATGGTGCCTGAAATAGTTATAGGGGAACCCCTATGCTTTCAATCTCCCCACATTAACCAGCCTGTGCAAAGTGTATCCTAAATCAGGTCACTGAAATTTTGGAATAAAGAGTTCCCTGGTGATATGGCTAAACTTCACAGGTACTGGGTCATCACTGTATAAATGACCTTTTAGAAGCTGGAAAAAAATTGGGCCAAATACTTCAGTGTGCATTACATTTAAATAAAACATGTGTGGATGCTTTGACACATTTAAAAAATACTCCAGATGTTAAAATGGAAATAATGTAACAATGAATAATAAGATGTTTCATTTATCACTTACTATGACTAGATGCTTTATATTCAATATCTGTAATCCTCACAGAAACATTGAATCTGTATTTTTCTCTTGTGCCAGTGGGGACACAGGAACTCAAAAAGGATCAATAACTTCCTGGTTCACACAGCTCATATGCAGCATAGCCAGGGTCCACCCACCTCTCTCTGATGCCTGTTAAATATCTTCTGCCTCTCCAGATTTAAGAGCTCTCTCAGGCGCCCTTTTCATTAGACAACAGCTTCCTTAAATACATACATTGTTTTAATTTTGTTATTTACTTTCTCATTCCTAATACTGTGTTTTTATTAATGAAGGTCCCCTTAAGGCAATGTGATTGTCATGTTATAAAATATTAGTGAGAGATTTCTTTAAAATATTAGGTCAAGTTTAAACCCTACACAACATGATATTCTTTTACGTCAGGAATGGTAATAAATGAAGTCACTTCTTTTTTCTACCAGGTAGCAAGACAGTATCAGTGTATAAAGGGTGGGAATAATGCATCAGAAATGTGGGTCATTATTTGTTTTTTCACTGTAGGTCTGAAGAAATATTTAAGTTCGTACTGAGTGACACATAACCCCAGTGTGTTATTTTTATGGGAGTGACTGAATTTTTGTGACTGAATTTGAGTGACTGAATTGTGAGTGATTGATCAGCACCTAGGATTGAAACTAAGGCAACATGACATAAACAAGAACTGTACTGAAGTCATCACAGCATCAAAACTCTGACCAGAGGGAACATATTTAGATATTGGGCCCCCAAAATAGTTTTTGTGAACTAGAAATGTCCCTCGAGTCTATTAATAAAGGGCCTTTCAAGTTTTGAGAAAAGGACTTTGAGAACATTCTAGCAATAAAGGGCACTAGTTGGGCCAGGCTTACTGATGATAGTCTGACATCCCAAATGTTTCCTGTAAGATCACAAAATTTCATCGATTCTGGTTGCCTGATCATGATCACAACTTGTCCACCTTTGAAAACAAGAAAATAATTACTTCCCTTTTTACATATTCTCTACTTTTCCTTTTTGAGATCATGCTCAGTTCTTTTTTCTCTTCCAGAGCAGAGGAGGTGGTGTAGAGGCAGATGATTTCTGTAAGAGGCTGCTAAAGGCTCACAGAGGATATTATAGTTTTCTAGATTTTTCTTTAAAGCAGTGATAGCAAGGACAGCATAGCCTTTAGCACACATTTTGCTGTTGGCTTCAATGTGTTTTCTTTATTTGCCAAACACTTAAATATTTTTAGAGAGGGTTGCTCCATGCTTTACAAATAGTAGTGTTCTAAAATTTACCAAGATGAACTGTGTTTTCTTTCAATAGTGATGTCTCAAGAAATGTGTGGCTTATTTATGCAGCAAAAATGCTGTAAAAATACAAATTGACTCCTTATACAGTGATAAGTATGTAAAAGGTGATAACGATGACCAACAGTAATTCATGTTTGGCAAATTAACAGGAAAGAAGAAATATTTTTTTCTTTGCCTGCACCAGGCAGGTAAGGAAAAAATCCAAGGCATTAGCAGAGGAAATAGCCAGTGTGCTATCTACTGATGCCATTAAGTGAGAGTGAAAGGAATTGACCTCTCAAAACATAGTGAATGCACAGAGTTCATTCATGGCTGCATGGGTTCCATACTATTTGTGTGGGAAAGTACCTTTATGTTTTTGGATGGTGGTCCTTGAGTCAGCAGCTGGGGGTCCTGGAAGGAATATATGGATAGTGAAACACAGCATCAGGGTTTGAGTCCCTGAAAGCTGCCTAGTTGGGCTTCCATTTCCTCATCTAAAAATGGAGACTGAAATGAGAATATATGCAAAAATGGTTCAGATCCAAAACCAGATGGGCATTAGTTATTGTGACCATTATTGCTGCTATTCTGACTGTAGGTAACATCCCTGGTTTGAACTTCTTTGTGCTGAGACTTGGAGGTCTGTATCTTCATGCTTCTCTGATTAGGCTCTGCCCATCATAGTTGATATCTACAGTCATGCTTGTCTGAAGATGTGTGTTTTTCATTTACTTGGGAATAGTCTGACGTTCTACCAGGTTCAGAGGATGCAAAGGACATTGGAAACAAATACAAATGTGGATCATTGTAGATGAAAATTGAATAATTTTACATTTTACACATCATGGTGGCCAGGAATACAAAAACATCACTCATTCCTCAGTGTCTAGCTCATGAAAACTTAATTCCCATTGATTACAGAATAAAAATGTTGGCAATTCAAGATACACAGTCACCTTTGAAGGTAAACTCAGTCAGTTTTGGATTTTCTCCTCACCTCCCTTCTCCATAGGGGTGAGCTGTATTTTTAAGGTCTCATATATTATCTAAGCTGGGGCAGAGCACCTGGTCTCTGTGCAATCCTCAATCCTCAGGGGCCCACACTGCAGGGCTGCTCATCCATCCCCCTGGAATGAGACTTTCTCTGCTCTCATCTGTGGGCCTCCAGGGCCCCGTTCGTGCACTTTGTATTCCCTTGAGCTCGACCCCAGCTTTTGCAGCTGCTGGCTTCCTCAAGCATTCCTACATGACTTTTATGGCAGGGACCGCTGCTGGAGAAACGTTTGGATGCTGTCCCACATCGTGCTGGGGGGATGCGTAGGATGATTATACCTCCTGGTTTGCAGGAAACTTTGCCAGTTTTCGCCTGTTGTCTCTATGTGACTATTAATAGCACTCTTCATGCTCAAAAGTGTCCCAGTTTTGCAGTGCATTCTACAGTTGCTTGGAGTACAGGATTTAGGGAGGCTGCCCTCAGGCCTACATTGCCAAACATCTTCCACTTCCCTAGCACTTGAATGCCTCCTTAGGGACAGGGTAGGTCAGGCCTGGTGGCAACTCAAACCTTATCCAGTCCTCTCCAGTCCTTTCATCCTGCCTCCAAGTTTCTTTTTGGCCTGAAGGAAAGGAGAGAAGGAAAATAATACTTATATAATCAAATATTATTCTCCAATCCATGCCTTTATCCTCTAAGCTTTCTCCTTACTGTTTTTTTCATGATATTCTACTTTTTAAAAATAAAAACTTATCTGTTCAAACTATAAGGTACTTCTAATCATTCAGTCTTTTAAGAAGCATTAGGAAAAAAACATACATAGTAACAAATAGTGAGTTTAGGCACAGGTTCACATAGATTTACTTTTCAGGAAATCCAGAACCTCTAGGAAATTATTAAATTATGAAGAGGTTAAATTTTATAAGCTCTTTCCCTCAACTTTGGCTAAATGTAACCATTTATATAGTTAAATTTAGTTTTTGATTATGAAGCAGAAATGTAAAATGGTAGATTTAATCTTTACCCAAGAATGATATTTAGAGGCTGGGTGTGGTGCCTCACACCTGTAATCCCAGCACCTTGGGAGACCAAGGTGAGTGGATCACCTGAGGTCAAGAGTTTGAGACCAGCCTGGCCAACATGGTGAAATCCCGTCGTCTCTAATAAAAATACAAAAAACAAGCTGACCATGGTGGAGCACGCACCTGCAATCCCAGCTACTTGGAAGGCTGAGGCAGGAGAATCACTTGAACCTGGGAGGTGGAGGTTTCAGTGAGCCAAGATCATGCCATTCCACTCCAGCCTGGACAACAAGAGTGAAATTCTCTCTCAAAACAAAACAAAACAAAAAGAGAATGATATTAGCTCTTACTATAACAACCAGGTTAAAAACCAAGGTGAATCAATGCTATTGCATAGTCCTTGAGCTGAGAAATTTCCTACTTATGGAGTCATGCTAGGGAAGCTGTACTTAAAATCTCAAACTGTAAACTCTTAGTTTGCAATGTTTTGATTTTTCCCGTATCTTGCAAATTTCTCAGTGCAACTAAATATATTATCTACTATTTTTTCTTAAAGAACTAATGTTCATAAAAAGGATCATCATCATCATCCTCATTTGATTCAAGATCAACCCCTTTCAATACTTGGCTCTGGGACATGTTTTTCCTGGATGATATGCTGGACCACTTTTGATCTGTCTGCAAAGTGGTAGGAAAACTATCTTCTTCCACACCTGATTCATCTACCTCAATCACCTCTGAATAATTCTTAGTGACATTTTGAGAAGGCTGCTGACTTATAGATTTAAAGGCATGTATAGTAGACATATTTCTAGATGCGGACACAATGGTCTTTGAGCTCCTGCTATGAGTTGAACTCTCCAGACCAGTGCCTGCTCTTCCTCTTTAAGACCCTCCTCTGATGCTGAATTTTGCCTTCTTCCTCCTCTTTGACCTCTTCCTTGGTTTCTTCCTTTGTTGGTTGCTGCTGAGATGCTATCATCAGAGTCATTAGCCATCTGTTCTGCTAAATCTATACTCTTAAGGTCATCAGTACTAAAGGCAGAAGCAGACTCCTCTGATTGAGATCTGAGAGCTCTGGCCCTGTTCATAGCCTCATGGACTTCATCATCTTCACTGGTATTTTTTGTCTGCTTACTCTGAAATGAGTACTTCCTCATGATTTTATCTCCTAGGGCATCAATAAGATTTTCCTTAGGAAATCGTTGTGTTTTTACAACTGGTATTTCATTAATTCCTCAATAGCATCTTTCTTCTCCTTGTCTACAAATTCTTGTACTGCTTCAACCGTCCCTCTTTCTGTTAGTAGTGAGGGCTGCACATTCCTCTCTGCGGTTTGAAAATACTGTTTTACAAGATCTTCTACCTTTAACGTTGTTCCTTCTGAAGAAGGTTTTGTGATAAGTTTCCCAAAGTTGGTCTCTTCTCCTGTTTTTTCCTTTTGTTCTCTTTGCCTGGAAAAATGGAGAATGTCTTTCGGATTAGCTACCCGATCCACAAATTTCTGGCTAAAGCGAAGAACACCGAAAGGTTCAAAACCTCCACTATAGTCCACTCACAGTCATAGAAGAGGGTTCTCTGGCTGGTGAGAATTATGCAGACATTCCCGTTCAGCATTTTCAAGCATTTCTTCAATCTTTGCCAAACAGAAGCTTTGTATGGCTTGGGTTACTTTCAGATTAGCTGGGTTAAAAATGTCTGGATGATAAGCCAGAACAACATCCTTTATGAAAAACTGCCACACTGTGCGAGGAGGAATTTTCTGCATATTCATTTTCCTCCCTTTAATATGCAGCAAACCAACATGTTTCTTTACGGCTTCTCCTGGGGAAAGAGAAGTACCCATTGAACTTCTGCGTTGTGAAGTATAAAACAGTTGCTGTTTATTTATTATTATTTTTAGATGGAGTTTCACTTTTGTTGCCCAGGCTGGAGTACAATGGTGTGATCTTGGTTTACTACAAACTTTACCTCCTGGGTTCAGGGGATTCTCCTGCTTCAGCCTCCCAAGTAGCTGGGATCACAGACATGAGCCACAGCACCCAGCTAATTTTGTATTTTTTAGTAGAGACGGGGTTTCACCATGTTGGTCAGGCTGGTCTCAAACTCCTGACCTAATGTGATCCACCTGCACTGGCCTCTCAAAGTGCTGGGATTACAGGCATAAGCCACTATGACTGGCCTGTTGTTCATTTTTGGTTGGAGCTATTTTACCCTCATGTTCGTGGCCCCGAGTAACAAGATCTATGAAGTCATCCAAAAATTGTTCTGGAATGAAGTTAGTACTTCCATGTTTACTCCTGTTCTGATGAATCACAAATAAGTTAAACTGAGAGTTCTCATCTTCTTTTGGTCTCAACATTGTTAGTTTTTATTGACAAACATTTGATAGAGCCTTTCATCTGGAATGGATCCTAAATCATGAGGTGCAATCTTTGTGCTTCCTTTTTGAAGCAAAACAGCACTAATATCTACTTCTCCATGGACATTGAATGTCCAAAGTGATTTACAAATCCAGCACAACTTAAAATGTCCAGGGCACAGAGTGCATGTGCCCCCATGGGATTGTTATGATTGCCATGAATACTAAACCCTGGAATTGAAATGTTGAGATTGCCATCTAGATAGTTTACCCACGGAAACTTACTAAAACCAAAGTCGACTGAATGATCACTGAGAATTTCAAACTGGACAGGCCTATCACCCATACAATAGTTTCTTTTATTTTTTTTAATATATATTTTATTGCATTTTAGGTTTTGGGGTACATGTGAAGAACATGCAAGATTGTTGCATAGGTACATACATGGCAATGTGGTTTGCTGCCTTCCTCCCCATCACCTATATCTGGCATTTCTCCCTATGTTATCCCTCCCCAACTCCCCACCCCCGGCTGTCCCTCCCCTAGTTCCCCCACCCACAGACCCCACTGTGTGATGTTCCCCTCCCTGTGTCCATGTGTTCTCATTGTACAACACTCGCCTATGAGTGAGAACATGTGGTGTTTGATTTTCTGTTCTTGTGTCAGTTTGCTGAGAATGGTTTCCAGGTTCATCCATGTCCCTACAAAGGACATGAACTCATCATTTTTTATGGCTGCATAGTATTCCATGGTGTATATGTGCCACATTTTCCCTGTCCAGTCTATCATTGATGGGCATTTGGGTTGGTTCCAAGTCTTTGCTATTGTAAACAGTGCTGCAATGAACATTTGTGTGCATGTATCCTTATAATAGAATGATTTATAATCCTTTGGGTATATACCCAGTAATAGGATTGCTGGGTCAAATGGAATTTCAATTTCTAGGTCCTTGAGGAATCGCCACACTGTCTTGCACAATGGTTGAACTAACTTACACTCCCACCAACAGTGTAAAAGTGTTCCTATTTCTCCACATCCTCTCCAGCATCTGTTGTCTCCAGATTTTTTAATGATCGCCTTTCTAACTGGCGTGAGATGGTATCTCAATGTAGTTTTGATTTGCATTTCTTGATTGACCAGTGATGATGAACATTTTTTTATGTTTTTTAGCCTCATATATGCCTTCTTTTGTAAAGTGTCTGTTCATATCCTTTGCCCACTTTTGAATAGCCTTGTTTGTTTTATTCTTGTAAATCTGTTTTAGTTTTTTGTAGATTCCGGATATAAGTCGTTTGTCAGGTGGGTAGATGGCAAAAATTTTTTCCCATTCTGTTGGTTGCCGATTCACTCTAATGATTGTTTCTTTTGCTGTGCAGAAACTCTGGAGTTTAATTAGGTCCCATTTGTCTATTTTGGCTTTTGTTGCCAATGCTTTTGGTGTTTTAGTCACGAAGTCCTTGCCTATGCCTATGTCCTGAATGGTTTTGCCTAGATTTTCTTCCAGGGTTTTTATGGTGTTAGGTCTTAAGTTTAAGTCTTTAGTCTCTGATGAAATAGACTTTAAACCAACAAAGATCAAAAGAGACAAAGAAGGACATTACATAATGGTAAAAGGATCAATGCAACAAGAAGAGCTAATGATCCTAAATATATACACACCCAATACAGGAGCACTCAGATACATAAAGCCAGTTCTTAATGACTTACAAAGAGACCTAGACTCCCACACAATAATAGTGGGAGACTTTAACACTCCACTGTCAATATTAGACAGATCAATGAGACAGAAAATTAACAAGGATATCCACGACTTGAACTCAGACCTGGACAAAGCAAACCTAATAGACATTTACAGAACTCTCCACCCCAAATCCACAGAATATACATTCTTCTCAGCACCACATCACACCTACTCTAAAATTGACCACATAATTGGAAATAAATCACTCCTCAGCAAATGCAAAAGGATGAAAATCATAACAAACAGTCTCTCAGACCACAGTGCAATCAAGTTAGAACTCAGAATTCAGAAACTAACTCAGAACCATACAGCTTCATGGAAACTGAACAACTGGCTCTTGAACGTTGACTGGATAAACAATGAAATGAAGGCAGAAATAACAATGTTCTTCGAAACCAATGAGAATGAAGACACAACATAGCAGAATCTCTGGGACACATTTAAAGCAGTGTCTAAAGGAAAATATATAGCAATAAATGCCCACATGAGAAGCAAGGAAAGATCTAAAATCGACTGAATCATTTCCTCTGACTGAATCTTTCTCCATAAATCGAAGATGAGTATCTGTTGCAACTAAGATTTTAAACATGTTTTCATCATCAAGTGCTTCTGCAGGATTCATTTTTATGGTCAGTCAGGGTCCTCTGGGACCAGGTTCTTCTCCAAAAACCCCTGGGTCCTGTATTCAAATGTCAGAAAATTCGCTCAATTCTAAATTCTAGAAATTCCTACTCCTGGACTCTTCAAAGCTCCACCATTGGGACCCGAGACTGTCTTCTTTCTGGGAAGAAAGGGTGGGATCCATGAGAAGAAAACAGCAAGATTAGAACTTGCCTCTGAGAACCCACAGGGCCATAAACCTGAATTATCTCCTTACTATTTTAACAGAAGTTTCTAGAAGTAAAACAAAACAGAACCTTTCTATTTCAGGTTTCTGACCCTGCCACTGGCCTTTAAGAAATCTTGTTGATGTAGAGGGGAAAAATCCAACACCATGTCAAATGTTGCTTCAGGATGCTGAAGATGTGTGTGAGAGGTGGATTAAGGGCAAGTGAAGGGGGCAAGTCCTACATTAAGGGAGGAAGATAATCCAAGACAGCAGTAGACGACTTGCTACCAAGCCATGTGAGACTGATGTGCCCACATTAGTTCAGGCAGTAAAGGGATGAGAATAGCAGTGAAGGATATTCTTCCTCCTTACTGTGGTCACAGAGGAGGCCTTATGACAGCCTGGAAATTCGATGAAAAAATCTGGAAATTCATTATGTAGAAAGAGTTTTTCATAGGGGGAAAGGAAAAGAAATAATAAAAACAAGGAGGCATAAACTAATAGATACTTTAAGTGAATAGGAAACAAAGCAGGAGTAAACCAAAATAGTTGAAACTCATTCTTTGTGCAGAAAAACAGCTGGATATGGCCGAGCATGGTGATTCTTGCCTGTAATCCCAGCACTTTGGGAGGCCGAGGCAGGCAGATCACCTAAGGTCAAGAGTTTGAGACCAGTCTGGCCAATATGGTGAAACCTGTCTCTGCTAAAAATACAAAAATTAGCTGGGTGTGGTGGGCACATGCCTGTAATTCCAGCTACTCGGGAGGCTGAGGCAGGAGAATGACTTGAACCCTGGAGGCAGAGATTGCAGTGAGCCAAGAATTGAGATCATGCCACTGCACTCCAGCCTGGGCAACAGAGTGAGACCGTGTCAAAAAAGAGAGAGAGAGAGAGAGAAGGAAAGAAGGAAGGAAGAAAAGAAGAAAAGATAGAAAAGAAAGGAAGAAAACCAGTTGAATATGAAGTTGACAAAGTAGGTTGGAGGCCTTTAAAATCAGTTTGGTGGGTTTCAATATTATCCTTGGGTACAAAGGAGCCACGGAAGGATTTTAAGCAAGAGAGAGAGACATTTAGATTAGATTTCCCTCAACTAATTTTTTTTTTAAGGGAAATATATGTGTCAGGTAGGTGGATTGAATAAAATTTTGGTATAAATCCTTCGATAAGGATTTTAAAGTCAGCCTTTATAACTATGCTCAATGAGGTAAAGAAAAATATACTTGCAGTGAATGAAAGATAAGCAATCTTATCAGAGTAATGGAAACTATAGGAAATAACTAGATGACAATTCTAGAACTGATTAATATATTATCCAAAAAAATTTAAAAAGTCACTGAATGCACTTGGCAGAACGGAGATGACTGAGCTTAAAAACAGAGCAACAGTATCACCTAATCTGAAGAATAAAGAAACAAGAATGAAGAAGATGAACAGAACTCCAAGTACATGAGGAAGGATATTAAAAAATCTAACGCATGTGATATTGAAGTCTTAGGGAGAGGAGAGAGAGACTGTAAAAATAGGGGCCAAAACGTTCCCAAATTTCGTGAAAGACAGAAATTTACAGATTCAAGAGGCTCAATAAACCTCAAGCACATAAATATAAGAGAAGCCTAGGCATATTACTGTCAAACTGATCAAAACCAAAGATAAAGATAAAATACAGAAAAGAGCCAGCAAACTCAATATATTAGGCCAGGCATGGTGGCTCATGCCTGTAATCCCAGCACTTTGAGAGGCTGAGGCAGGTGGATTGCTTGAGCTCAGGAGTTTGAGACCAATCTGGGCAACATGGAAAAACCCCATCTCTATAAAAAATACAAAAACTAGTCTGGGAGTGGTGGCATATGTCCCAGCTACTTGGGCTGCTGAGTTGGAAGGAGGATCACTTGAGCCTGGCAGTTTGAGGCTGCAGTGAGCTATGTTCACATCACTTCCAATGTACATGCTTCAGGGTGCACATTACTTGGTGGTCACAGTTCTAACCCTAGACTATCCTGGACATTAACATCAAACAGCTTCTACCCAGATATGCAAGAGCCCATATAGCTGTTAATTGGTTAATATTGATACTGGTTAATTAACAGCCATAGGGATCATCAAAGACCTTGACAGACTTTCCATTAGAGCTAACTTCACTTTCTTATCTCTTTAAGAAGACATGATTTTTTTCTCCTTCCTCTCCTGCTCCTATCAGGAGTGCTAAGGCCTTGCTATACTTTTATTATTTTTACCTAATGGTCTTGTCATAGAAAGAAAAATTCATGCTCCTTCCCAAGTTCTTTACATGCAGCAGGCACTGAGAGAGTTGATCCAGAAGAGCCTTATGTTGATTGAGGGGGAGGGTACCTGGTGCTTAACGAGTCACTAAACAGCTTTGTGATAGACACCTAGGTGGACACTGACATCATTATCTCCTAAACCAAAGCAGAGTCAGATCCATGGATGTGTGTGTGGGCCAACCCCATGCGTCATAACCATAGGGCCATCAACTTGGCTGGCTGGCCAGCTTTCCTTCCTTCCTTCCTTCCTTCCTTCCTTCCTTCCTTCCTTCCTTCTGTTTTCATGTATACTGGGCACACACCTACACATCCATGCACATACAGGCTCTCACCATTCCCTCCTACTCTTCTGTTTATCACTCCAACTTTGGTCTTCATCTTCCCAATTACCAGATGATTCTCATGGTTTCCATTTGTCAGAAGTGCTGGGAGGGGCAGTTACTGAATCAGTTATGGGAGTTTACCATTCTCACATTAGGAATGAAAGAGTGCCTGACATACATTATATGATTCACTGACATTCAAAGAAATATAAAATAAATTTAAAATGTTAAGGTTTACACAAGAGGAATAACCTTCTCCTTGCATTGATAGTGTTAAACTTATTTGAGGAAATTCACATTAAACTTTTAAAACTCCAAAGGGACTCTAATCAGGAATGGCTAATGAGCCTCCAGAAATCTTTTATAACTCTAACATGATTATCAGATCTAATTTACCAAACCTATATGACCAAAGGTTCAGAGTTGCCACTATTAAATAAAGCAAAAGTCCTAACTTAGAAAAAATAGCACTGCCAAACTTCAGTATTACAAAGTTGTTGGAAGTTGTTTTTAAAAATTTCCATCTTCCAAGATATCACAGGTAGTGGACACCTTACCTCTTCATTAGGAAAGGTTAGAGATACACTTTCATCCCACGCCACAGACGGGGCTCAGTTACAGCTTTGTGGCAGGATAAGGTTAAGAGAGGTGGAATGGGCAGGGACGAGGGAGGGAGGCAGAAGCAGAAAAATCAATTCAGATTACTTTGATGACAGTGACTTCCACTTTTCTCTGAAAGGCACAAATCTCCACGATGCTGGCAGCCCGGACAGGGGCAGTGGGGAGTCAGATCTCAGAGGAGAACACTAAGTTAAGGAAACAGTCTGGATTTTCTGTATCAGGGAAAGACAGATCTCCCAAGAAAGCCTCCGAAAATGGTAAAGACAGCAGCCTTAGCCCCTCAGGGCAAAGCAAGCTCAGGGCGCGGCAACTGGCTCTGCTTCGCGAAGTGGAGATGAACTGCTACCTAAAGCTCTGCGACCTGTCCAGCGAGCACACCACCGCCTGCACCACAGGCATGCGGTACAGGTAAGCTGCTCCTGCTCTGCGTGGGCTTTGGGAGACGCCATTTGAAGGTGCCCTGGAGAGCACTTTGGTTTCTTTTCCTGTGCTGCTGGAATCTTAACCGCTCTAATTGCCTTACAGATGATTGGCACTTCAGAATGTGTAACCACAAAGAGCAGGATCTTGGTGCAAATGGCAAATAATGCTCCCTGCATTGTTATTCAGAAAAGACCCCTTACAAGGAGGCAGTGGATGCTTAGGAGCTGACAGGACAAAAGAACATTATGATTTTTCTTATGTAAAAATCAGGAGTTCAGAGATGGTAGGAAAATGCTCTTTTCTAAAATAACTACAAAAAAGAGTTTGCAATCTTTCAGCATTTCCTTTGTCCTGAGAACTTGGGGATGAGGGAAGCACATTTGTTCTGCCTGTTTGAAAAGTGTGTAGTTGAGTAGTGTGAACTTGTTGAATGAAGGGTCAGACTGGCCATAGGGATGCAGAATGGAATGTATTGACCACCAATATAGGGACCTGAGCCCCATGTCTAAGACAGATAACATCAGGAGACAAAGGTTTCTTTTAAAAAGGAGATAAATGCAAGGCAAATCTCTATGGGTTTTCTTGCCGTTCTTTTCTCAGTTTCAGCTTCAAATAAAGCAGAGGAAGGATAATTTCACAAATCCAGTGTTCCAAGGCAAAATGCACTGAGTAAAAAGTGTCTGGAGTCCTGAAGTTTAAGGATGCTTATTTTCTATGATTTGTACCAAAAGTCTCGTAGGAATTAAAGATAATTTTGGTAGAAAAAATACTGTGAAAATAAAGCTAGAATAGCTATGTCATTAAATGGTAATAAAAATTCATTTGAGATGAAAAATGGTTCCAATTACATGGTCAATGTATGGAAAGCTCCTTTTGTAGAGACTGTGTGGTGGCACTGAAATTCTGCAATGCAGTCTGTATCAAAGCATCCAGTGTTCTCTGAGCTGCCTTTCTGCTTAAATTTCTAATTCCGAAAAGACACTACAGAAAAACGTATTTAATAATTGAATTTACTTGTGCATATAGACTAAAAACTTGTACTATACACTTTAAAACTTCTCAACTTTCATTTTCCCTTTTTCAAGGCAGTAATAGATATTTTAAAACTTAAGCTATTATTTAAAAATGAACTTTAAAAAATTAGCACAAAATAAAGTTTCTGGAAATGTTCTGTGAAATACATTTGGTATTCATGGCCAGAGTGGTTTGTCTGAAGCTCTTGTATATGCTGTTGGGCCCATATTTAGGGTACATGGGAGGAAGACCCAAGGAGGATAGTCTCTTTTAAAGAAAGGTTGAACGAGCTCGTTAGTGTTGGGGGTGTATCTTGTTACATCTCTCATATCTCAAACTATTATGTGTCTCACATCTATAAATCTTAAAGCTATTATTAAAGACTCTCTAGGAAAAAGAGTTAAGTGGCAAAGGAAAGCATTGAAAATTGTTTTCTTCCATAAGTATTCCTTGACTTACACTATCCCAGAAACTTCCTTTAAAGAGTCACATACAGGACCACAGAATTCTTTATCATCTGACACTGGAACAACATTTAACAGGTCAGAGTGGCATATTAATTAAGGTAACCAGGTTTAGTGAGAAACTTTTGGGGAAAAGCAAATCTCTGCTCTTTTCTGCTTTACTTAAACAATAATGTTCTGTTCTTTAATCAGAATAGATTAGACATGATCCAGAATTAATGTCTCCTATGATAATCCATGGGGCAATGTTATTAACCACTGGTTGACAGTAGTCTTGTGTTTCCCTTGTTTAGTGAAAGGGTTGAAAAAGAGTGAAGGTATATCTACCTTACATCATCAAAAATTAAAGTATCTCATCCTCCTTCCTTATTGCAGCAGGAAGAAACGAGTATGTTCAGTGTAGTTGGAACTAACTCCATTTATAAATTAAATACATTTACTACAGAGTTCAATGTTTGCATGGCTCAGGAAACTAAGGCAATTTTTCTCATCACCAGCAACTTTTCTACCTCTGAAATGTTGGAACTACATACCTCTGTTGAGTTCTTGAGATTCCTGGACAATCTCCTTGGAAAAGATAGCAATGTCTGATGGTGCAATCTCTTCCAATTTTAATGTAAGCAATAGAATGTGCAATCCCCCAAGACACCCAGAGTTTTCTTTCATTCATAAATGTCGGCCATTGAGAAGTTACCGAAAATTTTGTTGGACTTCCAATTGTTCTTTCTTCCAAGAGCATGGCCCATGACTGATATCTCCATTAGAAACTTGTATGGTGAAGGTAAATATGATTAACTTCTATTAAAAAATTTATCTGTCCGTGAAAAATTATTTACATACAGGACAGAATATGAAATGTATTGAAGAGTCCTCAAAGACATTACACATTTGCTATTGGTAGTAATTCTGTGGGTTTTTGGTTGATGTTCATCAATAAGGAATTGCTAGGAAACTCAAACTTGTTTCCTTTCTTGGAAGATGTAATTAAAATATTTTACATCAGGTTAATTCTAGTTCTTGAGGAATTTGAGGATTGCTTTATGTTCAGATTCTGTGATAACTTATATTTGAAACAAAGAGTATTATTAAATTATTGGAAGAAAGCATTAGAGGTGGGGGAGCTTCAGTAGTCCTGGTACATTCAAGAAATAAAATTGCAAGAAGCCGGATAGGGAATACACATTAGGTTTGTGGTAAGTAGTTCTGACTCCTTTTCTGGGCTGTATTTACATATGACTATATAATGAAACAATATAACATAATTTGCTTAATACAGATTTTTTGTTCCTCTCAGAGTTGACTGATAACTCTATGATACTGATTTTTTTAATATGACAGCTCATGCCTCTGCACACTGAGGGAGAATGGGGAGTTGAAGGCAAAGGACTGGCTTTTCTTCTTGCTGCCTGTGTAACTGTGGGCATGTTTTTTAGAAATTATTGTTTTTGAGAAACATTTTTTTCTGATTACAAAAGTAACATGAACTTTTAGAAAAGTTTGAAAGCAGAAAAATATAAAGCAGAAAAGACGACCACTGTTAATATTTTGGCATGCTTTCCCCAACGTTTTGTATTTGGATCATGGGTAGAAGTCAGAATTGATAATATCATTCCTTTTTTCACTTAATATTATACTAATCTATCTCATTATCTTAAAAACTATTTAAAATTTTCTAAGGACTACATCTTATGACTATATTGTTGCTTAGCCATTCTTTTATTTACTATTTATCGTTATTGTTAACAAGAACACATGGACACAGGAAGGGGAACATCACACACCAGGACCTGTTTTGGTGGGTGGAGAGGCTGGGGAGGGATAGCAGGGGGGGGGGGGATTGGGGAGGGATAACATTAGGAGAACTAGTTAATGTAGATGACGGAGGGATGGATGCAGCAAACCACCATAGCATGTGTATATCTATGTAAAAATCCTGCACGATCTGCACATGTACCCAGAACTTCAAGGAAAAAAAACATCATATCTCTGCTTATTTGCTTAGGCTCTATTTCTTTCTTTCTTCTTTTTTTTTTTTTTTTTTGAGACAGAGTCTCACTCTGTTGCCCAAGCTGGAGTGCAATGGCGTGAACTCGGCTCACTCTAACCTCTGCCTCCAGGGTTCAAGCGATTCTCCTGCCTCAGACTCCCAAGTAGCTGGGATTACAGGCACCCACCACCACGCCTGGTTATTTTGTATCTTTAGTAGAGATGGGGTTTTACCATGTTGTCCAGGCTTGTCTTGAACTCCTGACCTCAAGTGATCCATCCACCTCCGCCTCCCAAAGTGCTGGGATTACAGGCTTGAGCCACTGCGTCCGGTGGAGGCTCTATTTCTAGTCGTGCAATTAATGGATTAATTATTATGTATGTATTTAGATACAAACAGACATCTATACATATATACATATGCAAGTATATTTATTCTTAATGAATATTATCCAATTGCTTTCTGGAAACATTTTTCTCATACCTTCTCACTGGCAATATTCAAGAATGCTTTCTCTATACTACATAATGTTTATATGGAATCTTTAACACTGAGTTCTGTAGATCAACAAATTATTGGGTAAGTTAAGGAACTTTTCCAAGTCTCAATTTCTTTGACTGCAAAAGGGGACTCACACCATTATAAAGAACTGTTGTAAAACTTAAATGAGATAATGTACAGTGATTCGAAAGCGTAATGTGCTTTGTTTTCACACTCTGTAAAATAGGACTTGAGATATAACCACATTGTACACCATGTATTTAAGGCCTATGACGATAATTAAGGATGGATGACTACAAAAATCCCCAACAAAAGTGTATACTTCACCAAGCACCAAGAGCTGAGCATCCTGTTGTGCTCAGTTAATATTTATAAGAGACCTTTGAATATCCTCACCAAAAGTTTTTTAAGGATTCATGGATACCATCCTCCTGAGGAAAAGTGACTTGGAGATGGAATACAAAGACCTTTTAAATACTATTGGCATTCACATTTCAAACCATAGTTGACTGAACCTATTAAATTAAAATTAGTAGGAACATTTAGTAGGACAAACTGACATGTGAATGAAAATTTAGCTATAGCATTTTGGTGCTGATTTTTACCACCTTAATGAATGTTTCTTATTATCTAGGTCAGTAGTTATACTGAGACACATTCTTAATATTTTCTCTCTCTGCTCTCAATACTGCTTGACTTCCGGAAAGTGTTTACTCACACTTCTAGAAGGCTGTATGTGATTCTATGTGAGAAAAGACAGTTAGTTCTCCAGGTGAGTTTTGGTAGACTTGGTTCCTGTCAACAGGCAGCAGGTGATCCAAGTGCTTAGAAGCCTTTGGCTGAGTTTATGAAAGAATCTGAATTGATGCAAGAAGTTTAAGCAAGAAGATATTCTTAGGTATCAAGCTGGAGGTCAGTGAGTGAACATTTAACCGCCGTTGACTGAGATTCTTGTTTGTGCAAGGCCCTGTACGTGACACAAAGATGAAATTAGAAAAGATTCTAGTTCCCTGCAGGCTAGGAGTGATTGGATATGGACTTGGAAGATGTGCAGGACTTGATCAGGAGGAGATGGGGAGGGGAAGGTAATCCACATGGAGGGAAGAGTGAGCAGGTACAGATGAAGGGGGCAGAAAATGAATATGGAGAGGAGAGCTGCTTCTGTTCATGAAGCTCCTGACAGCATCCTTCAAAGTTTCTTGCAGGCTGGATCTGGGAGTGTGGCCAGGAGAACAGGAGGAGAGGAGGCCATCTGACTACTTTGGAGACTAGGGAGTTGGTCAGAGAGCAGGCATGGAGGAGAGGCAGTGAGTGCAGGCCACTGTCAAGAAGAGGCGATGCAGAGGAGAGAGGATGATAGTTGAAGTCTGTAGCAGAGTCTGGGTGGAAATTTGTAGAAAGCTGATCTGTGGATGTTTTTAGGCAGAGGGGAAGTCCAGGGGAGAGAGAATGTGTGTAATGCAAATAATAGTGCAAAATCTCCCAAATCCCCAAGGAGAGGGAGCTTCTTAGGTATCAAATGTAGGTACTAGCTTTGGCAAAGGGAAGTGTAGTTGGGCCTGGTGATGAAAAGGAGCTCTAGGGTCTGGTGGCCTGCAGCCTGCATCTCAGCATCACCACCTACTAGCCTGGAGGCTCCAGGTCACTCCCTTGCCTAAGAGAAGCAGTTGGTTTTGGTTGAGACCACAGATCCTGGAGCTAGACTGCTGGATTCAAGCCCCGGCTCTACCATTTACCAGCTATGTGATTTAGTCTTTTCAGCTATAAAAAGTGGGTAATGAATGGCAATACTACCTTAGGGTTGTTATGGGGGCTCAAATGACTTAAGTAAGTATAGCTCACAAAACAGCAGTAGGCACATATAGTAGTAAATATATTATACAAATATCTTAGCATCATTCCTGACACATAGTCTTTACCTTTGCTATTTTCATGAGACTGTTATTGGAGATGCTAAAAGCAGGGATGCCTCTCTTTTCTGGAGTGCGCTTACACTGATTCTGTAAATGGGCATAAAAATACGTAGCTCATAAGACTGCTATAGGGATTCCATGAAATGATGTAAAACATCCTGTGTAGAGTAGACAATCAATTTGGGTGCTCCTCTCTGCCACCTTCCTCCTTTTCCACATACCTAGAACATAGTGAACAGCATCAGTAAGATGATATCAGGGATGGAATGTGGAAAGATGGAAGTGAGCTACAATGGAATAACTCTAAATTATTCAAACCAATTTTTTTTCTTAGAAAAGACTATTGATTAATTTTTTTTCTTGTTGAAGAAGAAACTTCATTTTCTGAAAGATATCTATTTCTTAGGGCAGATACATTCTCCCTAAGGCTGTAATTCTTGTCATGTTTGTATGAGAAGTTACATTGAAGTATCTTTTCAGAGATATTGGAATATGAGGACATTTGTATGTAGTTTACAAATCTGTGGATTTTAGTTAAATGCTAGGAAGATTGCCTCCTAGCTTATCGTTCTGTTGTTTTGCATGTTAGAGAAAATCTTGGACCACTGAATGATTGGGCTACGAGTGGGAGGGTGAACCTCAACAGGACAGGATTTAGGTAGTCAGAGAAAGTACAGCATCCTAGCTGCAGCGTCTAGGGAGGGTTGGGGTTGCCATGGTCACTAAAGATGGTAATGATATCCTTTGACTTGTCTATGAGGCTGCCATTGCCCTGTGTAGCTGCACCACCAGGGTGGTGAGTTGGAAGTAGGCATCCCTGGACAGGCACATCCACTCCACAATAGCAGCCAAATGCACAGGGCCTTCATTCAGTGTGCACCTTTGTGACTGCTTTTTTGTTTATCTTGGCAAAACTGAGCCAGTTTCTCAGTTTTAGATTCCTCTTAGTTTGGTGTGTGTGTGTGTGGGGGGGGGGAGCAAGGGGGTTCTTCTCAATGACTATGACACCTGTAAGGCAGTGCCTCTACTTTGGTCTTCTGACTTGCCCATAAGGTTCTTTCCTAACTGGATGTTGGAAACTAGATAGAGTGTCAGCTCCAGCTCCTCTTTCTCTGAGATCTCTCTGCCATTCCAGGGAACGGGCTCATGTAACAGTAGGAAAATTGGCTGAGGGGCCAATTTTCTCTGAAAGAAAGAGGGGATGAGGTGATGCTTTGTTTTGAAGTTGCAGGAAAAGGAGAAAAATTCACTTTGCTTTTCAAAGTGTGTTATTTTAGTAGTTGGTTGATTACTGACAGATACGTTTAATTTTTTAAAAAGTGTTATTTAATAGAAGGGGACAGAGTAACACAAATACTTATGATCTGTGGTATTCTTGTTTATCTCATTTGCCTTCACACAACACAGAGCATGTGTTCTCTTACTTGCCTGTGAGGGAATATGCCTCATAAAGGCGTTGTGCATGATCACTTAGGCCTAGATCCCAGGTTTCCTGGTTCCTTGTCCAGGGTTCTTCACATGCTTTCAGTGTTTCCCAAGCTATGGAATCCTAATTGTGCCAGAGATGATTTTGGGGGGCATGTGGAAATTAAATCTTTCAATGGGTTGATAATTTATGCTCATGACTATTAGGAAGAAATATGTACAATATACCTAAAATCTGTGAACTCATGGCTATGATAGCAGGGGACAAGGGTAAATTTTAAAATAAGTGAGTCAATTTAGAGGAAATTATTCACTAAATATAAGTAGCAAGGGAATTGAAATCTGACAAAAATTCTCAAGGTGATACACAAAGGACTATTTATTTCATCTCCTTCATAATTATCAAGCATTTATAAAGCATCATGCCATCTTCCCAAGGTTTTCTATAGTCATTCTGTTTAATTCATACAACAACCTCATGGACTTGTTACAACCCATATCCTTCAGTGAAGGAGAGTGTGGTTCTGCCTATTCGTTTTCTGTCAATTGTTGATTATTTTTGTCGTCTTTTCCCATTAAGGGGGTAAAATATTCCCTGAGCTACCTTCCTGCTGAATATGCTCAAGTGTGTTCCAGGTTATCTCTTTGAGCCTTTGTTATTCTACTCCGTATTCAAAGTCAGCCTTTCTAGTTCTGTCTCTATGTACCAAATACTCTGCTTCTCTTGGGTGGGGTGATATACTATGAGTTTAAAATTTAGCCTTAGCTATGTATACAGCTTGATTTATTAGTTTTTCACATTTACCCTTCAGGTTGTTGTGCGGTTGTGGTATTACCCAGTTAGAGACATTGTGCCTCGACTCTTCTATAAGCCTCAGCAGGTATATAAACTGGTGACAGATTAATATAAGTTCTAATATCCTGCTGACTTAGGTCTAAATTCAACCCCTTACAATCTAAGTGACCTGGAACCTCAGTCTTCTCACCAGTAAAATCAGAATAACAGTGCTATATATTCATAGAGTTGAGAAGATTAAATGAGATAATATCCATAAAAGTTTTAGCACAATGCTGAGTGCATAGGAAGGGCCCTTCAGCAAAAGCCATAATTACCATTCCCCCTTGAAGTGTCACCAGGCGCTCTGTCATTTTGCCTCCCTGATCTTCCTTTAGGTAAGAGTCCCTCTATGAGTCCCAAAAGCCTGGGAAAATTCTCCAAGCCTTAGCAAATGGTCTTGACATGCTGCTTTCCTACTTGCTTCACTTAGAACCTTGTTCTTCTAAGATTTTCATTCATACCCTGATTTAAAATCTTTTCTGATTAACATGGATCAGATGCCTTGTCTGTCTCTCACATCCTCTCTCCATACATAGAGGATCTATCTCTTGTCTCTGGAATAGAAACACCTAGGTTTGGCCAGGAACGGTGGCTCACATCTGTAATCCCAGCACTTTGGGAAGCCAAAGTGGGTGGATCGCAAGGTCAAAGATCGAGACCGTCCTGGCCAACATGGTGAAATGGAGAAACATGGTCTCTACTAAAATATAAAAATTAGCTGGGCATAGGTGGGGCATACCTGTAGTCCCAGCTACTTGGGAGGCTGAGGCAGGAGAATTGCTTGAACCCGGGAGGTGGAGGTTGCAGTGAGCCAAGATCACGTCACTGGACTCCAGCCTGGTGCCTGGCGACAAAGCAAGACTCTGTCTCAACGAAAAAGAAAGAAACATCTAGGTTTAAATCCTAGCTCTGTTTCTGGCTGGTTGTGTGGATTTTAGCAAAATGCCTCTCCTTTCCAAGCCTTGATTTTGTCATCTATATGGTGGAAATAAAAACATCTGTGTTATTCATCTTCTGGGATTTTAAAGATTAGATCCAAAGTATATGTGAAAATACTCTATATGTTATAAACCACTATCTATGTGTTTGCTGTTTTTTTTTTATTACCTTCTGTATGGGACGTGGGCTCTGAGTCAGCTTAGAACATGCCTTAACAGCATGGTTACCGCAAATCTGTTTTTCTAGTAAACATGGGCGTTGTTGCAGCCATGCTTCATTCCTAGACCTTGGACAGGCCTTCCTGGGTGAGCTGACCAAAGTCCATGACATCTGCCTTCTTTTCCTAATATCAACAACTGTTTATTGAATATTTATTATACGGCTAGCACATTCCTTAGATCATTCCATTGATTCTTTCCCAATGATTCATGTACATGTGGTGCCTATTTTTATGATCTCCATTTTGTGGAGGGAAATTGAGCCTTAATAAAGATCCTGGCCAACATTAGCCAGTAAGTATGTGATAAAGCCAGTACTTGAATCTGGAGAATCAGGCTGCAGAATGCAGATACACCATTCTGTGGTATCTTTACTAAACAGAATGTCTCTCTCCCTAGTTTGGGTTGATTATAGATCACTACAAAAATGTCACTCTAGTAATTTCACTTTTCACCTTCACTTTCCACCACACTATAAGGTTCTGTAACTCAGAATGTGGCAGTCATGTCTTCCTCTCCCATTTGAAGTCTTTGTTTCTTGCCTTGCACCTCTCTAGCAAAAGGCTGGGACAGGGGGACATTGAGAAGTCACTCGGGTAGATAGCAAAGTGTTGTGTCATAGGGTGAACTATGGATTTCATATTTCCTCAGGTTTTTCTCCCACAGAAGTTGTTTCCATCAAAAGAGCTATGTAAGTGCAGAGGCCCGAGGAGGCACCCAAGTGACATCCATTACTAGATAAATTTAATTCAATTTCAGAATTTGAGTTTAAGTCAGTCTTTGGCCATCTCCTTCTCATCCGAGTTCTGAGAGCTAGACGGCAGTAGCTGCCCAGTTCTTTCAATTTGTAAACTATGGTTGTCACTGAATAGCATGTTCTAATATCCTGCCAAGAATTTTTGCCATTGTATTGTGTACTTTCACTGCCTGGGAGGAGGAAACAACACAGTTTGAGGAGCACTTGCTCACACTTCTTTGGAGATGATAGTTGAAACAACAGCTTTCCCCATCACCCTCCCCAGGTATGTGAAATGTCATCAGGTGTCAGTTTAGAGAAAAATTTCCATTCCATGGCAAGAGAAATTAGGAGCTTTTTGTGCATTGGTACACGCATTGTAACTAATTTCAAACAGAAACTTGCCAAATATTTCTTTAGTCTCCAAAAAATTAAACTAGGCTTCCCACCAGATATCTGGCTTTAGTTCTCAATCCAGGAATGGCTCGGCTTATTGTGGATAGGCTGAAGGTGAATGCTTTTTGCAAGATAAAGTGCATTGATTTTATTAAAAGTAAAGCTAGCTGCAAAATCCTGAAACCTCAATACCTTGAAATCAGAAAGCTTATTTCAAGCTGGACACAGTGGTAGCTCACAATGGTAGTCCCAGCCACTCAGGAAGCAGACATGGGAGAATTATTTGAGACCCAGGAGTTCAAGACCAGCCTGGACAGCATAGTGAGACCTTGTCTCAAAAAAGAGAAAGTTTGTTTCTTACTTAGGTAAATCAAATCAGAAGTGGGAAGGGAGGTAGGACTTGGGCTGATGAAAATTCTTTCATCTTCACCTTTTGTTTTCTAAGCTGGCCTATAGCTGAGCATTGACATGGATCAAGAGAGGAATATGGGAGGAGCACGTGGAGGGCCCATTTTGTGGGCCAGTCCTGTAAGTGGCACCTGAAAGCAGAGGCAACATTGACTGGAATTCAGCCACATGACCACAATCAACTTTAAGGGAGGCTGGGAATTGTAGTTGTAAATGTGTGCCTTGGAAGGAAGAGAAGTGGGCATGGTGAATCCCAGGTCTGTTTCTGCCACAGAGCTGTGTTTGCAACAGGGTTAGGGAGCTTCTAAGGTAGAGTTTGGCTATTTCCCATAACATGAAGAGACCAAGGCATTCTTTGTTCAACATTATTCCCCTTATTCAAACTGGACCCCCTGACCTGACCTTTCTTGAGCCACATGGTTGGTCAATCTCTTCTGGCTTCTTTGTTTAGATCTCAACTTTCCTGTTTCATTGAGAAGGCTAATGACACTTCAGAAACCTGTAGATGGTGATCTGATATCCACCTGACAGTGGAACACTTATGAAGTAAGCAGCCTTCCTTATGTCAGTGTATGAGCATCAGCTCTCATTTTGAATGTGTCAGAGTTTTTCTCATTGCCCTGAGACTCATTTATGGCTGGATGAGGCTCTTGGCAGCTCATGTTTTATTCCTCCTGCATTCCGTTGTGAGATGGAGTTGCTGGAAGGCCATCCCTTTCCATGGTAACAGCCACAGACTCAGGTACCACAGACATGGGCTGATGTCTCAGGAGGCAGGATCAGGCGCATGGAAACAAGGGTCAGGGAGCACTTGTGGAGAGCCAGGAGAGCTCACTAATTAAGTCTGTTATTTCGGAACAGATAAGGCAGGAGCTTCTACAACATTGTGTTCATTTAAACAATGTAAATATTACACATGTTTTTCTATAATGTACCACTAGGATTCTTAAAACAGACAAGGTAGTTACTTTGCTCTCAGAAGCAGGAGACATTGTGATTTTGAATGTAATATTGTTAAATAAAATTGCATGTCCTTAATGGTATTCTGGCATTCTTCTCTGAATCACTATCCTTAATCAAAGTATTTGTGCATTTTTGTGCAGAATTACTGAGGAATTTGGAGAATAATAGGTTAAGAAAATATGGTTTGTATACAAGAGATTTTTTCATTACAAATGTCTCCCATTTGAAATATTTCCTTAAAAAACCAAAGCCTGAGGTACATTTCATAGCTTAATCTTTATATTTAATTTGATTACAGCAATGAACATTAAGTATGAAACAAGCTGTCCAAAAGGGCTATTGAATTATTTAATTACCTCTGAGATTAAGGAGGTGAGAGTCAACACAAACAATTCCTCAAGTGGGATGTGTTAGAAAGATCAGCTCTTTCTGTCTTCAAGCTTAGTAATTTGAACGATGTGACTATCCAAACACCAGTTGCTGTTGAACAAAATATTAAATGCTTAAATCTGCTTGCAATATTTTACATTCCAGATGGTCATTTATCCAAAAGAAGTACTAAATGTGTTTTAAAAGTATATTCAGTTAAATGAATTTTCAATGAAGTTACCATTCAGAATTAGTTTTTTAAAAAGGAAAATATATATATATATTTACATTTAAGGAAATTCTTTTATTACCACATATGTAACATTGAAATAGTTTCTAACAATTAAACTAGAAAATTAAACAGACTTTATTAAGGAAGTCTGAGCATCTATCATGTTTCAGTTCTGAGGATACAGGGATGCATAGTCAGGGCTTCCTGCCCTGAATGATTCTGGAGTCTTTTCAGGGAAGACAGCACTACAGTAAAGTTTTTTGGTGTAATATTAGAACTGTGAAGGAAATGCTATAAAATGCAGATCGAAGGGTAATTAGTTATGCCAGGAGGCAGGGAGACAGTGAAGAGAAGCATTATGAAAAATACACATAAGATGTGCCATTTCAATTAGACTTATACAAGAATGCATGGGGGTTTGTAAGAATGCAAACCAGTGCAGAGGCAGGTAAGCAAGGGTTGAGGGAAAGAATCATGTAATCGGCAGCTTGAGAACAAATTGATTGACTTTTTTTGTTGTTAGGCTAAGACTTGGCTAACCCACCAAATTGCTATTAATGGGAAAAAAGTTTATGAGGATGGGCCTGATAACATTTCTAAATGCAAAAAATATTCCCAATTAAACCTCATTCATCTGACATTGTCAGAGAATAAAAATTTTCACCCAAGTGATTTTTCTAATACCTGAAACTTTCTAATTTAAGTGTCAAGGCTTTATTTTAACTTTCTAAACCTGAAGAAACAACTTGACAACTCTCATTTATCTTAATAAATGTCAGCTATTATGCTATGTTAAAATATCCTCAGGGACTATTAAGGTATACTAAACTATCTGCCTTAAAAATTGGAGGCCTCATTTTGCTATTTTATTTTTAAATTTTGGTTTCTGAATTTTTTCTTCCTCTATTATTTTTTTCTGTATCCTCACCTTGCTGTAAGCTTTCCTTGCTGCTGTCAGGATGCCTGCCTCTAATACTTCTTTTAATCTAATTTGCTATTATTACTTTAGGGAGGGATGGGAAATAAGAAAATCAGTCTTGCTCAAATTATGACCAAGAAAGAGTATATGGTTTATGAATTGAGGTACTCTCGCAGGAGGTCTGAAATACAGGCTTTGGGATATCTTATTTGTTCATTTGTTTATTCTTGGTTGTGTTTTATCTGAAAAGGTTTCTAAAAACGGTGACCATTAAAAATTCAGTTGTTACTCCATTTGTACTAGCATTTGAATCTGTTTGGGAAAATGTCAAATAATGAAATTGCTTCAAGTTTATGTTTATTTTGGAATAAACCATAGAGATTTTATAAAAGCAAACCATGTAGAACATAATATTTCAAAATGTTGATAGGATGCTTGTACTCTAAATTTTATAAATTTCTCGGCCAAAGAAAACATTCTAGCACAAATAGAGTAAACTAAGTGAAACTATTCATTTCTCTTCTGTAGCAGAGACACTGAGAGCTTTTCAGTGGATTGTTTTTCACCAGCTTTGCCTTGGAACTTTGGTGATTAAACATTTACAATTATTAAACAGTGAAATGGCGTTTCAAGGGGCAGGATGGTATATTTGGGAATTCAAAATATATAAACTGATTTGGCTTTCTCTCTCTCTCTTTTTTTTTTTTGCTACAGAGTCTTACTCTGTCACCCAGGCTGGAGTGCAGCTGCAAAATCTCGGCTCACTGCAATCTCCACCTCCTGGGTTCAAGCGATTCTCATGCCTCAGCCTCCCAAATAGCTGGGATTACAGGCCCCTGCCACCATGCCCAGTTGATTTTTGTATTTTTAGTAGAGACAAGGTTTCAGGCCAGGCTGGTCTCAAACTCCTGACTTCAAGCAATCCTCCTACCTTGGCCTCCCAAAGTGCTGGGATTACAGGTGTGAGCCACTGCGCCCGGCCTGGTTTAGCTTATTGTTTTTCCCATTTTTTTTCCCCAGAGGAAAAACTAATAACTCAGATAGCTTTCAAATCATACAAGTATTAGACTGCCAGGCAAGGATTTCAGTCCTTGTCCACCTGACCATTAAGCCTGAGCTCCTGGAAACTTATACTTTACTACAGTCCTTACAATAATGACTGCTTAATAGTGCCAATTTATCTGGATGTCTATTTCCTTATTTGTAAAACAAGATAATTAAATCAGTTTATTTTTAAGAGTTCTTCTAACTCTATAGATTTCTTTTTTTTTTTTTTTTTTTTGAGATGGAGTCTCACTCTGTTGCCCAGGCTGGAGTACAGTAGCATAATCTCAGCTCACTGCAACCTTTAACTCCCTGGTTCAAGCAATTCCCCTGCCTCAGTCTCCCAAGTAGCTAGAATTATAGGCACATGCCACCATGCCTGGCTATTTATTTTGTATTTTTACTAGAGATGGGGTTTCACCATGTTGGCTATACTGGTCTCAAACTCCTGATCTCAGGCAATCCTCCCACCTTGGCCTTCCAAAGTGCTGGGATTACAGGCATAAGCCACTGCATCCAGCCCCTATATATTTTTTTTAGATTAATCTTAAGTGCCTAGAAGATGAATAGAGAGATTGGTTTGGATGAAATGATCCCAGTGAGACCTCTTATTGCATGATATCACAAAACTGAAAATATAAAATTTTAGGCCTTGCTTTTGTAGCTGAGATTTACTTTTCATGGTGTCATTCTGCATCACAGCATCCAAGGCCTTGTTATGGACAAGGTCCAGACCCCATAGAAATAGTGTGTTGAAAAAGATAGATGAGCCCCATGGCAGACCATGTGGCACCAGCGACAAAATGTGTGGTATTCTTTGCAACTTTCAAAACTGCTTTCTGAGTAGGTGTTTAAGGAGCGGTGGAGGTATTTCTTGCTAGATGTAGAACAAATAAACATTATTCAGATAATCTATCATTTCTCTTTAGAAAGGGAGAAAGTCATATTTAAGGCCATTCCCTATCCATTTTGTAGTCATGCAGCCCATAGCATTGAAGTCCCCTGAAAATTATTGCTTGTTGGAAGTCTAAGTCTCCTACATAAAACTGTGCATGCTGTGCACTGCACAACACTAGGGGCACAGTCCACATAGGTTAACATTTGGATGGCAGTCCTTGGAGTTGTGCAGTATATGCAGTAATCCTTGGAAACTGACAGCACTGCAGGTATTATTATGATAATCATTTATTTAGCCTTTTATTCTGTACTGGTTACATCAAATACTATATTACTCATAATTTTCACAACAACCCTGCTAGGTAATATGATGAGCTGAACTTCCCAGGGGAAGAAACTGGGAGTCAAAAAGCACCCAGTCTTCAGGAAAACTGCTTTCTGAGTAGGCGCTTAAGGAGTGATGGGGAGGTATTTCTTGCCCCTACAGATCTGAACCCAAGTCTTCCTGACTTCATAGCCTGTGCTCTTTCTACCATACTCTACTATCTCTGTGGAAATTTTCCTAAGCCAGGCCAGTGCAGACTGGGATAAAGGAAAAGGTGTCCTGAGCACTCTGGAAGCATTACTTCAGTCAACACTGAAGTAATTGACGAACAGCATGAGACCACAATACTGTCATGATCTGAAATCTTTTGTGGCTCAACGTTACTTTAAAAGAGAGCCTAATATTATGCAGCCATCAAAAACGATGAGTTTGGGTCCTTTGTAGGGACATGGATGAACCTGGAAACCATCATTCTCAGCAAACTGACAGAAGAGCAGAAGATCAAACACCGCATGTTCTCACTCATAGGCGGGTGTTGAACAATGAGAACACATGGACACAGGGAGGGGAGCACTACACACTGGGGTCAGTTGGGGGGAAATAGGGGAGGGAGGGTGGGGGGTGGGAAGCTGGGGAGAGATAGCAAGGGGAGAAATGCCAGATGTAGGTGATGGGGAGGAAGGCAGCAAATCACACTGCCACGTGTGTTCCTATGCAACAATTTTGCATGTTCTTCACATGTACCCCAAAACCTAAAATGCAATAAAATAAATAAATGGGGAAAAAAAAAAAAGAGAGCCTAGAGCCTAAATAATGGGACTGAGGCCTCATCTCCCATCCTTTCCTGACTGCTCACCTACCTCTTCTCCAAAGCAGTCTTTGCTTCTACAGGCCACATTTTGAGGTATTTCTGGCCACATGGTGCACTTTTGCACATCTGGTCCCCATGGACCATTTCCCTTCCTTTAGCTTTAGACTAAAGGCCACATTTTGGCATCTTTTGGGAACTTTTGAATAAAGAGCAAGAGAGTCATGCCCAAAATAAGTGAGGAGAGTTTTTGCTACATATGCCAGAGCTCTACTGAAAGATGGTTTCTAGTTGAAGACATGGGTCATTGTGGGATAAATGTAGAATAGTAGTTAAATCTCAAGGGCTAGTCTTGTCTGCAAACCTGCTATGGTCCAAGGTAGAAATCTATAGACCTAGTCACCAATAAGTATGCTCATTTTTCGTTTTCTTAACTTTTATTTTTGGTTTGGGGGAACATGCAAAGGTTTGTTACATGGGTAAACTCATGTCACAGGGGTTTGCTGTACAGATTATTTCATTATCTAGGTACTAGGCCTAGTACCCAATAGTTATTTTTTCTACTTTTCTCACTCCTACTCATTTTTTCTAAAGCAAGGTTATAATGCATATGCATCATACACTGCGGAGGGGTTGTTTTTGTGCTATAGTGCGGGTGTATACAATAGATAAGCAGTAGGGATAAGGAAAAGAAATCAGATGAGACTGAAGTTGCTACCTTTGGGTGCCAGGGAGAAGGAGCTCAACAGGTGCTTTCTGTTAGTCATGTGCTGTACTCCCATGCACTGAAACACGCAGCCCCTCCCCTATCCTACCAGGACTTGTGTTGTATTCCCACAGAAAATCCGGACTAAAAGGAGATGTGAGGGATTGTCTAGAAAAGCACCAATGAACGATAGAGACATTTAACATTAGATTTCTTGATGGGTTGCAAACTTCTTCTTCTTTTTTTTTTTTTTTTAGACAGAGTTTTGCTCTGTCACCCAGCCTTGAGTGCAGTTGTGTGATCTCACGCAACTTCCGTCCCCCGGGTTCAAGCAATACTCCTGCCTCAGCCTTCCAAGTAGCTGGGATTGCAGGCACCTGCTACAATGCCTGGCTAATTTTTTTTTGTATTTTTAGTAGTGATGAGGTTTCACCATGTTGGTCAGACTGGTCTTGAACTCCTGACCTCAGATGATCCACCCATCTCAGCCTCCCAAAGTGCTGGGATTACAGGCGTGAGATACTGTGCCCAGCCCGGATTGCAAACTTCTGAAAGAATTCCCTCTTTTCCTCCCACCCTTTACCTTTACTGCTGATGTTGCCTCAGGGTATCTTCTCTGATCCTCTGCTCTTTCCCCAGACTGGGTTTGGAGTGTCACTTGGAGCGATTGCCTCTATTTTTGCTCATATCACATCACTTTGTAATCTTTACTGGTTTCTCTCCTCTCCTCCACTAAGAGCTCCTTGAGGGCAAAGGCAGTGTCTATGCATTGTGTTTTGTTAACACAACACACACATACCATACTTAGCTGTAGTCTCACCACATATAGCTAGACTCCAAGATAGCTCTGGCAAAGGTGAAGAGAAGATGACAGTGACAGGAGGAGCAATCCCTCTAGATGGTTCCCAGTGAGATACAGGCAGATATCTCACTGTATCACCTGCAGAGCGCTAGTGAGCAAACACATGAACAAGAGCAGAAAGACGAAGTTCCTGTAAATAATCAGAATAGAAACATGTGCTCTGGACTGTGGTCTGGTGTCCCTTGTCCAGATTGACTTGGGTGGTCCACCCAGCAGTGGCAGTACATTTCCCATCCCTCTAGCCCCACCAGCTCTGGCCTCAGTTTTCATTTTAGACCTGGATGATTCTCTGCGACATGTCCAAGATATACAGTGTTCAACAAATCACCTCCTTAGCCAAGAAAAATTTAAAACTAGCCTATAAAGGTGTTTGCTGTATTCCAAGGATAGCATATATCTCATGGACCTGGTATCTTACATAACCAGTGAATAATTCATGGACTCCAAGTCTTGCCAGTTACACAGGAGGAAAGGTCATCACCTCTATAGAATGATTAGAGCAGTTACTTTTTAAGATATACAGAACATCAGATGTAGATTAGAAGAATCTTAGAGATTACCTAAGTCTGAGTCAGTAAAGAAACTAGGGGGTCAGAAAGGTCAAGAGCTGCCCAAGGTCACACTGTTGTTTATGAATGCTGAACAGGTGTGGATGAAGTCTGCCTGCCACCCAGAGCTATGTGAGCTTCTATATGTGGCTTCTGTTTCCCAGACCTCCCGTGCCCCATCAGCAGGATGGGGCAGGTAGCACCTGTCTCATCACATGGCTTTGTTGCTGTTTCCTGCACTCTGCTGACCATGTGATTGCACAGTACTTAAAGATTCTAAAAAGGATATGAAAATTATCATTCCTGAGACACAAAGGGACAGCAAGAAAGACATTAACTGTCCTTCTCAGTTGCTCAGAGGCATTTCTTAGTGCCTTACCACACTGGGCTTAAATCTGATCTTAATTTGTATTGACAACCAAAGGGATAAATAGTTCCCTTATTAAATGTAGTTTCTATCCTCCACTTTTAAACTGGGACCTTTTATGACATTGACCAGTTTTTAGAACTTTATGAAAAGAAACTTTGGTTCCAGATAAATATTGGCTTTCTCATTTCTCTCTCCTTTCCTGGGCCCAGTTCCAAATTTGGAGGACAAAAAGAGAGGGACACACAGGAGAGGGCTCATGCCCATGTTTTAGAAACTGCTTTCCTGGTTCACCTCTGTTTCTTCCCTGGTACTCCACTGCTACCACTGCCTCAACCTCCAGGTGTTCTCAGCCCTGGAGGAACCACTTTCATGGCTCTCACAGTCAGATTTAGCTGGTGGCTATGGTAAGTGAGACCACTGGTGCACCTTTACTTGGGAATGCTAATTTCTCCTTAACTCCTTTGTACTGCATGACTTTTTTCCCCCCTAGCTTTTCTGGCCTTTTCTTTATAAACTCTTATTTCTTTTTTTATGCTCAGGGCTTTGACTGCTGGGGTGAAAATGGAAATAGATTTATGAGAGGAAAGTTAGCTATTGGGAGTTTAAAATTAAAGCAAGGAAACTGTTAATCTGTATGCAATGTTGACTGTGCACAAAGCATCATGCTGATCATTGTAATTGGAGTTTACAAGCTTGTATCAGATACAGTCCCTTCCCTAAAAGACCTCATAAACTGGATGGGGAGTTAAGAGGTACATTCGCAAGAGAAGGATCTCATACTCAGGGACAGCATATTTTGTCTTTGTTTCCCTAAGAAGGTACAAGTACCACTCACAGGTACATTAAATACCTGTGGCATTAAATAACTGATTCACTTTGTAAATATAGTGTATTCCTGTTTCAATTTCCTTTCACTTTTTTTCTCATTATCTAAAAGGAAGGAAAGAGAAAGTCTCAGATTTGTGCTAAAATATCTTAAAAACCTCTCTAATACTTTTGAATCTTTGTCAATAAACGATAAAAGGAGTTAAGACTCTGATCTCAAGCCTTTGGACATTATGTATCCAGCTGCAATATAATAACATTCTTCATTTTTATTGTAGTTTTTACAGACTACATTCTATTTTATTACAAATGATAAGGTTTTTCTGTTTATGATGGTAGTAATGTAATGTTTCCTTACTAAATGTCTTAGTTCAGGCTGTTACCATAGACTTAGTGGCTTCAACAAGACACATTTATTTCTCACAGTTCTAGAGGCTGAAGTCTGAGATCAGGGTGCCAGCAGGGTCAGGTTCTTGGTGAGGGCCCCCTTCCCTGTTGAAAGCCCACTGCTCCTTCCAGTTTCCTTACGTGGTGCAAAGAGAGTGAGCTACCTTTTGGCCTCTTCTTATAAGGGGCACTCATCCCATTCTGAGGGCTCCAAGATCACAACTCACTCACCTTCCAGAGGCCCTATATCCTAATATTATCACACTGGGGGTTAGGATTTCCACATATGAATTTTGGGAGGAATGCAAATATTCAGCCCATAACTCTAAAAAAAAATTGTTTTAGGTAGGGAAAGGAATTTAATTCCAAATAGTAAATAAATAGGACATACAAAAATATGGCAGAAATCATAAGGGGTTTGCAAATGTTTGTGAAACAGTTTAGAAGTGTCAAGTGAGTGCTTTAGATTTGAATTGCAAGTGGAATTTCAATGAATAATTGTGTGCCAGGGGCTGGGAAGAATTCCTAGAGGAGGTGAGCTTTAAGGGAGCATGTGCGTGTGTGTGGAGATTCATGTCAGCAAAGATGTAAGGTGTGATGGGAGGTGGGAGTGTGAAGACCGTTAGACTGAATGAACAGTTTATTTCCAGGAGTCATGGTTGGAGGAGAATCACAGCTGGAATTGTGTTGGAGAGACCCATATATGAACAGTTTCTTTGCTTTTTTTTTTTTTTTTAACTTTTTATTTTTAGAGAACTGTTGATTCACATGCAGGTATAAGAAACAATAGAGAGATGCCATATATCCTTTGCCTAGTTCCCCAAATGATGGTATCTTGCCTAGCCATAGTTTAATAACACAATCAGGAAACTGATGATGATACAAGCCCCTGCCCTTATTCAGATTTCACCAGTATCATAGGCACTAATTTTTGTGTATTTATATTTAGTTCCATGCAGTTTTGTTACATGTATTGATGGATGTGACCAATACCATAATCAAGACACAACAGTTCCATTACAAAAATCCCCCCTCTACCCTTTGATACCATAGCTATCTTCTTTCTTTTCGTCTTTTCTAACTTACGGCAATTATTAATTTGTTATTTCTCTCTAGCTACAATTTTGCCATTTCAAGAATGTTATATAAATGGAATAATACCGATTCCAAAATGCAACCTTTTGCAGTCAGCGTAAGTCTCTTGAGATTTATTCAACTAATTGTTTTGATCAATAGTTCCTTCCTTTTACTTGCTGAGTGGTATTTCATAGTATGAATATGCCACAGTTGAATCATTCACCCATTGTGGAATATTTGGGTTGCTTCTAGATTTTGGCTGCTACAGATAAAGATGCTATAAACATTTGGTATGCACGTTTCATGTGAACATAAGTTTTCATTTCTCTGGGATAAATACCCAACAGTGTGATTGGCGTGTCATATAGTAAGTTTGGTATGTTTAGTCTTATAAGACACTTTTCTGGAGTGGCTGAACCATTTAACATTCCCACCAGCAATTTATGAGGGATCCAGTCTCTCTGAATCTTTGGTAGCATTTAGTGTTATCATTTGTATTTTAGCTATTGTGATAGGTGTGCAGTGATCTCTCCTTATGGATTTCATTTGTATTTCTCTAATGCCTAATGATCTTTTGATGCACTTATGTGCCATCTGTATATCATCTTCAGTGAAATGTTTGTTCATATCTTTTGCCCATTTGCTACTTAGATTGTCTATGCTTTTATGGTTCAGTTTGAAGAGTTCTTTAGATGTTCCAAATATGTCTTTTGTCAGATATGTGGTTTGCAAATATTTTCTCCCCGTCTGTAATTTGTTTTTTTAAATCCCCTTCATGTTGTATTTCATAGAGCAAAAGTTGTTAATGTTAATAAAATCTAATTTATACGTTTTTCCTTTTATGGATTGTGCTTTTGGTGTTGAGTCTAATAATTCTTCACTTAGCTCTAGGTTCTGAGGATTTTCTCCTTCTTTTACCTAGAAGTTTATAGTTTTACATTTTACATTTAAATTCCATGATCAATTTTGAGTTGGTTTTTGTATAAAGATGAGGTTTAGGTCAATGGCTCATTTATTTTTGTTTGTTGTTGTTTTGCTCTGCTTTGCTTATGGACATCCAGTTGCTCCAGCACCATTTGGTGGAAAGGCTATTCTTGTTACACAAAACTGCTTTTCACGTTTGTCAAAAACAGCCATATTTGTGTGGCCATATTTGTGTGAACTTTTTGCCTTTTACAAACACCTTACTGATATTTTTCTATCATTTGAGAGCAACATCTGAAAAAGGGTAATGGACCTTTCACCCAAATCAATCATGCCACTAATATAAAAAATTATTTGATTACAAAATATTTAGTAATTTAGAAAAGTCTCGTTACATACTTGTGAATCATCCCTAAGGCCTTATGGTCCTTATAAAAACACATTTGGCCTAGGTCCCACCAAAATATTTTCTTTTACCTAAATAGAAAGACATGGGAAAAAGTCTCCATATTTTTTTCCCCAGGGCTAATACATAGTTGCTTACATTTGACTCTGAGTACTTTTAAGGGATAGGAAAAGTGATTGGCCACTGACAGGCTCCTTCGTGCACAGGCCTGGGCAGGACACATAACCAACAGCTCTGTCAGGAACTTACGAGCCTGCACGCTGACAAAAATAAGAGAGATCTAAAGAAAACAAGCTAACCCTTTTTTGGGACATACTGAAGCCAGATAACCCAAGGTATACACAGCAGGATACGGTGAGTCTTAAAGCTAAGCACCGTGCAATTAGCTTTGCTTCCTTGGGTATTTGAAACATGCATCTGTATAAACCTGCCTGTGCAGACATCCCTAGCCCCAAACTGGGTCTGCCAAAATCCAGTGAATCGGCTTTAAAATGTAGATGGCACCTAGCAGTGACCAAGACTCAACCTCGGGCAGCCTGTGAACCTGTTAGGCCCAGTGGAGCAGCTGAACAGAAATATCTGGAAAAGTTTTTACGTGTTCATGGAATTTCATTGCAGGAAACCACCAGAGCAGAGACGGGCATGGCATACAGGTACTGCTGATTGCAAAGTCATCCAACCAGGGCACTGCATTGATGTCAAAGGTTGTTATTAAAGAAATAAGGACTGAAATAGCAAGACAAAACCCTGTAAGAAAAAGAAAAACGCAGTGAGCCCTCTTCTTGGCTTGCCTTATTATTTCTTCCTCCTCCTCCTCCTCCTTCTCCTCCTCTTTCTCTTCCTCTTCTTCTTCCTCCTCCTCCCCTTTGACTTATTCCCCCACCCCCTTCCTCCTTCCTCTTCCTCCTCCTCCTCCTCCTTCTTCTCCTTTCTCTTCCTTTTCCTTTTTTTCCTCCTCTTCTTCCTCCTCCTCCTCCTCCTCCACCACCTCTTCTTCTTCTTCTTTCTTCTTTTGAGCTTTAGGCTTTCTCTTTTCCCCAGATGGTTACACAAATTATAGTCAAGTTCACCTGTGGAAGCTCCTAACCATGTGCTGCCAGAAGTATCTTTGGCTCTAAGTACGGAGGTGATGTAGCAGGTCAAAATGAAAAGCAGGGACTCCATTCTTCTTAAGAGAAAGGGAATTTATAAGTTAAGAGTAGATTTTTTTTTTTTTTTTAGTGCTGCCTAGGATTCAAAACTGTTATTTTCTTCTAAACTTGAATCATGTGGTCTTTACTAATGGCTAGTAAAATAGTTTAAGTTCTTCTTGAAATGACAGCACTTTTTAATAAATGTAGCCCATGATAAATTACTGGCTGTACACTAAACTTTCAATACCATTATTTATTTCATGAAAGATTAACAAAAAGGGAAATTTTTTCCTGGTATAGTGTTGGATGTGTAATCTTTATAAGTTGTTCTGCAATGGGAAGAATCTTGCTTTTGCAGAGCAATTACTGCACCTGCATAAGTGCTTCCTTTACTTACACCTGGAGTTTTAAGCAGCCCAGAAGCTGAGTAAAAGCCATTTAGGAAGACAAGGTTACTGAAAACTGAAAAATCAATTTAGCAATTGTAAGAACAGTTGTCCTAGCTCAAATCAAAACTTCTGCACAGCGTAAGATTGTTTTTCATGTACAAGATGTCCCCAGTGATTTCATTTTTCCATAATTGGAAGGTCTATTTCAGTGTAGAACTGCAGCTCTAATTTATCAGCTAATTATATTAATAAAGCAATTTGCAATGATATGGCTTCTCTCTGGAGAGCAAAGTATTTTACACAGACTCTTTATGTAACAAAAAGCTTGTGCAGAAAAGAAACGAACTCTTCTCAATTTATAAGAGGACAGGACAGCCTACCATACCCTGCATTAGAAGGGGAGCTCACCTTTCATGGTGGCTCATGGAATGAGGAGGGATGGAGAAGGAAGAGATGCTGCTTTTTCCTTTATGAATCTGTCTGTCACAGGAAGGAGCCTGCTTCTCTGTCTCCCCACGTTCTCCAATCTCCATGTTTCCTTGACCCTCAGTGTTGATAGTGATGGTGTTGTGAACACATATCAGGTGAAGGGGAAGACAGACTGTTTCACTTTAAAAAAAAATCTGTCTCCATGTCTTTGTCATAGGATGAGTGGTATTACCACAAATTGTTACATAAACCTTCAGAGGGCATGCCTTTCTCTCTTAAAAGTCTAGTTTGAGTATTAGTTAAAGATCTGTGCTGTATGCCACTGTTCAGGTAGAGGTATGTTCTAGGAAAATGTTTTTCAAAGGATTATGAAGTAGAGGAACACTTCCTTCAGGTGAAAACAAAGCTGCCTCAGCTAAAGGTGGGAGCCTGGAGCCCACCTGCTTGAGGGAAGCATTCATCCCTCAGCCTCTTCTGAGACACTGATGTGGATCCCATACTCTCCGTGAGACTATAGGGTTTGGGAGACTCCTCATAACGCTTTGGTGAGCAAGGCTCTGTTACCTTGGAGATGCCAGATACTGCCTTGGACAAGGGTGTATGCTACCAGATCACACCCTGTAAGAAACGGGACTTAGGAGAATGTTGCTCCTAAATCAGAGTTTGAAGGGAAAAAGCACAGTTTAGTTGATCATTAGCCCTAAGAAATAGCCAAGGCTCTAAATTGTGATGAGCTTGTGCTCTGACACATCTTCCTGATGCATTTCTCTGTTACCCACTCCCCAAATGTCCTTAGTACTCTGTATATTCTCCCTTTAAGACATTCATTTATTACCCTTATTTAAGACATTCTCCTTCAAGCATTTGGAAAGGAATTTTAGGAAAGAGAACTAGGGTTCTCTTGGTTCCTTCCCATATTAGCTTTAGACCTTCATTTCTTATAATCATAGTTGGGGTTAAGGCAGAAGCTGACTTTCATATTCTTATTTCTGTATTATGACATTTTTCCCCTCAGGAAAAAGAGGGTGGGCAAGGCACCATGGCTATGTTAAAAAGCAACCTTCACTAAGCCTCGTCTTTTCTGTTTTCCTTTTTCTTGTGAAGTTGAAAGAAAATGAGCTTTGAAGTTATAGAGACCAGAGTTCAAATTCAAGCTCTGCCTGTTTGAACTGTGTGACATTGGACCAGTCATGACATAGAAATGCCTAATACAGTAGGTGTTCCCGGGGAATGTAGATTTCCTTCCCACTTATTCTGTACTGTCTGTCCATCAGTCTAAGTTGGGGAGGGATTGAAACCCTTTAGGTGAAACATATAAATTGGTAAGAGAGTATTCTCAAAAGGAAAAATAAAAAGAATAAAACAATCCACAGTAGTTCACAATCTGTGTAAGTTTCCATGCTGAGCTTTAGAATTCTCAGAGGTCTGGAAGAGCCGGGTAAGCTGTTTTCTCTTCCTAATTTGGTCAGATGCCATTGCAGACTTTAGCCCAATACCAGCTGCTTGGGTCCCTCGATCATCTGTGAGAACGCATTATGTTGTGTTTCCATGGACACTTCATTTTATTTCTAACTAAGGTTGACCAGGAGGAGGAAAAAAATAAGTAAATATGCAAACACATGTATCAATTGAAAAGAAGCTGGAGGACATTGAGTGTGGTGTAAAAAGTGCCAAGTTGCTGTGTAGATCCTTCTGTTGGCTTAGAAATCTCAGCAAAAATAGAGGTTTTAAAATTCATTTTATCAGTGACTATAAAATGATGACCCAAGAGTGTCTTCAAGTTACTTCTAAGAGGCTGAAAAATAATTGTCTTTATTATATAGCATTGAACTCTAAGCCAGACAGTAAAAATGAGCCTGAGTCAAGGTTAAAGTACACTGAGGGGTAGTTTTATGAGAAAAACACCAAAAATATCTAGACTGAGTTAGGATGTAGCAAATACCTAGCTTCGAAGCAATTTTATAATACTAACATTGGCAGGAGAAAGTTAAACAGATGTAAAACAAAGTTCTAATCCAGGGACAACACTTTTCCTGTAAAAGGCTAGACAGCAAATATTTTGGGCTCCAGGGTCGTATCCACCTCTGTTACATCTACTGACCTCTGCTATGTCAGGTGAATGTAGCCATTGATGACATGCAAATGAGTGAACATAGCCGTGTTCCAATGAAACTTTATTTATGGACACGGAAATTTGAATTTTATTCAATTTTTGCATATCACAAATCTTACTTTTTCCTCCAAAGCGTTAAAAATGTAAAAATCATTCTCAGCTTGTGGGCCATATGAAAACAGGTGGCAGGCTGGGTTGGTTCAGCTAGCTAACCCCTGGTTTAGAAAACAAGGCCTTCAGTTGCACAGGTTAATTATTTACTTGTTTGTTATTTATTCATTTTTAAACCTTTTTGTTTCCAAAGGTATTTAAGGAACTCAAATGCATATAATTCAGAAAGATAAAAACAAATTATAACGAAGATGGAAAAAGCGGAGCTCAGAAGGACCAAAAGGGCAGTAAGGGAACAGAGCTCTCGGGGTGAGGGAGCACACTGTGTATAAGCCAGTGGGTTGCAAGAAGTAAACCTAGGTTTGGCTCTGTGCTTTCCAGCAGCGTTAAATTGTGAAGAGGGAAGTGGAGCCTTTTACAATGTTACAGGGTCCTTGAATTAGAGACAAGCCAGTTGCTTCATAATGGCACACCTCTTCCTGATCTGGAGATCAGAGAGTAGTTCCTTCAGAGGTTCTTCTTTGTGTAATGAATAATATCCTTGCAATATCCTTATAGAAAACACACCAGTAAGGTTCCTAGAGGATCTTTCCTATGGAGCCCCTAATATTACTATGACATCAAATAATAACTCAGTAGAGACAAGTAGGTGCATAATGGGAAAAAGTGACATTGGTTAAATAGAAACCACATTGGCCACTTTGGGCCGTGCTTTAAGAATTTTCCAATAATGATAACACAGATTTCTTTTTCATTTTTTTCATTTTTTAAAGAATGACAGGGCTTGTCCAGGTTTATTGAATGAAGCAATTGTTTATGGAAAAATAAGTGTTATTTGCTAATCAAGGATGAAATTTTCTATAGCCTTGAGCTGATGGTGGGGAGAAGGCAATTAAAGAAGAAAGGGAAAAGTAGGGAAGGTCTTAGAATTCTTAACATGGGATTGGCCTTAGGGATAATCTACTCCAATTTCTGGTCTTACAGATGAAGAAGATTGAGGTTCAGAGGTGTTGAGTATCTAGCCCGAAGTTGCACATCTAGCTAGCAGCAAAGCTAGGACTGAACCTCTTTCCCTTGGGTCCCAGTCCAGTGCTTTCTCCATATTTATTCCCAGCTCCCCAACCTCCAACCCACTATGTGCCAAGACACACAGACACATGCGCACACACACGCATGCACACGCACACAGCATCCTGGAGATACTGCAGATCCAGCCATGTTCACCATCCTGCTCTGTCTACTTTTCCAGGATCCCCTATTGTTGCTGTGCTCTGTGACCTGCTCAGTCCTGCTTCTTTGCATGCTGCCCCTCCACCCTCTACCAGAATCACTGAATCTCTACTCATCATTACTTCCTTTACCTGGAATATTGCACATCCTAGTAACTCCAACCCACAGGCTCTCATTTTGCCTCCACAGCATAGATCACCAGTCTTTTCTCCATATAGGAGAGTTAGTTATTTCTCTGTATGCATATCTTGTTGTCAGAACTGTGCATTATGACCTTGAGGTTGAGGACTAAAACTTATAGTATTTTATGCTCCTTCAATGCCTTTGCACTTAGAAAGTGCTGGATACCTACGTGTTGCTTAATTGAGGTGCATTCATTCAGAAGTTGGGAAGGAGAAAAAACAGAGCAAGTAGGAACTTTCCTTTTCCTTACTAATAGTGCTGTAGCCCCATCTTTTCTCCTGTATCTTAGATACAATATGTTACTTAATCTTGCTAAGCCTCAGCTTCCCTATGTATAAAATGGGCTTAACTTAACTTATTTCACAATGGCATTGTAAGAAATCCATAAAGTCACATATGTGAAAGTGCTTAGCTTATTGACTGCTAGAGTGGGAACCTAAGTGCTCCATTGCTCCCATCTCTCTCTCTCTTTGTTTTTTTTTTTTTTTTTTGAGACAGAGTCTAGCTCTGTCGCCAGGCAAGAGTGCAGTGGCATGATCTCAGCTCGCCGCAACCTCTGCCTCCTTGGTTCAAGAGATTCTCCTGCCTCAGCCTCCTGAGTAGCTGGGACTACAGGCATGTGCCACCACGCCCAGCTAATTTTTTTGTATTTTTAGTAGAGATAGGGTTTCACCATGTTTGTCAGGATGGTCTCCGTCTCTTGACCTCGTGATCCACCCACATTGGCGTCCCTAAGTGCTGGGATTATAGGCATGAACCACCACACCTGGCCTTCCAATCTCCTATTAAATCAATCCCAGGAATCTATCACTTAGTCATCTTTAGCATTTCCAAAAAGAAGTGTGTGTCTATCTAAAAAGGTTAGAGGGACAGAAAATAAACACCTAAAATTGACTATTGTATAATTCTGAACATATCACCGTCCTTTCCTCATTTGCTTTTTCAACTTTGTTTTTTTTTTTTTTTTTTTTTTTTTTTGCTTTTCCTATTAGGATCTACTGAGAAAGTGCTTGTTTTTCCTTCTTTTTATCTCACACATTATCTCATGCATTAAATTTGATCAGATTAGCCTCAGGAAATGTTGGGATAAATAACTGTTCAGACGATATAATATGAAGGTATCTTTTATCAACCACTGTGTTTCTAGTGCCTAGCATTGTGCCTAGAACAAAAATATTTGAGCCAGAATGAAATTAAAAGGACTGAAACTTCCAGCAGCTTTCAGTGTCTCTCCTGTCAGCTTGCCCCAGTGTCCAAAGATCTCCCTAGACTGGAGACATCAGTTCTCAGAGACTTCTGTAAAACGAAAGTGTGCTTGCTGAGAGATAACCACACTAATCTAAGTTACTAGATGGCAGACTAAGAAGGAAACAGAACATAGTCCAGGCCTGACCTAAAACAAGAGAAAGGGGCTAGACGTAGTGGCTCACACCTGTAATCCCAGCACTTTGGGAGGCCAAGGGGGACAGATCATGAGGTCGGGAGTTCAAGACCAGCCTGGCCAGCATGGTGAAAACCTGTCTCTACTAAAAATTCAAAAAATTAGCCAGCTGTGTTGGCACGTGCCTGTAGTCCCAGCTACTCGGGAGGCAGAGGCAGGAGAATTGCTTGAACCCAGCAGGCAGAGGTTGCAGTGAGTGGAGATTGCGCCACTGCATACCAGCCTGGGTGACAGAACAAGACTCCATCTAAAAAGAGAAAAAAAGAGAAAGTAGGAAGGAAGCTTCTAGGCTAGATCAACAGAAAAGCTCAAGTATCAGAGCATGGTGCATTACTATGAACTATCCATTGAAGCAGGAGGGATGGAATTGAAAAAAAGGGGAAGGAAAACTAGAGGAAAACCTCACTCAGCTACCAGCTTTTCTCAGAGATGTCAGGGCAGAGAATTTGAAAGCATAACTGTGACTTTTCATTGATCATTACATGAAGACTCCAAAGATAAGTAGAAACAAGTTTTTACCTGAACTCCTCTCTGTGGGTTCTGTCACAGTGCAAACATGATGTCCTAGCAGGAGGATTTGAAGACAAGCTTCCTTCCTCCCTCCTCTTACGCTCTGCTTCCTTATCTACAAAACGATGCTGAAAAACCCTACTTCATGGGGTAATGTTATCTATTCAAACAGGTATATAGTGGACACCCAGGAAAGATTATCCCCCTTGCCCTTTCTCCTTTTCATAATATTACAGTGTTGACATACATGGAAGTTGAAAATTACATTTGTTCCTAAATTACACTCACTGTCATCCTCCCACGAGCACCCCCCAAGCCCCAACCAAAACACCCTTTCGCAGCGGCTCACGCCTATAATCCCAGACTTTGGGAGGCCAAGGCAGGTGGAGCACGAGGTCAAGAGATCGAGACCATCCTGGTCAACATGGTGAAACCCCGTCTCTACTAAAAATACAAAAATTAGCTGGGCATGGTGGTGCGTGTCTGTAATCCCAGCTACTCGGGAGGCTGAGGCAGGAGAATTGCTTGAACCCAGGAGGTGGAGGTTGCAGTGAGCCGAGATCGCGCTATTGCACTCCAGCCTGGGCAACAAGAGCGAAACTCTGTCTCAAAAAAACAAACAAAACAAAACAAAACAAAACACCCTTTCATCATGTGTTCTTGTGATCTGCCCTTTTCATGAGATGCTTGACACACTCAGACCTGCTTGAAAAGTATTAATAGCAGGGCAGTGATTGAAAAATCAATAGCCTAGAAAAATGCTACCCATGCAGGGGGTTGTATTAAAAAATGTCTACATGATTTATTTTAGATGACCTAATTTTGGTAGGTCTCCAGGCCTGTGCTAATTTGCTCTGAGCCCTCTGGCTGTTTTTCTCCTGGCATCAATATTTCTGTAGGAAAGTAGATGACACCAAGACGGCTTGGGCTCAAGACATGTGTGATTACTTGAAACCTGAATAGGCTGCTGGTGAAGGGCCGAGGTGGCATAGTGAAAGGGGCTTATTCAAAATGAACAGAATGTGTTATTTCCTATTGAATGGAACAGAAGTTCTAAAATAAGTATGTTTTGAAAGTGTCAGTTTAGATAGAAATGCTTAGAATTTAAGCAAGAGTGAGAGATGAATGCTGCTTGGGGTTGAAATATTGTTTCGGGGGGCAGATATTTAATCTGTTTTGAAATTTCTACTTGGAATTTTTCAATCAAAAGTTGCTTTGTTTATGCAGCATGATGAAAATACTGGAAATTCAGGGCTTGAGAACAATATTGGGTTACAAGGGATCCATGCTTTTTCATATAGAAGTTGTTGACAGTGTTCATCTGGGCAAAAAATGAGCATTTGGAATCTGATTTTCCTAACCAATGAGCAGCTATAGGCCAAAGATGTTTTCATCTGAGAGAAAAACTATTCCTGAATATCCCTACAGTGCCTGTGAGTGCCACTAGGATGTGCTGTTTCATAAAGAAAAGGAAGCTCGTCTTTGCCCTGAAACGCTGTTAGCTGACAACTTTATTCAGACAATCCTAGACTCGAACTTAAATTTGCATTTATGTATTTACCGTGATGGGAACAATATTCCTAAGGTTCTGAGAAGCCTTAATCCCATAGTAGGGCTATGTTACTAAAACGTAACACAGTTAGATACTTTATAGAGGAAACTTTCTATGTCTAGGAGTTTTCTAGTATAGGGAGTTCTGAGCTACGCCACAGACCTCTGGGCATGGCTGGTGAAGAAAAGAAAAGTAGACATCTCATCCCCTACCATGTTTCAAAGAATATCCTGTTGTTGTCTGTCCCATCTCAGGTGCAGGCACCTGTTACACAGTTAAGATGGAACAGACATAGTGAATTTGGAACGTGTGTGCTATCTGGACTGCACAGGAGGAGGCCATATCAAAGCATCTCAGTATTCTCAGAACCAGGGTCTTGCAGATCTGGGTCACCACCAACTTAGGAGATGGCCCTCCTCTATATCCACTGTTTGTGTTCACTTATCACCTGTCACCTCTCCACACATAGAGTGTCTGCCTCCCATCCAGTGATTCCTCTTCCTTTCCTTAGCTAGTTACCAACTGATTCTTCCTAAGTGTTAAAATATAGATACTTTTTAATGGAATGTCTGCAAAATATGTCATCCAAAGAAATGAATCTCTAATGGTGGGAGTACAGGTAGTAAAACAGTTATTTTTAGACAAACTGTCTAGTTCTTAAGGTGAGAACTATTCTAAAATTTTTATCTGAAAATAATTTCAAACATAAGGAAAAGTTGCAAAAACAATATAAAGAACGTATCTGGGCTATTTATTCCTTAACATATTGTTAACATTTTGCCCCGTTTAGTTTAACTTTTGTTCATCTTCTCACATCCTCACTCCTTGCAACCCACCTTCCTGTTTATTTTTCCAAGCTTTTTGAAACTAAGCTGCACACATCATGGCTAACTAAGCTGCACACAGTGGGCTAGATGAAATATTTTTAGACAATGGATTTTTGACCCAATTATCCTTAGTCATTTTTTCTTCCATGATATTCCTCTTAATTTGCTAAGACGGATGAGATAGCAGCTCTGACAACCATAGAGTGTGGGTGTAAAATGTGCAACTCAAGTATCTAAGATCTCCATTTAGCAATTGAAGGGTTTGCAACAGGTCAGTGATTCACCCTGCTTTTGGAATTTTACGGCATTATAACTCAGTGCATAGTGAAAATATATGCATCTAGAAGCTGGTTATGGTTTCAAAAAAGAGCTATGATTAGTTCCAGAGATGACTATTTTATAAGATGGGCACCTTTGTACATAACTTCCCAATAGGTTAACTCTTGTTGTAACTTCTTTGTAACGTTCCTTGCTAGCATCTTCTTCCTTTACCTCTATTTTTCCTTTTGGCACACTTGTATGTTTATTTCTGTATTGTCTGTCTCTTTCATTAGAATGTGAATTCCAAAAAAGCAGGGATTTTATCTATGTAGTTAATTACTACATTCCCAAAATCTGACATCTAGCATAGAACTCAATAAATATTTGCTGAATAAATTATTAGGCAGGAGTCTTACAAATAAACCTTCAATGTTCACTGGAGGACAAGCTGCTAGATATCAGGCACAAAGCACCACTTCACCAGGATCCATAGTCTCCCTGCCACTCACTTCCTTTCTCTCTTTACCAAAAATCCAAGGTGTCCTAGTTTGAGATAGTGGTACTTGAGGAGAGCATTGCTCTTTTAGGAAATAGGTCCTTAAATCTTGGATTTTAAGATGCATTGAGGTGACCATATCATACTCATAATGGCATAGCCCACTGTATGTTTGTTTCTCCTGAGATACCCTTTTTGTTTCACTTTAATTTGCCCATTCACATCAATCATTCATTAAGTTTGTGATGGCTAATTTTGTGTCAGTTTGACTGGGCCACAGAATGCCCAGACATTTGGTCAAACATTATTCTGGGTGTGGCTGTGAAGGTGTTTTTGCATGAAATTAACATTGAAATTGGTGGACTGAGTAAAGCAAACTGCCCTCCCCACTGTGGATGGGGGTCATCTAGTCATTTGAAGTTGAGCAAAAATGCTGACCTCTCATGAGTAGGAGGGAAATCTTTCTGCCTGATTGTTGGATCTGGGACATCAGTCTATTTCTGCTTTCAGACTTGAACTGAAACATCAGCTCTTCTTAGGTCTTGAGCCTGCTGGCTTTTGGACCCAAACCTACACCATTGACCCTCCTGATTCTCAGGCCTTCAGATTTGGACCAGAATTATACTATTGGCTCTCTTGCAGCTCCAGCTTGCCAGCTGCAGATCTTGGAACTTCTCAGCTTCACAGTTGCATGAGCTAGTTCCTTATAATCAATCAATCAATCAATCAATTGATCAATTAGTCAATCCCTATCTATCCATTTATCTGTCAGTTTATCCATCTCCTGTTAGTTATGTTAATCTGGAAAACTCTAAGTAATATAGATTTCTCATTGTACTTTCCTCCAAAAGGTTCAGTGGAGCCTTGAGTTACCTTGACTAGAATGAGACACTCATTGCTTTCATTCAGTGTGTATTCTGGTTTCCACTTAGAGGTGTTGCTTTTGGAGGGAGGTTTAGCTGATTACAGCCTGACTAAGATCACCAGAAGTAGTGCAGATGTCTAACACACTCATATTACAAAGCTACGGGCCTCTCCTTCTCCACCCCTCTCCTCACCAGCTCTTCTTTCCCTTCCTACCAGCTGTCCCTCAATCCCACTGCCAAGTCCTCTTTAAGTTTACTTTTTTCCTCATTCTACATTTCCATATTATTACAGGAGGGGTCATCATCTCATTAGAGCAGCCAGGTGTCAACTTCCAAACTGTGGGGGACATGTGTGGAGAGTTAGTTTACCTGTTGGGATTCCTAGCTGACTCATCCTCCTAGATAAATGCACTAGAGGATTTTCTCTCTATTTGGTAGTTGTGGATGAGTGTGGGTTCTGGTTAGACTTCTTGTTCTTGGTATAGATCAGACTTTCCCATCAACTATCTGGCCTGCAACATTTTTTTTGCTGGTAATTAATAATTGCAGGCTGGATCTTGGTGGTATCATCATCTCCATGGGTTTTCTTACTTAAGTCTGCCCTTCTCTACCACTTTGGCAAGACTGTGACCCATGTGACTCAGCAAAGGTGGTCAGTGCTGCTGGGACTGGGCAGGGGCAGTGGAGGGGTCATACCTTTCAACTTCAGGGGGTTGGTTACCTGCAGGAGCCTGGGTGAGACTCATTACAGTGGACAGAATCCAGCTATCTTCTTTCTGCCCCTTCTTCACAAATGCCTCTTCAAGGGCCTTCCATTTCTGACCTAATATTCACCACTTCTTGGGTTCTGGATCTCGTAGGGGTTAAATATTTTCCCTAATATGTCTTATGACTGTCTCATTTAAATTGTTGGGTAATCCAAAACACATTCTTATACAAGATGGAAAAGCAGATTCATATAGCCAAATTTACTAATGCATATTATATGACACATTGGTGACACTCTTTTTTATAAACTATTTTGTATGACCACTAGTCAAGCCTTGCTGTTTTTGGTACAGTATCTATTTTTTACTGAACCGTCTACCTATTTCCCCATCCCGCCCACTGCATACACATTTTCATACAACAACTCTCCATTGAGTGCTCACCTTGATTTATGCACAATTCCAGGCATTGGAGATATGGCAGCAAACACCTAGGCTAAGTTCTCTGCTTTTTTAAGGATTTAATTCCCGTGGAAATATGCTAGTTAATAAACAAAAATAAATAAATAAAATATATAATACTTCAGAAGGATAAAATATCTGGAGAAACACAAAATACAGAAGAAGGATGAGTATGTGTGTCAGGGAGCAGTTGCAATTTTAAATAACATAGCCAAGAAAGGCCTCACTGAGAAGGCAGCATTTGAATAAGTACCTGAAAGAGGTGAAAATGACAATCATTGAAGTTTCTGGGGAAAGAGTATTATAGACAAAGGGAACAGTATGTGCAAAAGCTCAGTGTGAAAGTCTGCAGAAAGAAACAAAAACAACCAATGTGTCCAGAGCAGAGTGAATGAATGGTAGAATACTAAGAAATGATGTCAAGAAGGTAAAGGGAAGAATTACAAGTTCAGGAGATCCTCAAGAAACTCTCAGGTTCAGTAATTCAGTAGAAGGACTCTCAGAACTCAGCAAAGCCATTATGCTGATTGTTGTGGTTTATTACAGCAAAAAGATACAGATTAAAATTAGCATCAGGAAGAGGTACACTAGGGTTGGGTCCAGGAGAACTCCTCCCAGTGGAGTTGTGTGGATAGTGCCTATTTCTCTCAGCAACAATATTTGACAATATGCGTAGAGTACTGCCAAGTGGGAAGCTTGCCTGAACTTTGGTGTCCAGAGTTTTTAATTGGGTTTGGCCATGTAGACAGAGCTGACTACCTATGTGTCTGACCTTAGCCTCTGGCCCCTCTAGAGTTCAGGCTGATACAAGGTGGCCCAGGACTCCCACCATAAATTAAATACTTAGCATAGACCATCTTGTAGGGCCAAAGGCTCCCAGATAAACAAAGACATTTTTATTGGGTAGGGCATTCCAAGGGCTTAGAGGTTAACTCACAGGAGTTGGGGGCAAGGAGCTAGATTTTTCTTTGGGCAAGATTAATTCTTTATTGCACAATAGCCATGTTGTACAAGAATGTGTAGGCCATTTTAAACATGTTGGCTTCTTGTCTGAGTAAGATGGACACTTTTGTGAATACTGATCAAGGGAGTGACATGATTTGAATTATTTTTTTAAAGGATTGTCTGAATGCTAAGTTGGAAAATAGGCTGAAAAGTAGAAGTAGGGTTACTGGTTAGGAAGTTACCATAATTTCTCAGGAAAGAGATAACAGCAGCTTAAACCAGAATGGAAATGGTGAGAAGTAGTTGCATTCTGAACCTATTATAAGAGTAGCATCAGGAGGATTTGGAAAAAAAAAAAATGATATGCAATAAAAAAGATAATCAAAGATGACTTTAAGCTTCTCGGCCCAGGCCATTGGGACCATCAGTTTGCCCTTAAAGGAGATGAGGAAGATTGCAGGGGAGTGGATCTGGTGGCAAGAAGAGTAGAAACTCAGTTTTTAGACAGGTTGTGTCTAAATGCCTGTTGGAGAACAAAGGGAAAGTGTCAAGTTGTTAAGAATTTGAAGTTCATGGGAGCGGTATGGACTGGAGATTTACACTCAAAATATAAAGATATATCTTGGAGTCATCAGTCTACTGTAAGAACATAAAGCCATGAGATAAGCAAGTGAGTGTAGAGAGAGATTATTTAAAAAAATGCTCCAGGACTATAGCCTAGGCTCTCCAATGTGAGGAGGTAGGAGAGATGAAGAGGAACCAGCAAAGGAGACTGAGAGTGAGTGTGCAGAAAGGCAAGAGAGAAACAAGAGAGTGGGGTGTCAGGATCAAACAAAAGAGGAAAAGATCAACTATGTTCAGTACTACTGCAAGGTTGGGTAAGGTGAGGATTGAGAGAGATCACTGGGTGTAGGAACATGGAGGCCACCATTTATAAGAGCAGAGAGAAAAATGTATCTTACTTTATACACAGCACTATCCTTGACAGGAGAAAGCAAAGACCCATATATGATGTAGGAAGATTTTAAAATTTAATTCTGAACTCCTACTTAATAGAACTCTGACTACCATCCTTTGAGCAGCATCTCTGAATTTCCTCCTACTTATGAACATATAGAAAAAATGATAAGAAATTAGCCCTACCTATGAGCAGAATACAGAAAGGGTTTCCACAAATGATAATGCTTATACAGCTGGATTATTAAAAATAATACTCATAAGTTATCTATGTTTGTCTCATGAATCAGCATCTCTGCTCCCTGGTTGAGAGTAGAAAGATATTGTGCTCTTATTCTACTGTATGTTTTAAACTATAGTGCTCCCTTTGTTTTGACAACTGGAGATTTCTTTTTTTAGGTTATAAACTTGCATTTAAATTAATTTTGTTACATTTTATCTAGCAATTCTATTTGCTTGAGGTGTGTATGTGTATGTGTGTGTAGAATGTTCCACATTCAGTTAAATCACTCATATTGACCCACAGTTCAATTCTTCTATCAAAATACATGGATACTATGCTTAACAATCAAAATGGAAACAAACTGTAAAAGTCAAAACAACAAGCATGGGATGAAAAACACACAAACATTGGCAGTTGTTATTTTTAGGCATTAGAAAGGTGGATGCTGTTTTCCCTCTCCTCTGTTTCAAATGCATGTGTATTGCTATAATAAAAGGGCCAAAAATTGTAATTAAAATAAAATTTAACATTAATTCTATTAGATTTTAAGAATTTAAGATATATGGTTTTGAAGTTCTTTTTGAGATGAGGTGAGATACTTCAGATCTAAAACTGAAACAAGTATTGGGATTCATTAGTCACGTTTCTACTGAGGTTTACATATAAATACTCTTATACTGAAATTAACCAGGAGAAAAATTTGGGCTCTCATGTAAACAAGACACTGAAATGCATTCTATCCAAGTGCTTCTATTTTACAGATAACATTGGATCATATAGACTCTTTTTTATCAGTTATTATATTTTTGCAAGTAACAGAAAACATAATACAAGCTGGCTTATATAATAAAGGAAACTTATTGACTTACCCAATTGAAAAGTCCAGAGGTAGCGAAAAATTTCAGATTTAAGATGCAAACAATGTGGACAGGACTTTGTTTCTTTCTCTCTGCATTTGTGGACTTTCTTTCTTGATAATGGCTTCACTCTCTGTTCCACATGGTGGGTCTATGGCAGCTTCAAGCCTTCCTCATCTGCAATGTGGCATGTGGCTGACAAAGGCTCTCAGGGTTACACCCCACCTCATTCACTCCCAGAAAAAAAAAAGAAAAGGCACCTTTCATTTCCCAGAAGCTCTGGCTTATGATCCTTTAGTTTTGATTGGCTTCATTGTTCATCTCTGAACCACTGACTGTATCTGGGAGTTGAGAGAAGCTAAATGACTTCTGTAGCTTCTTTGCTCAAACCCTCCTAAACTGCCTGACTGAGAATGAAGACTCAGAATGCTCTTCGAGGGAGCAGAGGGGAGTAGTTTATGGTAAGGCAATCTACATATGTCCACTGCACTTTCTAAGGATTGAGTCTGGAGGGCACGGATGTATGATGAGCTAGTGTGGTGGTAAGCTCATGGTAGTAAAGATTCCAGGTGGCCAATCATCTGGAAATTGGGAATGACTCTTCTTTACTGCTACCTAGCTGCATGTCGTCTCTATTTCTTTAGTGTTGGGTCTTGTTCTTAGCTCTCTTCTTGTTCTAAAACTCTGACTTCCAAGGGTGGGTAAAATTTTCCTCTATTAGTCTATGTCCCAAGTGGTTCATGCTGCTTAGTCGCATGACTAAAATGAGGAGAAATCTTACCTAACTAAAACTAAGAAAAGAAACTGGTTTTAAATGATATTTAATTTAGCATGGAAAGTAATGCATTTTTAATAAGGAACACATTAAAAACTTATAAGGTATTTTATTTATAAGGTAGTTAGCCTCCCCTTGCCCATTGTCCCAATAAATACAGTTAAGTTCTATCAATTCTTCAGTAAGTACAATTATACAAGTGCCACATTTCATTTTGCATTTGATTATAGCAGTGGCCCTTCCACATATATTCTTTGTATGCAAAGACTAAGTGCACAGAATTTTAGAATCTGAGAAGATATTAGGGATAATTTTGAATACCCCGTCCCACTAACTAATTTTATAAATAAGTTTTCTGAGGCTTGAAGAAGTTAAGCAACCTGCTAATAGTCACATAGATGGTATGCTACTCTAGTTAAGAGTTTAATCAAAGGCTTTTGATCCACCAATTTTCTCTTTGCACAATAGAATTGTTCAAATCAACAAGATTCACTGAGCACCAGCTGTGCCTTGGGCAATATCACTGAATTCACAACAGTTAAAGGCAAAATTCCTTCTCTAAAGAAACTCTAAGAGCAGTCCAGTAGAAGAAAGAGCCATGACACCCAGATAGTAGAGTCTGACATAATACATACAATATTGCTTTTAAAAACACAGTCATAACATAGTAGAGCAAGTCATGAATGCTCTCGATAGTCAGGGACGACTTCCTAGAGGCAGAAAATTATGCACAGGGTTTTGAAGGATGAATAAGAGTTTAACAAGTGGCCCAAGACTAGAAGAGAATTTGATGTAGAGGAAACAGCATGTTGGAAGGCCCAAGAGGTAGGGAACCAAGGTGATGGCAATAAGCACAAGTTTTAGAGACAGGCAGGTCTGGACTAAATGCTTAAGTCTTGTTTGGTCAGTGACTATATAATTTAAGTATCCTTTCTTAACACTGACTGGTTTGTATCAGAAGTAGAAATAACGATACCTATCCCATAGGGTTTGGAGATGATTAAATAATATAAAAACTATAAAACACGTAAAATAATAGGAGCTCAGAAGCAGGTAGCCACTCTTATCCATCTTCTCCTCGTCTTCTTTCTCCTTGCTCTCATCCCACCCTCCAACCCTTTTAGCGAGGAGAGTGTTAGAAGATGAGGTTAAGTGTCAGGAAAGAAAGAGATCGGTGGAGGCCTTAGAAACTGGCCATGAAAAATTCTTGGGTAAGAAGTGACAAGATCACACTGCCAGCCAAAAAAGGTATTTCTGGAAGAGCCATGCATAGGAAACTGATAGGAAGTGATTTGGATAATCTAGGTGAGAGAGCTTGAAGACAGGAGTAATAAGGGGGGAAAAGGATGGTTCGAGAGATATTGGGGAAGTTAAATTAGCAGGATATGTTCTTGCATAGCTTTGTTCACTGTATTCTGGTTTTCATTTTCACACATACATTAAGAGGTTGTCTAGAAGGGAAAATGCTCATTGATCTAATTAGGCCCAGAGGTAGTCACTGTGGCATGAAGGAAGGAGGTGGAAGGGCAGAATTCTGCAGCAGCTGTAGCTGCTTTTGGCTCTTGTGTCTTTAAAATGCTTCTACAGAATCACTTAAATCATCCTCTTATTCTCATTCACATGAAAGGAAATCTCAGAGAGAGCCCTTGAACTAGCAAATCTTTTCTTTCTTTTCTGACTTTAAAGCAACTTCTTAAACCACTACATTTCTGAGGCAATTATCTCTTCACTACAATTTATTAACTGAGAGTAACCTCAAATACTTTACTTTTAAGCAGCTCAAAACTTTCCTCCAAGGCTGGCTGTGTCTACCCTTTAAGAGATATTGAAGGGCCCAGTGGGGGTAGGCCTGGCCCCTGGAGGTGCTCACCAAACCCTGTGGATCAACTGCGTTACCTCCCTCACCTCTGTCATTCAGCATGCACTTCCTTTTAAAAACCCTGCGGTCTTTACCACACATGTTTGTTTTTCTTGTTTCACAATGGTTTTGATTACCCTTTTATTGATGATTTAACTGAAAGATGGAATAATTTGTTCACACACACCCATCATTCCCATCTAGCCTCCAACCCTCCAGAGGACTGATGTCAAGAAAAAGAATGTAGTTATCTGACATTCGTGATAGGCTTGGGTAACAGGGAGTTTTCCCTCACCCCTCCTCACTCCATTTCATGCTGATTTTGGATCTAACTAGTAATTCGGTTTTGTCCGTGTTTTCTTTTTGACTATAAATAACCGTCTATATATTTTAAAAGTATTTTAATTCTACCCACATATGGGTTTCTGCATAATCTGTGAAGGTTGGTCCACATAAGCAAAGTATTGTGACTTTATGCTTTACATAAAATAACTGTTGCTGACTTATCTACAAAATGCTTAACATATGTGAGCTCAGATGAAAATGAATGAAGAATTATTGATAAGGTATTTTAATTTTTATCCATAATAGTATGTTTTGCTTATGTTAAAAAAAAAAACCCAAACCGAAAACTACTCACATAACATTCTTAAATATGACATGGTTTTGAATTTTTTTGGTCTAGATATTGAAAACATTCTAAGAATTCACAAGACTTTAGAATAAACATTTAGAACACTGTGCGTGGGATGCCTGATTTTTAGGATTAGACGCATAACAGCCTTTGAAAAACTCACATCTGAAGTGCTTTCATAATTGAAATCATAGACTGGCTTTCTAAACATTGTCTATGGCCAAATTTAATAGAAAGCATATTTAGAACATATTTATACTGGATTTTTAAAAATTTTTAGCAAGGAAGACAGATAAAATGGTAGCAATATTATTATACCTGTATATTTTTGTGAAGTATGTGAATCTGATGTTTCTTCCCACTTTAGGTCTGTCAATTATAATGATTCTGACCACCTGCTATATGGAAAATATTGTGCTAGACAAAAGTAAAGACTAACTGGGTCTCAAAACAGAACTTTCCATTATTTAGTTGCCTTCAGTCTCCTTACTCCTAATGGTCTTGAGAAACCAATTGTCTTATTTTCATTGTATATTCCACTTAAGCTTGAGGTTGGAGAGAATCACAAATGGTTATTATGACATGGAGTCTCTTACTTCAAAAACATAAGGTGGTTGCTAACATCTCTCATAGACCTGTGATGTCTGTGAAATTCCTTCAGATAATTCCTGTTGATGACTGAAAGTGAGGCCATTTGCCAGCCAGCATCATGACATCCTCAATAACTCTTACTTTTTCTCCCCCCCCCCAAAAAAAAACAAAAACAAAAACAAAAAACCACGAAAGAGCTTGACCCTGGAACAGACTGGGGAGAAATCTCCCCACCCTACTGGCTCCAAATGCATGAAAACCACTCTTTACCTCCTTCATTTGATTAGCTGCTTCAAATTTACTCCAAAGGAAGCAAAAATCCCCATTGACTCGACACTTGTTTTAGGCAAAAATCAAATCAGAAAAACAAGGGAGACCATTTCACAAGGCCAATTATATAATTCACAAAACTTAGGTGCTCTGAAGTCTGTAGCTAATTGCAGAGGAATTGTAATTAGGTAGTTTAGAAAACTGGTTTTAAAACTCAAGTTTAGGTGTGGTTTATTGAATAGTATTTGAAAGTAAGATTTATACTATGCTATCCTATATGGTAGCCACTAGTCACATGTAGCTAATTTAAATTCACATTACAGTAAATTAAAAATTCAGTTCCTCAGTGGCGTTACCCATATTTCAAGTGCTCAATACCCATACAAGGTTAGTGGCTACTATGCTGGACAGTGCAGATATAAAACAGCCAATAAAATAGATGGGGATTATAAAATATAACTCAAGGCAAAAATCTCAGACTCAACATCCTTACAGTTGTCTTTGCTTTTATGGATTTTTGAAAGGTTTTCCAGTGAGCTATGGCACTCACAAATTCCACAGAGGCCCCTTACCTTGAGTCATGCCAGATAACGGGGCCTCTGATTGTTGTCCAATGTCAACCTCACGGTAAATGTGTAGGAGTTATGATCAATAAGGATCAGATTACTACCTGGCAATGCAGTTGAATTAGTAACTTGTAAATAAAACTCAGTTATGGAAAAGATGTCAGGACGTATGTTACCAAAAAACATTTTGATGTATGCTATTCTGTATATTCAGCTATTATTCAAGTTACCAAGAAGCATCTTGGTCTTGGTGATTAAATTTCTACAATGAGCATATTCCTGTCACCAGCTGAATCTTATGATTAGAGAAAGAGATATATGAATTTTGTCTTTTCTCCTGTTGGTTCATTTCCAGCCATAACTTTTGCTGGGTGTAAACACAGATGAAGAAGCACTTTTAAGTCAACTTTTATCTTGTTAATTTCATTACCCTTTGTGGCAATGGCAAACTTTGTACAGAATTATAAATCAAGTTCAACTGTTGCACGGATGCCATGGCATGAAGATTCATTCAATGTACTTACAACCGTGATGATCTACAAGGTGATTCATTGCTTTTTATCCTGTCATCCAACTGAGGAGTTGGATGCTGGTGCATGCTGACATACAGAAGTCAATGTTGGACATCAAGACTGCAACGTCTTGCATATTAACCTTCTCAGTTCAAACTGTTTCTCAACCCACTGGCTACAGAAAGTGGTGCCTTTCAGAACCAATTATGTAAATACAGTGAATTTATCTGGTTAATATGAAGAATGACTTGTCCTACCTTCTCCCCTCTGCCTGTTGATGGTTTGCCCAACTTTATAGTTTAGATGTGACTAAATAAGAGAGGCAGGAAATGTAAGGTGAATGCTTAAGAGAATAAGAGTGCATTATATCTTTCAAAGTGCTTTCATGTATATTATACCCCATTGGATCATCACATCATTCTGTATATGAGCAGAGAAGGTTTAGATGTTACAAATGAGGCTGCTCTCTTGAGAAGAATTGATCATTTTTTAAATCAGTGTCCCATTGGCTCCATTCCTCCCTAAGTGCCCCTGGCTTTAATTATTTGTGTACATGACCACCTCTTTCACTAGACTTGAAGGTGCCTATGGGAGAGATCATGTTCTTATTCACTTTGTTTCCCTGGCAAGTAGTGTGATGCCTAGTGCATGAGCTATTTATTTGCCAAGAAGACGAAAGGTGAATCTAACACAAAAGATCCATGAAGGAATCATGATGTTTGTTGAGGGAGAAAAACATGCTGGGTTTTATTAGTGTGGGTGTTTTCCCCCCACCTAAATTGAGAAAGTTGCTGTTTAGCCTGGCCTGGGTCTCAGTCCCACTGATGGAGATCTAGGGCTCAGGACTCTTTTTACAGTATGTTTCTCATTAAAACTTTCTCTTCTTTTTATACCACTGTACTTTATTTTAAGACACTCCATCTCTTTTTTTAGTTAGCTCTGCAAAAGGGAAAATAAATTTTACTTGCATTCAGAATAGAAATAGATTACAAGTGCTTAAATAGGAAGAATTGAAAAGCTGTACTGCTGTTTACATTTTTTGTTCCTGGGAATGATGTCTAAGATGCTTTTGATATTGAAAGAGATCCTAATGGAAGCAAATAAGTGAGTAGAGCATTATTGTGTAAACTGGACTATAAACAGAAATGGACTGGTGAGTTTGCTACTCACTGATGGGCCCAGGCCTGTGATATTGTTAGTGGATGCGCAGGTTGCAGACCTGCATCAAAGGTCTTGCTCTGTGTTCAGCCTGGCAATTTGAGGGATGAGGGAGGCAGAGCTAGATGAACAAAGCAGAGGAGACTGAAGAAGGGAGCAGTCTCCACAATCAGCAGAACTCTGTGTTTCATGTATTGAGTCAATACCCCTAACTAATAAAATAGAGCATGAAGTTTTACTCCATTGATCAACACCTTAATTTGTTTACAGATCTTTTATATTACATTTGCCTTTCTCTTCTGAGCAAATGATGTTTTATTATATTTAATGTTTTTATGTATATTTATTTAATATAGTTATAAAACATTTTTTATTTATGTTTATCTTTAATTATATTTATATTGTGGCTTTATTCCCTTTTATTCTTCTGAGCTCTCCTGGTAGTTCCTTTCAAAATAATTAGTTCTCACTTTTCAAATGTAAATGATTGATTCTCACCATTTTGAATCTCCTTGAATTGGGAACTTGTTTACTGTGTTCTAAAAGGACTCCTCTCCCTTCTTGCTGGGTCACAAAGTAGTTCCTGGAAGGTGTGTGAGGGATTCTAAGACCGTGCTCATTTACAAAAGAAAGTCTTTGGCGATTTTGGGAACTGAGGTGTGTGAATCACATGATTTCTGGCTGGAGCTTGGGCCCCTCATTTTTTACCATATTCAGATGTTCAGTGAACATTTGTACATTACAAGAGAAAGAAAGAAATGACCTTACTTGAGGGAAAGTAATATGCCATGATAAACAGCAGAAGTAAGGAGAAAGACCAATGTCCCAAATGATATGCTGGACTTTACTGTTAAGTGTGGTGTTGAAAATAATTGTCAGTGTCATGCCATGGGCATGAGGCAGAGTTGAGGCAGCACATATCTCTTTTCTGAAAGTCCCAAGGTCTGTGAAGGCGCACACTCAGTTTTATTACATAAAAAGGCTCTAGAACTCTTATCCTTTAAAGGAACAGGGGGGCAGAGGGTGCATTTGAAAACAAACAGTAATATAAGGTTCTATAAAGAAACTGCATAGTAGTACTAGGGAGATACTAACTAACTAAGATTAAAAAGTAACAGACAATCCCAAAATAAATGTAAACGTTATTTTTACCAATGTGCTAGAAAAATTTAAAATTTTATATATATAATATACACTATATATTATACATAAATTATGTACATACGTATGTAGGTACTGCTTACCTAGACACAAACACATAGGTAGGCAATATATGGTATACTTTAAAACAGTCCTTATTTGTGAAAATCAGCAAGATACTTGTACTTCTTATATAGGTTTAGATCTTTTCAAGCATTTCCAGATCTTATTTGTTAGCTGTTTGCAAACATTTTCTCTGCTTTTGTGGTAATGGCACTATTGCACAGACCATTTCAACTAAATGCCTATTTGGAATTGGTAGGGAGAATGTATGGAGTGAACAGATTGGTCAGTAATCTTCTGATAAGGGATTGTATTACATTTAAGCATCTCTCCTCCTAATAAAATTCCCCTAGATGATTGGACTTTTCATGTAACATTTTGTGGTTTTTAGGATTTGTAGGAACCGGTTTATGTTTATGGTGGTTTAGTGTGGCAGGATATTCGAAGTCATCCTGGACATGGGCACCTCTTGGTTGTACTAGACTGTCCCTGAAGGGCAACAAGTCTCCATTCCTGACCAGTGCTGCTCTAGAAATCCAGCACCCTGCTCTGGCCCCAACAGGGCAGAATCCATGGGACCCCAGGGATGTGCCCAGCTAGGTGTGTCCCCTTTCTGTACCACCATCCCCACATACCTAGAATCCTTCTATTCCCTTACTGAATGGCTTACACAGCCTCCTTGGATCTCTTTCTCCTGAGAGTGGACCATGCCTCAGACCATAGGTGGCTAAACTTGAGAGTGTGGATGTGTGGGCTGGTATGTCTACCAGATAGTGGTGTATGAAGTTTTTTTGCAAGGGCCAAAGGAATAGGGAATGGAAAAGAAGGGGATTCCATCTACAGATATGAGGCATGAGCTTGTCCCTGAGCTACACCCACTCCATGACAGAGGCAATACAGTTATTGTTATGATCAAACCATTTCTGGAAATTTCTAAACTTCTGGGAAGTAATAGTGGTACTGTTTTAAGCAAGAACATTGGCTTTCACTTTTAACAGATAAGCTTTCTCTGAAGATGACATAAAACAAACCCCAGGGATGTTTTGTGCTATGACAACATCAGTAGATTAAAAACATCATTTTTAAAGGTTCTTACTTTGAAGAAAAACTCATTGACATATATAAAATATGATTATTAAAAAAAAAGCAGCCAGTTTCAGCAAACCTTTGCATAACAACAAAAATAAATGAAGATAGAGATTGAATTATAAGATTTTTGTAGTATAAGGTGATATGGTGTGGGGTATTCAGCCAAGAGTCAGAAAAACTGTGCTTTACTTCTAACATTTCCATGGAATAGCTGAGTTATTTGGGGCACAGCCTCTTAGTGTGATATTGTGCTGGCCTAGAGCCAGAACCTGAGCAACACTATTTTATAAAATGCAAAACTGTTTTTTAAATAAGTTGAAATGGCTGCCCCATTCTCCTCACAATAACTACTGTCCTTGGCCTCTGTAAATAGAACTGCTAGTTTGTTCTGCAAAACTATGTAAAGCTGCTTACCTTTTCTTATCAGTAACTGCTAAAATCTGTGACTTCTATCACCACCCAGACGATGTGTAAACAAATGTATATCTTGACTTCTGTAAACCACTGAAGTAACAAACAGAATGACAAAAGTCCCCTGGCCCTTGGAATGTCCGGAGACCCCCGCCCTTGTCTCTACCCAGGAGGTGAATCACAGAATCCCCAAGCCCTTGGAATGTCTGAAACCTTTTCATCCCCATCCCCGCTCCTCACCCCCACACCCAAGGTAATTTTTCCGGTATAAAAAGTCGTGGCACCCTCCTTTTGACACCACAGGTTGGAGAGACGTGAGTCCTCTGTGGTCGCCGGCATAATAAATGACCCTGCAATCTGGCATACTTTTGTCTTGGTGCTAACTTTCTACGCTCTGTCCAACACAACATTAGGATCTCATTTTTGGTATCTATTAAATGAGAGGTGTCGGACAGAATGTTCTCTAGGCTTTCCTATGTGCTTGAAAGTCCTGGCTGGGCATGGTAGTTCATGCCTATAATCCCAGCACCTTGAGAGGCTGAGGTAGATGGATTGCTTAAGCTCAGGAGTTAGAGACCAGCTTGGGCAACATGGTAAAACTCTGTCTCTGCAAAAAATAGCAAAATTAGCTGGGTGTGGTGGTGCACACCTGTAATCCCAGCTACTTAGCAGAGTAGGGTGGGAGGATAGCATGAACCTGGGATGCAGAGGTTGCATTGAGCTGAGATCATGCCACTGCACTCTAGCCTGTGGAAGAGTGAGACTCTATCTCAAAAAAAAAAATCTACAAAAAGTAAGTCCTGAATATGTAAAAACCATGTTCTCTATTAGCTATACAACATATAAAGTATCTATCTAATTGAAGATACCATCAATAGTAAGGGGCACCATTAATGCCCTATTATCATTTAAAGAGACAACAGTAAGAAGATTGTTTTTAAATTTAAAAAATTTAAATGACTATAAGAAGCATTCCAGTTTAAAAATGTGAAAATATAAAAAAGTCTATCTTAGAGTCTCCAATACATAGTGATTATTTTATTCACCTAAATATTTTTCACAGTTTTGCACAGTACCTACTATATCTATTTAAAAATCCATGTATTAATTCAACAAGTGAATATAAATTTTGTGCCTACTATATGTTAAGCAATACAACATGGATCATGGATACATCAAAATGTACTGAATAATGGAATTTTAGAAGTACATTTGGTTTTTGTAACATCAACCTGCACATGAAGCTAGTGATGCTGTTAAGAAATCAGCTCAAGAAAACAGAGGGATGTTTTCTTTTTAGGACAGTAGAATCACCAAAAACTTGGTATCTAATTTGCTCCATAGAAATTTGTACTCAGAAATGGAAGGCAGATAAACAAGAGTTCTCAGATCAGTTTCTTATTCATCCAGGGACTTCTGTTACTTCTTTGATATTTCTATAAAAATCTTGTTTAAAGAATCACTTCTTGCCTCCATGACTCTGATGAAGATTTTCTTTCAGCTGTTATTTCTTTTCCAGTAGAAATAAGGCAAAGGACAAATTTTCTATGAACACTTTGATACTATATGATATGAAATAATTTTATATGATTTATTGTTGCAATTTACAGTTAAATTGATTTTTTTACACTTAAGAAATCTTCATATTATCCACTTGTATCTAATAGTATCCCAAGACATGAATAAGCTCCTAAAAGCAACATTTTTAAAGGAATGATATTTCCCCGATAAGCTCTCCCTCACAGTCAGAATCTTGAGTGCAACAAATGACAAATAAAGCTCATTTAACCTCAATATCTTTATCTACAGGGGTTATCATGCTGAAAACCTTAGGAAAATGGCAAAATAATGAGTTGAAATGCTTGAGCTCAATCTATATAATGGAAACCGTATGCAATGTTATGCGGTGATTTAAGCCTAATTATATACAACAGTGATGTGTGGACCCTCCTCAGGAAGGAACTCACAAAAAATCTTAGGAATGACTGAGAGAACAATTTTTGTTCTTGTTCTGTTTGGATTTCCCTTCTTTAGCTGTTCTTGCCTCAGGGCTATCTGGTTATTTCTATTCGGCCTCTAATATGGTTTTGCTCTATGTCCCCACCGTATCTCATGTGGGATTGTAGTCCCCACATGTTGAAGGTGGGTTCTGATGGGAGCTGATTGGATCATGGGAGTGGTTTCTAATTGTCAGCACCATCCCCCTATTGCTGTCATGTGATAGAGTTCTCATGGGACCTGACGGTTTAAAAGTATGTGGTGCTTCCTGCCTTGCTCTCTTTCTCTCCTGCTCTGCTATGGTAAAATGTGCTTGTTTTCCCTTTGCCTTCCGCCATGATTGTACGTTTTCTGTGTCCTCCTCAGCCATGCAGAACTGTGAGTCAATTAAACCTCATTTCTTTATAAATTACCCAGTCTCAGGTACTTCTTTAAGCAGTGTGAAAATAGACTAAAACAGGCTTCTTTCAGTTTCTGTTCAAAGTTCATTTGAAGTACAGTGCCCTGATCAATCATATTCCCAAAGAGGCCTTTATTCCTTCTACTGCCTAAGGCTGCTCACCCTGAGAATGGCTTTTCTATGGGCTCAGAAGTCCTCCCAACTTCCTGTTTCTGATGGGGCCAAGCACGCTGTGTTTTCTGATCAGCTGAATCTCTTCTCCAAATTGGGATGAAGAGAGGAATTAGGGTCAATTGAATGATTTGTCTCTATGGGGGCCGGTGGGGGTTGTCATCATGAGTTTCTCTTCCTAAGGAATCCTTTTTTTTTTTTTTTTTTTGCTAAGTGCAACATATTCCTGAAAATGTGATTTCGCCTGTTCTTACAGTTTTATGAAATCATAGAGAAAGTAGCAATTGCAGTATTGGCATTCTGGCTCTTACTGTGGTAGATACTTACAATTTCTGTTGCAAAGTATACTTGTCCAAGAATACTTAGAAGTACATCTGATACAGCTTGGTGGTACAGGTCATTACTTGCAAATTGCCAAGTCCTGTTTAAGCCACAAAATAAAGTGTCATCATGGCTGTGCTCCAGAAAGGGCAAATATGGGTTTTGCTGTGGTAGATACTACCTATCAATCAACTATTTGTTGTTTGGAAATTGCTGGTGACAAGTCTATCCAAACTTGGCCACCTGTTTTGCAGTGCATAGTTCAGCTTGGCTCTACCATTCACCACAATTCATGGGTTACATATAATAATATCCAGCCTCTCCTTGGTTTCCAACATGCTCAGGTTAACCATAATGCTTCCAACTTCTGTCTCATGTCATTACTTGAGACCCCAAACATTGAATCCTGTTGGAACAAATGTAAAGCAAAGTGCAAGATCACAAGAGTCTGTCATGATATGTTGGACTCATATGTGGTCAAATTTATGTGGTGTGATTGATTTGGAAATAATGTTTTCAATTCCCTTTTGCTGCACATAGCAGAACAATTTCCTGTTAACTAATTTGATATTTTGACTGTTGGTTTTAGTATGTTTTAGTATAAATATCCAAAGACAAATTTTTCAGTTGAATACATCTGAGAAAAAATTGTTCAGTTGATCCAGGAATTACATACACTGCTCTTTGGGGGTGAGTGGGCTTTAATCCAATTATGTATGTCTACCTTTGTGTGAAATTTATAGTTGATTACATATGTTGCCTAAGACCATTTCTGTCAACTCTGAGCACTAGATCATAGTTAGAAACTTCACACACACATGGACACACACACATTTAAATCAGTTCCCATTTATATCTCTTTGACCTGTGTCACCCCTTGCAGGAACATCCATTGTAAGAGTAAGAATAGTCTACAATGGTTTCTCTCTTCTATAAATGTCATTGAATAATGGCTTTCCTGAAGAATCCTGATCCATATAACTACATTTTAAATACAAATTTCTCCCCAGTGGTCCTTTGGTCATGGAGAAATTAGCGTTAACTATAAAGCAGAGTGCTTGAAAGAATTTCCTTGAGGGAAATTGGGAAAGCAAGAGGGAAAGAGATTTATGCTTTTCATTTAGTGGCAATATGTACTTTATGCAATTTTACATCATTAGGACCATTAAAGGGCAAGAATGTAAAATATGTCCTCTCTGAAGACAGTTCTTCATATTTGTGTAACGTTTTCTGCTTTAAGAAGTGAATCGCAGGAAATAGTCCAATGTGAACGTACTCTTGTGTTCAAAGTGTTTATTTCGAGGGCTCTTCATTTCCCCTACATCCTCCAGAGATAAAACACTACAGGGCCTGTAATCTCTGAGTACATAACAAACTCTCTTCTCTGGACAGACAGTTTGTGAAAATTCCTCTTGAAATTGGTGACAAAAATGCCTAAGCTATTGGTGGATTCCGTTTTGTAAGCTTATTTATACAAATCACAGACTTCTGTAGTATCTTTATAATTATTTAATCTGACCAAGTAATTTCTTGGGAGTAAAGTATATTTGAGATGGTATATGTTAGCCAAAGGCATTCTTTAATGAAAAATCTTATCACACACACCTTTTCTAAATGCATTTTGACTGCACACAAGACTGGATTTTGTATTTCTTGGCAATATGCCCAGTAGATATAATTTTTCAAAAAATATGGAATTCAAATAAGTTTTGAGAAAAATCACTAAACTAGGAACAAGATGAGCATTTGATGCCCAGTGGATTCACACATAAACCTGGCAATTTTCTTGGTATCTATATTCATCAGAAGCTGTTATTAAGCCAGACACTATGAACAAACACATTCTAAGTCCGTTGAGGGGGGGAATGTGACAGACAGAGGGACAGCAGAATTTCATAATAGAATTCTGAAGCCTTGCCCTTCTACATAATTCAAATGGCGCATTTTTTTTTTTTTTTTTTTTGAGACAGAGTCTTTCTTTGTTGCCCAGGTTGGTGTGCCATGGTGCAATCTCAGCTCATTGCAATCTCTGCCTCCCAGGTTCAAGCAATTCTTGTGCCTCAGACTCCTGAGTAGCTGGGACTACAAGCACACACCACCACACCTGGCTAATTTTTGTATTTTTTGTAGAGACGGGGTTTTGCCGTGTTAGCCAGGCTGACCTCAAACTCCTGACCTCAAGCAATCCACCCTCCTTGGCCTTCCAAAGTGCTGGGATTACAGGCATGAGCCAGCACACCTGGCCATGAAATGGCATTTTTCAAAAGGGAATGAGGATGGTGCCATGATTGGTCACTTATTCCAAGGCCAGTGGTTGGTGGCAAGTGGCCACTGATAGTAGAGAGGGACCTTTCTAGGTAATCGGAGGTAGTCAGTGTGAAGTCAGAGAGTAGACAAGACAAGGGGATAAAGCCTTAGGCCAAAGTACTGAGATAAGACCTGGAAAGTCCCAGGGCAATATTGGAGGTTGATAATACTCTCTGAGCTGGGTTTTGCTAGCTGTGGAAAGAGCCCAGGGTATCTAATGCCTTTTAAGCTAGAGTAGTTCCAACCTATCCACGTGGCCCCACACAACTTTGCCAACACCTCTGGATATAAAGGTCCTTCTGTCATCGGGCAGTTTCTTTCAGAAGCCAGTGTGGGTATTTTATTCACTTGTGGACCTTAAACATTTTGCTTCTAGGAAAAGACATGTGAGGCTCATCAAAACACCTGGCAAGTGTCTTAAAATGGCTCCTCCTCTAAAGAGAAAGAAAAGCCTGGAAGAAGATCTGAATGTCAGATGCCTCAATTTACTACTGTCAACGTCGAGGAGGGGCCTACCCTGGGTACAAGACCCTGCCACAAAATCTGTCAGTTGGGTAGAAATGGATTCAGCACTTTTCTTATGGCTAATTTACTGTAGCTTAAGAAGCTCAGCCCTGGTTTCACTGTCAGGGCAACAAAACCATTATCAAGATGGCCAATGAGTTAACTAGGGTGTTTCGAGATGAGGGAGTGAGGGGTATGTAATAAGACAATGGGAAGAAGAGGATCTAAAAAACAAAACCAAAAACAAAATCAACTTCTGGAAGTGGAACTCTTCCTAATTATAACTAATTAATTAAAAATGTTAAACACACTGGAAATGGGTTATGAATCATTCAGGTAATAAGAACAATTACCATCCAGCTGTCAGTAGGAAAGTATTCATCTAGGTTTTACTTCCAGGTCCATCCGACTGTCAGTGGGAGTCTCAGTCAAGTCCCATAACCCTCTAGAGACCTCAGTTTCCCCATCTTTAAATGAGAGCATTAACTCTAAGTTCTCATCCAGTGTTATTAACACTCTGTGTAACCAGAAAAAAAAAAAAAAGAAAAAGAAAAAGCAACAAATTCTATCTGATGGTTAATTTTATATGTCAAATTGACAGGACCACAGGGTACCTAGATGTTTGTTTAAATGTTGTTTCTGAATGTGTCTGTGAGGGTGTTTCCAATGAGATCAGCATTTGTACTAGAGGACTGTGTAAAGCAGATTGCCCTTCCTGATGTGAGTGGCCATCATCCAATCAGCTGAGGAACTGAATAGAACAAAAGTTGGAGGAAGGGAATTTTCACTCTCTGCCTAACTGATGGAGCTGTGACATTGGTCTTCTGCCCTCAGACTGTGACATATACTATTGGCTCTCCTGGTCCTCAGGCCTTTGGACTCAAACTGAAACTACACCACCATCTTTCTGGGGTCTCCAGCTTGCAGACTATCGATTATGGGACTTTTAAGCCTCCATAATCACAGGAACAAATTCCTTGTAATGATCTCTTTATATTTACTTCCTATTAGTGCTGGTTCTCTAGAGAACTCTGATTAATGCATTATACATTTGGGGACAAAGATATTGCCCAAGGCTAGACTTCTTGTCTCCAATTTTACTGAAAGTAATTTTAGGAACTTAACACTTGGTATTTTCTCTCTTTGTTCCCTTCAGGTAATAATTAATTTTTAGTTGTTTGTTCTTGGGTAGGAATTTAGAAACATTATGTAGCTGACAGAGGACTACATGCAGGGCTTATAAGGAGGAGCTGCTTTTTACAGCCAGTTTTTTGATGAGAATTCAGCAGGAGGAGCTCTTTAGCTGTGCGAACAGCCATCAGAAGGGTAGCTAGTTAGCAGCATCTATGGTACTCGGCAAAATAAAATTCTCCCAGCATATAATACCATGCTTCTTTACTCATTAAGGAATGGGTGAGCCCTTCCCTGACACCATGACTGTCCAGCCTGTATTCGAATTATCCATGGGAAATCAGGGACCCACATACCTGCCAAGTCCTTTTTAGGTCTCTTCTTTAAAGCTGGTTAGCTGCCTCTCCCTACACATTAGTGTGCTTGAGGTCCAGAAGGGCTGGAGGGGCTGATATTTAGCCAGTGTGGTTGCTTCTGCTGACCCTCTTCTTCTCATAGCAGCCCAGCCTCCCATCAGGAGGCCCAGAGCCACCAATGCAGGGGCCTAGAAAGGCAGCAGGAAGACTGGGCTTGGGCTATCAATGAGGGGATCATCTGTCAGTGAGCTTTCACTTTTAGAAGATATGCAGCTTCTAGCTAACTTTACCAGATACTGGTTGTTGAACTCTTCCTCAAGTCTGCAAGTGGAATTCTTTAGGGAAATACTGTGTTTCTCTGGCTGCCATAATATTTATTTATTTACCTACTCAACTATTTGTTTGGTGGAGAATGTCACAGGGCTTAGAGTGGTCTCAGCTAAATTGTCAGCTCATGAGGCTTCTGATCTGTTGCAGTGGGTTTGGGTTTTTACTCTTCAGGACGGTCATCAATAGAAAACAGAGGTACTTTGGTTTTTTTTTTTTTTTTTTCCCCAAAAGCATCTATTTGGCTTTTAAAACAAAATGATGTAGAGAAATACAGAAGTAAATATCATACAAGCCAGTTATTAAATTAAAAAAATCCCAGCCAACAAATTGTCACATTGGGCCTGCATTAGAAAAAGGAAACAAGAAAAAGAAAAAAATAAATAAAACAGTACCTATAATCTGGCAGGTGGTTTTTAGAGGCCATGGGAAGCTTGCCTTAGTCATCCTGGTGAAATGGGATAGAAGAGGGTTTTGGAATATGGCCACCACCTCCTCTGTTTCTTGCTAGTAATGGTCATCTGAAGGGAGGGTGCTAGCCTGGGCAGCGGATATTTGACGTCACATATACAGGTGTCAAAGACAAGCAGCTTTGAAGTCTTCCATTCCATATTTTCACTGAATCTCTCCCATATACAGTCTCTTGTCACTCAATGCTGAGATAATGATGGGCTTGTCAGGGTGGACAGCAACTTCACTGATGGAGCCAGCATGGCCAGGCACTTTATACAATATTCACCTGCTTGTGGTATCCCACACATACACAAACCTGTCGGCTGAGCCAGCTGCTATTTTGCTTCCATCAAGTGACCAAATCTCAGAAGGTTATTTTCGAAGTTGTGCACATTTCCTTGAAATATCTTTACACACCCCTCATTAGGGGTAAATGGCCAGACATCCCAGACACAAACTGTATTGTCCATTACATTGGACAAGAGATGAGAGCCTTCAGAACTTAAACTCAGGCCAGTCACTGAACCTGCATGGCCTCTCATGGTGTAGGTTAGTTTGTTCTGGCATAGGTCCCAGACCTTGATACCATTGTCTGTTCCACCAAAAATAATCTGATCACTTGTGTCATTGAAGGTCACAGCTAACACATGGCTGCTTACCTCTGGAAGTCTCAAAGCTTAACTGTGCCATTGTCACTGCTAGTGCAGAGAAGCTGAGGGCCTCTCCTGGCTGGATAACAGGAATTCACAAAGGCAGTATGTCCCTTTAGCCTTTTAACCCACTTGCCTATTTCACTATCCGACATTGCCACAGTTTTACCTGCAGATGCTGAGAAGAGCATACTGCCATCTGTGTTGTAATGCAGTTCCATCACTGCTCCACTGTGTCCCTTCAGTGTGACATAGACATCACAGTCACCATAGACATTCCACCACAATATCAGTCAGTCAAATCCTGCGGATGCTAAGGTGGATCCATTGGGGTAGAACTTGCAGCAGTATACTTCCCCTTCATGTCCAGAGAGCAGCATAATTGGGTCTTGACGGGAGGAACACCTCCTGGGCCTGACCCCACCACTCCTAACAGCAACTCATGCTGCTTCTGCTTGACTGGGACCAGCAACAATTCTGGGCCCTTAGGCATCTGCTGTTCTATCATGGTGGCAACCAGATGGTGCTTTGGGTTTTTGAGGCCCACCTGCCTCCATTTTTGTGCCACTTCCTCTGTGGAGCATTCCCATCCCTCAATGCATAGGGTCCCTGTAGTCCCTTTGTCCCTTCCCCATCCTTCAAATCTGCTTGCAACTCCTCCACAGCTCTTTGGAGTCAATATGATGACTTCAACTTTATTGTGTGTAACAGTGACTTATGTTGTTTCTCCAGGGACATCTGCGTTTGAATAGCACAAAATCCATTAACCCACTATGCAATTTCAGGCAAAAGTTTGGGAGGAAACTGGGGGGTTCTTATAGAATGGGGCTCATGCCACATCTCTCCAATCACATTGTATGGGGCTCTAACCCTCAGTCACACACAGCCAGTCCTGCTCACTATACCCAGACGTTTCTTAAAATTGCCTGGGAAATAGCTAGTGCAAATTTGAACTATGGTTTTAACTTTTTTGAAAATTGGTCAAAAGCCATGGATCTTCTTCCTATTTAAATGTATACATGCATACATATTCAAATTTTACATGCAATTTTAGGAAGGGTCACCAAACTACCTAGAGCTCATCTTGGAATCACAGGGCTAAAGATAGTTTGGTATTTGAAGTAAGAAGAACTGGATTCAAGTTTTCACTGTGATGTTAGGCAAGCTTTCTATGCTCCTGTGAACCTACTTTCTTGCCTGTAAGAGGAAAAAGTATAGACTGTAACTGTGGTTTTCAACCAGGTATAAAACTGCAGGAATATATTGCCCCTCACACTCATTTAGAACATATCCAGTTTGGGAGGCAGGAGAATGCTGTTTTGAAAAATCTTCCCAGGTGAGTCAATATGCCCCAACTGAGGTTGAGAACTGTCAGACAAGGAGACCTCTATGATGACCTCTGGTTGCAGCATTCTTTGATTCTGAGGTTTTGTTCCAGAAAACCCTACGAAGTTGAGAAGATACTCTTTCTATTACTAGTTGGGAAAAGAGAATATGTAGCATGACAGAGATGCCCAGAAGCCTGACTTCACCTTTCTTCTCATCCTTGTCCACTGTTTCATGAGAGAAAGTGGCAGAAAGGAAACACAGCCCTTCTAGAATTAATTCTCTTTTCATTGAGAGTCCATTGGATTGGGGGAGGATTTATCTATTCAACCTTGAAAGGATAGAGAATCTAATTCATCTTTATTTTTGAGAACCTATTTGGCATATGGTAGGTACAGAATAATTTTTTTTTTACTTAATAAATTTATTTCTCAAAATTTATTATTTTTTAAGTAATTACAAACAGCATCTGCTTCTCCACTCTGGTGATGCTTTGAGTATCACCAATATAATATTATATAAGATTTTATTTTTCCTCAAGTCATTGAAATAGATATGAATTTATTGATGAACTGAAATTCAAGGAATATTTACTAAGTTTTTATTATGTGCTTGATACAGTTGAATTTTCAAAATAGTGAAGATTTAAGAAGATGGTTTACAGTTCTATGCTAATACATTATATATACGTAAATAGTACTTTTGAAAAAAGTTATAGTCCATTTATACCTTTCCTTCCCATTCCAGAAGGGGAGATATAAAATTTTATAAACTTAAAAACAATTTAAAAAGTATTATTTATTATTCCCTGGTTTGGACCCCCACTGGTGTTTTTCTAGCTGACTGCTCTTGTTATTTCACGTGGAAGGACCCAGCCACATGTATGTGTTTTGGGTTAGGGAAGCAGCCCATTTTGGACTCCGTCAGAAGGCACATGTCATGGAGCTGAGCTAGCTTCACCAACAGCTTTATCTTCTTGCCTACCATTGCATGAAATGACTCTATAAAGTAGAGTTCTGGCTGTGTGCAATGAGGGGTAACCCCAAGCACCAAAGGCAACAATAGAATGGACTGAAAGTGATAAGACTACATATTGCTCTGTCAGTGCTCTAGCTCAAAACTATTTTCACTCGGGAAAAGATTAAATTGCTTCAAATACTGAACTTCTCCCTTAGAACATTTATAATTGACTGAGTGTAAGGAAAAAACTACTTTTTATTCATGTTCATAGTTATGTTTTTAATGTAAATCATTCTAGTGCAAATAATAATAAATATGATTTATTGTATATTATCTATGTGGTAGACTCTGTAATTAGTCACTTTAATGCTGACATTGTATCACTTGATATATATTGAACATTTACCGCTTCAGATACCCAAGTGATTCTCACAGCAGGCTTATTAGCTTGGTACTATTATTGCCATCATCCTCATTCTATAGTTGAGGAAATGGAGGCTTAGGAGGATTAAATAAACTGTCAGAGGTCACTCAGCCAATAAATGGCCGAAAGCTGGGATTCCAATTGAGCTTTTCTAATCTTATTTCTAATTCAGTCCTCATGTCAATCCTATAAAGTAGTTATGGACATTTCCATTTTACAGACAAGGAAGCAGACTTGGGGAGGTGAAATAATCTGATAATGGTTACATAGCCTGTAAATGGTGGAGCCAAGCATGGAACCAGATTAGTCTGACTCATAAACCAATGCTTGTTTCATTGTGCCATGCTGACTAGTTGTGGATTTAAAGCATGTAACAATGTAAAAAGGGAAGTACTTACCTATTTAAACTTTTAAAAGATTAGACATTTATTTTGGTTTGCCTAACAACTTTATTTTCTTGGATCTTGAGTATCAGAGGAAAATGCCTGGTACCTGGAGAGTACCAAAAAAAAAAAAAAAAATGACATGTTTATTACTGCTTACAATGATCCATCTTCTACTTTTTCACAGTAATATTTAAGTGAATTATTCTGCTATAAAATTTCCTTTAAAACAATCCAATAACTGATTGTTGAACACCTACTGCTTACAAGGCTCTGAGTTAGGTGCAATGATGACTATAGAGTTGAGTAAAACATGGTCTGTTCTGAATAATGAGGCAGGATTCATGCCTCACCCCGGAGAGCAGATAGGCAAATAAGCAATACCAGAGTGTCATACAGGTCCCAGGGAGGGAGAACAGAAATGTCACATGAAGAAGGTGGAAACAAGAGATTGGCCTTGAAGATGGTACATTAGTTTGTTTGGGTTGCCACAGCAAAGTAATACAGATGAGGTGACTAAGGAAGAGAAATTTATTTTCTTACTGTCCTGGATGATGGAAGACTGAGATCAAGGTGTGGGCAGGTTTCTCCTGAGGCCCCTCTCCTTGGCTCACAAATAGCTGCCTTCTGGTTGTGTTTGCACATGGCCATCCCTTACTCTGTGTGTCGGTCTCATAATCTTCTCTTCTTCAAAGGACACCAGTCATCTTAGATTAAAGTCTACCGTAATGTTCTCATTTTAACTTAATTACCTCTTTAAAGTCCTGGCCTTATTTCCAAATACAGTCACATTCCAATGGACTTAATTTTGTTCCTCTCAAAACTCATACGTTGAAGGCCTAGGAACAAAATTAAGTCCCTGACAGATGGGTATACTATCAAGAGAGGGGAAGTCTAGACGGAGGAAACAACATGAGACAGGGGTTAGAAGTTAGCAGTATAAAATACGTTTGGGGGAGAAATTAAGTAACCCAACATGAAGGAGAAAATGATGGCATTTAGGAGAGTCCTGAATGGCAGAGTGAGGAGTTGATGCTTACACTGGTGGGCACTGGAGTGATTTGAAATTCTCTCACAGTGGAGTGATTTGATAAAGCTCTCCTTGGGGACTGTCAATCAAACAATGATGTGTTGGACTGGCTGGAAAGAATAGAGAGAGAAGGCAAAGATGCCTTCTAGGAGGCTTACCCAGGAGTCCAGTCATGAAGAGATGAGAGTGTGAATGAACAGGCCAGTAACGGTAGTAGGTATATGAAAACAGTGAATCAGAGGGACACCATATTTGAATGACTCCGCAGAGGCTTACCTCAATGAACCTGGTGACTAGTTGGCTGTGTGTTGGGAGAAATGAAAGAAGTTAAAGAAGACTTTAAGCCTTAATGAGTCCGTGGATGGTTTTGTCATTACCCAAAAGAGGAAAGGCAGTGAGGTGGAGGTAGGGGGAGTTCTCTTTCAGAGTAAAGATGTTGAACTCAATTTAGGACATGACAAGCTTGATGTTCAATAGACAGAAATGTTAACATATGGGTCTAGAATATGGGAGTGACATTGGAGTATATAAAAGGTTATGAAGTTATATGAAAAATTTTACCAGGAAAGAAATTGGAGAGTTATTCACTAAAATGTAAAACCAGTTCTATTTGGGAGGCGGACTACAGTTTATTTGTATTCATTCTTTTTACTTTTTAGTATTATTCAAAATGTTTGTTATGAACTACTTCAGTAACTTTATAATTATATTAGTGTGAGGTATCTATGTTTCTTAAGCCCCTATATAAGATGGATTTAAAATCCCTATTCCCTCATTCATGATAAACCTAATACCTTCCACAAGATATCTAAGAACTTAGGAGCCTCACTCCCAATTAGTTTGTGGATTCACTAAAACCTCACAGGCCCTGCCCCTATTTTGTATCTCCTTTATCTAGATATTGAATCAGAAATTTGCTTATTTTGAAAAAAAAAAAAAAAAGAGATCAAAAAAAGCTCATGAAAGTCCTTGGCTAATACTAGAATTGATTAGAATTCAGAAGAGATTGTGGGGCTTTACATTGCAGATCTGCAAATAACCTAACATTGACCTAGGGGCATCCTTCTTAAGGAATCCCTCAGCTATTTCTGCCAACTCAGCCTAAGTTCATGCCATTCATCTCTACTTCTCCTTTGGTGGACACTTCTCCTCTGTTATTTTCCAAATTTCTTCCATTTTCTTAAGAAAATCAATTTAGTCCTCTTTATATTTTACTCGTCTTTCCAGATTTTTTTTGGGGGCGTCTTATCTTTTCTACCCAAATGTCCCAATAAGGTATCTTCCTAAAGTAGAACAGTTTCATTCTTAAGAAGAATTTTAGTTCCAGCCTTTAATATATTTTTTATCATACAATAATTGATTTAAAGAGTACTTCAAAAATAACTAAATGTTGGGCATAATGGAGAGAGAGAAGACGGTCTGGGCAGAGTATACAGGGTGGAAAGAAATGAGGCTTTGAGGAATGCCCACGATGAGGGATGGAGTCGGGGCGTAGAGAACCCGGGGAAGGAGGCAAGGAAACATGAGGTAGGAGAATCAGGAGGGTGCAGAGCCAAATTGAGGGACGTGAGGGCTTTGAGAAGGGGTGAGAGATCAGTCTCAAGGGAGAGGGTTCCAAAGAATGAAAATGGAGGCAACGTCATTGAGGCCATGGGATTCCGTACAATGGTACTATTAGGACCCAGACCCAGGATCCCTATTGGGATTGTCACATTCACTGGAGGATCTGTGACTGCCTGAAAGAATGGGGACGCGCCAGAAATCCCACACTAACCATATAAAACTGGCAGTGCATGGTTTATGTACTGCCAGAAAACCCCCGAACACTGAAGTTGACTTGGCTGAATATGTGCTCAGCTGCCCTAGGGACTCACCTAATAGCCAGCCTGGCTTTGTGCCCTGCTGTTTGCCCATAGCAGCCTCAGATGCCAGTTTCTCTTACTCATATCTCCCCAGTTGCAGGGATTTGTAATACAGAACCTAGGTTCTTGACTCTGCTGTTTCCTGACTGTGAATTCAGGCAATCACTTCACCTCCTGGACTCAGTTTCCTTATCTGTAGTGGTAATGAGCATAATTATACATGCCATGTGGGCCTCCCAGGGTCATTAAGAGAGTGACATGAGAAAAAGTATAAGTATAAATGCTCTGTAAAGTGCTATTGACTCAGACTGCCTGGGCTTGACCACCACTTACAAAATATGTGACCTTCAACAAGTTGTTTAATTTTGGTGACCCTCAGTCCCCTCATCTGTAAAATGGGGATAATAACTATACCTACCTCCTAGGATTGTTGTGAGCTCTAAATAAGTTAGTAGACATAAGAACCATAGAGCAAATTGTGACATTTAGTAAATGCTATACATGTGTTAGTTAATATTATACTATTACTATTATACAAGTAGTGATGTATTTATCTATACACATACCATCTTTTTTGTCCCCCATAGGATCCAAGACATTCCAAAACTTATACAATACAGAGAGATGACTTAAATTAGAAGTGGGCGAAAGATGGTTATTTCTTCTATTTTCATGCTCCTGCCTCTGTTCTGCAATGACCTTCCATTCTGTTTTCTGCCAGTTTGATTCTGCTTCTGCCAGGCCTGGCTTGGATCAGTTTGTAGCATCTCCAGGCTCCCTGTTCTACCAAAGAGAATCTTATATTCTGTCCAGCTATGTTTTAAGTCAGAGTGTGATTACTAAGGAAGTGGAGAGAGACCAATAGAGCTCTCAGGGCTGGGAGGCAGGCTGGGGAGGGTCTCTTAAGGAAGGAGACACTGCAGGTTGTTTGGAGGCTAAAAAGGAAATTGCTAGTGGAGACAGAAGAATGGAATATGCTGGTTAGAGGGAAAATTTATGGAAAGAGTGCCTGGGACAGCCAAAAGGGCATGAGTTCAAGGTCACAGGTATCTAAGAACAAAGTTGGCTGGATTCTTAGGTCTTCATAAATCGAGTGAAACAAAGCTGTCTGTCTTTGCAACCTAGGATGATCAAAACATCATCCTCCTCTGAGGGTAACTCCTCTTTGCCTTCCTCCACCTGAAGGTAAGTAAGGTCAGTTCTAAGCAAAACTGAGAAGCCTGCCAAAGTGTATTCCCTCCTTCCCCAGCCCCCTTTCTCCTGTCTCTTGTCCCATACTGGTTGGGCCATTTTCCTTCCCAGCTCTGGGCTCCTATGCTCCACAGCCCTCATGTCTAACATGCCAGACTCCAGATCCAGTCAATACTGATGGAGACCAACTAAGTGGCAGGAATTCTCATGCATGTTATTTAACATTACAGTATCTTTATATCTCTGTTCTCATAGAGAAGACAAAAACTCAGAGAGGGTGGATGTATACTTCAAGGCCACACAGAAAGAAAGTGGCAGGGGTAAAATTAAAACCCAGGACTCCTGAAGACTGGTCTAGAGGGCTTTCCATTATTCCCCACTAAATCCCCACCAGTTGTCTTCGGTGACCTTCGTTGACACCCCACCCACTTTGGTAAAGCTCTTCCTCAGCTCATGTGACCTCCAGTCCTCAGGGCTGAGCGTATTCTCAGGTTCCAGGCTCTGATATCCTTTCTTCCACTCACAGCCACCTTTTCTACTAACAGGCCTATGCTCACATCCCTAGTATTTCCACAGCTACCTTTCCTCCTCACCGTCTCCAAAGTATCAACAATTTCCTGGGCTTCACTTTCTCCTCTAGCCAGCTAAGCACAATTTTACCTCTATCCTCTTAGAGTTTTTCTGCTTAGCCTGAGAATTAAGTTGATGTCAGACAGGAGAAAAACATACAAATGTATTTAGTGTCACATTTATGTGGCATGGAAGATTTCATAAGGAAATGAAGGCCCAAAGACCCAGCTTGAGTTGAATGCTTATGTACTGAACTGGAGAAAGATTAGCAAATTGTGAGAATGTGACAAGGCTAAGAGGTTTGGGCTAGGGCAGTTAATTGGGTAGAGAAGTAACTGGGAAGACCAGGGTTAGTCTAACAAGGTTTGTACAGATTTCCCTCGGCCTCAACTTCTCATTCTTGATGATAGAAGTATTTTTTTTCCTGGTATAGGGAAGACAACTTTCACATGAGAATTTCATCTCCTATTTTTAAGAAGAGGAAGAGTGATCTTCTTGCACCTGCTGTTTTTCAAGTACCTTTAATTCAAAATTGTCAATATGCCAAAGTGGCACCTTTCTGGGGCAATGTGTTCTGAACTTCTCTATAACTGAGCACATATAGGCTATCCCTACAACCTCTGGACTGATGCCTTCCCCATTTCCTTCCTTTCCTTCCTTTGGCCTTGAAATCCCAAGTTTGGGAAATCTAAATATCCTCTTTTCTGCATCTACATAGGAGCAGCTGCTGAGCACAGTACAGAAAAACCTCATTTTGTCAATCAATTGGCCTCAAGTCACCAATGAGCAGCCTTGCTAGGGGGCTCAATGCAAGCCGATGGTCTTTTTCTTGAAGGCTTCAGCTGTGTTTCACTTGCTACTTCAGTGTTTTATCTCCCTTTTTAAGCTCCCTTCTTTTGCCCAACTCCATGACTCCTATCTGATGAACTTGCCTTTTGTTTTCCCCCAGGAAGAAATTAGAGCCCATCTTTTAGTATTGCCTTTAAAATTTAGGTGGTTTTTTTTTTTTTTTTTTTTTTTTGGGTGATGGAGTCTTGCTCTTGTTGCCCAGTCTGGAGTGCAGTGGCATGATTTCGGCTCACTGCTTCCTGGGTTCAAGCGATTCTCCTGCCTCATCCTCCCAAGTAGCTTGGAATTACAGGCATGCGCCATCACACCCAGTCAATTTTTGTGTTTTTAGTAGAGATGGGGTTTCTCCATGTTGGTCAGGTTAGTCTTGAACTCCTGACCTCAGGTGATCCACCCGTCTTGGCCTCCCAAAGTGCTGGGATTATAGGTGTGAGCCCTGCTCAGCCTAAGAGGTAGCTTTTTATCCACAGAATTATCTGTATTAGTTCTTGTCCTATTCCTTTCCACCTCTGTAGCATCAGTGGTTTCCCTCCTGTTCAAAGCCAATGTCTCCCTCTCAGGCTGTGCTGTGGACCACATCTCTCCAGACCTGGCACCCTCTGTTGTCTTCTTTCCTCTTTGTTCCTGTCTTCTGTTACTGCCCTCTCAGAACACAAGCCTGTGCAAGTGCTCCCTTTTTACAAACAAAACAAAACTCCTCTCTTTTGCACTCTCCTCCCACTAGCTGCTGCCTGTCTTCTTCCTAGACCTGTCCTACCTATTTCTGCCTTCTCATTTCTGTTCAGCCTCTTATCTCTTGCACCCTAGCTTTCAGACTCCATCCATCTAGGAACACTGCCCTCTACAAGGTGATGTGTGCTTTTACTAATAGCTAAAGGAGCAGTTTCAGACCTGGTTCTTCTTGTCCTTTGAACCCTCCCTCCCTTTTTTACTCCTCTCTTGACTTTTAGGGCATTGCTTTTCTGACCCTTCTCAGTATCTCTTTCTCTCTCTTTTGTTTTTCTTTCTGGAGATGGGGTCTCACTCTGTCGCCCAGGCTGGAGTGCAATGGTGTGATCAGAGCTCACTATAGCATCTACCTCCTTGTCTTAAGTGATCCTCCCACCTCAGCCTCCCAAGTAGCTGGGACCAGATGTGTGCACCACCAACCACTCCCAGCTAATTTCTTTTTATTTAATGTAGTGACATGTTCTCCCTATGTTGCCTAGGCTGGTCTAGAATTTCTGGGCTCAAGCCATCCTCTTGCCTTGGCCTCCCAACGTGGTGGGATTATATGCATGAGCCACCGTGCCAGGATATCTCAGTGTCTCTGACTCCATCTTTGAATGAGTTCTCTTTCATCACTGACCCTCCACCTTGGTACTTCTCAGAGATTCATGCTTGGCTGGCTTTCTTTTCCCTTTATACACTCCCCATGAGTTGATTCACCCACATTCTTGGTAAGTGAATGACCACTTATAACTCATAGCTCTGGAATTTTGTATCTTGTCCATTTGTCTTTTCTGACTCCCCATATTATCATTTTTACATATCTGTGAACTGGATACTTCTGCCTAGATGATTCCCACTCACTTCTATTCAGCATGTCTAAAATGAAATTAGAAATTAACATTTCTTTATCTCCTTATTCCATTCTGCTTCTCAAACTCCCCATCCCTATTTTCTGGAAAACGGTATAGTGAGATACACAACTACTCAGATCAGAAACCAGGGCATCCTGCGGGACTCATCTTCAGCTCTGACCCCTGCCCTCTCTGCATCCAGCAAGTCATCAAGTCCTATTGACTCTGCTTCCTAATGATCTCTCGAATCCAGATTCATCCGCATTACTTCTTACCTTAACCATCGCAAAGCCTGATCTCTCTTATTTCAGTTTTGCCTCATTTTACTCCATCACCCATGGGGAAGCCAGTGATTTCAAATGCCTATAAAATTAGGTCACTTCCGTACTTAAAATCCTCAGTGGCTTCCCTGGCTTACAGCTTCAAGTCTGGGTTTGCTAGCACACTGTACATTCCCCTTCACTGGTTCCTCAATTTATAGCTTGATTTCTCATCAGTTTCCTTTGCACTTCACAAGCTTATCATGCTGAACTATGTGGAGAAACATCTGTTTCCAAAATGTACAGGCAATATGGGACCCTTAGTGGGCAGAGCAATATACCATTCATTCTCTTTTTTAGCTTCATGTCCTTTTGCACCCTGTTCCCTCAGAGAGAGTTCTCCCATTCTCTTGGTGAATTTCTATTAATATTTTGGGCATCTCAAGATCTACTTGGGTAGATTTTCCCAGCTTCTCTTGGTAGGTTTACGTTATATGGCTTATCTCATTGTAGGTTTTTTCCCCCTGATTATAAATGTCATCACCCTAGAAATTTTTGGAAAATGTGGAAAAATAAAAAATAAAAATTACCTGCAACTTTTTTCCCCAGAAATCAATTTCTCAGAATTTTAGTGGACCTCCTTTTGGTATATTTACCATAAATATTTACATACATGTAGAAACCAGTATTATACTATGTATTGTTCTTTGTTCAAGAAAAAAATTCATGGTAAATATTCTTCAAAGGTTTGACATTTTATTTAAAAATTGATTCTTCTGATTTCAAAACAAACGCATGCTCATGTAAATAAAAATGCAAGCAGTGTAGACATTTACAATTTAGAAAAGCAAAGTCCTTCATAATCCTGTCATAGGTTTTAAATCATTTGTAGCACACTCTTTCAGACTTTTCTAAGCTTCTACTAATTTCAGTATACATTAAAAATTTATATCGTGGGATAATATGCTTCATCTATTTTGAAACTTTCTTTTTAAATATATTTAACAATATATGTTTGAAAATGTAAAAATAAACTTTAATGGCATCTCAGTTGTAATCATCATTTTGCATTTTTCTCCTCTACTATAACCTGAGGCCTTGGAAGAAAGCTGTTTTCCTGCAAGTGAACTTAATTGCTATTTTCTGAGTAATTTGGGAGAATATCAGACAGATAGTTGTGACTACTTTTCCTCGGAGAACTCCTTGCACACTGGAACGGGTGAGTCCTGGTGGGCTCTAGGGACTGACCATGCTTTGCAGCTGCTGCCAGAGTTGGCTGACAAGGTCTCTCCTTGGATCTGGAACTTACCTTGACTCAGGACAGGTTCCTCCAACCACAAGCTCGAGGATGCCCTTCTCCTGCTCTCTAAAAGTGCTGGTGATACTTTGTCCATGTTGAATGGTCCTCTTGTCCCATGACTCCCTTCATTGGACACCTTCTCAGCTTTTGTTTCTGACTAGGAGCTGTACACTTATAATCCCTTTTTGTTGAGAGGAGACTCACTGGAGCCCAGCTGATGGGATCACAGTGCTAAGGAGTCCAGAGCTATTTAAATCTCTGTGTAGCTCAGCTAACCTGTTCCATGATGAGAGCTGCCTGCCTAGTCCAGGAAGCCACCCCAGAGACATAAACCTTCCTTCATACCACAGAGAGAGTGTGTGAGTAAGAAGCCACCCACTGGCATTGCCAGAAGAAGCAATGGATGGTGGGTGAGGAGTTCCGTGCTGCCACAAAAGACAAAATGCTGTTATGGCTGGTGTGTGCTATATTACGTTGCCAAGCCCAGTGTTTTATTAAAGCGGTGTTGGGGGACGGGTGCTGGGGATAATGCTCATATATTGATAAATCACAAGCACTTCTTGCCCCTTCTAATCGTTTACATTGCCTGTTCTGTTTTCCTACTATTTAAATCTCTAGTGTACCCTAATATGACAGTGTGGTTAAATGGATATGGTCATGAAATTCAGGCAAAGAAAAGCTTATTGTTTCTAGTAATTGGTAGTTAAAATTTCACAATGATACATGCTTTATACTTTTCAGATACAGGTTAGGAAACATCTGTCTACAAAATGTACAGGCAATATGGGAGCCTTAGTGGGCATAGCAAACATGTGCTAGGTCACTTTGTTGGGTCAGGGTAGGGTTGGGGGAGGCACTGTCATGGGCTTTTTAACAAAACAAATCACCAATCAAATATCTTCCAGATTCTGATATCCTTGCTGAATTGAAGGGCCTTTTTGATAGGGGTAACATTTGACCAAATATGAAACCAAAAGCAATTACAAAAACAATACTTTAAAAAAATATATATTTTATTGTACTTTAGGTTCTGGGGTACATGTGAAGAACATGCAGGATTGTTGCATAGGTACATACATGGCAATGTGGTTTGCTGCCTCCATTCCTCTGTCACCTATATCTGGCATTTCTCCCCATGTTATTCCCCAACTCCCTACCCCCTGCTGTGCCTCCCTTAGTCTCTTCCAACAGTGTGTGATGCTCCCTTCCCTGTGTCCATGTGTTCTCATTGTTCAACACCTGCCTATGAGTGAGAACATGTGGTATTTGATTTTCTGTTCTTGTGTCAGTTTGCTGAGAATGATGGTTTCCAGATTCATCCATGTCCCTACAAAGGACAGGAACTCATAGTTTTTTTTATGGCTGCATAGTATTCCATGGTGTATATGTGCCACATTTTCCCTGTCCAGTCTATCATCGATGGCTATTTGGGTTGGTTCCAGGTCTTTGCTATTGTAAACAGTGCTGCAATGAATATACGTGTGCATGTGTCTTTATAATAGAATGATTTATAATCCTTTAGATATATACACAGTAATGGGATTGCTGGGTCAAATGGAATTTCTATTTCTAGGTCTTTGAGGAATCGCCACACTGTCTTCAACAACAGTTGAAAACAATTAATACTTTTAAAAATGTTTAAGAAAATTTGTACAAGTATACAAAAGAAGTTCAATTTCAATTAGTATCTGAGTTATATTGACTCATTAGTGAAAAGCTTCAGTCCTGAGTAATTCTGTGAAGTTCATCACTGCACTTTCCCTGCATTACTTTTGCTGGTTTTCCTAGGCATTTTCCTAGGAAAATGTACTTGAAATTAACTTTCCTTCTGCCTCCTCCTCCAGTGCCCAGGCCTCTTACCTTTGTAGAGCTGCAAGCTATTTGCAGTTGCCAACCTGTGTCTTCCTTACCACAGGACCAGTAGATTATGATTTTTTTCTTATTCTGTGTTAAACATAAAAAAAACTTACCTCTAAATATAGTTGCATCCTTCATTTATACAAGTTGATGTACTCCTCATGACAGCTCAAAGACATAAGAAGTGTCAAAAGTAGAAAAAAAAGCATCAGTGTAGACCATTTCTAAATATAGTCAGTCACTTATAAAGAAGAAATAAAGTAAATAGCTGGTAGTTATTGAACAGTTAGCTGTCTTGCAGCTTATTGTGAGACAGAGGGCAAATCACTAAACCTCCTTGAGCCTGGTTCCTCATCTGCAAGATAAGAGTAGTAACACTGGCCCTGCTGACTTCATCGGACCCTTGTGAGGGCCAAATAGGGTAATGTCTAAGAAACAGGAAAGCACTTTTAAGGATTTTTTTTTTTTTTTTTTTTTTTTTTGACAGAGTCTTACTCGGTCACCCAGGCTGGGGGAGTGTAGTGGAGTGATGTCAGCTCACTGCAACCTTCGCCTCCTGGGTTCAAGAGATTCTCCTGCCTCAGTCTCCCAAGTAGCTGGGATTACAGGTGCCCACCATTAAGCCTGGCTAATTTTTGTATTTTTACTAGAGACAGGATATTTTATTATTTTTAAATAATAAAAATACAAGATAGAGTGGTAATATAATGGCATGACTTGTCCAAAATGCAGGGGCAGAAACTCATAATTTGAGGATGTTTGTCCTTGCTAGAGATTTGAAGAGATGGATTCATTTGTAGAAATAAGTATCAACTCGTTAGATCACAGAGGAGAAGCCTCCGAACATCAGATCAAGAACATGTAGAACATGCAGAAAAGGCCTCAGGACAACAGCTGGTCAAGCAAGAGTTTGCTTTGCCCATGCAGCAGCCTTACAAGAGTTTATGGTTCTCCAATGTCAGTATCTTAGAATCTGTGATCTGTCACTAGGAAACCTAGTCCTGCAATGCTGGCAGATAAACTAACTTCCCATCCCAGGGCTGATTTACTTTACAGAACATTATCACTGTTCTTGCCTTGGGGTTGAGCTTCACTCGAAAATGGCTTCATACACAAGAATGCTTCCTTGCACATACTTTTAAAATGCTCTATCATCTTTGTTCTTCAAACTGGCTATTTCTATCAGTAAAGCCTGTATGCAAACCCCATGTTTTTTATGAATCGAATTTAAAGACACACAATGCAATTCTTATAAGTGGGAAAAGGTCACAGACAGGCTCAGTTAGAAGATGACAAAATGTGCCTGGCTTCTGACATTTATTGTGGTTTAAGGGCAATGTCTCTGATAATACTTTCAAAAAAATGTCTTCTTTGCCCCATAAATATAATACTAAATGAAGAGCTGCCAGCCACTGAAGACATTTGCTTTTGCGACATTTTTACCCCTCAGTTTGCTTGCACAATCTCTGCCTCATTTAATGCTATCCTCAGCAACAAACAGAGCCAAAGGCACAATCCCAGATGATGCCCAAGGCAAGCCTCACAAACAACAGACTGAATTTGATGTGAAGGAAAAGGACTCTCAATCTCCAAATATTTTTTCTATTGGCTAATATGTAAAGTTTTACAGCTGGAACATCCTTTCTTTGGAATGTCCCTCTCTGTCCCCTTTCTCTATTTCCAGGCAACCGCTGATCTGCTTTTCGTGACTATAGATTAGTCTGAATTTTCTAAAACTCTATATAAATGAAATCGTCCAGTACATACTCCTTTTTGGTTTGGCTTCTTTGACTCAGCTTAATAATTTTGAGATTCATCCATGTTGTTGTGTGTAGCATGAGTTCATTCTTTTTGTTGCAGAGTTGTGTCCCATTGTATGGATCTATTGTGATTTGTTTATCTACCTTTTGAAGATTTTGGGTAGTTTCAAATTGCCTTAACATTCTTGTCCCTTGGAGGATTTTTGAAGTGATCTTCTTGTTAGCAGCTTTTAATTCCAAGAGGATTAGATTTGAATTTTTAAAAGTTTATCGAGACTTATAAAATATAGCTTAGAATATAATCTATTTTGCTAAATGTTCCTTAAACACTTGAAAAGAATAATTAGTGATGTTGTTTTTTTTAATATGCTTCTTGGCCACATGTATGCCTTCTCTTGAAAAGTGTCTATTCATATTCTTTGCTCACTTTTTAGTTTGGTTGTTTTTTTTGTTTGTTTGTTTTGTTTTGTTTTTTGTTTTTTTTTTGGCTTGTAAATTGTTTAAGTTCCTTATAGATGCTAGATATTACACCCTTGTCAGATGCATAGTTTGCAAATATTTTCTCCCATTCTGTAGGCTGTCCAAATACTCTATTGATAGATTATTTTGCCGTGCAGAAGCTCTTTAGTCTAATTAGTTCTCATTTGTAAATTTTTGCTTTTGTTGCAATTGATTTTGGCATCTTCATCATGAATTCTTTGCCAGTTCCTATGTCTAAAATGGTATTGCTTAAGTGATTTTTCAGGGCTTTTATAGTTTGGGTTTTATATTTAAGTCTTTAATCCAGCTTGAGTTGATTTTTGTATGTGGTGTAAGGAAAGGGTTCAGCTTTAGTCTTTCGCATATGGCCAACCAGTTACCACAGCATCATTTACTGAAAAAGGAGTCCTTTACCCATTGCTTGTTTTTGTCAGCTTTGTCAAAGATCAGATGGTTGTAGGTATGTGGGCTTATTTCTGGGTTTTCTATTCTGTTCCATTGGTCTCTGTGTCTGTTTTTGTACGAGCCCTATGCTGCTTTGGTTACATGTAGCCCTGCAGTATAGTTTGAAGTTGGGTAGTGATATGGTTTGGCTATGTCCCCACCCAAATCTCATCTTCAACTGTAGATCCTATAACCCCCACATGTCATAGGAGGGACCCAGATGGGAAGTAATTGAGTCACGGAGGCGGTTACCTCCATGCTGTTCTCCTGATAGTGAGTGAGTTCTCACAAGATCTGATGGTTTTATAAAGGACTTTCCCCTCCTTTGCTCTACACTTCTCCTTCCTACCACCATGTAAAGAAGGATGTGTTTGCCTCCCCTTCCACCATGATTGTAAGTTTCCAGAGGCTTCCCCAGGATTCCCTGTGAGTCGGTTAAATCTCTTTCCTTGTAAATGACCCAGTCTTTGGTATTTCTTCATAGCAACATGAGAATGAACTAATATAGGAAGCATAGTGCCTCCAGCTTTGTTCTTTTTACTTAGGATTGCCTGGGCCATTTTGGCTCATTTTGATTCCATGTTCATTTTAAAATAGTTTTTTTCTAGTTCTGTGAAGAATGTCATTGGTTGTTTGATAGGAATAGCATTGAAACTTGAACTTTCTTTGGGCAGTGTGACTATTTCAATGATGTTGATTCTTCCTATCCATGAGCATGGAAACTTTTTCCATTCATTTGTGTCATCTTTGATTTCTTTGAGCAGTGTTTTGTAATTCTCATTGTAGAGATCTTTTACTTAGCTAGTTAGCTGTATTCCTAGGTATTTTATTCTGTTTGTGGCAATTGTGAATGGGATTGCATTCCTAATTTGGCTCTCAGCTTAGCATTGGTATATAGGAATGCTAGTGATTTTTATACATTAATTTTGTATCCTTGCTGAAGTTGTTTATCAGTTTAGGGAGCTTTTGAGCTGAAACTGTGTGGTATTCTAGATATAGAATTATGTTGTCTGCAAATAGGGATATATTGACTTCCTCTCTTCTTATTTAGATGGGCTTCCTTTCTCTTGCCTGATTCCTCTGGCTAAGACTTCCAATACTATGTTGCATAGGAGTTGTGAGAGAGGACATTCTTGTCTTATGCTGGCTTTCAAGGGGGATGCTTCCAGCTTTTGCCCAGTCAGTATGATGTTGGCTGTGGGTTTGTCATAGATGGCTCTTATTATTTTGTGTTATGTTTCTTCAATACCTAGTTTGTTGAAAGTTTTAAAATATAAAAATATGTTGAATTCTATTGAAATCCTTTTCTGCATCTATTGAAATCCTTTTCTGCATCTATTGAGAACTAAACAGTCTTTAGTTCTGTTTATGTGACAAATCACATTTATTGATTTGTATATGCTGAACCAACCTGGCATCCCAGGTATAAAGCATACTCGATTGTGGTGGATTAGCTTTTTAAAGTGCTACTGGATTTGGTTTGCTGGTATTTTGTTGAGGATCTTTGCATCAATGTTCATCAAGGATATTTGCCTGATGTTTTCTTTTTTTGTTGTGTTTCTGCCAGGTTTTGATATTAGAATGAAGCTGGCCTCATAGAATAAGTTGGAGAGGAGTCTCTCCTACTCAATTTTTTTGGAGTAGTTTCAGTGGGACTGGTACTAGCTCTTGTCATACATCTGTTAGAATTGAGCTATGAATTTTTCTGATCCTGGGCTTTTTTTTTTTTCATCAGTAGGCTATTTATTACTGATTTAATTTTCGAGTTCATTATTGGTCTGTTCAGGATATCAGTTTCTTCCTGGTTCAGTCTTGGGAGGGTGTATGTGTCTAGGAAGTTAACCATTTCTTCTAGGTTTCCCAGTTTATGTGCATAGAGGTGTTCATAGTAGTCTCTGATAATTATTTGTATTTCTGTGTGGTCTGTGGTAATATCTCCTTTGTTGTTTCGAATTGTGTTTATTTGGATCTTCCCTCTTTTCTTATTTATCAGTCTAGCTAGCAGCCTATCTGTCTCATTAATTTCTAAAACAACCACCACCACCACCCCACCAGCTCCTGGATTTGTTGGTGTTTTGAATGGTTTTTCATGTCTCAATCCCCAGTTCAGCTCTGATTTTGGTTATTTCTTGTCTTCTGATAACTTTGGTGTTGGTTTTCTCTTGCTTCTCTAGTTTTTATTTTAGTTGTGATGTTGTCACTAATTTGAGATCTTTTTTTAATTTTTATTTTTTAAATATATATATATTTTATTGCACTTTAGGTTCTAGGGTACATGTGCAGAACATGCAGGATTGTTGAATAGGTACATACATGGCAATGTGGTTTGCTGCCTCCATCCCCCCCATCACCTATATCTGGCATTTCTCCCCAACAACAGAGATTGTATGGTACACAAGGCTGAAAATATTTACTCTCTGGCCCTATAAAAGTTTGCTAAACTCTGCTCTAGCATAATTTAGATAGCATAGAAATGCTGTCTGTTTCTTTATTTAGAGGAGTTCACTCCTGAAACAAAAGCATGGGCCTAGTGTATGATAGCATTGGGTTTAAAACTCAGCTCCCACCCACATTACTAAGGATGTGCTTCTGGGCAACATACTTAACCTTCCTATGGACCAATTTCCTCAACTATAAAATGTGAATAGTAATAAAAATAATCATACTAGCTTAAGATAATACTGTAACGAATGAAATATGTTAATTTATGTTCAAAGTACTTGGCAGAATACTAGAAACTCATACACTATTGTTATTATTAGACTTTAAGTTCTGGGGTACATATGCAGAATGTGCAGGTGTGTTATACAGGTATATATGTACCATGGTGGTTTGCTGCACCCATCAACCCATCATCTACATTAGGTAATTTTCCTAATGCTATTCCTTCCCCCACCTCCCTGGCATGTGATGTTCCCCTCCGTGTCCATGTCTTCTCATTGTTCAACTCCCACCTATGAGTAAGAACATGCAGTGTTTGGTTTTCTGTTCTTGTTTCAGCTTCTGTTCTTGTATCAGTTTGCTAAGAGTGATGGTTTCCAGCTTCATCTGTGTCCCTGAAAAGGAAATGACTCATCCTTTTTTATGGCTGCATAGTATTTCATGGTGTATATATGACACATTTTCTTTATCCAGTCCATCACTGATGGGCATTTGGGTTGGTTCCAAGTCTTTGCTATTGTGAACAGTGCCCCAGTAAACATACATGTGCATGTGTCTTTATAGTACAATGATTTATAATCCTTTGAGTATATACTTAGTAATGGGATTGCTGGGTCAAATGGTATTTCTAGTTTTAGATCCTATAGGAATTGCTACACTGTCTTCCACAATGGTTGAACTAATTTACACTCCCACCAACAATGTAAAAGTGTCCCTATTTCTCCACATCCTCTCCAGCATCTGCTGTTTCCTGATTTTTTTTAATGAACACCATTCTCACTGGCATGAGATGGTATCTCATTGTGGTTTTGATTTGCATTTCTCTAATGACCAGTGATGATGAGCATTTTTCATGTGTCTGTTGGCTGCATAAATATCTTCTTTTGAGAGGTGTCTGTTCATATCCTTCACCCATTTTTTAATTTTTATTTTTTTGTAAATTTGTTTAAGTTCTTTGTAGATTGTAGATATTAGCCCTTTGTCAGATGGATAGCTTGCAAAAATTTTCTCCCATTCTCTAGGTTGCCTGTTCATTCTGATGATACTTCCTTTTCCTGTTCAGAAGCTCTTTAGGTTAATTAGATCCCATTTATCAATTTTGGCTTTTGTTGCCATTGCTTTTCATGTTTTAGTCTTGAATTCTTTGCCCATGCCTATGTCCTGAATGTTATTTGCCTAGGTTTTCTTCTAGGTTTTTATGGGTTTTGGTCTTATATTTAAGTCTGTAATCCATCTTGAGTTAATTTTTGTATTAGGTGTAAGAAAGGGGTCCAGTTTCAATTTTCTGCATATGGCTAGCTAATTTCTCCAATACCCCATTTATTAAATAAGGAATCCTTTCCCCATTGCTTGTTTTTATCAGGTTTGCAAAGAGCAGATGGTTGTAGATGCTTGGTATTATTTCTAAGGCCTCTGTTCTGTTTCATGAGTCTATATATCTGTTTTGGTACCAGTACCATGCTGTTTTGGTTACTGTAGCCTTGTACTATAGCTTGAAGTCAGGTAGTGTGATACCTCCAGCTTTGTTCTTTTTGCTTAGGATTGTCTTGACTATGTGGGCTCTTTTTTGGTCCATATGAAATTTAAAAGTAGTTTTTTCCAATTCTCTGAAGAAAGTCAATGGTAGCTTGCTGGGGATAGTGTTGAATCTGTAAATTACTTTGGGGTGTATGGCCATTTTCATGATATTGATTATTCCTATCCATGAGCATGGAATGTTTTTCCATTTGTTTGTGTCCTGTCTTGTTTCCTTGAGCAGTGGTTTGTAGTTCTTCTTGAAGAGGTCCCTCACATCCTTTGTAAGTAGTATTTTTTGATATTTTATTATCTTTGTAGCAATTGTGAATGGGAGTTCACCCATGATTTGGCTGTCTGTTTGTCTGTTATTGGTGTATAGGAATGCTTGTGATTTTTGCACATTGATTTTGTATTCTGAGACTTTGCTGAAGTTGCTTATCAGCTCAAGGAGATTTTGGGCTGAGATGATGGGGCTTTCTAAATATACAATGATGTCATCTCCAAAGAGACAATTTGGCTTCTTCTTTTCCTAATTGAATATCCTTTATTTATTTCTCTTGCCTGATTGCCCTGGCCAGAACTTCCAATGCTATCTTGAATAGGAGTGGTGAGAGAGTGCATCCTTGTCTTGTGCCAGTTTTCAAAGGGAATACTTCCCTTCTTTGTCCATTCAGTATGATATTGGCTGTGGGTTTGTCATAAGTAGCTCTTATTATTTTGAGATACGTTCCATTAGTTAGTTTATTGAGAGTTTTTAGCATGAAGGTCTACTGAATTTTGTAAAAGGCCTTTTCTGTATCTATTGAAATAATCATATGGTTTCTGTCATTCGTTCTGTTTATGTGGTGGATTATGTTTATTGATTTGCATATGTTGAATCAGCCTTGCATTCCAGGGATGAAACCAGCTTAATTGTGGTGGATAAGCTTTTTGATATGCTGCTGGATTCAGTTTGCCAATATTTTATTGAGGATTTTTTCATCCATGTTCATGAGGGATATTGGCCTGAAATTTTCCTTTTTTGTTGTACCTCTGCCAGGTTTTAGTATCAGGGTGATGCTCGCCTCATAAAATGATTTAGAGAGGATTCCCTTTTCTTCTATTATTTGCAATAGTTTCAGAAGGAATAGCACCAGCTCCTCTTTGTACCTCTGGTAGAATTTGGTTGTGAATTCATCTGTTCCTGAGGTTTATTTGGTTGGTAGGCTATTAATTATTGCCTCAATTTCAGAACTTGTTATTGGTCTGTTCAGGGATTCAATTTCTTCCTGGTTTAGTCTTCGGAGAGTGCATGTGTCTAGGAATTTATTCATTTCTTCTAGATTTTCTAGTTTATTTGCATTGAGGTGTTTATAGTGTTCTCTGATGGTCGTTTGTACCTGTAGGATCAGTAGTGATATCCCCTTTATCATTCTTTATTGCGTCTGTTTGAGTCTTCCTTTTTTTGTTCTTTATTAGTCTGGCTAGCAGTCTATCTATCTTGTTGATCCTTTCAAAAAACCAGCTTTTGGATTCATTGGTTTTCTGAAGGGTTTTCCATGTCTCTATCTCCTTCAGTTCTGCTCTGATCTTAGTTGTTTCTTGTCTTCTGCTATCTTTTGAATTTGTTTGCTCTTGCTTCTCTACTTCTTTTAATTGTGATGTTAGAGTATCAATTTTAGATCTTTCCTGCTTTCTCTTGTGGGCATTTAGTGATATAAATTTCCCTCTACACATTGCTTTAAATGTGTCCCAGATATCCTGGTATGTTGTGTCTTTGTTTTCACTGGTTTCAAAGAACATTTTTACTTCTAGCTTAATTTTGTTATTTACCCAGTAGTTATTCAGGAGCAGTTGCTCAGTTTCCATGTAGTTGTGTGGTTTTGAGTGAGCTTCTTATTTATTTATTTATTTATTTAGAGACAGAGTTTCACTCTTTGTTGTCCTGGGTGGTGTGGAGTTTCTTAATCCTGAGTTCTAATTTGATTGCTCTGTGGTCTGAGAGACTGTTTGTTATCATTTCCATTCTTTTGCATTTGCTGAGGAGTGTATTATTTACAATTATGCGGTCAATTTTAGAATAAGTATGATGTAGTGCTGAGAAGAATGTATATTCTGTTGATTTGGGGTGGAGGGTTCTGTAGATGTCTGTTGGATCTGCTTGCTCCAGAGCTCAGTTCAAGTCTGGATATCCTTGTTATCTTCTGTCTTGTTGATCTGTGTAATATTGACAGTGAGGTATTAAAGTATCCCACTATTTTTGTGTGGGAGTGTTAGTCTCTTGTAGGTCTCCAAGAACTTGCTTTATGAATCTGGGTGTTCTTGTCTTGGGTGCATATATATTTAGGAGAGTTAGCTCTTCTTATTGTATTGACCCCTTTACCATTATGTAATGCCCTTCTTTGTCTCTTTTGATCTTTGTTGGTTTAAAGTCTGTTTTATCAGAGACTGGGATTGCAACTCCTGCTTTCTTCGTGGTTTCCATTTGCTTGGTAAATCTTCCTTCATCCCTTTATTTTGAGCCTATGTTTGTGTTTGCATGTGAGATGAGTCTCCTGAATACAGCACACTAATGGGTCTTGACTCTATCCAACTTATCAATCTGTGTCTTTTATTTGAGGCATTTAGCTCATTTAAAGATTAATATTGTTATGTGTGAATTTGATGCTGTCATTATGATGAGCTGGTTATTTTGTCCATTAGTTGATGCAGTTTCTTCATATTGTTAATGGTCTTTACAATTTGGTATGTTTTTGCAGTGGCTGGTACCGGTTATTCCTTTCCATGTTTAGTGCTTCCTTCAGGAGCTCTTGTAAGCCTGGTGGTGACAAAATCTTTTAGCATTTGCTTGTCTGTAAAGGATTTTATTTCTCCTTCACTTATGAAGCTTAGTTTGGTTGGATATGAAATTCTGTGTTGAAAATTCTTTTCTTTAAGAATGTTGAATATTTGCCCCTCACTGTCTTCTTGCTTAGTGTTTCTGCTGAGAGATCTGCTGTTAGTCTGATGGGCTTCCCTTTGTAGGTAACCTGACCTTTCTCTCTGGCTCCCCTTAATATATTTTTTTTTGCTTTATTTCAACTTTGGTGAATCTGACATTTATGTGTCTTGGAGTTCCTCTTCTTGAGGAGTATTTTTGTGATGTTCTCTGGGAACTCTTTTTTTTTTTTTTTTTTGAGATGGTGTCTCATTCTGTTGCCTAGGCTGGAGTACAATGGCACAATCTCACCTCACTGCAGCCTCTGTCTCCTGGGTTCAAGTGATTCTTCTGCCTCACCCTCCTGAGTACCTGGGATTACAGGCACACACCACCATGCCTGGTTCATTTTTGTATTTTTAGTAGAGATGGGGTTTTTCCATGTTGGCCAGGCTGATCTCGAACTCCTGACCTCAGGTGATCCACCCACCTCAACCTTCCTGAGTCTACAAACAAGCACTCTAAGGAGGAAGAGTTGAGAGAAAGAGCTTAGAAACATGAGAGAATCCCCAAATCAGGGGAAAGCTAAAGCTAGTTCTGCCTTCTAGACTACTCTTCATGAGCCAAAAACAAATAAAAGCTAACTAACTGAAACTAACTAACTACAGTTTTTTGGATAACCCAGCATTGGTCAAGTTTGTTTATTTACATTTATCTTTGCATCTCACCATATTACAGATACCAGGGGACATCGTAGTTGTTCAGTGTTTATGAAAAGATGGGAAGGAAGGAGACCTGTAGTTTTTCCTAAGTAATTTCCACTTGGCTATGAAAGTAGCAAAACTTTGCTCTGGTATTTTTAGATTTCAATCCTTTTGTATTTTATTTCTTGGAAAAAAATATAGAAAAAAATGTGTCAGTAAAAACAAAGGACTTACACAAGAAAAAAATCTGGAATTTCTTTTTTCATTTATTTTCAACAAGGACCATGTCAGATAATTTGGAGGACCTGAAATTTTCTGTCCCTGGAAGGCACTAGAAATTGACAGACTATAAATTTGCAGGTGTTGAAATAAAGTGTTGCATTTTAGTTTTTAAATAATACTCTATTTTGTGCCAATTATCTTCTTTCTCTGGATGCACTCTCTTCTTCTCTACCCTGCTCCACAACCCAGAAGGCAGACCTGCAGGGCCTACATCAACAGGAGGCCTTACATTTGGGCCAATGGGAAGCCCCAGCAGGTGGCAGGGTGGGAGTAGTGGGTAGGAGTAGTGGGTGAGAGAAGAAGAAAATGTGGTTAGGGTATTTATGTCCCCATTGGGTATTTATACTCTCATTGCAGGGGATCATCTAAGGCTGACTGTGTCTCTTAACCAGAGGTAGTTGGCCCCTGATAATGGACTTTAGGCAGCCTTCTCTTTATGACTCTCTCTACTCTGGTTCTGGCAACTACTCCTTCCTCTCTGTTGTAACTCACCCTAGGTTACTGCAGCAACCCTTACAATTCTTCCACACCTTTGCAAATAAACTCATTTGAACTGCCTAATTTGAGTGTGCCATCTGTTTTCTGTTGGGAACCCAAGTGATAAATATATATTTCAGAAATAAAAAAATTAAACAGGAATAATACAAATCTAATATACTTTTATGTTGCTATATGAAATACCATCTTTTAAGGCTGGTAGAAGAATGGAACCCATGTTAGCTGTGCCCATAGAAAAATGACTAATAAGGCAAATCAGGGAAGATAAATACTTTTATCCCCCTAAAAAAGCAGAGGCCTTTCTTGGTTTTATTCAAGTAGGTCTTCCCACTGCACAACCTCGGGGTGCCATTCACAGGATTCAGGCTAACTTTAGGAAATTTTGGCAACCAGAACTCTTTCTGTTTAATAGAAAGAGAATCAGAGTAAATCAAATACTTTTATTTGGGTGAAATGAGGTTAAAACTGGTACTAAGAAGACCCACAAAGAGAAAAGAAATACCCAAACAACTCAGCTTCTTTTGGCCTTGAGTTTTGCTCATTTAGTGTAAAACTTCTGAAATAATAGAGACCAAGAGTTGTGTATCAAAGTAAGAAATTTTAGTTTAGAGGTTTGTTCAGGTAAGAATACATAATATATTTTTTTTCCTAGCACCAATTGGCAAAACTACCAGTTTCCTAAGACTTGTGCTATATCCTTGCCTAATTCTTTGGTCACGACTGGTAAGTGCCCTTCCTTCCCCCCTAGTTTGGGAAAGGGTGGATCATCATGATTTCCTGTCCCTGAAGGTTGCCTCTGCTCCTGTTTGATCTTTGCAACAGTTGTGTTCTCTGAGAGGTGTTTCCAACTTCTCTCCCAATGTCTACCTTTCTTTTTGATGCTCCTCCTTTTTCACGGCCATGCTTCCCATCCTGTGAACAGGGCTGTGCCTCTGTCTCCGCCTGGCTGTCTCTGAAGTGCAGCTGTAGCAGTGTAGAGTTAAAAATAACGACATCTTGTGAGACTAGGAAGGAGGATGAGAGAGGGGAGCAGGAAGCATGTTCATTAAGGGCTTTTAAATTTACAAATGACCCATCTAAGTCATTAACGGGCCTGGCTAAGAACATCTCTGACAACTTGGAGGGGGAAAGAGGTGTCTCTGTGTTGTAGTCTGAGTTTGTTGTGAGGGCTTATGTTAACAAGGAGAGAGAAAATACTTGCCCATCCTGACAATGAGCTGAATTTCATGCCATGAGAAACCAGGACGAACTGTTAATTTTGGTGTAAGTTATTGTTCAAGAAGCCTGCATCCTCACTGCCTGCTCTGGTATCACAATGTTCACTAATTACCCAGCACTCTTATTATGTGGGCACATGTTCTATACACAGGGCAAGCCAAAGGTTCTGTAGTAAAACCACACTCATTCATATCTATTAGAATTGACCATCAGGCTTAATGAGAAATTGCAGTTATGGGATAGGTATTTAAGGTATATACTTTTCAAGAATACATAGTAATATAAACACATAACATAAGAAATGAAAAGACAGGTATTTTTCTAGTCCTTTTAATGGATAACAATCCAGGATTATTCAGGTATTCAGTGTTAAAAGAGGAATAAGATACTACGTTTTTTAAACTTAAATTAGTTTTAAAGAAACAGTCAAGTAGAGAAGTAAATTTGTATACAATTACATTTAGAGATGACAAATGCAATAATCAGAGTGTGTGTGGTATTAATGGTGCAGAGATGATACAGCTTGGCTTAGTGGAAAGAGTAGCAAAAGCCAGAGAAGGCTTCTGGAAGGAATGTGGGAGCTGAGTTGAAGTTGGATTAGGATGGTTATTCTAGGCAGAGCAAACAGCGTGTGCAAAGGTACTATGGCAGGGAAACAGACTCTACTTATGTTAACTGGTATTTTGTTTGCAGTTTATTCAAAATAATGGAGCATGCTCTCCTTTAGGAGAGAAGGTCCTAAAAGTGCTCCTGTCTGTGTACAGTGCTTACATTAATTTCTAAGCCAACACCCACGTCAATGAACTTTAGTCTAAAAGGAGAATGCTTTGAAGAAAAAAGAAAGAGTATCCAAATATTTCTTAAACATTAATGACAGGTGTTATGGCTTTGATAGCTTAGATAAAATATAGACTGCATGCATTTCAGTTCATGTTGATATAGATACTTTCAGACTCCTCAAAGTACTTTCAGGTCACAGATGTGAACAGAACACAAAATGTCTGGAAAATTCCACCATAGCACAGAGGCATAAGGAAGTATGTTTTGTGGGGGCTGACAAACATGCTCACTATTGGTGTGTCTGCAAGTCTACTAAATTTATTTCAAAGAGTTTATTCTCTTATCAAGGTTAAACACCTTCAGCATACTGTTCATACTGTTTATTGTATAGCAAACCTTTCTCCAGAATGGCAGAAAGAGAAGGGAGAAGTGATGAAAATCAGATGAGCTAATTTCAAACCCGTGGACTTGCATTCCACATTAGAGATAATTTCTTGAAAAAAAAATCTTAAAACTATCCCCTTGCTATTTCTTTAAAACTACGAAATCATCAATACGTTGTGCCAGTTTCCCTGCTTCCCTGCAGGACATCTACAACGATCTGTACGCCTCATGGCTGCTCACTAAGCAAACTGTCAAACTGCACTGGGTTATTGAATTGGAGTGGAACAAGGCACAGGCTGAGACTGTCAGTAAGCTGAGGGTTGCTGCTCAGGAGGGTGTGGGCAGCTCGCTGACCAGGAGTGCCTCTGCCTCCCCTTGCTTTGTTTGAGAACTTGGCCCTGCTCTATGGAGCCAGTTGTGTCTCCATTTTACTTGGTGTACATTTCACTTTTTCTGGAGTGTTCGGTTAAGAACAGAATTTAGGCTAGATATGAATGTATACAGATCTCATTCTTAGTTTTCACACTATCCTGGGTTATAATTCTGGATTGTATCTGTAGTACAGAAAATTTGGGTGATTTTCTATGCATTCTGTTTATGTTTTCTGGAGGTCAGAGGGCTCCAGAAGATGGAGGTTATTTCCTCAGCCTGTACTAGAGGGGGCCAGCCATCATGCCCATATTTACAAAACACTCATGTCATCCATTTGTCTTCTCATGTAAACGATAATTACTAATAACCATTATGTGCCTGACACCATTCTGAGAGCAGCCACGCTAGCTAAAATGGCACCTCACCCATCACCAAACTGGGTCCAGAGACAGTCCTAAAATCTCAGGAGTGAGTGGCAGCACTGAGACTAGAAGCTGTGTCTTCTGATCCCAGACCCTGTGTTTTTTCTACTCCCTACAGGGCTCCCTGGGAGTGGGCTCAGACTGTCCCTGGCAGGTACCTGCATCTGGCTGGGTATTGCCCTTCTGGAAAAATCCCTTCCACTTTCAAATTCATTTTATTCTTTACTTGCTCAAAGAGGACATGGGGTGAACAAATTAGTGGGCGGGTGCCTCAAAGTATGATTTTGCACAGGGTTTGGTCCAGGAAGCAGAGTTGACCAAATGTAATGTGGAGATTTCAAAGAGTTTTTTAAAGGGGAGAAAAATTCCTTTGTGAATGATAATGAAATCCAAGCTGTCAGTCTGTGTTTGGTGTCAAACAGAGATTTGAGATGGTCCTCAGGATGAGTGTGGGCAGTGAAAAAAGGGGATGCAGTGGAGTGTTCTCTCGTCCATGCTGAGAGAATATTATAGAGGAGTCAGAAATGAAAATCAAATTATCATGACTGAAATTGTACTTTTTCATGTCTTATAATGGGGACTATATATCAAAGGGGGAGAACAAAAAAAGTCACAAAATGAATTACTAGTTAGAAATTGTCTTCAAGGTGTGCATACTGCCTGATGCATTCTAGCAAATTCTTTTCAATTTGTTAAATAATTATCTGTAATGATTAATATTTATAATATGCAGACATGCATTATTTTTAGATGTATGGTCAATGCAATGGGTTGGATTTCTGGGTAATCATCAATTGCTTCTTCTGGATATTATCAAAAGAAGTAGATGCCTTTCAACCCTAATGTAATTGACTCAATTCTAAAATCAATCTCTCTGCTTAATAACCCCAGGTGCTATGCCAATGCCCACACAAAATTAAGCACTATTGTGGAAAAGGCATTCAAAGGGCAGTTTGTTCCTTGTTATCATATTATGCCCCATGAATATGAGAATAGATGATGTAGTAATGGGAAACTCAGCCAATTTACTTACCCATGGCCAAGAGACTGGCTTACTTTGACATTTCTCATAATTCTGTGGTGATTACTCAAAGAAAATGAATGACTCTAGGAAACTGAGGGTTATGTCTATCTATGTGACAATCCAGGTGGTGTCCGAACTTGTGACAGGTTGCCCAACAGGATTTCTTATCTGAGATGTGGAATAGCAGGAGCTATTCACAGGAAGAGGCTCTGATCCTTCTGCCTCAGCCTACCAAAGTGCTGAGATTACAGGCATGAGCCACCATGCCCAGCCTTTTTCCCCTTCTTAAACTCCATGTTTAAAAAATTGCAAGATTCTGCCAAGGCCACTACACACTCACATTGCTAAAGTAGCCTCTGAAGGAAATGAGAGATGCTCTGCTGTCCTCCCCGCAGGGTGGGGATTGTTGGGAAAACTCTTGCCAGCCATGTTATCTGCCTTTGTTTTGGAGAATCTAGTCATATGTAATAGGCAGCACCCCGTATCTGTTTCTACCTGTGACATAAGAAATTTATATTTGGTCTTTGTCCCCAGTTCTTGATGCAGAGGTCCTAAAACCCTTAGAATTTCTAGAATGACAGGAGTGTCTTTTGTTCTAGTGAAGCAAGTCCTTAGAGTTCCTGGATAGCTTCAGGATGGAGCCTTTTACCAGAAAGTCTAGGCCATGATTAGAAGCTTGGGACTTTCAGCCCATCCACCAGCCACCAGGGAGGAGAGAGGGGCTGGAGATTGGGTTGATAATCAATCTTGCCTACATGATGAAGCCTCCTTAAAGATCCCCAAATGATGAAGTGGAGAGCTTCTGAGTTGGTGAACATATCTATGTGCCAGAAGTTGGTGTGCCCCAACTCCACAGGGACAGACGCTCCTGTTCTTGGGACCCTTCCAGGCCTTTCCCTATGCACCTCTTTCTCTGGCATTTTATTTGTATCCTTTAATAAATGAGTAAAGTAAGTAAATTTCTTTTTTAGTTTTATGAGCTGTTATAGCTAATTATTAAATCTGAGGAGGGGGTTGTGGGAACCCCCAATTTGTACTCAAGTTGGATGGAAGTGTGAGTAATCTGGGGAACTGCTACTTATGATTGGCGTCTGAAGTTGGGAGCAGTCTTGTGGGACTGAGCCCTTAATTCGTGAGGTCTATGCTACTTACAGGCACTTAGTATCATCCAGTTGGCATCCACAGAGAATTGGAGAGCTACCTGGTATGAAAACCCACATATTTGGTATTAGAATTGTTGTGTGAGTAGAGAATACTGAGTGTTTTCTTTTGCTACCTAAGACAAAAATGGAAAGACTTCTTAAAAATCAGTCCCCAAACTTCCTGTCATTGCTCTAGTTTTTGGAATATGGAGAGATTTTGTCAGCTGAGAGCAGGTAGTTACCTGACTGCAGTGATCTCAAGGCAAGGCATCCATGTAAATGATTCCAAGGCCATCTACAGGCTGCAGAGGATCAGGAAACCACCTGGCCATATTCTTGAATGGCAACAGAATGAAATTATCTAACAAGTTTTCACAGCTCAATTGAAGCCAAAACTCTAATTTCTCAAAAGTTTTGATCTAGTCCAATCTTGCCAGTGAGTGTGATAAATAAGGGTTGAAATATTCATTTTTGTCACCAGGGGATAGTGGGATTGACATGTTTGCAACAAACACATCAGGCTGTCGCCCACCACAAGCAGGATCTTCACACTCCGGTCTTTCAGAGTGTACAGGCTTCTTTGGAAATGTCTATTCCTCTATCCACCTCTAGCATTACTCTTTCTTTAAATCTATTACCTACTAGTTAATTGTTTAACAGGTAATCATAATTATTATAAGAGTAACTAAATTGTAACTGCTCTCATTTCTGAGTGCTTACTTCATGACAGGCTATGTATGTTTTCTATATTATCTCATTTAATCTTTATAACAATTCTGAGAAGTAGGGACTATTTTTTTTTTTTTTTGAGATGAGAAAAGAGAGGCTATAGAAGTTAGGTAACTTGCAGAATGTATTCAGATATTAATGGCAGAGGTGGTAGTCAAACAAAAGCTACACTCTTGAGCTTTATACTGAGCAAGGCATAAGTCATGGAGAGTTGATATGTGGCCCACAAGCATCGCCCAATTCAATCAACAAGTAATGACCTTCTAGTCTGTCTGCAGCATAAGGATGTGAGATGGATAAATTTAGTTTCTTCTTTGATAGGCCTTAAAATCTGTTGGGGAATTAAACCTATATGTCCAGTTAACAGAACAAGGTGAGTTTTATTTAGTCCTAAAGTAGAGGTCAGGCAGAGGTTATGAAAGTGTTGAGGCGGCAGAGGTAAATTTTGACTTAGGGAATGGTGGTGCATGAAGGCACTAGGGAAGGCTTAGGAGAGGTAGTATTCTTTTACTTCCATCTTGAAAGATCAGCAAGCATCTGGCAGGTGGTGGAGACAGAGAGGGAATTCCACATAGATGCAGCAGCTTGAACGAAGACCCTGAGGTGAGAAAATGCACAGCATGCTCAGGGAACAGGCATCACTGCAGTGTCATCACAGGCTACCTGGGGAGGAAGAAAGGGAGGGATCAGAGAGAGGCTGAACTGAGGTAAGCATGGCTTCCAGTGCTGCCTACAGGATTCATATAGAATGGGTGGCCGTGGAACATTTTTCAAGGAGAGAGGTGATATAAATCCTTTCAGTATGTGGGAGAGTAAAGCACTCAGGGTTTGTTAACTGGTGCTTAGTGGTGCATTAGATTGATTTATATGAAATTGCTGGCATATGACCATTTTCAAAATATAAAAATCACAATTTCATATGGTTCAACCTAACACAGTTCAAGATTTTGCTTTGCTTCTGGAAAGCCTTTGAATATAGTACGTAGCTGCAAATTTGGGGTCTCCTCGCCCTTGCAGGTCCTCAGAAGTACTGTTGAGGTCTGCTATTTTATTATTATTATTACTTTATCTTAATAATGACCTCTTTTTTATTATACTTTAAGTTATGGGGTACATGTACAGAATGTGCAGGTTTGTTACACAGGTATAAATGTGCTGTTGTGGTTTGCTGCACTCATCAACCTGTCATCTACATTACATACTTCTCTTAATGCTATCCCTCCCCCACCTCCTACCCCCTGACAGGTCCCAGTGAGCGATGTTCGCTTCCCTGTGTCCATGTGTTCTCATTGTTCAATGCCCACCTATGAGTGAGAATGTGCAGTGTTTAGTTTTCTGTTCTTGTGTTAGTTTGCTGAGAATGGTGGTTTCCAGCTTCATCCATGTCCCTGCAAAGGACATGAACTCATCCTTTTTTATGGCTGCATAGTATTCTATGGTGTATATGTGCCACATTTTCTTATCCAGTCTATCATTGATAGGCGTTTGGGTTGGTTCCAAGTCTTTGCTATTGTGAACAGTACTGCAATAAACATACATGTGCATGTATCTTTATAGTGGAATGATTTATAATCCTTTGAGTATATACCCAGTAATGGGATTGCTGGGTCAAATGATATTTCTAGTTTTAGATCCTTGAGGAATCACCATACTGTCTTCCACAATGGCTGAACTAATTTACACTCCCACCAACAATGTAAAAGTGTTCCTATTTCTCCACATCCTCTCCAGCATCTGTTGATTTTTGACTTTTTAACAAATGCCATTCTCACTGGTGTGATATGGTATCTCATTGTTTATTTTTTTTTTAAATTTCTCTAATGACCAGTGATGAACATTTTTTCATATGTCTGTTGGCTGTATATATGTCGTCTTTTGTTAAGTGTCTGCTCATATCCATCGCCCACTTTTTGATAGGGTTGTTTGTTTTTTTCTTGCAGATTTGTTTAAGTTCTTTGCAGATTCTGGATATTAGCCCTTGGTCAGATGGATAGATTGCAAAAATTTTCTCCCATTCTATAAGTTGCCTGTTCATGCTGATGATACTTCCTTTAGCTGTGCAGAAGCTCTGTAGCTTAATTAGATCCCATTTGCCAATTTTTGCTTTTGTTGCCATTGCTTTTAGTGTTTTAGTCATGAAGTCTTTGCCCATGCTTATGTTCTGAATGGTATTGCCCAGGTTTTCTTCTAGGGTTTTTATGGTTTTAGGTCTTATGTTTAAGTCTTTAATCCATCTTGAATTAATTTTTGTATAAGGCGTAAGGAAGGAATCCAGTTTCAGCTTTTTGCATATGGTTAGCCAGTTTTTCCAACACCATTTATTAAATAGGGAATCCTTTCCTCATTGCTTGTTTTTGTCAGGTTTGTCAAAGATCAGATGGTTGTAGATGTGTGGCATTATTTCAGAGGCCTCTGGTCTATTCCATTGATCTATATATCTGTTTTGGCATGAGTACCATGCTGTTTTTGTTACTGTAGCCTTGTAGTATAGTTTGAAGTCAGGTAGGGTGATGCCTCCATTTCTTTTTGCTTAGAATTATCTTGGCTATGAGTCCCTTTTTGGTTCCATATGAAACTTAAAGTAGTTTTTTCCAATTCTGCGAAGAAAGTCAGTGGTAGTTTGATGGGGATAGCATTAAATCTGTGAATTACTTTGGACAGTATGGCTATTTTTATGATATTGATTCTTCCTATATATGGGCATGGAACGTTTTTTCATTTGTTTGTGTCCTGTCTTATTTCCTTGAGCAGTGATTTGTAGTTCTCCTTGAAGAGGTCCTTCATAACCCTTGTAACTTGTATTCCTAGGTATTTTATTCTCTTTGCAGCACTTGTGAATGGGAATTTATTCATGATTTGGCTCTCTGTTTATCTGTTATTGATGTATAGGAATGCTTGTGATTTTTGCACATTAATTTTCTATTCTGAGACTTTGCTGAAATTGCTTATCAACTTAAGGAGATTTTGGGCTGAGATGATGGGGCTTTCTAAATATACAATGCTGTCATCTGCAAACAGAGACAATTTGACTTCCTCTCTTCCTATTTGAATACACTTTATTCCTTTCTCTTGCCTGATTGTCCTGTCCAGAACTTCCAATACTATGTTGAAAAGGAGTGGCGAGAGGGAATTCTTGTCTTGTGCCAGTTTTCAAAGGAAATGCTTCCAGTTTTTGCTCATTCAGTATGGTATTGGCTTTGGGTTTGTCATAAGTAGCTCTTATTATTTTGAGATACATTCCATCAATACCTAGTTTATTGAAATTTTTAGCATGAAGGGATACTGAATTTTGTTGAAGGCCTTTTCTGTATCTATTGAGATAATCATGTGATTTTTATCGTTGGTTCTGTTTATGTGATAGATTACGTTTATTGATTTGCTTATGTTGAACCAGCCTTGCATCCCAGGAATGGAGCCTATTTGATTATCGTGGGCAAACTTTTTGATGTACTGTTGTATTTGGTTTGCCAGTATTTTATTGAGGATTTTCTCATCCATGTTCATCATGGATATTGGCCTGAAATTTTCTTTTTTTGTTGTGTCTCTGCCGGGTTTTGGTATCAGGATGATTTTGGCCTCATAAAATGAGTTAGGGAGGATTCCCTCTTTTTCTACTGTTTAGAATCATCTCAGAAGGAATGATACCAGCTCCTGTTTGTACCTCTGGTAGAAATTAGTGGTGAATCCGTCTGATCCTGGACTTTTTTTTAAATTGGTAGGCTGTTAATTGCTGCCTTGATTTCAGAACTTGTTATTGGTCTATTCAGGGAATTGATTTCCTTCTGGTTTAGCCTTGGGAGGGTGTATGTGTCCAGAAATTTCTTCTAGATTTTCTGATTTATTTGCATAGAAGTATTTATAGTGTTCTCTAATGGTAGTTTGTTTTTCTGTGGGATAGATGGTGATATCTCCTTTATCATTTTTTTATTGCATCTATTTGATTCTTCTTTCTTTTTTCTTTATTCATCTGGCTAGTGGTCTATCTATTTTGTTGATCTTTTCAAAAAACCAGCTCCTGGATTTATTGATTTTTTTGGAGGGTTTTTTGTATCTCTATCTCCCTCAGTTCTGCTCTGATCTTAGTTGTTTCTTGTCTTCTGCTAGCTTTTGAATTTGTTTGCTCTTGCTTCTCTGGTACTTTTAATTGCGATGTTAGGGTGTCAATTTTAGATCTTTCCTGCTTTCTCTTGTGGGCATTTAGTACTATAAATTTCCCTCTACACACTGCTTTAAATGTGTTTTGGAGATTCTCGTATGTTGTGTTTTTGTTCTCATTGGTTTCAAAGAACATCTTTATTTCTGCTTTAATTATTTACCTAGTAGTCATTCAGGAGCAGGTTGTTTAGTTTCCATGTAGTTGTGCAGTTTTGAGTGAGCTTCTTAACCCTGCATTCTAATTTGATTATACTGTGGTCTGAGAGACTGTTGTGATTTCCATTCTTTTGCATTTGCTGAAGAGTGTTTTACTTCCAATTGTGTGGTCAATTTTAGAATAAGTGTTATGTGTTACTGAGAAGACTGTATATTCTGTTGATTTGGGGTGGAGAGTTCTGTAGATGTCTACTAGGCCTGCTTGGTCCAGAGCTGAGTTCAAGTCCTGGATACCCTTGTTAATTTTCTGTCTTGTTGATCTAATATGGACAGTGGGGTGTTAAAGTCCCCCACTATTATTGTGTGTGATGCTAAGTCTCTTTGCAGGTCTTTAAGGACTTGCTTTATGGATCTGGGTGCTCCTGTGTTGGCTGCGTATATATCTTTGTCTCTTTTGATCTTTGTTGGTTTAAAGTCTGTTTTATCAGAGACTAGGATTGCAAACTCTGCTTTTTTTTTTTCTTTCCACATACTTGGTAAATTTTTCTCCATCCCTTTATTTTGAACCTATGTTTGTCTTTATACATGAGATGGGTCTCCAGAATACAGCACACCAATGAGTCTTGACTGTTTATCCGATTTGCCAGTCTGTGTCTTTTAATTGGGGCATTTAGCCCATTTACATTTAAGGTTAATATTGTTATGTGTGAATTTGATGCTGTCATTATGATGCTAGGTGGTTATTTTGTCCATTAGTTGATGCAGTTTCTTCACAGCATTGAAGGTCTTTATAATTTGATATGTTTTTGCAGTGGCTTGTACCAGTTGCTTTTTTCCATGTTTAGCGCTTCCTTCAGGAGGTCTTGTAAGGCAGACCTGGTGGTGACAGAATCTCTCAGTATTTGCTTGTCTGTAAAGGGTTTTATTTCTCCTTTGCTTATGAAGCTTAGTTTGGGTGGATTTGAAATTCTAGATTGAAAATTCTTTTCTTTAAGAATGTTGAATATTGGCCCCCACTATCTTCTGGCTTGTAGTGTTTCTGCTGAGAGAGCCACTGTTAGTCTGATGGGCTTCCCTTTGTGGGTAACACGATATTTCTCTCTGGCTGCCCTTCACATTTTTCCTTCATTTTAACCTTAGCGAATCTGACAATTATGTGTCTTGGGTTTGCTCTTCTGGAGGAATATCTTTGTGGTGTTCTCTGTATTTCCTGAATTTGAATGTTGGCCTGCCTTGCTAGGTTGGGGAAGCTCTCTTGGATAATATCCTGAAGAGTGTTTTCCAACTTGGTTCCATTCTCCCCATTACTTTCAGGTTCACCAATCAAAGGTAGATTTGGTCTTTTCACATAGTCCCATATTTCTTGGAGGCTTTGTTAGTTTTTTTTTTTTTCCCCACTCTTTTTTCTCTAATCTTGTCTTCTTTATTTCATTGAGTTGATCTTCAATCTCTGATATCCTTTCTTCTGCTTGATCAAGTTGGCTACTGATACTTGTATATGCATCACAAAGTTCTCGTGCTGTGTTTTGCAGCTCCATCAGGTCATGTATGTTCTTCTCTAAGCTGGTTATTCTAGTTAGGAATTTGTCTAACCTTTTTTCCATGTTCTTATCTTCCTAGCTTTGGGTTAAAACATGCTTCTTTAGCTGGGAAGAGTTTGTTATTATTCACCTCTGAAGCCTACTTCGGTCAATTTGTCAAACTCATTCTCCAACTAGTTTTGTTTCTTTGCTGGCAAAGAGTTATGATCCTTTGGAGGAGAAGAGGTGTTCTGGTTTTTGGAATTTTTAGCCTTTTTGTGCTGGTTTCTCCCCATCTTCATGGATTTATCTACCTTTTGTCTTTGATGTTGGTGATGTTGAAACTATTTCTTTCTGTTTGTTAATTGTCCTTCTACCAGTCAAGCCCCTCTGCTGCAGCTCTGCTGAAGTTTGCTGGAGCTTCACTCAGCCGAAAATGCAGGAATCACCCACCTTCTGCATCGATCTCATTGAGAGATGCAGACTGGTGCTGTTCCTATTTAGCCATCTTGACAGCTCTTTCCTCTTATTTTAACTTAGCCAATACATCAGTGAAATAGAATCTTATATATTTTAAGCTGGAATTTGATTAACTCAGGATGGTAACCTTAGCTACTTCATGCTGATCCAAGCCCTTGATTAGTCGTTGATGAAATCATTATTTTTAGTATTTATAGGGAGGAGGGTAGATGGGAAATGAAGATTTATAAAGATCTTTGATGGTAAGAACTATTAGTTGCTGTTGACAGCTACTGAAACCTGGCGTGGGCATGCCATGTTTCCAGGCAATTTTGGGTGGTCCTGGGCTTGCAGTTACATTCTGTCATTCTTCAAATGTTTTCTGAGTGCCTAAATGTTTTGTGAATAGTTCTAGGTACTGAAGAGATGGTTGGAAATAAGCTAGACAACTTGTTTATCTGGTCCTTAGGTTTTCCATCCAAGCTAGAATGAATAACATTTGAGAAAACTGTTGTTAAGAAAGATCGTCTATATACGTAAACCCTGTATATGAATGGGGCAGAGTAGACTCTAGGGAGACAGGGTGGGATGGGGGCAATTCAGTAGGCCCTACTTAGTGCCAGACACTGGGCTTTTATCTCATTTTCTCGTTTAAATCCCCCCCACCTCTGGACAAATTAGGTAGTTTTATCCTTGCTTGACAGATGGGGAAATTGACCCTCAAAGAAATTGAGGAAAATTGCTGCCAGTTGCCCAGCATGAGGGTGGTGGAGCAGAGTTTGAGCACACATCTGTTTGTCCAGTGCCTGAGTTCTTTCCATCAGTATAAAGCGATTTTAGGTTTTGCAAGACAAACCTGGAGGAGCAAATGCTTATTTGTTCAGAGGCTTATTTTCTTTTCAACCAGAGTGGAACTGGACAAGTGTAATCAGAACCATTTGTTGACAATGGCAAGGCAAGCTGTAGAGATGAAATTAGTGTCAAGGCCAGGTGACTGATGTTTGCCAAAGGCATAAAAACAGCATGTCACATGCAAGGTAATGATGCCACAGATTCCTGCATGTCAGATTCCATTGCTATATTTAGAGAAAGTACAATAATATTGATCAGAGTCAGCAAAGATAGTGTGCATTTAGTTCCAGTTTTGATGAATCTGTAAAAGTTGCAACCCAGATGTTGTGCTATTAATTTGGGTGACATGATTATTATTACTTTGGCCTCTCTTTTCCAAATATGTTAATCCCAACAGCAGCAGCAACAACAAAAAAGTTAATATGATTTAAGCCTTCATGTCACATCATGTTTTGAGACATGCAATCAGGAAACTAGAGTGATATATGAAAAATTGTCATTATCCTAGTTTTAAAAATGACTTTCTTAAGACTTTAGACTTAAGACTTAAGAGTAAAAAGAACCTGCCTTGATGAGCTCATTCTCTCTCAAAGATTTTTGTTCTTTTGAAGTCATTGCATTTCCACTATGGTTTAGTATGAACAACAACAAAAAAATCAGGAACTCTTTTCTTACTTGAGTTCCAGGGATGTAGAGACTATAGAGCTAATTTTCTTCTTGTCATTTTAAAAACGCACAAGTCTCAGAGCTGCTTTGATATTTGTTGTTGATATAGAAAGAGTGCTCACCATTTAACATGGCTGTGCCTCCTACCAGGGGATGGCAAATACCTGTTATGGTGTTTCTGGAAACAGGCTGGTCATAATGTCCCATTTACAACAGGGGGTTGCGTACCTCCAGTTACCTGGAAAAGGTAATGTCAGGATCAGGCATTGAAAAGCTCATCTCCAGTCTAGGGAGATGGTGAATAGGAAGCAGGACTAGTTTGTAGTTCCCACTCTGATGGACTGCATAGTATGTGAAAACTCACATCAGAAACTTGCTCCAAGAACTACTGCAGGAACATACCAGAAAAGCTGAGAATCCACAGACCCTTTGAAGGATCAGGATTACTGCTGTAGTCTCCCTGATATATGGAAAAACTGTGAGTTGGCTTGCTTTCTTCACAGGGTGGCTTGCCCTGGTCACTGGCTGCCAGATGTGGTGCTGTTGTGGGGACACAGTGGGAGTGAGACCGGCCTTTAGGACTGTAGGCTGCATGAGAGTGGGGTGAGGTCAGTGACTGCGAGCTTTCCTCCACTTCCCTGGTGACCTGTACGACTCAGCAAAGTCAGCCATAATCCCACTGCGAATATAACTCCACTGGACTGGGAACCACACTGCCATCCCCACAGCAGCCACAACAAGCCCTGCCCAAGGAGAGGCTGAGCTCAGACATGCCTGTCCAGCCACTACCTGGTGTGGTGATCTTTCTCTACTTACCCTGGTAGCTGAAGATAAAGGTTATAATCTCTTGATAGCTATATAGCCCTGCTCACCACCTGAAAAACCTGAATACTTAACCAGGTGTCCCTAGGGCAAGTTTGCATCATCCCTATAGGACTGCAGCTGATGTGCTCTTAAAAGCATTACCTCCTGTTTGGAGGCCAACGAGCACAAAACCAGCACACTAAATAAAAACACAACTAAGGACCCTTTCAGAGTCCACTTCACTCCCCTGCTACCTCCACTGAAGCAGATGCTGGTATCCATAGCTGCAAGACCTGAAGAGGGATCACATCACAGGACTCTTTGCAGACATTCCTTAGTACCAGCCTGGAGTCCAGTAGCTCTGTTGGATGGCTAGACCCAGAACAGCAAAAACAATCACTATAGTTCAGCTCTCAGGAAGCCTCATTCCTAGGGGAAGGAGGAGAATACTACATCAAGGGAGCACCCTGTGGGACAAAAGAATCTGAAGAGCGGCCTTTGAATCCCAGATCTTCCCTCTGACAGTCTACCCAAATGAGAAGGAACCAGAAAAACAATTCTAGTAATATGACAAAACAAGGCTCTTTATATCCCAAAAAGATCATACCAGCTTACCAGCAATTGATCCAAACCAAGACAAAATCTCTTAATTGCCAGAAAAAGAATTCAGAACATTAGTTATTAAGCTAAACAAGGAGGCACCAGACAAAGTGAAGTCTAACTTAAAAAAATAAAAAACATGATACAGGATATGAAATGAAACTCCTTCAGTGAAATGGAGAACATAAATAAAAACAATCACAACTTCTGGAAATCAAGAACACATTTAGAGAAATGCAAAATGCACTGGAAAGTTTCAGCAATAGAATCAAACAAGCAGAAGAAAGAACTTCAGAGCTTGAAGACAAGATTTTCGAATTAAGCCAACTCATCAAAGACAAAGAAAAAAGAATTTTAAAAATGAACAAAACGTCCAAGAAATTTGAGACTGTGTTAAATATTCAAACCTAAGAATAATTGGTGTTCCCAAGAAATAAGAGAAATCTAAAAGTTTGGAAAATATATTTGAGAGAATAATTGAGGAAAACTTCCCAGCCTTGCTAGAGATCTAGACATGCAAATACAAGAAGCTCAAAGAACATGTGGGAAAGTCATTACAAAAATATCATTGCCTAGGCACATAGTCATCAAGTTATCTAAAGTCAAAATGAAGGAAAGACTCTTAAGAGCTATGAGGGAAAAGCATTAGGTAACCTGTAAAGAAAAAACCTATCAGATTAACAGCAGATTTCTCAGCAGAAACCATAGAAGGGATTGGGGTCCTATCTTTAGCCTCCTTAAACAAAATAATTATCAGTTAAGAATTTTGTGGTTGGGTGTGGTGGCTCATGCCTCTAATCCCAGCACTTTGGGAGGCTGAGGTGAGTAGATTATCTTAGGTCAGGAGTTCAAGACCAGCCTGGCCAACATGGTAAAACTCAGTCTCTACTAAAAATACAAAAATTAGCTGGGCATGGTGGTGGGTGCCTGTAATCCCAGCTACTCAGGTGGCTGAGGTGGGAGAATTGCTTAAACCTGGGAGGTAGAGGTTGCAGTGAGCCAAGATTGTACCATTACACTCCAGCCTGGGTGACAAGAGAGAAACTCCATCTCAAAAAAAAAAAAAAAAAAAAAAAAAAAAGGAAAAGAATTTTGTATCCAGCAAAACTAAGCTTCATAAATGAAGGAAAGATACAGTCTTTTCCAGACAGACAAACTCTGAGAGAATTCATCACTACCAAGCCAGCACTGTAAGAACTGCTAAAAGGAGCACAAATTCTTGAAACAAATCCTCAAAATATACCAAAATAGCATCTCCTTAAAGCATAAATCTTACAGGACCTATGTAACAATAACTCGGTGGAAAATGAAACAAAACAAGGTATTCAGGCAACAAATAGCATGATGAATAGAATAACAAAACAATTACTACTAGACCTAAGAAATGAGATAGACAGCAACACCATAATAGCAGGAGACTCTAACACTCCACTGACAACACTAGACAGGTTGTCAAGACAGAAAGTCAGCAGAGAAATAATGGAATTAAACTATACCCTACAGCAAATTGACGTAATAGATATTTGCAGAACATTCTATCCAACAACTGCATAATGTACATTCTATTCATCAGCACATGGAACATTCTCCAAAACAAATCAAATCTCAGTAAATTTAAGAAAATTGAAGTTATATCAAGTACTCTCTCAGACTATAGTGGAATAAAATTGGAAATCACCTCCAAAAGGAACCCTCAAAACCATACAAATACATGGAAATTAAATAATCTGCTCCTGAATGATTGCTGGGTCAACAATGAAATCAAGAGGAAAATTTAAAAAATTCTTTGAACTGAATGATAATAGTGACAAAATCTATCAAAACCTCTTGGATACAGCAAATGCAGTGCTAAGAGAAAAGTTCATAGCATTAAATGCCTACATCATCAAGTCTAAAAGAGCACAAATAGACAATCTAAGGTCATACCTCATGGAACTGGAGAAAAAAGAACAATTCAAACCTAAACTCAGCAGAAGGAAATAAATAACAAAGATCAGAGCAGAACTAAATGAAATGGAAACAAACAACACAAACACAAAAGATAAATGAAACAGAAAGCTGGTTCTTTGAAAAGATAAATAAAATCAATAGACCATTAGAGAGATTAACCAAGAAAAGAACAGAGAAGATTGAAATAAACTCAATTAGCAGTGAAATGGGAGGTACTACAAATCATACCACATATATACAAAAGATTATTCAAGACTACTGTGAACACCTTTACATGAATGCATAAACTAGAAAACGTAGTGGAGATGGAGAAATTCCTGGAGAAATAACCCTTCTAATTAAACAAGGAAGACATAGAATCTTTGAACATAACAATAACAAGCAGTGAGATTGAAATAGTAATTTAACAATTGTCAACAACAAAAAAGTTCAGGATCAGTTGGATTCACAGCTGAATTCTATCAGACATTCAAAGAAGAATTGGTACCAATCCTATTGACACTATTCCAAAAGATAGAGAAAGCAGGAATCCTCCCTAAATCATTCTATGAAACCAGTATCACCCTAATACCAAAACCAGGGAAGGACATAACAAAAAAGAAAACTATAGACCAATATCCCTGATGAGCATAGATGCAAAAATCCTCAACAAAGATATTAGCAAACCAAGTCCAACAACATATCAAAAAGATAATTTACCATGATTAAGTGGATTTCAAACCAGGGATGCAGAGATGGTTTAACATATACAAGTCAATAAATGTGATATACCACACAAAATTAAAAAAATAAAAATCATATGATCATCTTAGTAGACGCAGAAAAAGCATTTGACAAAATCCAACATTTATTTATGATTAAAACCCTCAGCAATATCAGCATAGAAGGGACATACCTTAAGGTAATAAAAGCCATCAATGACAAACCCACAGCCAATATTATACCGAGTGGGGAAAATTTGAAAGTATTCCCCCTGAGAACTGGAACAAGACAAGGATGCTCACTTTCACCCCTTCTATTCAACATGGTACTGGAAGTCCTAGCCAGAACAATCAGACAAGAGAAAGAAATAAAGGGCATCCAAATTGGTAAAGAGGAGGTCAAACTGTCTCTGTTTGCCGATGATATGATTGTATGCCTAGAAAACTGTAAACACTCATCCAAAAAACTCCTAGATCTGGTAAATGTATTCATCGAAGTTCCTGGATACAAAATTAATGTACACAAATCAGTAGTTCTACTGTATACCAACAGCGACCAAGCTGAGAATCAAATCAAGAAGTCAACTCCTTTCACAATAGCTGCAAAAAAATAAAATACTTAGGAATACACCTAACTAATGACATGAAAGAGCTCTATAAGGAAAATTACAAAAAAACTGCTGAAAGAAATCATAGATGACACACAAATGGAAACATATCCTATGCTTATGGATTCAATATTGTGAAAATGACCATACTGCCAAAAGCAATCTACAAATTCTATGCAATTCCCATCAAAACACCACCATAATTTCTCATATAACTAGAAGAAACAATTTTTAAATTCATATGTAACAAAAAAAGAGCCACAGAGCCAAAGAAAGACTAAGCAAAAGGAACAAATCTAGAGGTATCACATTACCTAACTTCAAACTGTACTGTAAGGCCACAGTCACCAAAACAGCATGATACTGGTATAAAAATTGGAACACAGACCAGTGGAACAGAATAGAAAACCCAGAAATAAAGCAAAATACTCACAGTCAACTGCTCTTTGACAAAGCAAATGAAAACATAAAGTGGGGAAAGAATACCTTATTCAACAAAGGGTGCTGGGTTAATTGGCTAGCCACAGGTAGGAAAATGACGCTAGATCCTCATCTCTCACCTTATACAAAAATCAACTCAAGATGGATCAAAGACTTAAATCGAAGATCTGAAACCATAAAGATTCTAGAAGATCATGTCAGAAAAACCCTTCTAGATATTGGCTTAGGCAAGACTTCATGACGAAGAACCCAAAAGCAAATGCAACAAAAACAGAGATAAATAGATGGGACTTAATTAAACTCAAAAGCTGCTGCACAGCAAAAGAAATAATCAGCAGAGTTAATAGACAAAATCGCAGAAATCACTAAAGAACGTATTCATGTAACCAAACACCACCTGTTCCCCCAAAACCTACTGAAATCAGAAAAATAAAAGGAAAGCTTACTTGCAAAGCTTGTGAACAACTTTCCATGTTTTGGTGCTGATCCTTTTATTCCAGTTTCAAAAAACACCTGACAGCCAAGCCCAGCCCTCCTCCTCTCTATTGCGTAAGCAATAAGCATCATTAATAATCCTGTCAGTCTTGATTAATTCTGTGCACAATGATCAAGAGAGTATTTTGACTTTGGGGCAAATTAGACCATGGTGGACTATGACACAGACATAAGGAATAAATATTTACTAGAAGAGAAAAACACAGAGCCTGGAGCTTGTAGGGATTGCATAAAAATAAAAGCATATGAAGAATGAATCCCAACTATAGATTTTTTTAAAAAGCTACAGGATGAGTAAGTGCTTTTGGGTTATTCTATTCTATAATATTTAATGGTTTCTAAATCTAAGTACTTCTTGGTCACAATGTTGTTTTTAAAAGTTATCCATTAGGTCTTTGTGTGAACAAATGTAGGCCATTACTCCACTGATCAGTAACTAATGCAAATAAAAAATTCTTTTTTATTCTTTTACAACATGAACTTGTTTCAATTTAGTGCTGGAATGACTGGCTGAAAAGACAAAGGACATTGTTCTCAAAGGTGTTTAATAGGCCCTGAAAGTTTGACTCAGAAAAAAAAGTGTTTGGAATATGTCCATATCAAGGTTGCAATAAAGTGGGACAATTCCTAGCAACTAAAAGAGACTTTCTCTCTGATTTCAGCGAGAATTGTGTTTTCTCATGATAGTCTAACTCTAGTGTATGCGTGTATGTGTGTGTACTCTTTTTACATGCAAATTAGTATATAATTCTCTTATTTGATTTAACAATAGGTGATGTAGGTAGGATCGACATTATTATCGTATCTTAGGAAAGCAGGCAAATGAGACCCAGAGAAGTTAGGAAATTTGCACCTGGTCATGCAGTTAGTAAGCAGAGATGCTTAAACAGAAACCCCAGTCACTCACCAAATGATTCTCCTCTCTATGTAACAGGCTCAAGGCCCCTACTAGCAGGTACAGTGGTAAGTTCTCACCCCAAACCCCAGAAATACCCTTCTAGGGCACCATCCCAGTTCAGAGGTATTTAGGCAAACTGTGCTTAAGGAAGAACTGTCTTGTACAGAGCTGTTCTGTTTGGACATGGCTTTTCCTCCTCTAGCCCCTTCTGCCATGTCATCACTACAAGGTTGGAAAGAGACAGTGAATCAGCAACGAATATGGGAATTATCTGTACATTTAGCAGTGGAATCCTACAGGCACAGAAAGAAAGAGCAGATAACTGGTAGGACCTAGTTTTAAGCTTACCTTCTTGTTGCATACATTGAAAGTAAACATCAGAAATGTCCTCTACCTTATAATTTTGCACAATGATTTCTTGTACCAAACTGGTTCAATTCCATTCCTCTGTTCATTCATTCTATTCCACACATCTTTATTGAGCACCTCCTCTTGGCAGTAACTGTGTGGGTGGGAAGACACAGACCATACTTGCCCAGTGATAGTGCACAGTCTTCAGGTGATGGAGAGAGGAGAAAAGAAGAAAATGCTGGTTAGTAGGTGGTATGTAGCTGAAACCTTAGATGGTGTGATTCACAAAAAGCCATACACTTGTCCACAGCCCCACCATGTGCTTTGAACATAAGAGCAGCAGTTGATGGTTTTGTCTCCATTTGACTGTTACAGATCCCAGCCCTTGTGACATTTCCTCAAACATTTCTGGAAGTTCTGAAATGTGTCTAATGTGTTGTCAAAAGCAAGCCTGGTCAGCCTTCATGCAGCATCTGCTGTTTCTTCCTTCTTGCTATCCTGCGTCATGGTTCTATCATATTCCACTAGAGACTGCTGCAGGTGTGCCAGAGCTCAGAGGTGGGAAGCGTGGAGGGCACCTCTCCCTCTCGTGTTGACCTCCACTGAGAGGCTTCAATGATTTACAGTCTTATGTGAAAGAGCTTGTTTAGGTTGAGTTCCATGCCTTTCTTGCCCTTGACCTAGGGTGGAGTCAGTGGGGGATAGATCAGAGGAAAAACCTCAGTGACAGCCACTATGTGATTCTCAGGATCGCCCCCCTCTTCTGACCACCCCATTTCTCCTTCCATTAGGACCAGTTTTCTGTCTATGCCCAACGCCCTTTGCAGGCTGGTTGTTTCCTCCTGCCAAGATTCTGGGGAAGCCCGCCTCTGAGCTCCAAGGCATACCCGAACCCCAGTAGAGACTAGGGTCCACACAGAGAGAAGGTGTTGTTCTAGCATGGAGTTTGGGGAAAGGGCACTAGACATACCCCACAGGCACCATTCCCCTCTTCCTTGTGTGTGAAGGGGAGCCTCTGAGGGGTCTCATCCCTGAACACAGTCTTTTTGAGGGAGAAGTTTGAAACTCTCTGCTTCAAATAGAACAAGACTATTTTTCTTTCTATGGTGTATTAGTTTCTTCTCAAACTGCTATAAAGAAATACTTGAGACTGAGTAATTTGTAAATAAAAGAGGTTTAATTGGCTCATGGGTCTGCAGGATGTACAAGAAACATGGCTGGGAGACGTTGGGAAACTTACAGTTATGGTGGAAGGGAAAGGGAAAGCAGGCATGGCGTACATGACCAGAGCAGGAGGAAGAGAGTGGGGAGAGGTACTACACACTTTTAAACAGCCAGATCTGTGAGAATTTGCTCATGGTCATGAGAACGGCAAAGGAGAAATCTGCCTCCTTCATCCAATATCCTCCCACCAGTCCCCTCCTCCAAATTTGGGGATTACAATTCAACATGAGAGTTGGGCAGGGACAAAAATTTAAACCATATCATACATGTGGTTACAGATAAAAGATGGGGCACAATTATGTTGGATGCATTAATGGAAAGGAAAGCACTTATTCATCCTGAAGTGTAATCAATGGAGGAGTAAAATGATGTAGAGTCTAGAGTCATTTCCTAATCTGGTAAGAAGAAGGGCTCAGAAAAGCAGGAGGCACTAGAGGTCTCAAATGAGGGGTATTAGTGAGGGGTACAGAGAAGAGAGACAATGGATTAACGCAGAAATGTATCAAAGACCTTCCAGTTTTGACTGTGCTAATTCCTCGCTTCCTCTTCAGTTGAGTTTTGGTAAATAGCTGTGCCTAGAGGTACCGGTTTGGGTGGCAAGATATTGCCAATCCCACTATTTACAATTTAAAAAGTGTGTGTGTGTGTGTGTGTGTGTGTGTGTGTGTTTTAAGAGAAGACCACATTCCTATGTAGAAAATGCCTGTGTACCAAACTGTGATAGTTGGTATAGTATGGGAAAACATTTAGATATCTAACACATATTATTGATTGTTTCATTATGTTTCAGGCATTGTACTAAATGATCTACTTGTAAAGATAAGATCACAGGCATATTCCTTATTATATAAGCTTGACATCCAAAGAGCATAAGGCAAAACAATATCTATAATTGTTATCATCCAGTTTTAAGTTTCTTAATGGCTGCACCATTTAATCATATTTGTGGCCTTGCGTTCATTTATTCATTTAACAATACAGTCATGTACCACATAATGACATTTCAGTCAATGACAGACCATATATATGATCATGGTTTCATAAGATTATATTTGTGCTGTACCTTTTTATGTTTACATACACTAATACTTACCATTGTATTACAATTGCCTACAGTATTCAGTAGAGTAACATGCTGCACAGGTCTGTAGTCTAGGAGCCATCAGCTGTACCATATAGCCTGGGGGTGTAGTGAGCTATGCCATTTAGGTCTGTGCAAGTGCACTCTATGATGTTTATACAATGACAAATTGCCTAACAATACATATCTCAGAATGTTTCCCTGTTACTAAGCAACATATTTATTCAGAGATAGATTGCTGTGTGTAACATACAGTGACATCGGGTATAAAACAATTAATAAAGACAAGGAGCTTGACCTGTGGAATTTACGTTTGAGAGGGAGAGAGAGAACAAAGATGTCAACATCCAAATAAATATATATATACAGCTTGTGCTATGAAATAAATGGGATAATGAGATAAAGAATAGGAATGCGGGGAGTGGTTTTTCTTAAGAAGAAGTCAAAACTTCTCTGATCTAAGTAGTAGACATGGGATTTGTTTGTGAGAATTACATATAATTGTGTATCTTCTATATGTATCAATAAAAAGATTTATTTCCTTCCTTCCTTCCTCCTGCCTACCTGCCTTCCTTCCCTCCTTCCTTCCTTCCTTTCTTCTCAAATCCAAGAGATAATCAACTAAGAGCTAGGCACCCATTTAGGCCTGATAAGAAACCTGCTGTCTATCTGAAGTCTGCTACCTAAGCGATTCCTCTGCACAATAAAACTTGGTCTCCACAATCCTTTACCTTAACCAAAACATTCCTTTCCATTAATCCCAGGTCTTCAGATAAACCCAACCAATTGCCAACCAGAAAATGTTTAAATTTACCTATAGCCTGGAAGCCCCAACTCTGAGTTGTCCTGCCTTTCCGAACCAAAGCAATGTATTTCTTAAATGTATTTGATTGATGTCTCATGCCTTCCGTAAAACCAAGCTGTACCCCAACCACCTTGGACACATATTCTCAGGCTGGAGGCTGTGTCATGGGCCACGGTCACTCATATTTGGCTCAGAATAAATCTCTTCTCATATACAGAGTTTGACTCTTTTTGTCAACATTAATATACTGTTTTTGAATCCAATGTTGTTTCCCATGTATGTATACTTTTAACATCAAGCACTTCTCCAGCTGTCTAAATAATTTCTCAAAATATTCTTCACATCAGACATGCTATCAATGTCATATTCTTGAACACTCCTGAGTTCTCTGACCTTCTCCAGTCCAAATGACCTCTATGCCTGCAGCCCAGCTTGCATCCTTTACTTCCATCCTTCCTTGGATAGGTTTCCCCTGTCCTATGTCTCTCCTTTTGTTGGTCCCTCATTTTGCTGGAGCTTATCTTCCAATAGTTTTCTTAAAAAAGTATTCATAGGTAATATGGTTTGGACGTTTGTCCCCTCCAATCTTGTGTTGAAATATAATCCCCAGGCTGGGCAAGGTGGCTCACACCTGTAATCCCAGCACTTTGGGAGGCTAAGGAGGGTGGATCACCTGAGGTCAGGAGTTCGAGACCAGCCTGACTAACATGGTGAAAACTAAACCTATACTAAATAAAAAAAAAAAATTAGTTGGGTTTGATGATGTGTGCCTGTAATCCCAGCTTCTTGGGTGGCTGAGGCAGGAGAATTGCTTGAACCTGAAAGGCAGAGGTTGCAGTTAGCCGAGATTGCACCATTGCAATCTAGCCTGGGCATCAGGAGTAAAACTCCATCTCAGAAAAAAAAAAAAAAAAAAAAAAAAAGAAATATAATCCCCCAGTGTTGGAGGTAGGGTCTGGTGTTTGGATTATGGGGGAAAAATAACTTAGTGCCATCCCCTCGGTGATGAGTGAGTTCTTGCCCAGTTAGTTCATGTGAGATCTGGTTGTTTATAGGAGCCTGGGACCTCTCCTATCTCTCTTATTCCCACTCCTGCTGTATGATACGCCTGTTCTCTCTTCATCTTCTGCCATGAGTTGAAGCTCCATGAGACCTCACCAGAAGACAAGCAGATGATGGTGCCATGCTTGTACAGTCTCTGGAACTGTGAGCCAAAATAAACCTCTTATAAATTACCCAGCCTAAGGTACTTCTTTATAGCAATGCAAAAATGGCCTATTACAGGAAGTAAAGTTTTTGAAATTTTACCTGTTCAAATATATCTTTTTTCTGTCTTCACACTGGATTGATAATTTGGCTCCATAGATTCTAGGCTGGAATTCATTTGGCTTCAGAAGTTTGAGGGCATTACCCCATTATCCTCTACCTTCCTGTGTTGCTCTTGATCTGTCCAGAGCTATTTTGATTCTTTATCCTTTGTGTATAACTTGTTTTTTTGTTTTCTCTCTGGAAGCCTTTAAAATTACTCCTTGGCCCTACTAAACCAAAATTTCATGTTGAATGTGCTGTGGTATGAATCTATTTTTGTCTATTGTGCTGGGCACTGTGTGGGTCCTTTTAGTGTGAAAATTCATACCTTCTTTTTTGAAAAGATTTCTTAAATTACTTTGTTGTTGATTTCTTTCCCACTGTTTTTTTGTTTTCTCTGTTTTAGAAGTTCTGTAATTGAAATGAGGGACTTCTCAAACTATTTGTGGAATATTTTTATTTTTTCCCTCTTCATTAACATTTATTTACTTATTTAATCTTTTGGGGAAATTCCCTCAACTTTGTCTTCAATCTTTTCTATTGAGTTATTTTCTTTCTTTTAATCTGTTTTTGGTTTCCAGAGCCCAGCTTTCATTCTTTGAATGTTTCTTTTTTAAAAAAGCATCGTGTTCTTATTTCTCGTTTTCTCTGTATCTCTAAAGCTATTAGCGATACATTTTTTAAAAAAAATCTTTCTTTCCTCTACAGAGTTCTCTGTTTCTTCCAGATAGTCTCCCTCCTGCTTCTTTGTTAGTTTCTCTCTTTCTTATTAGAGTCATTCCTTAAGTAGCTGGTGAATCTTTTGTTGTCTGCTCGTTTTTTAAGAGTGGAAACTTTGAACATGTGGGTGGAGCTTGTTAATGCCAAGCTTATTGTAACATCATCTGGTTGGGCTTTTTCTTGGGTTGGGGGAGAATTTTGTGACATTAGTAATTTTAGGTCTTTCCTCTTGAAAAGATCTTTAGGTCGTTTCTCAATCCATTTCTCTCATTCTCTCTTGAAGGGTGAAGGCCTGGGAAAGACTTCTGGGAAGTCTAAGGATGTATTAGACAGGCCTTTACTTTCTGTTTACTCAGTGGTAACTTTGCCCTGAACTGAGTATAGTGTCTCAAGATCAAGGGCTCCATATTTTATCCTTTCTAGAGAATGAACTTCTGGTTTCTTGCTGGGATTGGTTTGGGAATTGTCAGGGAGAGGGAACAGTTGCCCAGTCTGTCAGGGTGTAGGGGAGAGACTTTATGCAGCTTTGCACTATGTTCCTTGTTTTATACACCTGATCGTACCAGTCTCTAAGGTATCTATTGCCACCATTTGATGACCTTTTAGAAATTACAGTGTAAATCACATTGTTCCTGGGCTTTCCTACAGCCAGATCAGGAATGATCTTTCTCAGAACTGCTGTCAGTTTTCACACTTTCCATTGTTTGCCAGCCTCTAAACATTATTATTGTAATCTTTCTCTTTTCCTTGTCCTTTTGGGCCTATGTCTTTTTGGGAAAAAAATCTCTTTGCTGTAGATTTAGTAAGACTTCAGCAGGGAATAAAATTCAATATGTGTGTTTAATTTGCCATCTTTACCTCTGTGCCACCACATTATGGCTTCAAGGCATGGATGTGATGTGAGTTGATTTATGTTTCAAAACTACCGTTTCTCTGCTTTGTGGAGAAAGGATTGGAGGAGAGGTAAAATGCAGGTGGGGTTGCTTGTTGCAGTCTCTGACAGAGAGGACAGGGCGTGGCCAGGTTGGGGACAGGAGAGGTAGAGAGAAATGCATTGCTCCAAGACATGTTTCAAAGATATGTAGGATCAAAGGACTTGCTGATGGATTGGATATGAGGAGTGAGGAAGAGGAGGAACATTTGAGTGCTACAATTTTTGCATGAGCAACTCAATTCATGATGGGGCTATTAAGATGAAGAAAGCTAGTAGAAAAAATATTTCTGATTAGAGACAAATATTCAATCATTTCATGGCTGCCATGGGCGTTTATAGGCTTGGTCTCCAAAGACTACTTACTATAAAATCAAAAAACAATTTTAATATGGCTTTGTTTCCTGGCTTATGAAAATCTTTGGTTTCCATGAAAACAGAAAATTTTAATGATGATAGCTTACAGGTGCTTAAATAGCAGAAAATTAAAAAGATTAAATGTGGTGTTGGCATATTGCCAAATATCACTCTAAGTAGATGTTCCTTTTTACTTTTTATTTTCCCCAGGTAATGCAGTGTATTACAGTAAGCGGAAAGGTTTTTAATGGAAGAAAGAGCTAATCCAATAAGCCACAGAATCTAAAGACATTCTCTGTGACTTTAGGAAAAACACAAGTTAAACACGCTTTTCTCGTTATTATAGTAGTTTTAACATCATTTCACTTGACTTTATTTCTTTAATAAAGGGCAAAAAAAATTTAATCCAACAAATGACATTTACTAAATGGATAAAATTGCCATTTTTTCTTTGAATTTATATTTTATTGTTCTTAAGAAAGTAAACAGTTTTTCAGAATAGCTGCTTTTTGATTACCTCAGTAGCTTCATGCTAATTGAAGAAAAATGAGAAATTACAAGAAATGGAAAAACGAGAATTAAAGTTGCCCATATTTTTAAGGAAATGACTGTTGACATTTTGGGGAACAGCCCTCCTGATTTTGAATATAACACCCTCCCTCTCAATTATACGTACTGTTTTATAACTTGTAATTGCAATTGGAAGTTTTTTGCGTCTAGCTCTACTGTGTTTCTTTTCTTTTCCACCTCAGGGCCTTTGCACATATGCTTTCCTCTGCCTGAAATGCTTTACCTACCTCCTCCAAGTGGCTATTTTCTTATAATTCGTGTTTTAGATTAGAGGTCACATCCTCAAGGAGACCTTTCCTGACTACTCAATCTAAAGCTTCACCCCATTTTCAAACATTCCTGATCTTTTAACCTCCAATGTCACTTTCTTTATAGTTTGGTTTACTTGTTTCCTGTCTGTCTTCCCCACAACAGTGCAGGTTCCATCAGAGCCAGGGACCTTTCTGTCCTATTCTGCCCTATTCCGTCCTTTCTGTACACCCATTTCCTAGAACAATGCTAGCCCAGAGTAGGGGTTGGATAGACATTTGTAGAATAGATAAGGAGATGGCTGATGGACTGACTACTGAAAGAATGAATGTGACTGTTGGCCTGGGAAGGTGGAAGTCAGAGCCACAGCTGAGAAGGTGAGCTAAGAGTCCATGGCTAGGCAAACAGAAAAACAGGATGTTTAAAAATGGGACCCCTTTTCACAAGCCCAGAGAGATATTAAAGGCACTGCTTGGACCCTAACCAATGGCAAATAAGCAAGACCTGATAAAGGCTTATTTAATCTCAGATCCTAAATGAGAGTTTGATAGAATTCAAATGATTCTACAACTACCTCAGAGCTTTTAGATTCATAGCCTCCTTGTTTTTAGTAGTTTGCCTTTTTCAGTTTGTTTAGACTGAAAGTTTGTAATTTCTTACCAGTTTTGAGTAGCTGACTATAGAAAAACATGAGTAATTTTTTCAAATGGCATTGCTTGTTGTATCATTGATTCAGCTCACTGGCACATCCTTGTCTCTGATCTAAAACTGTGAAGAATGAACAATATGTTGAGATATGAAATTATGCATGAATTTTCAAGCTAGAAGCCATCTAACTGACAGTGAAGTTATTACTGTGAGAATGTCTACAATAATACTTTGCTTTCATGTCACATAAGTCCTTGACTTGAGGCTGCTAGGAAATTAATTAATGAAAGGAACTTAAGGTTCCTTAAGTCTCAACACCTTTGGGGAAAAAAGAGCAGGTCATTACTTTTACTCAGAGATAAGACAATTGAGAAACAAGTATTTTAATCAAAAGTGTTGGTGTGAAAAACCATAATAAATTTGGAGGATTTTATTTAATATTCAGATCTCTCTTGAAGGTACACACTATTTTTCATGTGGAATACATAATAAATTTATATACAAATCTGTCATTCTGCTTCTTTCTTGGGTATTTTGTGGTTGTTGGGCAGCACGCTACCTGCTTCTTTTTATTGCCTTTTCTTTCATGTTAAATGTAAAGATAGAAAGATGAACTCAAAGGCAGTAGTATTTCTCTATGTCTGTTAGGGAAATCCATTCTGTTGTTGTTGTGGTTCACAAGAGCTTCTTAGCAGATAGCCAGTGAGTCAGTCCTTAGCAAAATTGTAGAGGTAGTCAAGTTTGTCCCATTCCTCTTCCCACTAAAGCTGCTTTTCTCTTCCCTTCAACTAGTTACTACTCTGTAGTGGTTGCAACCTCATCCATGTTGAAAAACCCATTCTGACCTGTGGCTTTCAGTGCTGGGGCCTCTGGGAATGTCCAACTAGTAGCACCTGCAATCCTTGGAGAGTCCACACTCACCATACCGTCTACAGCACCCTTTTGCACTTGCTCTTAATTATATCCTACCATTTATTCCATTTATGGCATTTATCATAATTTGTGTCTTGATTCTTAAAATTTGCTCATTTGTCATCAGTCCCTTGAATAGGATGTAAGTTTCATAAAAGCAAACTCCATCTTGTTCATCTTTCGTGTCTCCTGTACCCCAAATCCATGAAGACTTGAATCTCTTCCCCTCACAGAGGGTATTTGCTTAGAAAAGGGATAAAGACACCTGTGATGGGATGAGGGGAAAACAGCTTCACAAACTAGAGGTGCTTTTTAAACTTGTAAGCTGCAGGCACTACATCATGTTAGAGAGATTGAAAAAAAAAAAAAAAAAGAATGGGAAACACATCCATACTAATGAAGTCATTTACAACTTAAGTGACTAATGGAAACATATTTCATTGTGCAAAAGACATATTTCATTTCCTACAAGAGACATGTTTTATGACTTAATGGTTCTTGAAAATATATTTTCCTAGCTTTGGATTTAACACAAGTCTTGGGGTTAAGGAGTTACAGTCCAGCTGAGGAAAGGCAGCTTGAAACATAATAAAACATTTTGACATTTCTAAGAGATATGGCCTCCATTGTCTTTCTCCTTTTTAAACTTTCTTGCTCTCTTCCTCTCCGTTTTTTCCCTCCTCCACTCCTTTCTGTTTTTCTTATTTTCTTCACACAATTAAATTATGTCAAAACAGTACATGATAGTAGTAATGCTATTAAAATAGTAATACTACTAAAATATCAAACAATATTAAAGGGTTTATATATCAAAATATGCAATTCCTGGTCCCAACATGTTTGTTCTCCTGACTCCCTCTCCCCAGAGATAACCACTTTTGACTCTTTAACCTGTTCCTCTAGCATTTTATGCTTTTAAATAATATGTGAATACTTCTCTCTTTTGATTCATCAGTTTAGACATAATCTATTGAGTTTCTGATATAGTAGATGAGGATTTAACTCCTGTATTATATTACCATCCTATCTGCTTCTCCTCACCCATTCTCCTGGTATGACTATACTCCAAATTTTGGTTAAGTATATACTCAATGTTAACATTACTATGCCTATACAAGTTTTATTCACAATTGAGAACTGTAATATCTGGGTTCCCAAGAAGCAGGCCCCGAGACAAAGATTCAGGCACAAGTAGTTTATTTGGAGGCACAGGAAACACCAACAGCAGAGGAAGGAAGTGATAAAATGAAGAAAAAGCAATAATAGAGGGTACATTATTAAGATGATACCACTATAGGTAATTGGAGCTTGATCCAGTGAGGAAAACTCTGGGAGCTGGTGTAGAACACATAATTCAGTGCCATCCCACCTGAAAGGTGAGGGAGCTGGGTATTGATATACCAGTTCCCATCAGCCACTTGTTGAAGGCTGCTCCCAATGGCTGTTAGTTCCCCAATGCTTCCAGCCTGCCGGGTGCAGGCAGCATGGCCTTCTGAAGCTTCTGCAAAGAGATGCCAATGCTGACAGTTGGAAGTTGGCCAAGAACACAAACCTGATAATGCATTATGATTATGTTTTCCTTCTTTTCGTTTTTTCCTGAAATTAATAATTGCCTTTTAAACTTTCCTTAGTGTTCTTGATACTTATTGCATATCTTCCCATACCTTCTAATAGTTTCTCAACACGAAGTTTTATAAAGTTAATCATATCAGGTAATCTACCAGCTCTAATTTTTTTTTTTCTTGGAGCCATCCTTGGGGGCCTCCATTATGCCCTATGGACTGGATGTTCTCAAGGTTTTCTACACAGATGATACCCTAGGACGGCTGTGCTGTCATCCTAGGAATATTCTTTGCCTTCTGAGTTGGATTCCCTTGCTTCCTGGTCTAAGTGTTTCTCTTTCTTGGCTTACGTCTGGGCGGAGCACATCATTGTGAGTATAGTCAGACTCAGTCCAGTTGGGGAGGGTCTGTCTCTTGGGTCATGCTGCTCCCCCTGAGGCTACATGCTTCTGTGGGGCCGCTCTTCTAGCATTTCCCTTCCCTAGCACCTGGGATAATTCCTTCAGCACTCTCCTGTTTTGAAGCTCCTCTTTTTTTTTTTTTTTTTTTTTTTTTTTGTATTCTGTGTTTTTCTTTATCTTGATTTGTTTCTTCATTTTGATGGACTAAACCTTCCAGTGTCTAAGAAAAGGTGCCTGGGAAATAAATTTGTTAAAACCTTGTATGTCTGAAAATATCTTTATTTTCCTCTTGAACTGATTGGCTGGATGAAGTTACATGTTGGAAATAATCTACCTTAAGAACTTTGAAAATCTTTCTTTTTTACCTTCTAGCATTGCCATTACAAAGTATGAAGCAATTCTGACATCAGCATCCTCCTATTTGGCCTGTTGTTGATGTTGTTTTTAAATATCTGGTAACTTACAGAATCTCTTTTTGGCTCTATTATTCTGAAATGTTTTCATGAAATCACTTAGTGTGAGCTGATTTTTACTCTGTGCAGTGTGCTCTGTGGGCGAGACCCTTTCAATCTGTAAACTCGCCTGTCCTCAGTCCTGGGAAATGTTCCTAAATTATTTCGTTTTTATTATTATTTTTTGTTACAGTTTCTCCCTTCTCTTTCTGGTTCTTCTGTTATTCCTTTTTAAAGTTTTTTAAATTTTTTTTATTTCCATAGGTTTTGGGGGAACAGGCGATATTTGGTTACATGAATAAGTTCTTTAGTGGTGATTTGTGAGATTTGGGGGCACTCATCTCCCCAGCAGTATACACTGAACCCAATTTGTACTCTTTTATCCCTCACCCCCTTCCCACATGCTTCTGTTATTCTGATAATGAACTTCTTCTCTGGTTCTCCAGTTGTCATATATTCTTTCTCCTGCTTTATATCTCTCTCTTTTATATACTTTTTTTTCTGAAAAATTTCTTCAACTTTATTCTTTAATTTTTCTATTTAGCTTTTCATTTTGGATAGCATGCTTAAATTTATAAAACCTTCTTTTGGTTTTCTGAATGTTTATTTTTCTAAAGCATCTTGTCAGTAATATTTCATAGATGCAATATTTTTCTCTTAACTCTTAATAAACCAGTGGTTCCAGTCATTACTCTTGTGTCATATTTTCTTCTTGTGCACTGTCTCTATTTTTTCAAGTTGATTTTTTTTCTGTTTTGATATTGGCTTTTGTGTTTTGACATTTATCATGTTCAAGACTTTCCCCAGATGTTTAATCATCCTTGATGGTCTGCTTATTTTTAAGAGTGAGAAACTATAACTTTGATGAGAAGCTCTAAACGTAGGGGTAGGGCTTGTTGACTTTGAACTTTGTTGACAGGTGAGCTATCTGAACCTTTTGTAGGGAAACTCCTAAAGTTGGGTTGTGTTTTATCACCTTGGCACTACTGCTTCTATTTAAGTTTAGAAATTGTCCTTTCCAGAGCATCCTTTTCTGTGTGATCAGACATGGCTAAGAGAAAAACTTGTACAAATTTTTAAAGTAGAGGTAAAGCAGGAGCTATTACTTCCAGAAGGTCGCAGTAACCAGTGAACATGCCATATAGATGCTGAGATGCCCAGTAGGCTCTAGCCTCCCCTTCCGACTACTGACCCCCATGAACCAAGAGTGACACCAAGCCAACAAATGCTTGACTGCTGTTCCTACAGAGGCTGTAGCTTCCATGGACCTGCCATAACCTCCACACTCATTCCACTTGGGTGGCCAAACATCCACGCTTTCTGAACATTTCCCACATGCTCCATCCACACCCATGCTTTAAGTTGTGAGTGTTTCCTACAGCTGCTGTAACAGATTACAACAAACGTAGTGGCTTAAAACAACACAAATGTATTCCCTTACAGTTCTTGAGCTCAGTAGTCTAAAACCACAGTGTCTTCTTCAGGGACCTTCAGGAGAGAAATCCACTTCCTTAATTTTCCAGCTTCTAAGGTCACCTGCATTTCTTTGCTCTGGCTCCTTTTAGCTTCAAAGTGCATCACTCTAACTTCCAGGTCTGTCTTCACCTCTCCTTTTCTCACTTTGTTCCTCTTGTTTCTATTTTATAAAGGCTGCTGTGATAACACTGGAGCCACCTAGCTAATCTAGGATTATCCCCTCATCTCAAGATGCTGAACGTAATTATACCACCAAAATCCCTTTTGCCATGTAAAGTTACATATTTGTAAGTTCTGGGGAGTAGGATGTGGATTTCTTTGAGGGTTACTGTTCTGACTGCCACAGTAGGTAATGACTTCCTTGGATCCTCTGAGTCTTCTCTTCCAGACTCCTGCTTCCTCAGCTCTTCCCACACTTGTGCAAACTCTAATTCCTAGAGTAAGCCCCTTACTCCCCCAACACATTTTTAGTGGCTCTGGTTTTCTGACTTAACCCTGATAGATACACCCCCAATGTCAGTATCTCTATGTATTTCCTCTTCAACTAGTCATGTATTTCCTAATTTATTCTCCTAGTTTCCAGCCTGGAGGATAAAGACTTGACTGCCAAGGGTCTGAGGGCCAAGAAGATGAAAATAGTAGAGGGGTCTTCATTGGTCATATCAATTCGTTGACTTTATTTTGCTATTTTCTGTTTGGCTCTACCTCATTTGCCTGCTGTAGGAGTCCCTAGGTCAGAGATCCATTGCATTATCACCTGTAGAGAGCATCGCTCCAGTCTCTGGCCACATGCAGAATAAGGTGCAGAACCTCAAGGGCAGGAACGGGGGAGAAGCGCTAGGGACTTCACTGTTTCTAAAAGGGTCATTATCAAATTTGGCTTTTATTTGCCTTCACCCTCTTCTTCACTCCATTTCCAGAAGCCTGTTGCTATCACTTCCCAATATTTCAGAGATTCTGTGGTTAAATAAGGTTGCTTCTCACTTTCTTTCCTGCCACTTAGAATGTAGCTTTTAGAGTTAGCTAAGATAGGTGTCTCCTAATGATCTGTTTGATTGCTTCTAAAATGCTAGTGTTATCCACTTTTTTCTTCCTATTTTTACAGGTTTCTATTTTTTTTAATTAAACATATTATTTTGAGATAATTCTAGATTCACATGCAGTTAAAATAACTGTAATAATTCAGGGAGATCACATACCCTTCGCCTAGTTTCCCCTAATCATAACATCTTGCGTAACATGGTACAACATTAGAATCAGGAAACTGACATTGATATAATCTGCTGGCCTTATTCACATTTCACCAGTTTTACATGCACTCATTTGTGTGTGTGCATGTATATTTAGTTCTATGCAATTTTATAATATGATTTTTTTAAAGGAAAAGTTCCCTTTACTGTAATATTTGGAACATACAAGGTCGGATGCTATATCCCATGTGCCACCTTTTTCTGAAAGCTGAATGACAGGAAACATAATGAAAAGTATCTTGAACTTGTGAACAAGAGCAGAGAATGGATAAATTTTAACTTCATTACAATCTTACCCATGGACTATAGGGTCAGCTGTTTAGCTCACTGTGTTTACATTCTGTATCCTTCCTCCACTGAAAAAAATTAGCCCATGGAAAGGCATTTGGCAATAGAAAAAAGAATAAACAGACTTGTTAGGATCGTGGTGTAGAATTGTTTTCGTGCCAAGCTTCTTGTCCATACAGAATTATAACTGATGGGTTATTTTAATCAAGACTGGTCAAAAAAAGACTAACAACATTAAAAAAAAATCACATTCTCTTCTCGGAGAGAAAAATTATGTTTTCTGATTTCTGCAGAGATAAAGAATTAATGAATCAACAGCATGTATAAATAGAGAGATGATGGGGATCTGTTTTTTAATATGTAGCTGTACCTGATTCCCCTATAATCACACCTGGTAGTTGGGCACTCAGATAATTAAATTGTCCCAATAGGTCATTTGCATCAAATTTAACAGAGTCATGGAAAATTTGCATTATATACGTGTACTTAGAATCAGGTAGTAGGAGTGCAGTGGTTCATGCCTGTAATCTCAGCACTTTGGGAGGCCAAGGTGGGCAGATCATGAGGTCAGGAGTTTGAGACCAGCCTGACCAACATGGTAAAACCCCGTCTCTACTAAAAACACAAAAATTAGCTGGGCGTGGTGGCACATGCCTATAATCTCAGCTATTTGGGAGGCTAAGGTAGGAGAATCGCTTGAACCCAGGAGGTAGAGGTTGCAATAAGCTGAAATTGCGCCCCTGCACTCCAGCCTGCATGGCAGAATGAGACTTTGTCTCTAAAAAGAATCAGTTAATATAGGCAGAAAAAAAAATAACCTCAACATTTTATGTTAGTCATTATGTATATTGTGCCATATTACAGAATATATTTAGGTGAGAGAAAGGGATACTATTTTTTCCTATTCTTTTTAGTGGGCTCTTCTGGGAGGTTGTGTTGGTGAGATAACTGTGATTTCATCTGCTGTATTTGATCAGGAACAGGTAGAGGAGGTGACAAAGGTCGTGAGCATTTATAAACAAGGGATAACAAGAACATTTGTGTGTGTGTGCGTGCTCTGCAACCTTTTGCTTCATTCTATCTGTGATGCTGGTTTAGGGCATGAGAACTATATCATTGTAAATTCAAATTGGAAGGAGCTCTTTCAGTTATCTATCAATGCATAAGAAACAATTCCAAAATTTATTGGCTTAAAACTACAATTTATTCTTGCTCATGAGTGTATGGTTCCCTAGGAAAAAAAAAACTAGTGATCTTGGCCAGGTCAGACTGATCTTGGCTGCACTCAGCCATGCATCTGCAGTCAGTTGGCAGATTGTCTGCGGACTGGCTGGTATAGAATGGTTCTCTTCCTCGTGGTTGCTTAATCTCCAAAAAGCTAGTCTGAGCTCATTCACATGGTGGTTGCAGGGGTCTGAGACAGCAATGGAAGTATGCAAAGCCTAATGAAGATTAGGTTAGCAATTGGCACACAGTCACTTCTGTGGCATTCTACTGGACAAAGTAAGTCACAGTGCTAATTCATGTGCAAAGCTGATCACAGTGGCTAAAAGAAAAATGCTAACAAAATTACCCAATCAACATGTTCATTTGTTTTTTTATTTTTGTACCTGGCAAGAGATTTTTCTCTTATATTCTTGTCAAACTCTTACTCATCCTTCAAGTCTCAGTTCAAGCACCACCATTTCTGAAAATCTGGCCTGGCCTTTCTTCCAGCAGACTGAACCACACTATTTTTTGGGTGGGTACTGGGAGACAGTGTTTTACTTTGTCTCCCAGGCTGGAGTGCAGTGGCACGATCATGGCTCACTGCAGCCTTGACCTCCTGGGTTCAGGTGATCCTCCCACCTCAGGTTCCCAGATAGCTGGGTCTACAGGCATGCACCACCACGCCCAGCTAATTTTTTTGTATTTTTTTGGTAGAGAAAGGATTTGCTGTATTGCCCAGGGTGGTCTTGAACTCCTGGGATCACGTGATCTGCCCACCTCAGCCTCCCAAAGTGCTGGAATTACAGCCATAAGCCATGGTGTCTGGCCTATGACAGTCTTTGTGTCACTAGCAACTGTGTTTCTATTGCCTGTTTACAGTTCTCAGTTCTTTGAGGGCAGAAACCAACTTGTATAACCATTTTTATATCTCTAGTTACTAGCACAATGCTTGGCTCAACAAATGTCTTCTGAATAAGTGAGATGTTGATCATTTCTCCAGTTCTTTTATCTCCCCAATTCATATTCTCTTGATGTTGTCACCTCGTGAAGACTTTTTCTCTCCTGCCAATTTCTCTTCCCTAAACGTCTTAACAAATTGCACTATTTGTTAAGTTGTAATCGATGCACCAATGATACTCTATTCTGTGTTTTGCAGCTAGAGTTTTAGGCTTTTGTGATGTTTACAAATTGCAATGTAGCATTGTTGCTTTAATTGTTCTCTTTTGGGGTGGCTTCCTTTTATATCCTGTTTGCCGTACAGTTGCAAGTGCCTAGGTTCTTAGCATTTATAAACACAGAAATGTTATGGTCAAATGTTCAAAACTCACTGGTAGTTTTATAAGTCATAGCTCTTAAATACTTTTCTTTAACTGGCAATTTGGTGCCATGGGAAGTTGTTACATAGTTCTGAAGGTCTGTAATGAGATTTCTTTTTTGTAACAAAAAATGTTTCTGAGCATTTACCTCTTATTTCATGTTATTGCTTATGGATGTAAGTACTATAGAATGAATGCCTTTAGTTAAGATTCTCTGAGGTTGAGAAGAGATATAATACCTAATTCAATATAATCTTACTGCATATAAATGACAGTGGAGGCCCATGGAGGCAAAGTAACATACTCAAAGTCACATCTTGACTTCAGAAACAGGATTTATACAGTTAGAATAGTTCAAAACATTGTAGACAAGCTTGCTACCCTGCAAGATAGTATTTTTCCCCTTGGTTAATCCAGGTGAAGTTCCATGTGACATGAGTCCTTTCTTAACAGATATTCCTCTTTGAAAATGCACCATCTGCCTTCCAGAGGACCAAGTGTAGAGGGCAGTACCTCTTTGGCTGGACTAAGACTCCATGTGCTTATCTTTGATCCATTTGGGTTAGAATTATCTGGTTAAATGCAGATTACTGGGCACTAAGGCCTCTTGAAATCTTGGAGATTTTGACAAAAATATGTTTTTGTCTTGTTTTGTTTTGTTTTGTTTTAGCAAATACCCAGTTGATTCTGAGGTACCTTAAAGTCTGAGAATAAGAGAGTATAATATAACGTTAGACAATAAGAAGTGCTATGGAGAAAAGTAAATTAATTTGAGGGATGAAGCTATTTGGATGGATTAGGTAGTGGAAATGACTTTTACCAGAGATCTGGAAAGAAGTAGTTGGCCATGAAAAGATCTATGGTAAAGGGAAATAAGAGTAAACGCAGGCTGGTTGTGGTGGCTTACCCCTGTAATCTCAGCAATTTGGGAGGCCAAGGAGGACAGATCATCTGAGGTCAGGAGTTCAAGACCAGCCTGACCAACATGGCAAAACCCTTCTCTACTAAAGATAGAAAAATTGGTCGGGTATGGTGGTGCATGCCTATAATCCCAGCTACTAGGGAGGCTGAGGCAGGAGAATTGCTTGAACCTGGGAGGCGGAGGTTGAAGTTGTGCCACTGCACTCCAGACTGGGTGACAGAGTAAGACTCTGTCTCAAGAAAAAAAAAAAAGAGTAAATGCAGAGGACCTGACCAGAAATGAGCTTTGCAGTTTCAAGGAGAACCATTTTGCTAAAAGCCACCCAGTTGCCTATCAATCTTAGAAATAAATCCAATCTCTTTTCCATGCTGTATAAGACCTTATACAATCTGATCCTTGCTCATTGACAAGGACTAGTCACATGGCCACATGTGCTTGTGGGGCCAGAAAGAATTGTCAGAAAATGTAGCCTCTAGCTCAGCAGGCTTATCTCAGCACAGGCTCCGCTCTATGGAAAGGGGAACACAAACATCTGGGGGTATCTTCTTCAGTAAGATCTTAGCAAGGTGAGCCAATAACTGACCACTGCATTTGGCAAAATGAAGATAATTAGTGATCTTGACAAAAGCTATTTGAATGGAGTCAGGGGAAACTGATTGGAGGGACTGGTAACTTTTAGAGACTTCCTATTATATATGAGTGAATAGCATGTTGGCTAGAAGGATGCAGGCTCTAGAAGATCTTTTTTGAAATTGGAGGTTTTATAGCATCTTTGAAAGCTATTAGGATTGACCAAGCTTGGAGGTAGAAACTGACAATGTAGGAGAGAGGAAAGAACAAACATTTTGAGAAGGGAAGAGCAGAAGGAAATCCATTTTACCAGGGGAGTGGGTGGCCCTAGAAAGCATCCTTTCTAACAAGGGGAGGGCAAGTTCAGAGAGCTTATAAAGGCAGGAGTCAGGATCCCAGTCAATTCTTCTTCAAAGCCTATCTTACAAATTTGCCCAAGGCCAGTTGTGTTCAAGAAAAAGGGATTTCATTATTTTTTTTCCTCTTCCTCCTATACCTCCTCTTCCCATTGTGTGCCATATGGTCCTTTGCTCTGAGAACCCATAGTTCTAGCTAATACCATTTATTCATTCAGCAAGCTTTTTGTGCCCCTACTCTGAAAAATATGGTGTCCCCAAATGTATGGTGTAGCATCTGGGTAAGAGCTTCTTACCATGAGTGAGAGAAGTCATTCTCTTTTTTACCCTTGATAGAGTAGCTATCAGAGTTCCTGGGAGAGCTGACGATTTTGACTAGCTGGCCACATTCCTGGATCTGGGCCTAGAAGGGTTATCCTCTCTGATGATTGGGTGGCCTCAAAAGATGACGTAGAAAGGGGGATTTTGCCCTTTCAGCTAGATGAGCTAAAACACCCTGGAGATAAAAGAGTCACAAAGGTCATAGTCAGATCTCTCTCAATGCTCAGGTTATCTTCAGGTTAATGCTTTCATGTTATTTAACCATAACATTCCTGTAAAGACTGGTCATCTTCCTAGACATTGACAAGTGATTTTATGAATGTGGGAGGTTTTTCTTAAGTCAACTTTATTTCACACCATTCTTTGATACATAACTAAGAAGCTGGAAGGTACCCAGAGGGGAATTTTTATGAAAAATAGAAACTCAAATAGGATATCCAGCTCATCGAAGAGTTTGGGTTACTGATGAATAACTTAGTATGTACCAGGTAAAAACCTGATGCTAGAAGACATGACCAGCAAAGAGAGTACTTGAGTATGCTTGCAAATGTACTTTTAAACAGGCTTGTGTGAGATGGAGGCTTTAAGTAATTTCTGTGGTAAAATATGTTCTGAGTTTTACACAAAGGGCTTTAAACCAAAGTCCTGAAAGACAAATTGTTTGAGAGTAAGTATACTTGATTGTCTAATCGTCCTTATTACTAATATGTACCATTATTAACAGAAATATATTAAGGATTCAGGGTAGGGTGAGAGGATAATGAAGAAAGCACAACAGCAGGGCTAAGGTTAGTACAAACAAACATATGACCAGTTCTGAGAGTACGGAAATTACATGGAATATCTAGGTATATATCATATGGCTGGCAGAAACACAGAAACATATTTGCCCCTGGAAAGAGTAACTGTCAGGGCTCCCGGGAGGGCTGATGGCATTTGCTCATCTGGGTACATTCCTGGGTGTGGGCCTGGGAGGAGGCCCAGATCCAGGAATGTATATTCAAATATATGGGAAAAAATATCCATGGTGATTTCTTGAATGGATGGGCTCAAGGGATGATGTAGAAAGGGGATTCCCAGTCACTTATTCAGTAGCTTTATACTGACTGAAAAATTTATTTGTGTATTCTAAAATATAAAGGTACAGCCAAAGAACAAGAGGAATCACAGAATTCTCATAGGTATACTCCTTGAGATATTCTATGAAATTGAAATTTAGGCTGCTAACTATATTTTAAACCTGTCTGTAAAGATTTATAAAGTTTTCCTGATCTAATTATGTTGTAGGTCAAATGCTGCCACATATCTGTCAAAGCTGTGTCAGAGACCAAGTACCTGTAATTTTCAGGAAGCGACTGAGAAACTGTTACTTCTGGTCATGACTGCTATGTGTTCCTTTGCTCTGGCCCGGTCTGGTGACAGTTCTAGTTTCCTCCTGCTGACAAGTTGGGTTGCGATGACCCCCAAGAAATGGGGGGGGTCTTACATAATGGGCATGGCAGGTGAGAAGCACCCGGCTCCACCTGCTCCCTCTGATGGAGGGCACCACTGGACCATATAGCCATTGGGATATTGCCTTGGCATCTCTGATGTAGGAAATGTGTGCCCAGGCACTAAACGACACACATGCGGATCTGTTCCCTGGCACAGTGCTTAATGTCATGCATAGTAGAACCAAATCACTCAGCTGAAAGTGGTGCCTTTTCTTTTACCTCTTATTGCTATTTTTTCCCTCTGTTTGCTGGCTGAGAGGAAAGTATAGCAATACTGTGTACATTTGATAAACCAACACTTTTAGTCTTTTGTTGTTTATTCTTTTGGTGTTTCTAATTCTGCCTGAATCTACAGAAGAAAGGCACAGCTAATGGATTTGTTTTTGACAGCACTCTATTTCAAGAAGCTGATATCCTTTGGTTGAAAGAAAGTATTAATATGGTATGCAATATATTTTATCTTCCTTCAATATATGAAGTTTCTGAGGCTGTCTTCAAAGTTACAGCTTCCCTAGAATTGGTACATAGATTAGAAGTGACTGATGGCTCACTTCAAATATATGGGAAAAAATATCCATGGTGATAAGGTGGCTGTAGGAAGCTGAGTGCCCATGATGCATTACTTATAACACACTCCTCATCCTAATCCCCAAAGCACTCAGGGCAGTCTTCCTTCTCAGTGCAGGAGCTTAGATGGGGACCTATGGCAAAAGAGAGTCAGCAGCTTTCCAACGTGCATTGTCTTAAAAGCCTTCATATCCAGCCTATTGGGCTGTGTGAACAAGAAAGCTCACTCATCAGCAAATTCACCTCTGAATTCTTTCAGATGACTGTAGGCATTCTTTCCTAACACAGCTTGTAGTTAAACCCCAAACTAATGAGATTCAAAATTGGGCTTAGAGCAAAGATTATCTTGTGAGGAGCAGCAAAGAAAAGACCAAATGAACCTATTATTGAATGGTTGAGTATTCTCATGAAGCAGTAATATTTGGTCCAGTTCATACCATAATTGTAACTAAATCCATGGGTATTATTGCATATACATAGGAGACACATAAAAGGTAGGCTGCTGTGCCAGGCCTGTATTTACAAAGTCTGCCTTAATTCAATTTAAAGAAACAGTTTAAGATGAGCAGTTGTTTTGTTTTCTTTGTTTTGTTTCACTGTGTTATCAGAAAATAGAAGTACTTCTCGAGACACTGAACAGGAATGAGATATGTGGCTGAAACAAAGGCTTTCACAGGTGTGACTTGCTGGTGTGCCCTTGGTAACTATCCCCTCCCACAGGGTCCTCTGGGCTCCAGGGTTGATGAGCCATTGGCCATCTCCGGTTCTAGTCCTGGGCCTGTTAGGAGCGGCAGGGCTGAGTGCTATTCACCAGGTAAGTAAGAGGCCACAATTGACACAGACCACAAATGGTTACCATTTTGTGAAGACAAGATTCAGTGGATTCCAACCCAGAAGATTCTGATGGTTGTCATTCATCAGCCATACACCTACTCTTTTCCTTGCTAACAGAACCCTGATTTTATTCCCTTTCTTCCAAGCATCCATGTTTTTGAGGGGAAGCTCATCTTCTTCCCTGAACCTAAGAGTGAAACTTGCTTTGTCTAAGCCACATAGTTAACGTGTAGGCTGGCAGCGTCAACATCAACCTGGAAACTTGTTAGAAATGCAAATTCTTAGCTCCTACCCCAGATTGCTGAATCAGAAATTCCAGGTAAGAGGACCAGGCATCTGTTTTAACAAGCCTTCTGAGTGATTCTGATGCCTGCTGAAGTGTGAGAACCACTGGTCTAAGCCAAACATGGAGGCCATGTCCACAGCGATGGCCTCTGGCTTCTAGTTGGGTTCAGCCCATTGTCTTTAGGTGAGGGTATATGATGCATTTGTGGTTGATGAGATGTGAGAGAAAGCTGAGGCTTCTTAAAAGAGATGAAAAACAGGTATGTTCCTCTTTTTTCTTGCCTCTGGAGATGGATGTGTAAGGACACAATGTCCTCTGCAACCAGAGAACTTATGATTTTTACAACCAGAGAACTTACGATTTTTATGAATAAGAGGTGTTAGTAAAGAGGTTTGACAAATAATTATAATTATGTTTTTGAAATAATGTTAAAAATAAAAAGAGAGCAGAGGTTAAATGTAGTATATGTGAAGAATTTATTTGGAATATTCTGGCTCAGTGAGATCTTATTTAGCTATCTGCCCTTTGCAGGTATGCCTCAATTGGTCCAGAACCTAACTCATGCGATGTCACCTTGAGGTCAGGCACTGGCCACAGGAATGGGGCCATCCACTCTGTGCAGATTCCTTGCCAAACACTCTGTCTCTCACAGGAGCATTTTCCCAGGACAGTGAGGAATGGTTATGCTTGGCAAAGCGAAACCATTGCTAAGGCAAATGAGGGCCCCCAGAGTTGTGTTTGCAGCTACTCAATGGCCACTGCTCAGATCAAGCGCAGTGTTTGCGGAGCTCAGCTACTTCTCATCAAGGATTATTTGCAGTTCTTTCCAGGCTTATGTCTCATTGTGAACTCTGCAGAAGGGCCTCACAATATTTGATATTTAGTTACAAAGGCTCACGGTTGAAAATGTGACCTTTCATTTGGTTCTATTTTCTTAACTGGGCCCTAAAGCACAAGAAGTGTTGGTTGCCAAGAGTTAGGCTAGGGACTTTGACTTCCTATCCATCTAAGTTACAGTTAACTTTGTAATGGTCAGTCTGATTTCATACAACCTCCTTTCCGTCTTCCAGTCTCCTGTAACATCAAAATCTCAAAGCATTTCCTGATTTGGCCTTTGGGGTTAGGTAATATACCATATAAAGCAGTCAGACTGATTTTGTTTCTTTTCATTTTTAATGCCAATTGCCCAGATAAAAAGGAAACTGCAGCGAATTTTGCACAATGGCAGAATGTGGAGATTAATTAGCAGGCTCCCTCTCTTTTCCCTGCCGAGTTGACTATGTGGGTGACACGTGGGCTCCCTCTCTGCACTCTCACTGATTTATGGAGCATCCAGCCCATTAGTTGTAGGGCCTTTCAGCAACGTGGCCTATCTGTCCCAGTATGACTATTTATAGGCTACTTTGTTCCAACAAACTACTTTCATTCTAGCTCCTTCATCTGAAAGTGTTGGTAGTGAACTATTTCCATTATCCATGAGGGTGCTATGAGCTAGATCTTATTTTCAGTTTGAGGTCATTAATATCACTAGGTTGAAGTGATTTAATGTGGCACATTAGGGACGAATGCACTACAGATGTTACTGTCAGGGAAACAAATGGGGCACAGACTCAAGGCATGAGATAGAACTACTGTAGACTGTGATGTTCAAAATAATGCATGTAACATTTATTCCAAACTAGATATGGCCCCTCAGAGTCCCTACTGTTTCCTGGAATGAGTTTTGTAAGCTGGCATTTTAAGGTGTTTTCTGCTTTGACCCAAGCCTCTCTCCTGCTTCATCTTCCTCTTACACTCTCTTTTACCACTCCCTCTGATGCCCCACTCTGCCTGCTGTGGTCTGCATTTTCCCAGTACTTCCTATATCCATGTCTCTGTTCATGCCCTACCCTGACTTGAAATGTCCTTGTTTTATCTGTCTAACAATGGGCTCATGTGTCCTCTGATAACATTCTACTCATTTTTCAAGGTCCTAAGTAAACATCACCTTCTCTGGTTTCCTCTCACTCAGAATGAATCTCTCCTTGGCACACACCCAAACCCCCAAGCAGATTACCTGCACTTTCTGTAGCATGTATTTCATTTTGCCCTGTATTGTGGTGAGCTGTTTTTATGTCTGTCTTCTTCATGTAACTATAAGCTGCTTAAGGGAAAGATGGGTCTTATTTATTTTGAAATGTTCTGTTCCTAGCACCTGGAGCAGTGCCCAGCATGTAGTAGGTGTTAAGTAAATATATACTTAATAAATGGAAGAGTATCATGATTTTTCTTCCACATCAGATTCTCTCTTAAAAAAAAAAGGCAGGAATAAAGCAGCCATAGTTGGACTGCTGAGTTTGAATGACTTCAGTGAAATTGTTTCTTTAGGTTTTTCTGTGGATTAATTTTAAATTAACAAATGAAAAAGTGTTATGCTTTCAGCCCAGTTGTATTCCTGCTTTCATCTTAAACACAAGGCAATGCTCCCAGAAATCTGACCTTTCTCTTCTATATTTTTTTACTTCTTTTCAAACATAATATTTTCCCAGATTTTGATTAAAAAGAAAGGTATTTGACTCAAAGAATGGCAATATCCTGTTCAACAGTCTCCTAGGGAGTGCCTTAAGGATGATGTGGCCCAGTGTTTATGGCTGGTGCCACTTTATACAGAACACTCAAGACTGTCCTTTCTCCCCAGGGTCACTGTGTGTGCTTTCAGAGGAGGGGTGGTTTCCCATTTTGTGATATCCTCAGGCAGGACAGCCTATCTCCACCAATGTGAGTGGATGCTCACTGTCTCCTCAGGCACCAGCTTCTGTTTTACATTAAAAGCAGTGTTGGATCAGCCCATTCCACTGAAGACTTATCAGTAGGCCATTAGATTTTGATATATTTTTGCCCAGTTGAGGGAAAATGTAGCTTAAGTACTTTTTTACCCCATGTGTGCCAAATATTTTTAATTTTCTCCTCCAGATATACTTCCTACCCTTTTCTACTCTGCTTTGTGTCCCAGGGGCTGTCCTGTGCTTCTTTGGCCTCTGGCTTCTAGTTGGGTTCAGCCCGTTGGCAGGAAATTGGAGGGCGGGTAGGGAGGGAGCTGGGTATTTATTCTCTGAGCTTCTTCCTGTGGGCTGGCTATGTCCCATCATTGAAGGTTACAGTTTCTGTGGTGGCCCTTGCCACAGAGCCCTTTCTGTGTCTGGGTTCTGGTGACCACTCCTTCTAATTGCCCCTTCAGGCTGAGAGGTGGTAACAGACCCAGCTATTAGTAGGCCTCAGCTATCTCTCATGTTTTAGAGATACTTGTACTTCCCTTTAGGGACATTCCTGTTATACCTTGTTAATAGTCTTTGTATTAAACTCTTCTCATGACCCATGAGTGTACCATCATTTTCCTGCCAGGACTTGATTGAATCATGGTGTCATATCAGACACACCTGGAGTGTCCAAGATTTGGTTTTTTAAATCTCCTTCTCCTTTTGAAAAACTTGTGCTTCAGCCCTCAGTAGGACAAGTACTGGGTGGTAAGTGAGGAAAGGAACAAAATACATGGGGCTTTCTGCTTGGCAACTTCCTTTATCAATTCTTGTAGGAAGTATCTCAACATGAATAAAACTCCAAAAAAAATTTCTCTCTCTCTTTTTTTTTTTTTTTTTCTGGATGGAGTCTCATGCTTGTCACCCAGGCTGGAGTGCAATGGCACAACCTCAGCTCACTGCAGCCTCCGCCTCCTGGGTTTAAGCAATTTTCCTGCCTCAGCCTCCTGAGTGGCTGGGATTACAGGCGCCCACTACCACACCCAGCTAATTTTTGTGTTTTTAGTAGAGATAGGGTTTCACCATGTTGGCCAGGCTGGTCTCAAACTCCTGACCTCAGGTGATCCGCCCTCCTTGGCCTCCCAAAGTGTTGGGATTACAGGTGTGAGCCACTGCACCTGGCCCCAATTATCTCTTTTAAAAAGAGAATTTTAAAATAAAAAGGAACTGGAGAAACTAAAAATGGTAAAGAACTTTGGAAATTGTCTGGGGAGGGATCTGGGGTGCTTTGCCTGTTCCATGCCCAGAGCCCCACTCTGAGGGCAACCTCTACCCTGCAATATCTTTACACAATAAAGAAGTTTGAAGCAGATTCCTTTCTGTAGGTCTAAAACTTTTCCTAGTCATGATGGAGCACTTTCACTATAGGGAGCACACTTTTCTTAGTAATGTATCCCCATGACCACAGGGAGTTGGATTCAGGATCGAAGGCTTACACGAAGACCGCCTTCCATCCATGGTGGCTGCGTGTGAGAGTCATAGTTTACTGGAGGATATCATATGGATGGTGACTGGCTGGTGCAGTCTCAGCAAGGATCTGTCAATCCTTTCTCTTGGGGAATTTTAATAGGGGATGTACAATTATTAAGGCTGTAGACCTGGGAGCAGTGGAAGAAGGGACCAAGTAGCTGAATCACTGTCAAAGAATAACAGCAGAATAGAAAAGAGTAGACATTATCTACTGAGAGAGACCACCAGAAGCAGTCTGCTACAGCATATGTCCTTACTGACTTTCCAGCTTATTCTCAAGCAGGTCCTTTGCTTGCAATAACCCTACGTGGCATTAGGCTTAACTAACTTCAAGTCTGGAAGAAACAGAGTCTCTCTTTTCTAATAAAATTCCCAGGATTGAGGTTTTTTGGACTGTTTGGGGCCACATGACCAACCTGAGCCAATCACTGTGACTTGGGAAATGGAACACTCTCATTGATGGGGCTGGGTCGCAGATACACACCCAGAGCCTGGGAGGAGCATCTATCCTACCTGAACAACGAAATGCTATTTTCAGAAGAAGGGAGGAGCCTGGACAGGCCAAAAGAACAGACTTGGTCATTTGAGCACATCTCAGTTTCTTACTACCTGAAAGAGCCTGCCTAACATAACTACCATTCAGAGAAGTAAATCCTCTCCTTTTCTGTCATGTACTGTCATCTAGTCCTATGGGAACAATTTGAATACTTCCAGGGACAGCTAACTAAACCTCCAGGTGGGCAGCCTGATATGCTGTTGAGCAGTCCACAGTGCAGCAAGTCCCTCCTTCATATGTGTCTGCCTGCCTGCTGACAATCCTCCTTGGTCCTGTTTCTGTCCTTTGTAACAAAACTCTCAAATGTCCTCCCTCCTCCACATGACAGCCTTTTAAATTTTATAAGACATAAGAATGAAAGAATGATTACAGGGAAATTAAAATTGGGCAATCATTTGCTGGAAAGAACACATTTTTCTCATTTACTTACACATAACATTAGCTAGCTCACTCCTACTCAATTAAAAGCCCCGAGACAAAAACATTAGGAATCTAAGTGCTCTCTCTCCCCTTCCCCAACATGGATGATTTTATAACAGACAACCATATTGCTATAAATAATGTGTCTTGCTGTTGAGTGAGCCAGCACTGGGCCTAAATAATGACTTTAGCTGTAGAATGGCAAATCCCCCTTTGCATGCAAAACATGACAGACAATCCAATCGGATGAGCAGAGAAATGGAATGATTCTGCTTCCAGTTGGCTTTTGTTTAATAGTTATCTCTTTCAAATGTCACTTAAAGTGTCACAAATTGACTAATTGATCTGTAAGTGAACCTAACAACACGTGGAGTTTAAACCATCGAAAAGCTTTGAGTTCTGGTGACTCAGTGCTGTAGAAGCAAACCATTTCAGCACCCTGGCAGCTAGGGGTTTTGCCTGAGGTTAATAATGAGAAGATTCCAGTCGTAAGAAGACAGTGCCCCAGCCATCATCTCTGGTCACCTTGTTCTCCGCTCTGACCCCCTTAAGGGGTCCTGACTCTCAAGGAGACTTCCTAATCTGATCAAATGAGATTCCTTTAAACTCAGAAGAGCTGACAATGAGGGATATAAAATGCTCTTTTTGGCAAGTCAACCTGGGAAGCCTGAGATCAAAAGTCACAACACTGACCCTCAGCTTACTGGGAGCTTTCCATACCCTGCAAATGTCTTCCAGTGGGCAGCAAAATGATATTTTTGTTTTTGTTTTGGACTGTTCTCATTTTATTCTAAAGTTCTTAGTTCTGCTAAGGGCTGGGAGAAGAAAACACTCCCAAATTTGCTGTTTAAAGGTACCTCATCCATTACCTAAACTAGCTATGCTAGTTTAAAGTTCCAAGTTCCTAACACAGCTGTTTTTATGACATTCCCTTGGTTTTGTTGCTTTCCTCTGAGTTGTTCATTGACCATCTGGACCTGTGTGTCTTAAAGCTGCCCTGCCGTGTCTTTGGGACATTCTGCTGTGCCCAGTATCTTTAACTAAAAACCTTCACTGCTTAGTATTAGCTCTACGCATTGTGACCTTCATGATGCTCTGGTGGTCCTGTTGATGCTTGGCTGCTTTGTCGCCCCATTCCACAATGTGGGCAACTTAGTGAGGCTGCCTCTGCAGCCATTCTCCACCATTACTGCTCTGCCATTTTTGCCTGCCATTCAGACTCAGTGTCATGCCCAGTGGGGAACATCTCTGAATGCCCTTGGACTCTCCCTCGCCCTTGTTAGGGATGTCTTGTATCTCAGCCTTGTAATGCAGAATACTCAGACTTTTCTCAAGAACCCCACAGCAACTAAGTGCATTTTTTTTTTTTCTGATCCTGTCTTGAAATTTCCTTCTAGGACTTCCCAGACCTCTGATCTCTCTCTACTACAGCTTGTAATAAAGTCTATGTTCAGACCTCCAATCTTTGCTTCTGACATGTAAAGGAAACCTGGGGCTTTAAAAAAACAAACTTTCTCTCTCAGAAAACCATGTTCTGATTTGTTGTATTTTTAAAAAACATTTTTATTGCAGTATAATTTATATACCATAAAATTCACTCAAAATAAAAGTACAATTCACTGATTTTAGTAAACTTATAGAATTGTGGAACCATAATCAAAATTCAGTTTTATGATATTCTCCTATCCCCAAAAAAGTTTCCTTGTGCCTGTTTGCAGTCAATTATTGTTCCCACTCCCAGCCCCAGCAACTGCTAATCTGTTTTCTGTCTCTATAAATGTTCCATTTCTAGACGTGTCATAAAAATATAATTATAAAATATATAGTCTTTTTGTCTAGCTCCTTTCACTTAGCATAATGTTTTTGAGGATGATTCATGTTGTTGCATGTATCAGTGGTTCATTTTTTAAAAATCCTGAATAGAATTCCATAAATACAACACATTTTGCTTTTCCATTTGCCATTTGATGGACTTTGGATGATTTCCTGGTCTGGATTATTATGAACGTAATTATGACATTCATGTATATGTCTATATGTGGACACACATTTTCATATCTAGAAGTGCAATTACTTGATTGAATGATATATTTGTGTTTAAGTATTTAAGGAATTGCCAAATTATTTTTCAGAGTGGCTGTACCACTTCCCATTCTTACCAGCAAGCATGAAAGTTTCCATTCCTCCACAATTTCACTAATTCTTGGTATTAAAAAAATTTTTATAGCCATTCTAGTAAGTGTATACAGGTGTCTCATTCTGGTTTTCATTTTCATTTCCTTAATGACTAATGAGATTGAAAATCTTTTAATGTACTCATTAGCATTCACTTATTCTCTTTGGTAAAATGTCTATTAAAATCTTTCACACATTTTTTTTTTTAGTTGGGTTACATGCCTTCTTTCTATTGAGTTATTAGTGTTTTCCATGCATTCTGAATACAGGTGCTTTATCAAGTGTAGGATTTGAAACTATGGCTTGTCTCTTCATTTACTTAATGATAACTTTTGAAGTAAAACAATTTTGACTTTTAGGAAGTTCAATTAACCTTTTTTTTTCTTTTATATGTTTTCTCTTATTGGTGTCATAGCTTTGCCAAACCCAAGATCATAAAGAATTCTCCCATGTTTCCTTCTAGATGATGTGGAATTTTAACTCTTAACTCTATGATCCATTTTGAGTTTATTTTTGGGTATGGTTTGAGGTAAGGCTCTAAGTAGTTTTTTCCCACATATGGATATCCAATTTTCCTAGCACTATTTTTTGAAATCATGATGCTTTCTCAATTGAATTGTCTTGGCACCAGTTAAAAAGTAAGTTATAGTCCATAAATGCAAGTACTTATTTCTGAACTCTCAGTTCTCTCCTATTAATCTATATATTTATCCTTTGCCAATAGCATACTCTGTTAATGACTATAGCTCTGGAGTAAATTTTAAAATGTGATCATGTAAGTTTTCTTTGTTCTTTTTCAAAATCGTTTTGACTATTTAAGTTCTTTGTATTTCCACATGCATTTTCAAATCAGCTTGTTAATTTTTACAGAAACACTTGCTGGGATTTCGATAGGGATTGTATTGAATTTCTAGATCAGTTTGGGAAAAATCTTGACAATATTTTCTATGCCAATTCAAGAATGTGAACATTATTTAGATCTTTAATTGCTCATCAAAGTTTTTGTAGTAGTTGGTATGCAAAATTTGTACTTCTTTTTTAAAATGTATTTCTTTGCGTTTTATTCTTTTTGATATTTTTATAACTAAAAACCTTTCTTAATTTTGTTTTTGTATTGTTCATTGCTAGTATATAGAAATATTGATCTTATATTGTGATCTTGTTAAATTAATTTATTCTAATAGATTTTTTTGACGAATATTTGGGAATTTCTACATAACAGATCATGTCATCTATGAATAAAAACAGTTTTACTTCTGTCTTTCAAATCTGGGCATCTTTAATTTCTTTATTTTTTAAAATTGCATTAGCTAGAACGTCGTTTACAATGTTGAAAAGAAGTGGCAAAAGTGGCATGGTTCCCTGTCTTAGGGGAAAAACATTTAGTGTTGTTTATCATTTAGCATGATGTTAGCTATAAATTTTTCATGGAGATACTCTTTCAGGTTAAGGAAGTTATCCTTTAGTTTTGCTTGGAAAAATTTTAGATAGGTGTTAGATTTTGATAAGTGTTTTTTCTGTATCTATTGAGAAGATCATGAGATTTTTTTCCTTTTAGTCTATTAATCTGGTACCTTATACTTACTGTATTTTGGGTGTAAACCAAACTACAGACCACTTAGTTACAGCCTATAATCCTTTTACAAGTTACTAGATTTGATTTGCTGATGTTTTGTTAAGGATTTTTACATTTATATTCATGAGTAATATCAATCTGCAGTTTCTTCTTTTCTGTCACCTTTGTGTTGTTTTGGTATCAAAATAATACCTTAAAGAAGAGGTGAGAATTGTTCCTTCCTCTGTTTTCCAAAAGAGCTTATAAAGGATTGTTACTATATTGTCTTAAAATATTCAAGAAAATTCACTGGTGAATTCTGAATCTGGGCTTTTCTTTGTGGAAACATTTAAAATTATGACTCAATTTCTTCACTTGTTATAGGTCTATTTAGATTTTCTCTTCTTGAGTCAGTTTTGGTAATGTGTGTTGTTTTAGGAATTTGTTCATTTCATCTGTCTATTTTTTTTTGATGTGAAGTTATTCTTATTTTCTTATAATTTTTTTTTAATGCTGCAGGGTCAGAAGTTATATCCTCCTTTTAATTTCTGATTTGAGTAAGTTGTTTTCAGTCAGCCTAGCTAAGTTTTGTTAATTGTGTTGATAATTCAAAAAAAACAAATTTTGATTTTATGGATTTTATCGTATTTTTCTATTTCATTGATTTCTACTGTAATCTTCATTAATTCTTTTCTTCTGCTTGGATTTGTTTGCTTTGCACTTTCATTTTTAGTTTCTTAAGATGACAGCTTAGGTTATTGATTTGATGCCTTCTGATATAGGTATTTAAAGCTATCAGTTTTCCTCAGAATGCTGCCTTAGCTGCTTCCCATAAATTATTAAAATTTTTATTTTCATTCAGTTCAAAATATTTTTAACTTTTCTCTGTTATTTCTTCATTGAACCAATGGTTTATTTAGAATAGTGCTACTTAATTTCCAAATGTTTGAGAATTTCCTAGTTTTTTCTCTGTTTTAGATTTTTAACTTAATTTCATTGTGTTGGAAGAATATATTTTTATAACATCAACCCTTTTCATATAGTAAGACTTGTTTTCTGGCCTAGCATATGGTCCATCTTGGAGAATATTCCATGTATAATTGAAAAGAATGTGTATTCTGCAGTCATTGGGTATGAAGCTCTATACAGTTTTCCTTCAGAATCCACCAGGGATTGGTTTTAGGATCTCCTGGTACTCATATCTCTTATATAAAATAGTGTAGTATTTGCATACATCTTATACACATCCTCCCATATTCTTTAAATCATCGTTAGATTACTTATAATACCTAATACAATGTAAATGCTATGTAAATGGTTGTATTGTATTTTTATTGTTGATTTGCTATTTTTAATTGTTGATTTTTTGCAAATATTTTCAATCTATAGTTGGTCGAATCTGCAGATAGGAGGGGCCAATTGCATATTGTTGCTCACATAGAGTTGATTGATAGTATTGCTCAAGTCTTCAATATTCTTGCAATTTTGCAGGGTAGGGTCTGGTTGTTCTATCAGTTACTGGGAATGGGTATTAAAATCATTAACAGGAAGTGTTGAATTGTCTATTTTTCCTTTCAAGTCTATTGTTTTTGTGGTATTTTGATGCTCTGTCTATAAGCCCACATATACATTTATGATTGCTATATTTTACTAATGTATTGACCATTCTATTTTTATAACAGTCTTTACCTTTGATAATATTTTTATCTTAAAGTCTATTTTGTTTGATAGTAATATAGTCATTGCAGCTCTCTTAGGTTTGCATGGTCTATCTTTTTCCAATATTTTGTTTTCAACTTATATTTTTCTTTGGGTCATACACAAAAGAAAGGAAATCAGTATATTTAAGAGATGTCTGCATTCTCATGTTTATTGTAGACTATTCACAATAGTAAAGATTTGGAGGCAACCTACGTGCCCATCAAGAGATGAGTGGATAAAGAAAATGTGATATGTATACACAAGGGAGTTCTATTCAGTCATAAAAGAGAATGAGATTCTATCATTTGCAACATGGAGGTCATTATGTTAAGTGAAATAAGCCAGGCACAGGAAGAAAAACTTTGCATGTTCTCATTTATTTGTGGGACCAAAAAATTAAAACAACTGGACTCATGGAGATAGAGAGTAGAACGATGGTTACCAGAGGCTGGGAAGTGTAATGGGGGGGTGGGGATGAAGTGGGGATGGCTAAAGGATTAAAAAAAAATAGAAAGAATGAATAAGATCTAGTATTTTATAGCAAAAGCAGGTGACTATACTCAATAATAATTTAATTATACATTCTAAAATAATTGAGTATACTTAGATTGTTTCTAACACAAAATATAAATGCTCAAGGTGATTACCTTGATGTGATTATTACACATTGCATGCCTGCATCAAAATATCCCATATATCCCATAAATATATACACCTACTATGTACCCATACATTTTTTTTCAAAAAATTAAAAAAGCAATGAAAACATCTGGGCAGTAAGGGTAGGAAAGAACCTGGGCAAAGGTAGAGTATAGGGGAGGGAGACTCTACCAGCAGAGAAAGTAGCTTCAATGGGAAGGCTGAGTGGTCTATCAGGGAATAATAAGCAAACCATGTTGGATGGAAACTCATTTGGACAAATAATTTATGTAATAAGTGATGCAAAACAATGTATTTAAATCATCTTGGACTTGTTGAGGACAGCCTGGAATAAAAGGACAGGTGAGAACTCCTCCCTCTAGTCAACTGGGGCAGAATGAAGGAAAAAGGTTCATCAAGGATTCTGGTCTGGGGTCAAGGGTGTAAATAGTATTTTAGGCAGATCAATGCAGTAACCAGGCATAGGGTGGTAAGGAGGTGTAAAAGATTCAAAGCAACAAGACCAGAAGGAGATAGCTAGAGTCAGCCAGCCATAAGGTAAAATCCGTTAAAGGAAGAATGATGCTTCTACTGCCAGTTCTAATAGAAATATAATGGGAAAATGTTCACTATGCACTATGAACTGAAAAAGCAGTTCATAAAATAATATGTGCAGTGTAATACTATTTTGACATAAGCAAAAAGTATTTACCTCTGCAGAGAAAAAAAAGATATATATTGAAATAATATCAGTAGTTAACCTGTGTGCATGGTAGGATTAGGGGCAATTTTTGGTGCCTTTATCTTGTTAGTATTGCATATGATTTTCTGCTGTGAGTACATATCACTTTTGCATGTGTAACCAAAGAAAGTCATACCCAGAAAAAAGAAATAATGCTTTCTATAAGGGGAGCCTGTAGGTATACATATTCTGAAGGGACGACCAATGACTTTTTTCTGTTTATTTTACTGCACCCAGTAGTGTGGGATAAATTTCACTAAGCAGATTCAGTTTGCTTTTCTATAAATAAGCATCTGGGGGCAGATTATCCAGAATATGACCATTGAGTTTTGCTGACTTATGTGGAAGAATTTAGCAAGTCATATCACTATTTATTTGATTCTCTATAGATCTGAAATGGATTACTGTTGAGGAGTCAGGCAGGGAGTGGTCTGATCCACTAAGGACAGCAATAATTATACATGGAAGAGTAAAGGAATTTTCTGCAACAGTGACTTTGTGAATTCTATTAACCTGAGCCTTGTTAACCCTCTCTATAGTTGGCCTTTAGTAAAGGAAAGAGAAGCTATAGTCCATAGTTAATCAAGTGAATGTGAGCTGAGTTCCTTGGGAGCAAAGGACATGTCTCAATCTATCACACAGCTGTGCAGAGAGGTGCCTTATTAATTCCTATTGACTGAATAAAGGGATTTAAACTAACCTCTGGGATAGTGACATAACTGGATGGGCATCTTCTATGTGGAAATTGAATCATTATGTTAAAATTTATAGGCTATCTCTAATAATGACAGTGTGTCCCCAGTATTTTGCTTTTATTCTTGTTCTTCCCTCTACTTGTTTTTACATAGTTCCATGGTAATAAAGGAGAGAAAATGGGAGTAATGCAGTATAGTGTTTCTGTGTAGATGTTCAGAATATTGGCAGAGGGGTAGGAATGAGGAAGGGGCTGGAATAATGGAAAACATTTAACTAAAATCAAATGTAGGAGAAGATCTGAAGAGAGGCATAAAGTTTAAGTTTAATCTGCTCACTAAATTCCAAGAGGAGTGGCTGGTCAGTTTGGGAAAAGTTCAGGATATCCTTTATATTCACAGGTTTTAGAGATTGGGATATGGGCATATCTTTTGGGGTCTACCATCCTACTAACTATAGTCAGTGTGTGGAAAGCATGAGTAAATAGAAGAATTCCCATAAATCAAATAAGGGCAGGTAAGCCTGCCCATACCCCATATAGAGGCCCTTTTCCCAGGAACAGCAGTGTTGGCTCAGGTATATGGAGAATCATATCCACATGGAAGAATCCATGTGAAAGGCTCACCAGTCACCACACTCATGGCGAAAATGAAATGGCCCACTCTAAGGGCCTCCTTGGAAGTAGCACTGACCCAGAAATGGGGAGATAATGACACATGGCCTACTTAGGAAGTAGGAGTAGCTGGATGGAAGCAGGATGGAAACTATAGGCATGCAAGTTGTGGAGCAAATAGCAACCTTTGATAAAACCTCTAAGAAATCATGGGTTTGTTATTATTTTCACTATTTTCCTAAGCAAGAATACCCCAAGTTTTTAAATAAATACCTTTCTGGTTTGTAAAAGCTTGAACCATCTAGGTGGTACTTTATTCTACTGCTAATAAAGTACCAGTAGGTTCCAAGATTTTGCTATCTTAACAAAATCTTGTTAAGATAGCGGCAAAACCACAAGACAAAGTTTTTCTTGCTCTTCCCTCCTCTTCCTCTGTGGAATGTTCCTGTGTGGAATACTCCCAGGCTACCACCAATGTTTCCTTAAGGCCCAAGGGCTTTTCAGTCTGCTTGTGGTGAATTCTGCCAGGCCTTGGACTCTCCCTTCATGGCAGTGAGCGCTCCTTTGGCCCAGGGTAGGCCCAGAAATGCCTTCCAGGAGCCAAGGCCTGGAATTAGGGACCCCAAGAGCCCTCTTGGTGCTCCTTCCCATTGTGGCCAAGCTGGTACCTAAGCTGCAAGACAAAGCCCCCTTTATTTCTTCCCTCTCCTTTTCTCAAGCAGAAGAAATATCTTCTCACAGCCACCACTTCTGTGAATATGCTGGGTAATATCTAAAGCCAGCATGTCTCAGAGTCTTAACCAAGCCTGTAGTGTATACTACCTGGTTACTGCTGCTGATTATTCAGCGTTCAAGGATGCTTCAGTCAGCAGGTGGTGAATCTTGCTGGGACCAGTTCCTTTTCTTAGAGAGAATAAGTTCCATCCTAGTCCAGGGTTTGTCTAGAAATGTCACCTGGAAGCTAGGTCCTGGAAAGGGGACCTTGCAACTCTGGCTGCTGTCCTATCTACCATGGCCAACCTGATAACCCAGTTTTAAAATAAAGTTATCTTTACTCTTCCTTCTCCTCTCCTCAAGTGAAACAAAGGGATCTCTTTTGGAACTATGACCTGCACTTCTTGGGAGTGGGGAAGGGGTGGCATAAGTACTCCCTTAGCTGTCCTAGCAGATGCCTCACTAGATTGTATGCCCTCCAAATCCACTGGCTCTGAGCACAGCATAGCACTCAGACTTGCCTAGGAATTGCAATCTTTATGGCCTAGAATGCCCTTCAGGTTTATTTAGATCCCCATAGCACTTTAGCCCCTGGTGGTGAGGCTTGCCAAAAAGCAAGTTCCAGCTGCTAGGATGAGCAATTCCCCTCTGGCTAGACCTGGCCTAAACGCTCCGTCTGTGGGCATTGGCTGAGTTCTGCACAGTATAGCTTTCTGCTGTGACAGCACAGCACCGAGTTCCAAGGCACAGTTTTACAATTGCTGCACTCTCCCTCCCCTAAGCACGCAGATTCTCCTTCCATCCTATGCAGCTGCTGCTGTAGGGTGGAAGAAGGGTGGTGTCCGCAATTCATGGCTGTTTTTCCTACCCTATTCACTGCCTCTTTCAGCAACATGAAGTTAAAACCAGGTACTGTTATCTCTCAGCTGATGTTTGGTTCTTATGAAAGTGCTTTTTTGTGTGTAGATAGTTGTCAGATTTGGTGTTCCTCTGGGGAGGATGATCAGTGGAGGCTTCTATTCTGCCATCTTGCTCCACCTCCTCCAGGTCTTTTCTGACACCACTGTAGTTTCTCTAATTCCTAACCCACAGTGGTCTCTCCCTCTTCCTCTAAAGTGTGTATCAGCTACAGCACTTATTCTGACATATAGAATATACAGCTGGTCATTCATGAATATCTGTGTACTCCCCAGGTAGGAAGTGAGTCCCATGAAGAGGGGCTGAAATTTCCACCTTTTCTCCTTACCAAGGTATAGAATTTGTCACCAACAAATGAAAAATGCATATGAATGATGGTGATGACAAATACTAATAGTTGACTAAAGGACAGGTGATATACAAAAAGGAAAAGACAAATGAACAAATACAAAACAATAGCATGGGGTAACTGATACATAAATCCTGAACCACGTACCTGAACAACAACAATATCAATTACAACCACCACAAAACTCTGCATGGGAAATAAACACCAAAACCAAGAAGGCATTGAAAATCTGGATTACCTAATGACATTTTCCCCTTCTTTCTTCCATGCAGCTCTCCCTGCTCTGTAACCAAGTTTAACATATGGTTAAGAGAAATTACTTTTCTCAATTTTTCCATTAGGAATTTGTGATACTTTTATAATAAATATTTATTTCATTTGACTTACAAGAGTTATCACATGGACATTGTAAAAACCAGGAAATATATTACTTGGAGCATAAGGTAAGAGCTTTTTATTCTTTTAACCAGGAAATTATTTGACAAAATCTTAATAATAGATTTGAAGTTTTTAAATAAAAAATAACTATCTCTGTGTTGTAGTCAAAAGTGTCTTTGAATATCAGTCAGGATATCTAGATGATGGCTCAAACTCTACGACTAAGTAGTTTTGTGGCAAGTTACTTAACATTTTCTGGGTTTTTGTTTTATAGCTTTATTGAGCTATAATTGACAAGTAAAATTACACGTATTTAAGGTGTATAACTTGATGATTTGACATATGCATACATTGTAAAATAATCACCACAACCAAGATAATTAACATATTTGTCATCTCACATATTTACCATTTTCTTTTTCTTTTATTTCTTTTTTTTTCTGGTGAAAACACTTAAGATTTAATTTCTTAGCAAATTTCAAGTGTACGATGCAGTATTGTTAATTTCAGTCACCATGCTGTGTGGGGTATCTCCAGAACTTAGTCATCTTGCATAACAGAACTTAGTACCTGTTAACTAACATCTCAACATTTCCTTTGTCCAAAACTCTTGGCAACCATCATTCTACTCTCTGCTTCTATGAGTTTGACTATTTCAGATTTCATGTATAAGAGAGATCAGACAGTACAGGTATACTTTGGAGATATTGTGAGTTCAATTTACATCACTAGAATAGAGAAAATATTGCAATAAATTTGTTTCCCAGTGCATATAAAATTATGTTTACATTGCACTGTAGTCATATTAAGTGTACAATAACATGTCTAATGCATCTGAGCATTCAGTGAATAATCCTTTTGCAAGTAGAGGGTCTTGCTTTGATGCTGACGGCTGCTGACTGACCAGAATGGTGGTTGCTGAAGGATGGGGTGACTGTGCCAATTTCTTAAAATAAGATGACAATGAAATTCATCATATCAGTTGACTGTTACTTTCATGAAAGTGTGGCTGATACTTTCATGAAAGTGTTCTCTGTAGCAAGCAATGCTATTTGATCACATTTTACTCACAATAGAACTTTTTTCAAAATTGGAATCAACCCTCTCAAACTCTGCCACTGCTTGATCAGCTAAGCTTACGGAATATTCTAAATTATTTGTTGTCATTTCAAGAATGTTCACAGCATCTTCATCAAGAATAGATTCCATCTTAAACTACTTTCTTTGCTCATTCATAAGAAACAACTCCTCATCTGTTCATGTTTGATCGTGAGTTACATCAATTCTGTCACATCTTCCAACTCCACTATTAATTCTAGTTCTCTTTGCCATTTCTACTGTATCTGTAGTTACTTCCTCCATTGAAGTCTTGAACCCCTCAGAGTCATCCATGAGTGTTGGAATCGACTTCTTTCAAACTCCTGCTAATGTGGATGTTTGACATTCTCCCATATGTCACAAATGTTCTTAATGACATCTAGAATGGCGAGTTTTTTTCAAGAAGGTTTTAAGTTTATTTTGCCCACATCCATCATAAAAGTCACTATGTATGGCAGCTGTAGCCTTATTAAATATATTTCTTAAATAAAAAGACTTGAAAGTGAAAATTACTCCTTAATCCATGGATTGTGGAATGGATACTGTATTAGCAGGCATGAAAACACCATTAATTTCTTTGTACATCTCTATCAGAGCTTTCAGGTGACCAGGTGCTTTGTCAATGAATGGTAATATTTTGAAATATGTCTTTTTTTTTTTTTCCTAAGGAGTAAGTCTAAGAAGTTGGCTTAAAAACATTCATCAAACCATGTTGTAAACAGATGTGCTGTCATCCAGGCTTTGTTGTTCCATTTAGAGCACAGGGAGAGTAGACTTAGCATAATTCTTAAGGATCCTAGGATTTGGGGGATGGTCAATGAGTATAGACTTCAGCTTAAAAATCACCAGCTGCATTAGCCCCTATTAAGAGAGTCAGCCTGTCATTTGAAGTTTTGAAGACCAGCATTTACTTCTCCTCTATAGTTATGAAAGTCCTAGATGGCATCTTCTTACAATAGAAGGCTATTTTGTCGACATTGAAAACATGTTGTTTGATGTTGTTAGTAGTTATCTTAGCTAGATCTTTTGGATAAGTTGCTGTAGCTTCTATTTAGCACTTAGTGCTTCACCTTGTACTTTTATGTTATAGAGATGGCTTCCTTCCTTAAAATTCATTCACCAACCTCTGCTAGCTTTAAACTTTTCATTTGTAGCTTTTCCACCTCTCTCAGCCTTCATAGAATTGAAAAGAGTTATGGCCTTGCTCTGGATTATAATTTTTATTAAGGGAATGTTGTGGCTGGTTTGATCTTCTACCCAGACTGCTAAAACTTTTTCTCTGTCAGTAATAAGGCTCTTTTGCTTTCCTATCATTTATGTATTCACTAGATAAGCACTTTTAATTTCCTTCAGGAAATTTTCCTTTGCATTCACAACTTGGCTATTTGGCAAAAGTGGCCTAGTTTTTGGCCTGTCTAGACCTTTGACATGCCTTCTTCACGAAGCTTAATAATTTCTAGCTTTTGATTTACAGTGAGAGATGTGTGACTCTTCCTTTCACTTGGAGGCCATCGTAGGGTATTGATTGGGCTAATTTCAATATTGTTGTATCTCAGGGGATAGGGAGGCCCAAGGAGAAAAAGAGAGATAGAGAGAGATGAGGGAACAGCTGGTCGATAGAGCAGTGGGAACACATGCAATATTTATCAATTAAATTTGCCATCTTATATGGGTAAAGATTGTGGCACTCAAAACAATGGCAGTAGTAACATCAAAGATCACTGATCATAGATCACCATAACAGACATAATAATAATGAAAAAGTTAGAAATGTGAGAATTATCAAAATATAACACAGAGACACGAAGAGAGCATGTGCTATGGGAAAAATGGCACCAATTGACTTGCTCTGTGCAAGGTTGCCACAACATTTCAGTTTATAAAAAATGCAATATGTGTGAAGTGCAATAAAGCAAAACCCATCAAAAGGAGATATGCCTGTATTTGTTCTTCTGTTTCTAGCTTTTTTCACTAAGCATAGTGTCCTCCAGATTCATCTGTGTTGTTGCAAATGGTGGGATTTTCTTAAGGATGAAATAATATTCTATTGTATATATATATGTATGTACATCACATTTTTTTTCAAATCCGTTCATCCATTGACAGACACTCAGATTGTTTCCACATCTTGGCTATTATGAACAGTGCTGCAGTAAACACAGGAGTGAAGATATCCCTTCAAGATGCTGATTTCATTTCCTTTGGATATATACCCAGTAGTGGGATTGCTGGGTTACATAGCAGTTCTATTATTAATTTGCTGAAGAACCTCCATATCATTTTCCCATAGTGGCTGTACTAATTTACATTTCCACCAGCAGTGTACAAGAGTTCCCACATCTTTGCCAGTATTTGTTATCTCTTGTCCTTTTGATGGATAGCAACAGGTGTGAGGTGATAGAACATTTATGTTACCAAAATGAGTTTCATTTTAACTATGACAAAAAGCTGAGGGTGTCTCCTACATTAACTTTCTGTGATCTGACAAATTTGATAACTCAACTGATACAGAATTTCATAGGATCTTGGATCTGCCCTTTTTCATAACACTCTTCCTTCTAAAATGAATGGAATAAAAAGGAAGTGAGAAAATACACCTATTTATAAAAATATATTAGATATTATGAGATAAAGAGTCATGTAGTAATGGCTTTTCTCACCTGAAGAAGATGAACAAACTTAAACAGAAACAAATAGATTTGGACTCATTAACTTATTTCTTGAAAGACCTTCAGGTTGGATATTTTTCTCCATCCCATCATGCAAGGTTAGCTTTATGTGGGAAGCTCTTCCAGAATCTGGTTTGCTTTCATTTTTCAAGGGTGAAGATAAATGTTTATGTAACTCCACCTATAGAGTACTTAGTTTTGGGTCCAATTAAGTCATGTGCTTCACGAAGGCTATTTTCCCTCCTTTCATTTGAAATGACATAATGGATGTGGAAGTTTTTAACACAGTGCTTGCAACATAGCGGGTGCTCAAAAAACATTTTCTTTTTTAATTCCCTCCATTTAATTTGCAGTATTTTAGATTTAAATAGCCATAAAATGAGAGTTCATAATATACCATTTTAGAAATCATCATAGTTCATCAATTCTTTGAAGCATATTTTTAAAATGTTGCTGAAATTGTAAAATCATTTTTAACTGCTGCTGGCCAGGCAGCTGTCATGATCTGGTTGCTAATGCCTGTAAGTGCGCATCAAAACTCCCAGAGTCGGTGTCACCAGATTGGGAAAAAGTCTCAGAGACAAAAGTTGAGCATGCATTAAAAAAAAAAAAAAAGCTACATCATCAACACAAAGGATGACTGTGTGGAAAGACATGGACATTAATAATGCTCAGTAAAACATTCATAATTTCAAATTTGGAATGTAAACAAATTTGGGAATACTTTAACCAATTTATTTCTGTCACATTTTCCTTTTATATATACACAACAGTGAAATTGGAGGGAGGGAGTCTGAATCTAAAAAGATTCTTTTGATTAATTAAAAAATTTAAAAATAAGGGATAAGAAAGCATTGTGTCATAACTGACCACATTTTTTTTTATTTTAGTGGTATATAAAATAAACATGCTTATTTGGGTTGATATTATTTTAGAGTAGATGAAATTTAATAATTCTGATTATCTTTGAAAACAAATTCTCTGTAAGTTAAGGTCTTTAGAAAAATCTTTTCTCCAAAGCCAATATTTCTGCCATCTTGTTCTAACATAAGGAAATGGCAGAAATTATACTAATGACTAATAATTTAGAAAAAGCTAAAGATACTTGTAAAAAATAAACAGACCATGTGTCCCTGTTTCCTCTCAGTGATATGTCCAGGTTCCAGACAAGCTTATGAGAAATTAACTACCATGAAGAGGCCCGAACAAAATAATATGAATTGTGAGTTTCCCTTTTTTTGGGGGGGGGTCTCACTTTGTCACCCAGGTTGGAGTACAGCGCCATGACCTTGGCTTACTGCAACCTCTGCCTCTCAGGCTCAAGTGATCCTCCCACCTCAGCCTCCTGGGTGGCTGGGACCACAGTTACAGGGCATCATGCCCAGCTAATTTTTTGTATTTTTTGATAGAAACAGGGTTTCACCATGTTGCTCAGGCTGGTCTTGAACACCTGAGCTCAGCTGATCCACCTACCTTGGCCTCCCAAAGTCCTGTGATTGCAGGTGTGAGCCACCACACCTGGCCTGAATTTCCTATTTTTTCATACTTGCTTCCTATATCACTATGGCACCTTACCTTGAGCATATAAAGTGATGGATAAATATTGGAGGTCTGCTATGTCAGAGTGTTCAAATTCAAGAAATAATCATCAGTGGCTATGGATATAGTATAAATGTTCATTGGAAAGCTCACCTATCCTTTAATTAATTATGCTATGGTTCTGGATATGTGGCTGGCAGTGTGAGAAAATCTGTATTGAGCCTTCCTTCAGAGTTTCTTGGTGGATGTTCTCTGGTGAGCCTGTTTTTCCAGAGAAGTAGTAGGGTAGACATCTGGAAGTTTCTTCTATTCAGCAGAGCCTTGAGTATTTCCAATATGGCCTCTCCATTTTATTTTGCCTTTTGTTCAAAATGCTGTGTCCATGCAAATGTGGGCCCATACTAATTTTTATAGCTGGTTCAATTTGTCAGAATATAATAAATTGCTCTTCAAACCCATGTTTTAAGAATTTCTGATAAATCACAAACTTACATCCTAGAAATTCTTCTTTTAATCACAAATGATAGGCACAAAAAGTGGCTTGCTATCTGTATACTTGCATGTTTATAATTCTTCTAAAATTAGCATTTTTTTCTGTTTTGGATAAACCCAATTTTGCCTGGCTGTATAACTGTTTTCTGGCCCCTATTGGCTGTGGTTTCAATGGAATATAAACCATAAGTTCTGAGTGGACTCAGTAAAAAACATTTGGTTCTGACTTTACTGGCAAGAAATTTAATCAATTGATAACTTGCCAGGAGATTGGGAAGAAAAAATTTTTTGAGCAACAGGAATAAAGTATCATAAAGTATTTGAAAATGTTGATAGAAGACATACTTAAAAAGCTACCAAGCATAGATGATTTAGTTCTTCTAAAATCTTTAGACTTCTTAAATGGAAATTCTCTCACTTATAAAAATATCTGGTTTCTTTTAAACTATATTCATAAAGTGACACGATTTAAAGCCTCTCTCATAAGGAAGTTCTTGCAGTGAGGATCACTATGCACAGTGGGTAAGAACCAAGTCTTTGGAGGTAGGCTGCCACAAGTTAAATCCTCTTGTGCCTGTATCACTTTAGGCAAGTTAACTTCTCTGAGTCTCATGTTTCTTCATTTGTAGAATGGGGTTGATAACGATACCACCTTTCCTGGAGAACCATGTTCTTGCAACATTTTGTCTCTCTGAGGATACTGAGGCTCAGGGACGTTAAGTGTCCTGCTCAATGACACATGGGAGGGAGGGGCAGAGTACAGCTGGGATTCACACCCAACTCCAACTGACTCCACACCCTAAAGTCCTTTGAGTTACCACAAAGACTCTAAGATGAATACGAGGAGACAGGGCATTGGGATATGAGCTATGTAGCCTGTGATCTGCTCCTAACCAGCTCTGACACTGTGACCCAATATGGGAAATACTAATGCCAAAGAATTCCACATGCTACATAACAAATAGGGACCAGCTGAGACCCAGGCAAAGTGTAAGAGTAAGTGATTATTTGGCCCTATGCAATGTTGCAACCTTCATATTTTTTTTAAAAAAGTACCCCATGGCATCCACAAAACAAGAGTGAAATTGGAGGGAGGGAGTTTGAATCTAAAAAGATTCTTTTGATTAATTAAAAAATAAGGGATAAGAAAGCATTGTGTCATAACTAACACATTTTTTAACTTTGGTGGTATATAAAATAAACATATTTATTTGGGTTGACATTATTTTAGAGTAGATAAAATATAATAATTCTACTTATCTTTGAAAACAAATTCCACAAAACCAATTCCACAAAGTAATAAAGCCTCTATATGGTGACTCTTGATACAAGAATTGGTGATTTTTAAGCACTTTATTATTAAATCATGATAACTATCATTATCATTCTCTCTATACATCCTATATACAATGTGCTGATCACCTGAGGTCCGGCATTCCACACCAGCCTGGCCAACATGGTGAAACCCTGTCTCTACTGAAAAAACAAAAATTAGCTGGGTGTGATGGTGGATGCCTGTAATCCCAGCTACTTTGAGGCTGAGATAGGAGAGTTGCTTGAACCCAGGAGGCAGAGGTTGCCGTGAACCAACAGCCTGGGTGGCAGAGTGAGACTCCATCTCAAAAAAAAAAAAAAAAAAAAAGAAAAGCTCCAAAGGTAACTTTGTATGTAGGTAGCATAGGGTGGAATAATAATGATAGCTATCATGGTCTAATAACAACTTTTAGAGGCATCTTCTTCAGTGGGCTCCATTAGTTTCTTGTGAGCAATGATATAAGAATTAAAGTAAAATCAAACTATGTCTATATCCGTATTCGTTTGTTATGGCTGCTTTAACAAAGAACAACAGACTAGGTAGCTTAAACAACAGAAAATTATTTCCTCACAATTCTGGAGGCTGGAAGTCCAAGATCAAGGTGATTGCAGAGTTGGTTTTCTCTAAGGCCTCTGTCCTTAGCTTATAGAAGGTCATCTTCTCCTGTGCCTTCACATGGTCTTCATATATCTGTGTCCTGATCTCCTATTTCTATATGGACACCAGTCACATTGGGTTAGGGCTCACTCATATGACCTTACTTTACCTCAGTTACTCTTTAATGCCCCATCTTCAAATACAATCCCATTCTGAGGTACTAGGGGTTAGGGCTTCAACATATGAATTTGGAGGGAACACAAGCCAGTTGAAAACAATAGCTATATCTATATTTACACCCACATCTGTACCTATGTTTGTGGGTCATATCGAAACCTGAAATGATAACAGTGAAGACTTCTCCCAATTTTATGATGTGACAATGAAAAGACACATATTCCTAGTCTAATTAGCATGTGGCTTCTTAGCACAAACTTATTAGAATGAACATTCTCTCAGCCAAGTGTTGTCTAATTTCCAGGTTCCTAAGACCGACTGCTCCATTAATGCTGGGAAGGCGAGCACCGCTGGGGGAAGCCAGCAAGCTGCTGGCTGGCAGTCAGAATGCCCATGTGGTGTCAGATCTGAAAAGGTGCACTGTGGGCAGCCAGAAAGAGACTGTCACTGTGAGCATCCTCTGGCCTCAGGTCTTTGATTCTCTTTGAGGCATGTCCTAAAGGCTGGGACACTCATCTACACACAGAGGCGCAGACATGAATGTGGGGCAATTATCCACTCTTTTCAAGTGAGCTGGCTGTGCTTAAACTAGAACGTGCAGGATTTTCTTTCTTTTTTTAAGGAATCAAGTTTATCCAAGAATATGGCATCTTCCCATCCACCTACCTTCCTTCCTTTCTTCCTCCCTCTTCCTTTCTTTGTTTTCTTATCTCCTTCTCTCAATTATTTATAGAGTGAGGGCCTGCTATGCACAAGGCACTCTGCTTGGTCCTATGGGGTATAAAAAAGGTGACTAAGAGGCACTCTGCCTTGCATGCTTCATTCTGATAACCTATTCCCTGTTCTGCTGTTGATTATGCTTTCAGGCACTGCTCTGCTAGTTCTTGGCAAGGCTGAAAGCCACGTCGGCTAACAGCATCCAGACCTTCCCTACCCTCGAGGTCCTCTGTCCTCCCTGTGGAAGTGGCAGCACTCTGCCTCCTCCCTGAGCCACCCACACATCTTTTCCTGCTCAGCCAGTGTCCAAGCTAAAGTTCCTGGCTCCTGACCCCTCTGGCCAGATGATTATCCATTCACTCTGTCTCGCCTCCCAGACTGCTTTATTTTTTTCCTTTTTCTGAGCTGTTCCTTCTGATTCCTCCCACTTCTTCCTCTTCTCATTTTGACTCCTTTCCCAATTCACATTGATCATCTCTGATGAGCAGGCTGAGTGTGAAAAAATAAAGATTCTAATGATCTGGCTTCCTCTCTGCCCACTGTTGTTTATCCAGGGAGTAAAGATATGCTTCAAGTACTCCTGCCTCAGAGCTGAGAGTACAAGAAGAGGTGACAGGCTTATTTTATCCTCTCCCCAACCCTCACTCATCCTAAAGCTACTTCTCAATCACTGAACATTAATCAATATGTTTATTTCTTAAAGTAAAGAGTGGGAAGTTTGCAGAAACTGAATGATAAGATTCTATAATCTGATTTAAATCTTATCTGAAGATTATAAAATGTTAAGATTCATGTTTGGAATAGAATGCAACACAGACATATATTCTACTTGAAAATTTTATTCCTGCAATTTTATTCAGTTGGGAAGAAATGGTTAGACCAGCTATTTTTTTAATCACATAGATACAGAGTGTGTGTCCTGTCCAAACCTGGCAATCCCTGGGATCACTGCCTTATTTCTCTCCTGCTAATCAAATTCAACCCATTTTTCATGTCCCAGGCAAAGTCCCACTCTTCTAGGAGGGCTGCCTGGGCTCCCATGAGCTTCTTGAGGGCCCAGCCTCTGTCTCGACCATCTTTGTGCCCCAGCAACAAGCAAAGTCAGGGACTTGGTAGAAGTGTGGGGAATGAATCAAAATGAATAACTTTCTCCAGTATACTTTCTCTAGCGTACTTAGTGTCTGTGCCACTCATTCAGATATGTCATAATACGCCTTCTAACATTGTTAGTCAGACCCTTTAAGGCTGAATGTTTTGTCCTTTCCACCCAGATGGCCTGTTCCTTGAGGAGGGGGACAGTGCTTCCTTTTTTCTCCATATTGATCTTCATTGCCTAATACAGTGACAGTATTCAGAAATATTGTTGATTTAAATGCTAGTTCTTTTTGCTTGACAGCAGTGTCTGTTGGGAACCACATTTAGAAAGCTGATTTTGCAGAAGCCATAATTTTATTGTAAGTAAACCTGTGAGAGGGGTTTGGTTTCCATGCATTTCAAATGGAAAGAAAATTATTACCCAATTGATGCTTAGTTTGATTCGGCCACATTTATTGAGCAATTGTTTTGCACCTGACATCAAACCAGAAAATGTTGCTGCCTCATGTGGGTTCAGAGTCCCCAGGGATGTCTTACTGCCCACCTGGCTTGGAGATAGTGCTTGTTCTCACAGTTGGCCACAGATGTTCAGTGTATGTGGTCTCAGCCACACGCCTGGACCTTCCTGGGTGGTGCTATGGACCTGCTGCACACCTGGTGCAGTCCCCTCCTGCGTGGTGCTGGATCGCTGCCCCTCCCCCACCCCAGTCCCTCCTCTGGTCGACAGAATACATTTTGCAGTAAGTTAGCAGAGTTGATTGCAAAAGTCTGCACTGTGGCATTTCAGGCACCTTCAAACTTATCTGCTTAAGAAATAACTTTCAGAGAGGAAAGGAACTCCTGACAAGGCTAATAACAGGGATTTCAAGCTGTGTTTCAGCAAGCCAGTTACAGAGTATTCACGTGTTAATTCACTGGCATGTTCCACGGCAGAAGCACCCCCTCTCTGCCTTCCCCCAGTTCCAACTGTTGTGCTGCGGCAGATTTGATCTGAGTCTCGGCAGAGCCCTTTTTTTTTTTTATGGAGCAACCCTCCCGATTCGTTACAGCCAGAGTCTGGTGCAAGTGATCCTTGCGTTCTCATCGCACACAAAGGCAAAGAGCTCCTTAAAGGGACCTGCCTGCTCCTCTGTGCAGCTGCAAACCCGTGTCGGTGCGGGATCAGCAACCCGTTCTCAGCTCGAGAATGAGTGGGGAGGGGTCTTGAGGAGCCCCCACGTCCTCCCGGAGCGGAGGCGGGAGGGAGCTGACAGTAGGAGTGGATGGAGACCACCAGTCGGCGGGGACCTGCTTGCAATTAGCTGCTTCTTGGGATGCTCCGCGCGCCAGTTGAGGATCCTGCCTGTGGTCCAGGGGATGCTGGCAGCGCATCTTGCGGTAAGCCTGCGCTGATTTGAGCCATCGCCCAGAAGCGAGCCCGCATTCAGACACCGCCGACCGGCTCAGTCACCATGAATGCTCAGCTATAGGCTTCTGCAGAAACCTCCCTACCACATGGATTTGGCAGTTTAATCAGCCGAGATTACAGCCCGGGAAGATTTGCAAGCCTGGTTCTCCCTCCAGCTGCTGTGACAACTTCGGGGCCGTCTGTTTACTTCTCTGGGTCCCCGGGACTCTTTCTGCACCGCAGCCCCTCGTACCACTTTGTGGGCTCGGCTCAGAAGTCAGCCGCCAGGACTCCTTTGACTGCATCCCGAAGGGGGAGCAAGGAGGGGTTAAAAGACAAGCAGAAATCCCCGCAACTGCTCAACCTCTCGTGACTGCCTGTGTTCTGGGGTTCTGAGAGGGACCGTGCGCTGCCCGGGGAAGCAATGCAAGTCTCCATAGCCTGCACAGAGCACAATTTGAAGAGTCGGAATGGTGAGGACCGACTTCTGAGCAAGCAGAGCTCCACCGCCCCCAATGTGGTGAACGCAGCTCGGGCCAAATTCCGCACGGTCGCTATCATCGCGCGCAGCCTGGGGACGTTCACGCCTCAGCATCACATTTCTCTCAAAGAGTCCACCGCAAAGCAGACTGGCATGAAATATAGGTAGGCATGTAAGATTCCCTCTGCGCGGGGTATCCAGGTTCTATACAGGTGCAGTGGAGACAGTCCAAAGGTTTAGAAAAGTGACTTACTCATCAGTGGGTTGCTCACTTCAGAATTCTCAGGTACTTCTAAAATAGCTCCTTAGAAGGATGGATAAACCCGGGGTGGTTGTGTGTGTATGCGATTTTTTAAAATGTGGCCCATTTTGTATAATTCTTAAGTGTTATGAACATCTTAGTAACTATGTACATTCCAGTCCCCAGAGAAAAACCACAACTGCTGTATTTAGATCAGGATAGTTTTTCAATAGCAAATGTTTTTGGCCTATTTTATGATAAAGACTGTAGTTTCTGTGATTATACTATCAGAAATAGTTTCCCATGTAGCACTGCACTATTATTTATCTTTTGTTTTGTTTTGTTTGAGACAGAGTCTCACTCTGTTGCCTGGGCTGGAGTGCAGTGGTGAGACCTGGGCTCTCTTGCCTGGGACAGTTCCTCCCAGGTTCAAGCAGTTCTTCTGCCCCAGCCTCCCAAATAGCTGGAATTACAAGTGCCTGCCACCACACCCAGCTAATTTTTTTTAAAAAAAATTTTTTTAGTAGAGATGGGCTTTCACCATATTGGCCAGGCTGGTCTTGAACTCCTGACCTCAAGTGATCTGCCCACCTCAGCCTCCCAAAGTGCTGGGATTACAGGAGTAAGCCACTGCGCCTGACCTTATTTATCTTTTGAAAGACCAAGTTAACAAATTATATATAAAGCATCTAAAAGTAGTTTTTTTTTTGCCAGAAAAACCACCTATAATGGTAAATTAGATTGAATACTGCCATATTTAAGCCTAATTATTGCTTGAAATAAAATGTAGACCTTGTGAAACATGAAGAAAGTGTATATTGTTGCAATTCTACTAGTTTCCTCATAAATTTTAAAGCTTCCTCATCGTCTATGATTCATAGTTGGAATCATCCTGGTAATAGCGGATGCTCACTCTAATAGGGCATGACTTACATTTGATAAGTAGAAAATTTCATTATTCAGTTATGTGACTCCTGTCTCCTCATTACTTCTGCTTTGTACCAAGTCCCTCTGACTTTTATTTCTTTACAACTACTGTGCTTCTAGTTTCAAAAGTGTTTGTGAATGTAGAGGAGAAAAGCTACCAACACATCTTCCAAAAGCTTTGGTTACTTCAGTTTGCAGATATGATTTTGTTAATTGTCTATATTTAACTATCTCTTGTCTTTGTTAGGAACCAGATTTTAGGATAGAATGAACTTAATTAAATTAAAATAATGCATAGGCAACACTGTGTTTCCCATGTGGGGTTGCTGAAATAAGCATTTAAACCTATTTTTATGAAAGTCACCCTTGAAAAAAGTTTCTTTGCAGAGTTAGAGGAAAGTTTCTCATTGCACAAACACCAAGCACTGTTGTTTTGATATATGTTTGAGCCATTAAGAAAAAAAGCCCTTGAGTGGGAAAAAGCAAAACAACCATAGCTAAAGCTCTTTACCCTAACTGCAGTACAAATGTTAGCAGCCTGACTTGGGTCAACTCATTGAAGCATCAGCTGTGTGAGTGCTTTTGCTTTTCCCAATATCCCTGTGATACAGAGTGGGGCACCACAATGACAGTTCTGTAAATGAGCTACAGTCTTGAGTCCACTGATGTTTTCTATGGCTGCTGCTGGGGCACACTGCCCTGTGGACATGGTGCACTCTACATTTACTTCAGCTACTGAGATGGAGATGGACAGCTGCCTTACTGGGCAAGGTCCCCAGGAACAGGCCACTCCGGGGTTAGGGCAGATCACAGAAGGTGGTTTGAATTGTGGCCTCTAGTACTTTACTAGCACTATGAACTTTCTTTTTGTAAATCAGAAGTAAAATGTAAGACCACTAATTTCTCAAGGCAGAGTTTCATAGTTGCTTGATGATTGTGTTGGAAGAGTTGGCTCTTATGAAGGCTTTTGGAAGTCAGGATAAGGTTTCTCTGGTGGCACAGCTCAACTCACATGAAATGACAACTCTCTGCTTCCCAAAAGTTCAGAGTGTGAGCAAGGTTCACTTGGGCACCTTTCATTACTGACAACTAAAGACAGCTCTCTAACAAAAAGTTAGCCATCTGAGGTCTTCAGTATACTTCGTTTCTGAAGGTAACTAAACAAGATGCCTCTTCTCCCTTGTGCTCATATTTCAAGCCACTCCGTCTATAACAGTCAGGAGGTTTTCCTGTGTGTGTGTGAATGTGACTTACTCTTCTCTTTCAGATTCTACTCTGAGTAACCTTTACGAAAAAGATTATGAGATTACACCAAATGTATACCAAGCTTTCTTAGGGTTAAAAGGGGGAGGGAGACTGTATACTTTATCATAAATGATAGAAGTCACTTTTATTAGCTAAATCATCCTTTTTTACATTGTTATAGCTAAAATATAATGTGCATAGACTATTTGTTAATGATAACAAATAGCAGAAAACACAAAAAATAATGCCATAGAATAGGGAAGATAATTGGCTTAGGCAAACAATCTGGAGAATGCCTGAAAGAACTAAAACAGAAAGTTAGTAGCTAATTGTCATCATAATTTCATCCTTGAAAAATGGGTTTCATAGGCAGAGCTTTCAGGTGGACCTATAAATCCAATTGAACATTTAAAAATAATATCTTTTGTGCATTTTTCTGAGGAAAGTGTTTATAGGTTTCACCAGAATTTGAAAATGGTCTACCACTAAAAATTGTCAAACAGCAGTGTTGTCTAGTGAAGAGGTGCTCATTTAGTCAGGATAGTCAAAAAATATTTATTGCACATCTATTCTATACCAGGAACCCCACTAAACTGGTACACAAAGGCGCAGAAGCCTGACAAAGTCTGGGCTTACATACAGTTTGAGGAAATAGACCATACATAAGAAAACAAACAAGCAAGCAAATAATACAATTGTCTATTATAAGACATTTTATGAAGCTATTTTTTTCTGGAGGGGTGATAGTCATGCTTGGGCCAACTTAGTTTATCCATGTTGAAGTTACCAACTCTGCTTCAGTTCCAGAATTACTGATTGCACCTTGTGGCATGAGTAATTGTGCCTATGTCTACCACCCATTTTGCTATCCTAGACACTTCTTTCAGGTATATGGTGCTACCTGGCAGCTCAGGACCTACTTGTCACTCTAATAAATAAGTAGAATGCCTTCTGCTTATATAGAGCCTTATGATTTTTAAAGCCAACAAATATAATAGCCTATGTTTAACACCCGTAAATCAATAACTTGCAAAACTGAGATTTTAGAAAGAATTAGTATATACTTGTGCAAAACATCTAAATTCTGCAAGAACAAAATGCTCAAAGACACTATTATATTCACACCATCATTGTTTAAGAATCTTGCATAAAACTGGTTATTGTTTTAAGGCTGAAGATGAAAAAAATCTACTAGAACATTCTGGCATTCAAAAGCTACTGTCAGCCCAGGAGAACAAGATTCCACCTAATGCTTATACTGAGGACTATCCTGTGTGTAAATAACATAGGACTATTTCATTCCTTAGAGAGTTTTTTCCCAGTACAGAATATTTGTATATATTTATGGAGTACATGTGATATTATATACTACATGCATAGAATGTGTAATGATCAAGTAAGGGTATTTAGGATACCCATTACCATCAGTATTTATCATTTCTCTGTTTTGGAAATATTTCAAGTCCTCTCTTCTAGCTATTTTGAAATATACAATATATTATTGTTCATTCTAGTCACTCTACTCTGCTATCAAACATTGGAACTTATTTCTTCTATATCACTATGTGTTTGTACCCATTAACCAACCTCTCTTCATCCTTCCACTCTTAGAGTTTCATAGTTGTGCTCTGTTAGTGCATGAAAGTTTCTTTATTCTATTTTTGTGCCTCTTTTTAATCTCAGAGTTCATTACACTGTGTTAGTTTGGTATACATTATAACCATACATGATAGATTTATATATGATAGATGTAGGTACATACATGAACCTTTTATCCTAAGATCAAATCATTTGGAACAGAAATTAAGGCATATTGATTTGCTTTTGCTTGTTTGGTTGGTTTGGGTTTTGTTTTTTTAAATAACTTTTTAGAATGATCCAGCTACCAGTATTTGACATGGTCTCAGAGCTTCTGTCATTCAGAATGGAGCACATGTGTACTGATAAACTCCCTCCTTCTCATTCTGAAATTGTTATTTTGGTTTCAGAACAATTGGAATATGATGGACCCAATTTCATTGAGAGCAATCTTTAAACTGTACTAAAAACTTCAACTTTTTCTCCATTTTTTAAGTTAACTACCCTTTATCATTGAAATTGTTTCTGAAATAATTATAAATTCACAGAATTTTGCAAATAAAAGAAGTACAGGGAATTTCCATATGACCTTAATTTCCCCAGTGGTAAACATCTTGCTTAACTATAGCGTGATAGCAAAAGTAGGAAATTGATGATCCATATGGATTGGTACAATCCATAGGATTAATTCCAATTTTACCAGTTATGCATGTATTTATTTTTGTCTGTTTTTATTATATGTATAGATTTGTGTAATCACCACCACAATGAACAATCAGAATTGTTCCAACATCACAAGGCTCCCTTGTGATATTCATTTCTGACCACATCTACTTCTTCTTCTCCAATTTCTAACCTTGGGTAACCATTAATCTTCAAGTCATCTTTATAATTTTATTGTTTCAAGAATATAAATAGCATAATACAGTATGCATTGAGACTGGCTTTTTTTTTTTTTTCAGAGGGTTTGTACAGGGAAGTGGTGAGAAAGAATTTTGTAGTGGTAAAAAGAGACTGGAATATGGCTTAGTGGAGGGTAAGCTACTTACATATATACTTTACATGAGGGAACAACAGCAATGGAGGGACCATTAAGGATGTGTAAGCAAGATGTCTGCTTACAAAGTTCTGTTAAGAAAGAATCTGGCAGTTGTTCCAAAAAAAATAATAAAAATCTAAGAGTTATATCTATAAAATAAGAAAATTTATGTTAAATTCCATGGCACTCTCTATTTTCCTATAGAGAGTCAGGGCTATATGCAAAAGACTCAGACCAGATACCAGATGCCTTTTCCATGCCATTCCTTTCACAGCCTCTTTATTAAAGCACATGTCACAGTCACCATTCTTTACCTCCCACGAATGGTGGGTAGTTTTTGAATTAAAACAATTCAAGTGAAAGATCAATCTTGTCAGCCAATTATGTAAAAGGCACTTAGTGCGTGTGTGTGTGCACGCTTGTGCGTGTGTGTGTGTGTGTGTGTGTGTGCATGCAAGTCTCCGAATGGGGAAAAGTGGGAGGAGATAGGTGGGCTGAAGAGGAAAAGGAGAACCAGTTCTGTAGCTGTGTTTCAAATGGAAATATTTGATTTTAGTCCAGAAAAAAAGAGCAGTTTGGTTATTTGAAATCTACATTTCTGGGTTTATTCTTGGGTTTTGTTGTGTTGTTTTTTGGTAAAGAATACCACTGTCATTTCCACTGATACCCATGGGTATGGGCTTTCCTCTTGCCTCAAAGTAAAATGGTGAGAATGGGGAGGTGGAGAAGCCTTCCTAAAAATTAGTTGCTGATTCAATCTCATAGAGTTTATTCCACCTCTGCAAGGCAGCAGTCAGAAGTCTGGCATTCATGCAATGGTGAGAAAATGGTAGGAGGGGAGGGAGCCTCCTGGAAGTTATTACGTAAACATTGTTCCAGTTCTATGGTTCTGGAAGTGTGTGTGGGGGGCTGTGGGGCTGTGTATGTGTGTGTGCATGCATGCATGTGCAGACATGCATGTGACGGAGTCTAAAGAGTTTCCAGAAATGGCTAGTTTTCTAACTGCAATCTTCAGTTTGGTTGCTACACATGGAGTCCTTAATCCCACATCCACTCAATGATCCTCTTTAGAAGTACACTCATTTTAAACAAATTCTTTAAAAAAAATTCTGCAAATATTTCAGTTTATGGTAATTTGAGAAATGTTCTGAGGAGAAAAAAATTCCATCACATTCAAAAGGAAAATCAGATTCCTAAAATTAACTTTGATTTTTAAAATTCTTTTCATGAAATTCATAGTTTATCTTTAGTATATCAATTAATGAACAGTATGAGATTTGGATTCAGTGAATTTGATCAAAATATAGGACTCTTAATTTCTTTGAGTATTCTTAAAAATCCCTTTTAGGAATGAAAACTCTCTTATGAGAAGAATTCAGAGGCATCAGTTCATACTTTTTCTTGAAGAATTTCAAAGCCATTCAGATAGATAGCTATTAGATATCATAAAAAGATTTGATATTGCAAGTTAATAATATTGTATGCTTAAAAACATTTTTGTAACCAGTTTTTCACTTTTCTAAGAATTAGAAATAGAGTGATTGGGTCTGAAGAATTCAAGACAAAAGTCCTTTAAATTTACATTTTAATATTGAGAATTATTAATACTATTTGATCGCTAGAAATAAGTGAGTTAGCAATGCTTGTTGCTGAGGGAACTTAAGATGCCATTTAGTAGAGTCGCTTTATTTTATACAGATTGGCCAGTTCCTCGGTCAGAGTTATGCAGGAAGCTGAGCAGAGGAGCAAGGCCAAACTGAGGTCCTGACTCCCAAGGGCAGAGTTCCTTATGCTCCTTTAGCTTCTACATTGCAGCTTCTTGGATAGGCCCCATTTTTCAACACAGGAAAGAAGCACAACACATGAAACACTTCTAGAAAGGATAACTCCCTTCTCTACATATGCACACTTTGCAGCTCAAGCTTTTATCTCTGGAAGAAGCAAAGCCATGCTGTGTGCTAAGAGAGCCAGACCAGCTTTCTCCATCTCCTGCAGAGCGGTGAGGACCCCACAGTGCTCCCACAGCAGCTCTCCACTGATACATATTCTGAAGTTGGACATAAATTAGCTTCCAGATGATAGTGCGCTTAGCATCATAGTGTCTAAAGCACGGATTTCTCAGGAAGAGATCTACAAAACCATGGGCACGTATGATTGAACAATGCCACATGTCAACATAGGATAAAAAATGCTCATTTGGGCATTCTGTGCTGAACGTACTTAACTCTCCTGTATGCACTTAGAGATTACTTTGAAAGCTTGCTCCTGAAAATCAAAATCAAAATACATTTAAAATTCCTTACTTCAGGTTGATTTTCATTTACCCAGATTGGAAACCAAAACAGAAGCCCAGCAGTGATTTTTTTTTCTTGGAATCGACAGCTAGGGAGGACTCTGAGAGCATTCACACAGGCCATCTGGTCTAGCCCTCATGAGAAATCTGTCCTGTTTTTCCAGTTTGCACTGTGCAGTAACTACTTGTAAAGGCCTCTGAAGAAATATTGTGTAATCTTTCACAGCAGTCGTGAAAAAATTTGGCTCTTGTGTTTGAAAATCAGAATAATTCATTAAGCTCTAAAGTCCTCAGAGCAAGTGATAAGGTGAGGGTTTTCAGAATTATTGTCCTTTGTCTGGACTCCAATAGTCAAGTCAGGGAGGCAAATGAATATAAAAGATTAAAAAACAAGAAACCAAGGTCACAGCAATAAGACAAGGAAGGCACATGTGGCATGCAGAGGATTCCCACTTCCTTCTGATACCTAGGAAGGGAGATTATCTTCTATTCTCATCCTAATACCTGTTCATCAGATCTGGCCTGACTGTTCTACTATGAAACCATCTAAGAGTCAAAAAAATGTTTCCCCATCACAAAATTCCTTTTTGAAATTGACTAGGCTTCTTTGAAGCTGCATCGAAAACTTTTTGTCCTGTCCTCCATGATATGAAAATGAGCTAACTATAATTTCCTGTCTCATAAGGTTGCTGATACTTGAAAACCATGACTACGACTCAGCTTCCTAATTTCCAGAATGGTTCCAGTCATTTCCTCTTAGATTTCGTTTTCTGATTCCCAGCTGTAACTACAACTTTCATTCAAACCCTCTATATGATGACTACCTCTTCTTTGAGTCGTTCAGAGCTGGGTACAATTCCAAGTCAAAGTCTAGACTTTTCAGTATAGATTAACCAGATTGCCTAACAACAGAAACATGCTATGTCCTTTTGTTTGCATACTCTGGTCATGCTTCCTGTTTTAGGAGAAAAAAATTTTTTTTTTTAATTTTGAATCATTCTTTGAAACAATTTCTGTAAAACATTAAAAAAATCCTAATCTATTTATTAGAGTAATGGGAGATGACTATGCTGACATAATAGCAATTCTTATGAGATGCCAACTCAAAAAATTATAATGGTTCCAGTTGAAGCTTGTTGGGTTAAAGAAATATGAAAAGGCCAAATTTGATACACAGGTTTCAATGATAGTTGAGTATCCAGGTAGGAAAACTAACAACTTGTAATGTGTTTAATTTGCTTTTTGATATATTCTTATGGAGAATTTATTTTTAACCTGGGAGGTTTAAATATAACTGACTGGTATGATTAACAAGAAAAGTTTTCTGTATTGGTAATTAACATCTTCCAGGAGAATGCTCATGGAGGGTTTCAACTCCAGGAAATTCCAAGCACAGAGCTCGTCATGATTAGTTCTTATCTACTGGAAAGCCCATCTGGTTTAACAGAGCTCTTATATAAGAAATGCAAGATTTTTCCTGAGGAACACATGCTAATGAGCTTCCTCTTTTCTATTAGCTTTCTCCTTAAACTAGATTTTTATGTTATTTTTTGTTTGGCCTGTGACCACAACAACAAGCTTGTTATAAAAATCAACTGTGTAAATAACATGGCTTTAATGAATGCTACTCTCTCTCAACTTAAGAACCAGCAAAGAATTCCTCTGAGGCATTTGATGAAAATAGACCTTTTGACTCACTACTCAATTTCCTACTGTATATGCACAAGCACGTCTGCATGACGGTGTCTGCATTTACTTTAAAAAACTGAAAATGCTCAGAAGAAATCTTAGCAGTCTGATTTTAGAAGGTTTTCTTCTTGATGAAGAACATTTGTTTCATTTTAATGAAGAGAAAATAAATGAACTGCTATTGTAAGGAGACCCAAATAGAAAGAAGGAGTTGGGAAATTCATGGTCTAACATACAATATCTCATTCAATAATGGCTTATATTTCATTTCCAAGGAAGGAGTTTAAGGTTTCACTTTCACTCAAATACAGCTTCTCCAGAAGCAATCTTTTTGAAATCAGGAAGCTCAAATCTTGGTTCATAAAAGTTCTGGATAATTCCTTAATGAGAAAAACAAGTGGGCATTTGCCAGAGAACTCCACTTTCACCAGATACTTTTTCCTGAGGGCTTCAGCAGGGCCTTCTGTGTGTTCTGTTTCAAAACAAGAGGTGCTTTTTTTTAAAAAGCGGGAACAGCAAGCATCCTTAAGAAACAAAGCTATAAATTTCATACTGTATTAGTTTCCTCTTGCTGCTGTAACAGATTTCCACAAAGTTAGTGTCTTATAATCACACAAATGTATTCTTTCGTAATTCTGGAGGTCCAAAGTCAAGTGTCAGCAAAGTTTTTCTCTGTAGGCTTCTGGTTGGAAATCTATTTTCTTGCCCTTTTCAGCTTCTAGACATTACCTGCATCTTTACTCCTTCCTCCATCTTCAAAGCATATCACTCCAACCTCCAGTTCTGTCTTCACATCTCTTTTTTTCTCACTTTAATTCTTCTGCCTGCCTCTTAAAGGATTACTGTGATAACATCGAGCCCATCTAGGTAATCCAGCAAAGTCTCCTCACTTTAGAATCCTTAATTAATTCCACCTACATAGTCCCTTTTACTGTAGAAGAATATGTGCACAGGTTCCAGGGATTAGGACGTAGACATCTTTCAAGGGCCATTATACAGCCTGTCACCCATATCATGCAAAAATGTTATATGAGAGAGGGGAGAGTTAAAGGAACCCGAACATATCAAGCATCATATCCTCATCACTTTTTCTAGAATCTAAAACTTGTTCAGGTGAGTCAAGACAGCAAAAAGAATAATGGGATTATTGAAAATGCAGTATGCTGGGGATTTTCTCTGAGTAAGGCTATGGCTTGGGTTTTGAATCAGAAATAAAACTCTCATTCACATTGTGTGGCTACAGTATGATAACGTTTAAAGTTTTACCTTGGCCTTTGCAGTTACTGTTACAATAGCTGCTATCTGAATCTGTTCTGCTTCCCTCAGCTCCTAACACCTATGAGGAGTATCTCTTTTTGCTTTTTTTCTTTCTTTTTTTACAACCAAGACCTAGGTACAAATTAGACTAAAGAGTGAACATTAATAGAAAATCACTGGAAAGCCATAAATATCAAGCTGTAATTAAAATGCTCTGGCTTAAAAAAAAATCTATCTCCAAATTTCATGACTGTAATCAGTGAGATATGGGAATATAATTTCTTTCTAGCACTTGGGATCATGGGAGATGAATCAGCTTATTCCCAGTGCATCTGGGAGGCTCTGTTCACATCACAGCACAGACCTTAACCCTTCCATAAGACTCATGCTGTCCCTGCTTTATTCACATTGTCATAGCAGTGTTGCGGAGGAGTTTATTATGACACACATTTTCAAATGTTTTAAATCTGATGCAGTTTCCCCTCTGTGACATTCTGTCTCACACACCAATAGGGTGTTCCCTGGTTCTTTCCATCTCTTTCCAAAGACCTACAGCTCACCTATCACTGCCTAGAATGCTGGGCTTTGAAGGTTATACTCTTGATTTCAAATCATTTAAGTCTATATACTCTCTCTTGGCATGCAAGCAAAAGTACCAGATGGTATCATATCTGGGGAGAAGTATTGGTTACAAATCAAAGTAAGCTAGAAAAAGGTTTTTCTGGGAATTCAGAAATCAGGAGAATCAAGAGTTAAAACTCAACTTTTGCCTATAATTTAGTCTCTTGTGGCCAGATATTGTTTCCTGGAGGCTGTAAGAGAGACAATGGTTGAGGAAGATGGAAATGAGAAAATGGCCGCTGTGGGACCTCGCTGATTGTGAACTGTGCTACCACCCTGAACTACAGTCTGGGATGCAAAGCATGGGTTAGAATGCAATAATGGAGGAAGTCATTCTAAAATAGGAATGAGAGGGTATTGCTATAGAGCCCCTCACAGAGCTCAGTAACTCCACATGTACTTTCAGCTAGGTAGCATCATCTGAAGGGGAAGAGCCTGACCTACCCTTCCTTGTTGCCTTCCAAATTATTATCACCAGGGTCTGTATTATAGCTTAGAAAAGACATTTTCCATGGGCCTAATGCAAATACAACAATGACAGTGTTGGTTCATGTTGACAGCAGAAAACAAAAATAAGCAAATTGAAGTCTGCATATTTATTCTGCAGATGGATTCTGCCTGAATATTTCATTGATGACCCATTAATGAAGCAAATATGATGAAGTTAGTGTTTTTCAATTTCATTTCTTAGCAGAAAAGCAGTACTATCACACAGCAATATCACTGAGAAAGTATTTGGCCTTACTTTAATAATGGTTAGTTTTAGAAACAGAAATTCACAAAATGTTAGTTTATCATTTTGTTTGTTGGTATTCATGCTAAGGATATTAGCCTAGTCTCTACTTATTTTGAGATAGAAATACCTTGGGGACAGGGTTTGACAAAAGGCAAACCCTAATTATCAGAGTGTTTGAATAACATTCTTTGCCAGTAAAATCTTACTTTATGCTGATTGCCTCATGTAAACATCTAAGCCTAGGGATTGAACAGCTTAACTGCTATTATTTTTATCCTTGAGAAAAACTCTGAAAGGGAGTAACAAGCAATGTTATGCCCATTTTCAGTTACAGCAACTGAAGTACAGCATAAACAGAACCTAATGGTATATTATGTAGTCTAAATTATTGGACTTTTGATTTCAATTCTAAGTTCAGACAGCTTCTGACCTCCTTTCTCTTATACTGACCAACATATTATACCTATACCGACTCAGGATTAAAAGGAATGTAATATTGGCAAATGACATTTCTGAACAAGGTTTTAATTTCCCTTGTTGGCATGAAGCAGTGAAATGTCCCCCATAATGAGGCAGAACTGGAGCAGTGTGGTGGTACAAAGAACATGCGTGAAAGAGCTTGGGACTGATGCCGGAATCCAAAGTCTAATGGAAGGTTCAGCAGCCATTGTGGTTTTTTGCTTTTGGCAGTTCAAGCTATTAGAAATCTGCCTCAAGGGTGGAATAAATGCATCATCAAGTGTTAATAGGAAAATTAATATCTAGTTTAAAGAAGTAATAGATATTTTGAATGTTTTTTTGGCAAGTATTTATCCTACCTATTTAGTCCGTCTTTTATATCGAGTATATGAATGTGTGTGTGATGTGTGCTAAGATGTGCACATACATATGAGGTTGTAGGTGTGAATGGCTCAGTGGAAGCATGGCATTGTAGCTAAAGGGACTCTAGTATCAATTTACCTTGCTTTGTCTTTATTACCAGTATATGTAAGATGGACTTGGTAATCTTTTTCAAGAGTTTCAGGGTTGTTTTCATAATTGCAAGAGACAATACACATGATGTACCAATTACTATCCATTAAACTTGTCATTAGTATCAGTATCAGCATAGAATAGGACAAGGAGACAAGAAGAAAAATTAAGTTATTTGAACATATGATATCTTTGCAATAGGTCTTATTATTTAGCTTTGTATATGTGTGGCTTCAAAATATTTCTATTTTAATTGTCTCCAGTCCTAGCACAGTGGCCTGGTATATTGTAGGTGATCTAGAAAGGTTTGTGGAATGGATGAATGGATGTATGAGTGATCCAGTTTTCATAAGCTTCAAAGTCTTCTGTGGGATTGCATTACATTACAGCTCCTTTGCTTTCCAGTGCAGGCTTAATTCTCTATGAGACTTGTCCTCTTCATATTCATGATGGGCTTCTTTCCTTTGGAAATAGGAATCCTATCTGTTCTTGACCTTGGTTACTGAAGAGGCTGACCTATCCTTGCTGTCCTCCAAATTATTCTGCCATAATGATTGGAAACTAATAGTTGTACATAGTTTCTGTTATATCTACTTACACCCAGCCTTGTTCCAGAAGAGAATTTAAGGTGGCTCTCAAAGTTTCATAGGTTACAAAAGAAAAGAAATCTAAAAACAACACAGAGTAGAGACAGGAATCAAGAATGCTCGTAACAATTTGTCCTACTGTTACGACACTAAAGAGCACACATCTTCTCAAGAAACATTTCCTGGTCATTCACTGGGTTGTTGCAAAAGAGAAAGTGGAGCTGTGTGTGGGGTCCTGGGGAGAAGATTGTGCAGGGACTGGTTGAGTCTTTGTTTTTGTTGGTCTGCTCAGAATGTGGGTCAGCATAAGGTAGTAATTCCTGAGTTATCACTTGATCCTTTACAAAGAGGGGGCAATGGAAGCAACATGGCTTATAAAACTGCATTCCTTAAAGTAGTGAACAGATCAAGAAACAAAAAGAGAATATCTACTTGCAAGCTATACTGTGGGGGCAAGTTATTTATATACTTATAGGTTAGTATTGATCAATTAGCAAAAGTGATGTAACTATTCCAAAACTCTTAGGATAACATGGATTTTGAGTGTCGATCAGATGTGGTGCACAGACGAAGCTGAGTCTTCCTGTTGTGGCATGTCCACTCACTCTGGCCTTTTCTAAAGGGCTGCAATAGCCAGAAGACTGAATCACCCAGGCATAGGTAGCAGGGCCACTTGAAATCCCCACTCCAAGTCCATTCACTTGGACCTGCAAAGAGCTACAACCTTTTCTTCTAGGATGCATGAGCAAAGATGGCACCATCCAGTTTGGTTGTACTGGGGGCAGTTTGGTGAGACCAGTTGAAGATATTAACATGTGGTGTTTCTCCCTGCATTTCTTCACTTTACTACATTCAAGCAAGTGGCTTATGCTTTCTTATTCACAGAAAGTGTGTTTCTGGTTTCCAAATGTCTAAGTCCATGACAGAGAGTTAGGTTTGAAAGAGAAAACATTTGCCAGATTAAGCTGAGATTCTGCTGGCTTGGTGGGAAGTCTGGGGGTTCCCATGAGCCCTGCTCCCTGCAGCATCCAACACACATGATGGCCCTGTGGACATGGCCCTGTGATAGTGAAGGGACTGGATCCCCAGCTAGGGGTTTCCAACCTCTCTCAAGGTCTTCAAAGCCCCTGGTATGGCTTGAAAGCAGCAAAAATGAGGACCATGTGGCCTGGGACAGTCAGAGACAGAGGACCAATGATGGGCAGAATCATCTGTAATCATGTAGTAAACATAGACAGAAGTCTCTGACACTTAACAGTCTAAGACCCTGGGTTCTTGACCCAATCTCAGCAGCATCAGCATGGAGGGAGTGGTGAGGGAGTTAATATTGTCTGAAAATTAAATTTCCTGTTGGCTTGGTAGGAGGGAGTCCCTGGGTTGAAATTAATTCACAGAAAAATATTAACATGCTGTATGTCTTGCTACCTAAATTTGTGACCTAAGATTCTTACTTGGTTCACGTACATTTTGGAAGATGGAAAAGGGGTGCAGGAAGGACAATTCAGGCATCATTTCAAGATGAGAAACCAGCCAGCCAAAGCATGGAGACAAAGATGAGGACATATGCTTCATACTGCAAAGAGACATGAGTCTCCAGACTTAGCCATTCAGAGACTATGCTGATTTGATTTTAGAACAGAAGAGATTATTTTTATGAAAACAGGGAACTTGTTCAGTCTGGATTCTTTTCATCATTTTTGTTGTTGGTCTACCTCCACAAGAAAAGAAATTATTTATTTGCTTAAAAAGTTCCTCTTACCAGTATACTTATTTCTCAAAAGAATGATTAAATTGCTTTCCCACGTAGGGTTGGAACATGAGCGAATTTTATTAAAATTGAAGTGGAGTTTGGTAGTGCAGAGCCAACTTTAAAAAGGAAATTAGGGCTGTGAAATCATTCTTGTGCCATCATCTCCCCTCTGATGGAGGGGAACCCAAGGTAGCTCAATTTATCTCTGGGCTGAGGAAGGTGCAGATGTGTACATGGGAAGCTGTCAACTGACCACATTATTACTGAAATGTCATTATTCCAACCACAATGTGCACAAGTTACAGGACAGGTCTGTCTCATTATTAAACTATTGTCATTGAAACTTGTTTCATATTTAATTTTGATTTTTCAGAATAGAGTAAGGTTGTACAGAATATAGTCTCTAACTGAGCACATCATAGATATGAATTCTTAATCATGTGATTTGGAGTCAGTTGACTCATTCAGTAAACATTCCCTAAGCACCTACTCTGTGCCAGGCACTGTTCTGGGTGTTGAGGATAAGGGAGTGATGAACAAGATAGTCTTGCCTTTGGAAAGCTTATATCATAGAAGAGGAGAAAAAGAAACAAATAAGTATATGTTTAGTATGTCAGGAGGTAATACTTGCTACGAAGATAAGTCAGGTAAAAGGTGGAAAGTTGTGGTGGGTGCTATTGAAAGAGGTTAGGCAGGGATATTATTTGATAACTTTCAGTCATAGACTGGAAGAAAGTGATTAAGTGAGGCTTTGGTTATCTGCGAGAAAAATCAATCCAGGCAGAGGAAAGAGCAAGTGCAAAGGCCTGAGTGCACAGCTGAGGAACAATCAGGAGAACATTAAGGTTGGAATGGGCCAGATATTGAGGGCCCTGTGGGGGACTTTTCATTTTATTCTGGGTGAGTGAGATGGAGCAGGGTTTTGAGCTGAGGAGTGACATTATCTGACTTGGGCTTCCTAAGGATTGCTAGGGTTTCTTGGTGAGGAATAAACTGTAGGGGCACAAGTGTAAGCTGAGAAATATATTATTATAAGAAATAGTGTACAGTCAGTTCATGAGGACGATGGTGACTTGAATTGTGGAGGCAGAGATGGTAGCAGTGAGAAGCTGTAGATAAGCCCATGATGATAATGATGCAGTTCTCTCACATACAGAGCTTCTAATCTGGCGCTGTTCACTGTAGTGCTCAGCCTTGAGTTTGAATTCGGTACTGCCACTTATGCTTTCTTGATGCTGGCCAAGCTTTTCATCAGGGAAATGTAGATTGTGACAGTATCTGTCTTACAAGTTGTTAAGGAGACTGAATGGAAGACTTAGCACAGCAATGACTTTAACATTCTGACAGTCTATTTTATCACATTGGAGAGCATCAGGATTTTTGTCACCGTGTTTCTTTGTTCTGAACAGCTATTTTTAAATGGCTGGTGCATTTTTCCACTGATAGAGCATTAGAATTTAAGGAATATGTAATATAAGAACAAAAAATTGGCATACACACTTGTACTGAGAATTTATTTAGCATTAGCTTTCAGATTTTCAATAAAAGTTATATTTTTCCCTTTTAATTGGGGGCCCATTACTTTTTTTTCCTCCTTTTTGTTCTTCTAAAAAGAAAAAATAATCTTCCCTCCAATTTCAAAACTGGAAATCAAACATTTCACCTGGTCATGTATTAGAAATTTACTTTTTTCTTGTCTTACCTACTTCTCTCTGTCTCCTTACTGAGTTGTGAACAATATATCCGTTTATTTTTTTTGAATAACAAGCAAATACCTAATCATATGGATATTTTATATTTTTGACAATGGAAATACAAATTTTAAATCTGCCTTTTCTGAGTTTTTGATGAATGAAACTAATATTGCATATCATGTAGACACAACTTTATTAGCCTGAATGAGGCGGCAGTTGTCTTTACCACAGAGGCCTCAGCCCTTTCTAGCCTTTATGTGGCAGTGGGAAGCCATCACAGATGCCAGCACCAGCTCTCAGGGCCTATAAGCCCATGCTGTTCATGTTCCATTCAAGTCAACAAATCTAGTTCTTATCTGTTGTGTGCATAGCACCGTGGTAGGTTTTCTGCATAAAGCAAAAGAAATATTGAGTGCTACTCCTTTCAGCTTTTACCCTTATTGGAAGACAAAATTTACCTGCTTAAATGAGTCAAGAACAATGTTAGATAATATAAAGTAGATTGCTCAATAAAATTAAAATAATATGTCAAATGGAATACTACAAACCATGGATCCCAGCTCACCCAATCCTTGTGATCAGCATCAAAGAAAGAGCTGGCCTATGCTTACAAAAGGAGTGGTGAAAAGACTGGCCATCCTCAGTCCTGCTGCTGTCTTTGCCATCAACCTGATTATCAAGTGTCATAAGCCAGAGATTGCAGGGGCAGAAGACTGGGCCTTCACAATTCTAGGAACCAAAAAAAAAAAAAAAAAAGCCAAGTGCCTACTGCAATGTTTTCTATTGTTCAAAGAATGAGATTAGTCCTATGCATTCTGTTCACACAGCTGCCAAGTACCTCCAACAGGGCTTGTTGAGTGATGAGATTTCAGCAGAATCAATCTTGGCACCATCTCCATCTTCTACTCCCCCAATTTAATATAAAGAAGCAAACTGGAGAAGAATGAGAGGCCTCTTTGTGTAGCAGTGCAGTGGTCTTTCTCCCTTCACTAGTCCTTCTCAAGAGAATGGGGTGTTTCTCTCCCTGTCCCCAAGCCAAAAGGGAGACTCCAAGACAATCACTTATAAACTTGCCATAACTGTATAACATCCTCAAAATCCAAGATGGTGATGGAATGGCATCTTGATAGTTTTCAAGCCACTGGCTGCTGCCAGGGTGTGGAGGAATGGTCTGGAGAGAGACGGGTGATGTGCAAAGATATGAGGTATAAGGAGGTGTGAAAACAGGATTCCAGTTGGGCCTGCAGTCCCTGAACATTGAGCCCAAGGGGATGAATTTGCGAGTTACAGACTTCTGGGTGGGACAGGGTGGGTTTGCGCCAGAGTTGATAATAAGCTATCAGCTTATTTCATAAAGAGTCCTACCTCCTAAGAACTGTCTACCAGCATCCAGCTGCTGAGCTTCAAGAAAAGGAGCCAGGGAAGCAATTAGGGCCCAGATGTGGGGAGGACTAGAACTCTCCATGGGGAGGGCAGAAAGAAGACTTCTGTCCATTTTCCTCATTTTTTGGATCAACACCAGAAGCAGGTGCAAGCGAAAGAAGAGATGGTGTCTGAGGAGCAGAAGACCCCTCTTCTTCTCCTGCTTTTATGTGCCAGTAGCACTGGATTAGGGCATGGTCAGGGATGGAAAGAGATGAGAAATGTGAATTCAATATGAGATCAACATGTTGAAAGTAGCAGGGCTGAATCTAAGAAAGTGTTTTAAGAAAAGTGATTTAAAAGTCATGGAATTGAGCCAACAGAGGCTCAATGAAGCTATCACCCTGTGGAAAAGAGAGAAAGGGTTCCAAGAAGTTAAATTGAAAGTTATGAGTAGGAAAAATAAAACCAACTGATGTTTATACCCTAACAAGTTAAGCCAAGAGTATGTGTTGTGAGAAAATAGGAAAGGGAAAGATAAATTTTGACCAGAGAGTTATCAAGAAGGCTTCAAGAAGAAGGTGAGGCTTAAGTCCTACCACTGAAGGATAGGTTGTGGATGAGTGGTGTGGCAAGAACAGGTGAGCTGTGTGAGGTAAAGGGAGGACCAGACTGCCTGAAGCAGAGGCACAGGGAGTATGAGAAGATGCACCCATGCACTGACCTGTACCAGCAGTGCCCAGGTTTCCACGTGAGGAATTTGGCCTCCATCAGTAAGACAGTGAGAGTCATTGCATATTCTTTAGCACTGAGTGAGTGGTCCAGTAGGAAAGGTGCCTTTGGAAGATGGCTGGTATGTGTGAGAGAGAAGCAAAGATGCTCCTTAGGAAGTTATTCCAAACCCCTGGTGTGGGGCCAAGGGACACATCAACACAACTGTGACTTGTTACTCCTGAATCTTTCCTTAGCCCCATTTATTGACTATGAATAGTGCAGCATGCACCTGAGTCCCTTCCTTTTAAGCATTTAAGGGACTCAGTGGGTAGATAGGCTGTGCAGCCTGTTGACAGTTATCCATTCATAAGCTGTATTTCCCTACCCGGGCAGCAATCAGTTTTGGAGCACCACACTCATCACACTTTTTATTTATGTTACTTTTCATTCTCCTTTTATCTATAATTTTTAAACTGCTGTGTGCTCCCCCAACCTTGCCTTGAAAGACATTAGTAACTATGGGAACATGATGCTATTAGAATGAGCAGAGCTTAGTGACTTGGACAATTGCAGTGTTAAATTGGTTTTATCAGACAACTGGTAGTGTGGATGCTATTGCTGAGTAAAGCAGGCAGGTATTGTGACCACATTAACGTAGACCATCACCTCTGGTGGAAGACATGGATATTAAACTTAAGACAGAAATCAATACTACATCCTTATCTTTAAGAAGACATGTTTCCAGAGGTTTTAAATAGCATGAAAAGTGAACTATTGAGAGTTCTAGTAAGAAGGAGACCTTTCATATGCTAAACCCAACAAAATTTCCCCAAAATGTGTATATACAAATGCCCATTGTAGCTATGTCAAATATCTCATAATTCCAGCACTATGGGAGGCCCAGGCAAGTGGATCACTTGAGGTCAGGGGTTTGAGACCAGCCTGGCCAATACGGTAAAACCCTGTCTCTACTAAAAATACAAAAATTATCTAGGTGTGGTGGTGCACACCTGTAATCCCAGCTACTTGGGAGGCTGAGGCAGGAGAATTGCTTAAACCTGGGAGGTTGAGGTTACAATGAGCCAAGATAGCACCACTGCACTCCAGCCTGAGTGTCAGAGTGAGAATCTGTCTCAAAAAAACAAAACAAAAAAACTCATAATAATGAAATTAGTTCTATATGCATTTGAGTGGTCAAGTTCTACTATAATGAAAAAGATTGCTGCAAGCTCAGAGAGTGCAGGTTGATTGCTCATTTGGCCCTCTCCCCAATGTTTGTGGAAATTTCTCTCAAGGCAGGGAGGGTGTCAACAACTGCCTCTTCTGGCAGAAATGGTCACAAGCCTGGTTCCAGTCAGAACAACTAGCCCTGAGAACTTTGCTTTGTGAGCACTTCTCTCCCTGTCTTTTGTCTCCTCAACCCTGCACCTCACGCAGTATTGCAGACTGGATATTTTTGCTTCACGTTTCTGTTTCTTAGGAAGTATCAATGTTATTATACTTCCACAGCATTAGTAGCAAACAGCAATAGCTCAGATTTATATGTTTAAATGAAATCCAGTGAAAGAATTTAAGCAAATTCTGATTAACAGTAGACAGCATAAAAAAGGGCATATTCTTATCAATTCACTGACATATTTACTGGATTCAATATTTAAATGTACTAGAAAAAGGTCCAAAACATTTCCTCCCACCCCTATTTTTTGGCTACTGTGGTAGGCTGTATAATGATACCCCCAAATCCCTGGACTCTGTGCATGTTCATTGATAAAAGGAATTTGCAGATGGGATTAAATTTAGGATCTTGAGACAGGGGATTATCCTTGATTACCTGGGTGGTTCTTAAGTGTAATCACAGGTATCTTTACAAGAATGAAGCAGAGAGATAGTTGACTACATAAGAGCCAGACAGAAGGCAATGTGATGACAGAGCAGTGAGAGATTTGAGGATGTCACGCTGCTAGCTTTCAGATGGAGGACGGGGCTGAGAGCCAAGGAATGCAACTATGGAAGCTGGAAAAGGCTAGGAAATGGATTCTCTTCTAAATCCTCCGGGAGGAATCAGCCCATCTGCATCTTGACTTTAGCCCAGTAAAACTGAGTTCGGGATTCTGCTCTCCACAACTGTAAGAAAGTAAGTTTCTGTTGTCATAAGCCACTATTTTTGTGATAATGTGTTGTAGCAGCAGTAGGAAACCAATAGAGCTACCTGTCATCATGTTAAAGCATCAAGTTAAAACCCAGAAAATGGAGGGGAAATATTGTCAGTGTTTGAGTGACCAGAGTGTGGAGTGAAATTACTTTTTTGAGCACTGGCTCATTTCAGGATATTGATTTAAGCTCAAAGCCACACTTTTCCATGTAGCCTTCTTTCTCCATCTGGTTAGAAGTATTCTCTGTCTCTCGCCTCTGTGTGTTACACTCCCATTCCACCTATTTTCTGTCAGGCATAATTACTAGGTGTCTGGCACATAAATGTCTTATCTGCCAACTCATTAGTAAACTTGCGTAGGGCAGGGGTCCTGTCTATACATTCCTTTGATTCATACAACCAATATTTATTGAGCACCTGCTATATACTGGGCACAGTTCAGAGCACTTGAGGGGCAGAGTTGGAGGTGAGAGTCAAAAGGCAAAAATGTAAGTAAATGTATTTGGTATGTTAGGTGCTGTGTCAAAAATAAACTGGGATCAGGAAGGCAGTATTAACATCGATTGGGTTGTTACTATGTATCAGGCACATTACTAAGTGTTTACATTTATTTTAGCATATTTTTTTTTGAGGCGGAGTTTCGCTCTTGTTACCCAGGCTGGAGTGCAATGGCGCGATCTCAGCTCACCACAACCTCCGCCTCCTGGGTTCAGGCAATTCTCCTGCCTTAGCCTCCTGAGTAGCTGGGATTACAGGCACGTGCCACCATGCCCAGCTAATTTTTTGTAGTTTTAGTAGAGACAGGGTTTCACCGTGTTGACCAGGATGGTCTCGATCTCTTGACCCCGTGATCCACCCGCCTCGGCCTCCCAAAGTGCTGGGATTACAGGCGTGAGCCACCGCCCCCAGCCACATTTATTTTAATATAAAGCTCGCAACTTCTCTATGAAGTTGGTGCTATCATCTCCATTTTATAGGTAAGTAAAGTAAACTGAGGCTCAGAGAAGAATTTTATCAAAGGCCACCCAACCTGGCTGACTCTAGAAGCCAGTCTCCTCACTATTCTGCATTACTGCCTCCATCAGCCTATCTAGATAGGAAGCAGTATGAGCAGGATTGCCAAGGATGAGGAAGTCCCACGGCCCTGAGCCAAGATCTTTTACATCAGAAACATTCAATGCCAAATGCCTATTACCTGATTAAAAGCTTGTCATAAGTTAAAGACATATGACAAATGCATAAGTAACTTTAGTTCAAATGCAAATAATTAATTGCCCTTCAATTTCTATTGCAGGCTGAGCGCAGTGGCTCACACCTGTAATCCCAACACTTTGGGAGACCAAGGTGGGTGAATCGCTAGAGGCCAGGAGTTCAAAATCAGCCTGGCCAACATGGTAATACCCACATCTCTACTAAAACTACAAAAATTAACGTGGCATGGTGGCATAAGCCTGTAGTCCCAGCTACATGGGAGGCTGAGGCAGGAGAATTGCCTGAACCCAGGAGACGGAGGTTGCGGTGAGCCGAGATTGCACCACTGCTCTCCAACCTGGGTGACAGGAGACTCCATTAAAAAAAAATTCTATTGCAACATTTTTTTTTCCCCACTTTGTTCCTTCATATATTGCAACATTTTCTCAAGTCTCAAAAAAAATCTGGCATCATGTGAGCAAGAGGCAGGAAGCTGGTACATATTTTGTCAACAGGACAATTGCATTGCCAAATAATTACATGATATTTCCAAAGTCAGAAAATAAGTCAAAACTATGGCCAAAGGAAGGTGAGGGTTGTCTCAATGGTGCTATGGTGGTGCCTGCTTTTTCTCTTGCAGTAGCCAGCCTGCCTTGCCAATGCGAAAGGAGGTAATCATCACTGATCTGTAAGCTAGGGTGTGGGTACTGGGGTATATAGGCTATAGCACACTCAGGGGCTCTGGATTTGCCTCTATTTGATGATGTCACATTAACCAAACCCCTGAGGTTCTTAGGGAGCCCACCTGTTCACCACTTCCACAACCAGGAGCACCTTGCTCCCTGAGGTTCCTGGAATTCCTCCTGGCCTAGGGCTTCACTAACAAAACACTGGTTCTCATTCCAAGGATCTGTATCCTAGAATATTATCAAATATCTACTTACCTCCAAACTAATGTAAAGGAGTAGAATCCATCTTTTCTCTATCCCTTACAGAAGCTTTTATTTTTATTTCAATCATTACTATTATTTATATGTATCTCAACTGTAGCATAAACAAACCCAATTTAAGAAAAAAGTTTCTCATTACCTATTCATGTGGGATAAAGCCATTTTATAAAAATATATCTTCATATATTATCATATTCTCTAAAGTTATAAGTATGTCTTGTTACACAGAGAACTGACAATGATGAATACAATTTTCTTACTTTTTAGAATTGTTGAATGTGAATGTGGGGTCTTAATGTTTAGAATATATAAATTTTGAACTGTACATTCAAATATGGGAAAATGATTGTAGATAACCTGACAACGGGTTTGTATCATTGAAGAATAGTGGTACTCTAATCTACAGAATAAGTAAAAGAAATTCCGTGTGTGCACATTCACATACATATACATAAATATATACAGAGGGATCTACATCTTAATACTGTTACAAATGGTACAACTCAAAAAAACTAGTTTACATTTATGTAGCAGTCAAATCCTTTTAAGGTTGTTTCATATCTCTTTTCTCATTTTTATTCTTGCAAGAATCCTGAGGAGTAAGTGGAACGAGTCTTATTTCCTGCATTTTATAGATGATGAAGCCAAGGCACAGAGACACCAGGTGGCTTAGAAAGCCAACAACACCCAGCTAAGCAGTGATAAAGTCAAGTCTGCTCTTTACTGGGCTGGAAGCCTAGACTCTTTTCTTGACACCTCTGCGGAAAATCAACACAGTAGTGACTCTGTTATAGAATGTATATCATATTGCTTAAGAGCCTGGGCTGAGATAAGATCTGAGATCAAATCTTGACTCTAGCTTTTACCAGCTGTGCAATCTTGGACATGTCCCAAAACAGGTCAGTTTCAGTAGTTTTCAATCTACAAAATGGGAAATGATGATTGTACTCTACTTTTCAGAGTCCATAAAATAGATGGCACACTCAAAGTAATTGAGAGAATTTAACAAGGGATAAAAGTGTAGATAGAGTTAAGGGAAGTCAACAAAGGACAGTAAAGCATCCTGTGGGTAGCAAAGTGGCTCCCATCTCTGAAGAGGGGAGCAGCTGCCACCAGCTGAAGAGAGGGTGGTCCCTGTGGAAGAGGTCCCCTGCCAGGAGATAGGTAACAAATATGCCAGTCCTCAGCCCAAAAGAGCTCAAGCTGGGAAAAGAAATACCAGATTTTACCCTCATCTTACTTTGGGGATCTGACAGAAGCCAGAAGACATGGAAACTCCAATGATGAAATCCATAAAGGTCAGAGCCCAGGGCACAAAACAGGGTATAAGAAAGATGAAGAATGGATCTGCAGGAGCAAATGGAGAATAACCTGCACACGAACCCCGTTACAGGGTGGAAGCTGGGATGATTGTATGAGATAATATGAGAGAAATGTCTAGCACAGGGCTCGGAACATAAGTTCTCAATAAATGTTAGTTGTTAGCATGATTCTTCTTCTTCTTATTCCCGTTAATATTTGGTGGTGTTTTTCAGCTTCAGGGAGATATTTTTAGAATCTTGACTGAAAAGAACCTATTTTGATCTGGAACCTAGAATAATTATTCCACTCAGAGGTGGGATAGGTTTGTCAGCCATTGGAAATATAATTCTAGACATATCTATAGGACTAATGCATAGGCTTATAAAGGAACTTCTGCATGTACATTTTAACATTGCGTTTGGCAACAGTGTAGTTAAGATGATGTCAGGGTTTCCATGTGTCTTGCTATTTCCAAGCTTTTATGACTTGGCTATAAATTTTTGCCCTGACAGAAACTTGGCTTGCTGTATCTCAGCCTTTAGATGAAATTTTTTACGGAGAAAAACAATCTTTTAATTGTCTTTCACTTGAGTAATGGAATATATGTGTGTTCCTTGCGGGTGTAGATGTGTGTGTATATCCATCCATTAATACATGTGGTAATAGCTTTGATGTTTTGTCTTCCTTCTTCCCTATCTCGATGCCATTAACCCTGCCACTTAAAGGAAATGACTCAAAAAGATGACTCATCCGCCGTTCCACCTAGTGGGAGAGAAGAAACAAAGAGCAAAGGAGCAGGAAAAGGCATAAGGGAAAAGAATGGCTACATGACAGATGATTTACAGTAGCCCAGCAAATAATTTTTTAGTGTATTCCAGCCCTCATACTTTTCGAAGTCAGTTCCCATTGGGGCTGAAACATGTAACCATTACTCAGCACACACGTGCCTTCTTGGCTTAACTGGGAAGGAAAACATGAGTTAGCAAATAACATTGTAGAGCAAACAGGACCTTCCAGAATCTCATTACAGCAATATGCTCATTCCCATTCAACTGCTCAACTGAAACTTTAGGCAAGTATTTAGATATATAAGATTCCTAAGGTAGAGGTACTCCTGGTTATTTACAAAGCTAATCTGTATCTCTAGAATAAAAGCCTGCTGGAAAAGCAGTGACAGAGAGGTAAAAGGAACAGGAAGAAAGCCAAGGAGACATTGAGTGTGCTGGGTGTCATTCTTTCTGGAATAGTTCTGTCAAGTGAGAGACAGGAGGGCTAAGCAGGACAGAGGGCAGAAACCTTTGCTTTTTAATATCCATCCATAGCTCATGATTTTCTGCAACATGTGAAAATACTCAGTTTTCATTTTGTGTTGGATATACTTTTAGAATCATGGTTGTTAGAAATAAAGGTTTCTGAGAGATCATCACAAACTCACAGGCCCATAGGGGCCAGGCAGGCAGAGTGAGTGCCCACATGGGCCTCTCTGAACCTGGAGGAGCAGACCACATGCCCTATCCACAGGGAGTGGGTTCCCAGCTTCCCAGCAACTGTTGCTTTGTTGGAATATGGACCCTATGTTGCCAGATCTTCCAAATATCCAAGAGAAGCTGGAAATGTTCTCAAATGTCAACTCTATGAGGGCATGGACTTTTGTTTGATTGTAACTATGACCCTGGTACCTATAAGAGTGTATGGCACACAGTAAGCTGAATAAATACATGTAGAAAAGAAAGGAGACAAGCAAGTTGGATTTTTATGTAAATGCTCTTGAATTTTAATATTGACAAATAGATTTTTTTTTTGCATGCCTTAATTAAAAGCAGGAGCCCATTTCTGGGAGGAACAAACAAAACTCATTTCAGGGCTAGGTGCAATTTATCACAAGATGCTACTTTGCCATTGAATGTCTAGTTCTAGTTGTCTGTGCTGCAGACAAGAAGACCAAGGCCCCAGGACATTAATGACTTGTTAAAGGGTCACACAGATGATTAGTGGCAGAGCCAGTAAACCAGTTAAGTAACCTTCATCTTCAAATTTCCAATTTATAGCTTTTTCTTCCTTCATATCTTGCTACTATTTCAAAAATAAATACAAAAACAACAGAAGATCAATAAAGTTATATTCCCTTATAAGACTTTAAAGTATAGCCCAAAGCTTAAAAATTAAAAGATAAATTGCAAGGGAATATGGAACAACTTAGATACAGGAGGAATGCTTCCTCCTGTGATTCTCATGCAGTCAGCCTGGCAGTGAAATAAACTCTCCTTTCCTACATTTTGTCAGTTAGAATAGTCCAGGTTATGCTGCAGGAGCAAATAGCCCCAAGAACTCAGCAGCTTTAAGCACAAGGTTTAGTTTTTTCTTAAACTACATTTCTTTCGTGGGTTCACTGGAAGTTCACTCTGCGTTGGCCTTACCTTGGGACCCAAGGGGACATTGTCCATTGCTTTGGCAGACTAATTAAGAGGTGTGGCAAATGGTACACTGGCTGTTCAAGCTTCTGCCTGGAAGTGATGTTATCACCTCTGTTCATATATTGTTGGACCTTGTAAGTCACATGGCCATGCCTAACTTAAAAAGGGCAGGGAAGTACAATCCTACCATATGCTAGGAATGCAGGGCCCCAGAAACACTGGTGAATAGTGCTGTTGATTACCATGCAGAACTTCACTTGCAGAGCTCAAGAGCCCTTTGAAAAGACACCATTTTCCCTCAATGCATTCTTAGTTTTAGATGATGTCATGAAATGCACTGACTATACCTTTTTTTCCCTGAGACTAGTGAAAGGAAAACCAAATGTTCTGCTTATCAACCTCTCCTATTGAATATTCTCCCTTATGCCCTCTCTCTTTTAAAATTGTTCCAAATAACCTGGTAATCAAGTTCTTAACCAGATGGAAGGAAATGAAAACTTAGAAATACAGCTTAATTGTAAGTACCATGTTACTATTCTGGGTTTCCAAATAAGTATGCCATCTGCTTTGATGAAGTCCAGTTTTAATGTGGATCATACAGACCTTCTCCAACTTCATGAGAATCCTGTCCACATAAGCAGCCTGCACACTGTGGGCAGGAGCAGAGCTAGGTCCATCCAGGAAAATGAAAAATGTTTTCAGAGACATTATATTTCCTTTCTACATTCTCTGAGGACTCCCCAGGCCATCAGACAGCACTGTACACAGAGAGTGCTCTGTAGACTGCAGGCTTAGCTACTGTGTTCTAGCTGCATGGATAAGAGAAATTTTGATTTGTCAATAATTGAGTTATCCTCAGTTATGCTGCCCTTAATCAAAGCAGACTATTTTCTCTCCTTAATTTAAACTGCGAGCTCCTCAAGGGAAATATATTTTCCTTAAACAAAACAAAGGCTTACTTGTTTCTGCACTCTTACAATGTAACATAATCCTACACAAAAGATTTATTAAATGAATAAATGAATGAATGAATGGTGCAAGCAATTGATATATGCTTAAACATGCTAAAAGAAGTTCTTTGCCCAAATATATTTTATTTGAGGACAGTTTCCTTGGAATTGAGAAAGTGGTGAGGCCCATACAGAATTCTTGGTATTCTCATTGTGTATAATTCATTTTCTTTTTTTATTTTTTTTATTTTTTTTCCCCATTTATTTATTTTATTGCATTTTAGGTTTTGGGGTACATGTGAAGAACATGCAAAATTGTTGCATAGGTACACACGTGGCAGTGTGATTTGCTGCCTTCCTCCCCATCACCTACATCTGGCTTTTCTCCCCTTGCTATCTCTCCCCAGCTCCCCACCCCCACTGTCCCTCCCCTATTTCCCCCCAACTGACCCCAGTGTGTAGTGCTCCCCTCCCTGTGTCCATATGCTTTTGCCATTTCCCCCACACAGAACATTTGGGAGATCTCAGAGAAAAGCTAAAAAGTGGGAAGTTATCCCAGCAGGACTGTGTCCAGTGAAGGACTGGCATTGTGGGAGGCAGAGGGGAGAGTACCAGGAATGTTGCTGAAAGAGCTCTTGTTGTTCCCTCTGTCCTCATTGCTCTGGGCTTTCCTATAAAGACACCTCCACAAGGCCTGTCTGTGGGCTTTGGGAAGCATGGGGAAGCTCCCCTCTCCTTACAATCATGTGTCTACATCTGCCTCCTGCTGCAAGCATCCCTGGACTAGAGAAGAGCATGTTATTTGCTAATAATAATAGCAGAATAGGTCAGCATCAGTGCCTGGCCCAGCTCAAGCGCTTGCTTGTCTACTTTCTTTTCTACATGCATTTATTCAACGAAATTTTTGAGAGCTTACTGTGTGTCATACACTCATAGGAACCAGGGTCACACTTACAAACAGACAGAACTCCAATGTTATTTGCTAACAATAATAGCAGAACAGGTCAGCACAAGTGCTTGGCCTAGGAAAGCGTGGATGCTGGAGCCCAGTAAGAGGAACTTTTCCCAGACTGCTCTCTGTAGTACACATTTCTCCTTTCTTTCCATTCACTTTAGAAAAATACTCTTTAGAGCGAATGTTCTGTGCTGGACATGGCTTTTTGGTTAAGATTCCTGAATTCCCTGTCTCAAGAATGGCTGTTGTTTGGAGAAGCATAGGGAGTGGAAATGTAGTGTGTAAGCCAATCACACCCAGAAGAACCAGTGCAAAAGCAAACAGAGACCTTCCTATGTGCAACATGGGTACTATTGGCCCATTATATCCTCAAGTGCATGGCTGAGGCACATACTCTATTATCTCATCCTAAAGATGCACAAACTCAGAGTTCAACTTGTCAGTACCAAAAGCTACTGAGTGATGGTATTTGAACACACATAGTGCTGCTCTAGCACTCTCAGCTGCGGTACTATGCTTTCTTCTCTGCATCCTTTTTCCCTTCTGCTTCCGGTTTTTCTTTGCAAAGGTATACATTTCAAAACAAAGATTTATGTGGGTATTTTGGGAATGCATATACCTTTTATAAAATTTATAACATTGTTTTAATATCAAAATGCATTCTGAGTTCCAAACTCTCAGCTTGCAAATAAACTTTTGGACCTCACTCTATTTATAAGCTAGATTTTGTTTTTCATTTTTTAATTTCATTTTAAATTTTAGATAGTTAAAACAGCATTTTAAAGAAACCAGACACTCTGGTTCCAGAAAGTCAAGATCCTCTAACATTTCTTAGAATTTAAAAGATAGATCTGGCTGGGCTCAGTGACTCATCCCTGTAATCCCAGCACTTTGGGAGGCTGAGGCGGGTGAATCACAAGGTCAGGAGTTTGAGACCAGCCTGATCAACATGGTGAAACCCCGTCTCTACTAAAAATACGAAAATTAACCGGGCATGGTAGCACATACCTGTAATCCCAGCCACTCAGGAGGCTGAGGCAGGAGAATCTCTTGAACCCGGGAGGTGGAGGTTGCAGTGAGCCAAGATCATGGCACTGCACTCCAGCCTGGGTGACAACAGAGCAAGACTCCATCTCAGAAAAACAAACAAATAAACAAAAACAAACAAAAAAAAGATCTTAGAAGATGCATCTTACTTGTTTGTTATGTTCCAAAATCAATGCATCCAGAGAAAATTAGGTGCCAAAACTGCCCTTGAAAATAGGAAGGCTCCACATTAAAGGCCAACTTACCACCTCCAATGTGGGAACAAACTATGGTTACTTCTGCTAAACATGAACAAGTGCGCAATTTCAGGATCCCTTCAGCCCAGTGAGACACTCACTCGCACAGCGAACAGCAACAGTCACAAAGGACAGGGTCCAGCTGAGCCAACACAAAGGGCAGATTCTCCCAGCTCATGCTTGTCCCAGAACAGTTCTTAGATGAAGGAAACCACCAACAGAATGGTTTTAATTATTCTCCTATTGCTTTTCTGTCCTAGTGTGTTTTGTTAAATTTGAATATGTTAAATGAATGTTTGATGTGACTGAACTCAAAATATGTACAGTCAGCCCTTTGTAGTTGTGGGTTCTGTGTCCAGGGATTCAACAAACTGCAGGTCAAAAATATCTGAGAAAAGTTAAAGAATAATTGCATCTGTACCAAACAAGTACAGGCATTTTTCTTGTTATTATTCCCTAAACAATACAGTGTAACAACTATTTACAAAGCATTTACACTGTATTAGGTATTATAAGTAATCAGAGATTATTTAAAGTATACAGGAGGTTACATGCAAATAGGACACCATCTTAACTTGAGCTTCTTATATCCGTTGTAGGTCCTGGAACCAGCCTTGCAGAGAGACTGAGAGATGGCTATATACAGTGAGGCAGGTCACTTAGGGCTTGAGAGTGATTTTAAGATAATCACAAAAGCATTCTAGTTTTTATTCTTTTACCTGCCTCTGTAGAACACTTTAATATTTAACAGAGCCACCAGATTCCAAGGGATTCCCTTTAGAAATGCAGTATTAAGAGATGGAGGCATTACTGCCTGCTCCAAGTGCTTCTGGGGTTCTGCTGTCTCTCCCTAATGAGCCTCTTAGCTCATGTCAGACCTCGGGGTTTTTAAGTCCACATATCTGAGGAGACTGCACTGTAGCGAAAGCTGCTTGGATTTTGAGTGATCAGATCTTCTTTTATTAGAAGATGATGCTACCAAAGTGCCAAGAAAGCTCATATTTTAAATTATTTTTCCAAGATGTTGAATATGAACCAATCAGCAACACCTTTCCACTAGCATCTGCTTGGTGCACTGATCAGTAGGTCCTTTGACTTAATTGCAGTCTTACCTTCAATTATTTGACTCCTAAATTCTTCTTAATTTTTTTAAGATTTGGGGCTCACTTATGTAGGAAATTAACTCTTTTATTACCCATATTAGTGTTTAAATATAGTGGTTTTCAGGAAAATTCTTTAGGTAAAGTGGTAGACTTTAAGGACCAATGACTGGAGTGGGTTTTCAAAGTATCCTTTGAAACAGCATAAAACTGAAATACTTGTACTCTTCCATTGGTATTCAGGGGAGAAATGACACTTGCATTTATTAGACTTCTCTTTTATCCAATGTATACAGATTTGTATGTATTTACATCAGTCCAGTAGAACTTCTTGCCATAAAACTGTAAAAAAGCTTAACTCAATCATTCATGTACTCGGTTTATCTTCATTCTGTCTACACATTGACCCCTACATCCTAAATCTGTCTTTCAGCCATTAAAAATAGTACTAGAGAAGTATTTTTTAAACAAATCCCTTGATCCTTTGTGAGATCTGTGTCATTCTGAAGAGAGAATGTGAGGTGTTTCTTTTATGTCGGTAAAGGTTGAGTTGCCATGGTAATGACTTATTGTGCAATATTGGGAGATGTGCTTTAGGAACATTGCACTTGGCAACCCCGTATTGGGTTCCTGTTATACAGTCTTGGCATACCTTGACTTTTATTGGTCCCAAACAATCTTTCCATCTTTTATACTAACAGGAATTTGCATTTCTGGTCTAAAGCTACCTTTTCACTGCTTCATGTTGCTTTTAGAACAACCAAAAAGAGAATCATTATGGAAATGGCTCTTATCAGGTATGATAGAGAAACAAAGTTCTCGTGATTTTTACAGCATTTAAAACATGTAGAGTGCTTTGCTTTTAATTTCTTCAGTTATGCATTGTTACTACTTATTAAAACCAAGGGACATCACATAGAACAATTATCAAAAACCGGAATAATTTTTTTTGCATTTTTTTTTAAACATTTGCTCTCATTTCCTCAGGACAGCACATACATTTTATGAAATTACATGAAGAATTAGGTGTGCTTTTAGGATATGATCAGAAATGTGAGTCTGAATTAATAGAAAAGTTGAAAATAATCTAAGTCCTGCTATATCAGCATCTTTTTTAGCTGAATGAATAGACATGTATTTTCACTTAAATAATGCAAGTTCATCATGTCTTTGGCAACAGTTTAGCTCTCACAAGCCTTTAGAGACCAAGCTGTATTTTCTAAGTTGTGCTATATTACAATGCACTTTAATTAGGAAGCATAATAGATAAGGAGAAAGTGATTTCATTAAGACCTTGCTCTATAATTTTCATTCTTTTTTAGGAAAATGTTGCCCATGTATGTTTCCCATGAATTGGTGCCATTTTAATGATGATGTTGAACAGGTTTTTCAGAGGACACTTCATTTATTCATGCATTTACTCATTCAGTAGATACTATTGAGCACCTACTTTGTGCCAAGGATGATAATTTGATGCCACACACTCACCTGGCTGATGGAGTTCTCAAGTTCAGAACTGATACCAAGTGCGACCCAGTGGTCATAGGCCACCCCTATTTCCCAAGCTTTGCTAGTTTGGGGACTTTTCCTCAGACCCTCATGGTCATATTTGTTTTTCAATAGCTCTTTATCACAGTATCACTCATTCACTCAACTGGCATTAGTTAGGCCAGGATTTCTACCATGCTCAAGGAATAAAAGACCAGGGTAGTCCCTGCCTTGCTTAGTCCAGATCCTTTGGAATCCAATTCTTAAGAGTGTGAGCACAGAGGAGCTTCTTATTAACCCCACTAAAGTCACAGGATTTCTTTGGAATCCAATTCTTGAGAGTGTGAGTACAGGAGAGCTTCTTTTCTTTAATAATCCCACTAGAATCGTAGGTTTTTTTCAAACTCTTTCATCTCTTCAATTCTCCCCTCCCTTTGTTCCTCCAAGCAAGGCCTTATGAGAGTACAATTTCTAAAAACCGCGGCATTGAACTTTATTTGTCCAAGGGTACCCAATAGTACATGGAATAACAACTTTCATTTATGGTGGATTCATTATATGCCAGATATGGTGTGAAATATTTTATACATACTGGCTCATTTAATCCTCACAAAAAACATGTGAGGTGGATACTACTATCATTCCCATCTTACATATGAGAAAATCAATGTTCGGAGTAACTGTTCTGAGGTCTCTTAGGTAGACAAGTGAAAAAGCTGAGTATCTAAACCTAATTTTGTCTGACTCTAGGGCTAAAACCTCCTAAATTTTGCAGTAAAATCATAATTACTCCATAGCAAGTTATGGGTCCCACTGTAGTATTTATTCTCTTTTAAAAACTGACATCCATGACACTATTTTTGTTATACTTTATTGAGATGCACATGTCTCTTACTTTTAAATCTCTTCCAAAGTAAATGTAATTCATAGACCTAGGAAGGGGAAGTGGATACTATTATTTAATAGATTTCAGAAAGATTTAAAAATTAAATAAAGAAACAAGCATCTTTCCTTTGGATATTTCTACCATGTTTGTAAAAAAAAATTTATATATTAATAAGCGTACATTACAAATAACATTTTTATATTAAAGAATGTAAGGGTTCAGCATAACGTGAATGTCTGAGATATGTATTGCCAAATTACCATACTGGCCAGGTATGGTGGCTCACACCTGTAATCTCAGCTCTTAGGGAGGCAGAGGTGAGAGGACAGCTTGAGCCCAGGAGCTCAAGACCTCTCTGGGCAATATAGTAAGACCTCATTCTCCACAAAAAGGAAAAAAAAAGATAAAATTGTCATAACAACTCAGGAATGCACATATATTTTATTTATTTAACCTAATTAGGTTTTTTTGTTTTTTGTTTGTTTGTTTTGAGATGGAGTTTCACTCTTGTTGCCCAGGCTGGAGCACAGTGGCACAATCTCAGCTCACTGCAACCTTTGCCTCCCATGTTCAAGTGATTCTTCTGTCTCAGCCTCCCGAGTAGCTGGGATTACAGGTGCATGCCACCATGCCTGGCTAATTTTTGTATTTTTAGTAGACACAGGGTTTCATCATACTGATCAGGCTGGTCTCGAACTCCTGACCTCAGTTGATCCACCTGCCTTGGCATCCCAAAGTGCTTGTATTACAGGTGTAAGCCACTATACCCAGCCCTTAATTAGGTTTTATAATTGCACAAAACAAACTTCTCATATTTTCTCAAGTAAGGTGGGGTTTACTATAAGGATACCCATAAGATAATGAATCATGTATGACAAGAGTCTTATAGGACTCCAAGGAAAATAATCATAGAATAGCCAGTTCTCCCCTAAGTTGAATACTAGGCACCTCTAGAAACTTCAGAAGCAGGAGTTAGTGCATCATGCTTCAGGTGCTTCTCCTCCAATCACACCCAGCTATTCTGGGAGTCTGCTCCCCTCTCCTGCATCTCTGACTTGCTTATTCATTTCTTCTTTCTTATATTTTTTCCCTATTGCATTGGATGTGCTTGTTTATAACCCCTAACTATCTTTGACATGACATCTCTAAACACCTCTTAAGCTCCTGCCCTACCTCTTAACAACTTCATTTCCTCAGGCTATTCTAGCTAAAATTTCTATGAGAGAGGATCAGATATGCCCAGTTTATAACCATTATCTCGGTCTAGGCAGAGTTCTGACCATATGTCATAGAATACTGGCAAATAGATATCTCAAGCCTGTAGGGAGGTGCCCACTCTGATGAAAGTATCTTGAGACACTTTGAGTGCCCAAGAGTAGTAATGGCAAGGAATGGGATTCTCGTGATGAAAAACATGACATTCTCAGAATTCTTCAGCAATGCATTCTACCCTGACTCTATGAGATCTGGCATCTGGCACCTTCTCCAACCTCAATGCTTATCACTACTCTCCCCATTCAGCATACCACAACTGTGATGGAGTCTCACCATTCCTCACTGCAGCACACTCCTGCCTGAGGGCCTTTGCACTTGCTATTCTCTCTACAGGGAATGCTCTTCTCACAGCAATCGGCATGGCTCCCTTCTGTACTTCATTCAGTTCTCTGCTCAAATATTACCGCCACCTCGAGTACTTGTCTGGAAACACTGTTTAAAGTAGTAATCAGTGTCATTGTCTATCTCCTCACCCCATTTATTTATAGCATTTACAACTACTTGGTATAACTTTATATCTTTATTTAATTATTTGGGGTCTTTTTTTGTCTTCTCCCATTAGAATATATAATTAAGAGTAGAGAGAACATTTGTCATGTTGTAGCTTGGAATCCATGCCCTGAAAAGCAGGTAAGAAACAGCTGATGGCTGGGCGCAGTGGCTCATGCCTGTAATCCAAGCACTTTGGGAGGCTGAGGCAGGTGGATCATGAGGTCAGGAGTTCAAGACCAGCAGGTTCAAGATGGTGAAACCCTGTCTCTACTAAAAATACAAAAAAATTAGCCAGGCATGGTGATGGGAACCTGTAATCCCAGCTACTCAGGAGGCTGAGGCAGAGAATTGCTTGAATCTGGGAGGTGGAGGTTGCAGTGAGCTGAGATCATGCCACTATAATCTAGCCTGGGTGACAGAGTGAGACTTTGTCTCAAAAACAAAAAAGAAAAAGAAAAAGAAACAATTGACAGGAATGCTGGCTCACAACTCTGTATGTAAGTAGGATTCTCTTTGCAAAGTTTACTACACCAAATTAGAGATATATTTTTTTAAAACGTAGTTAAGGCAAATGTAAGAGTAATAACAAAATAGCATGCTTCTATGGCTGGGATTCAGCCCACTGACGTATTCAAGATTCAAAAAACAGCAGAAGAATTTTTGTGTTAATATCAGGTACTTTATATCCTTCTTGATTGGAGACTTACAATTCACCTTAATCTGCCTAAATAGACAGGAATGCATGTGTTGAGGCCATATAATCCAAATTCCTTGTCTTTGAGTAGATAATACTACCTTGGAACGTGGCTTGAAAGGCATTTTCTCAATAATGTATTTTTTAAAGGATGATTCATGAGATAGATCAGTATATATTAATTTCTATATGCTAATATTAGTATACTTTGAGAAATATGATTTTCAAGCCATACCTAATAAGTTTGATATACCATTAATTTATTAACACATATATAATGGGTACTGTGTTTCACATATTGTATTACTGATGCAGATACAGTATGATGGGCCAGATCTGGGGCTTACATAAGTAAATCATGGCCCTATCATCAAGCAACCATTCATTCTAGAATGGGAATTGGAAATATGAACAAACAGCTGAACATCTAGGCTTATGGGATCTATTAGAGAAATATTCCAGGTTCAGAGTTGGCACAGGGTAGAAAGTGGTCAGCTGTATCTTGTAGTCAGGGGAAATGGAAAAGAAAGATTAAAAACGTTTTGGGAGATGATTAAGACAACAAAGGTGGCAAGCATTCCAGATAGGTGGCTTTCTTCATTCCTGCATATTTCCCTTGTTTCAAGTTCTTGACTCTCTATCACAGCTTTATGTTTCCCTCTGGCACTCACCCAGCATTTATTTCCCCAGTTATGCATAACTCTTATCTTTCCATGTGACTTCCATCTGGGTTCTCATGTTGTCTAGCTCCTGACTCCATGGAATTATGCTTCCTACACCTGCCCACAACCCCAAAATTCTAGCCCAAGAGCCAACATTCCTTCCCATCCACACTTCTCCATACCTCATAACATGAAAATTTAGGCAAGAACAACACGGACAAAGAAACAAACACACAAAAATGCTTGGCCTATCCGGGAGCTTCATGTTGTTTGGAGTGGGGTAGTAGATAGGAAATAAGGACTATGGTAAATGAGGCTGGATAGTGGAAGCAGATCATGAAGGGCTTGTGATACCATTTAGAAAGAGTTTGGGCTCCATTCTAGAGGCCATGAAGAACTGTGGAATGTTTTTGAGGAAGAGCTATAGCAGAAGCTTGGAGGTTGGATTGGATGGAAAACATGTCATCTTCTAGAAAAACTACAATGAGATAATCACCTCTTCTAGACAATGATCTTATATTAACACGTCCAAATCTACTAGATTTCCCAAAGTATTGTCTCATCTTTGGCACATGTTGCTATCGTGGTTAAGTCTTCTGGATATGAATTTGATGCACCTTTATTATTTGGCTTGGTCACCCCTATCCTGTAGTTATGTCATTATTGCATTAAATACTACTAATTAAAAGACATAACTGTAATTGAGTTGAGTTCCACCAAGTTAGTTTCAGCACATTGTTGCAGCTTGTCTGTTCTTTCTAGCTGTAGGCCATGTACAAATTCCATAACTGCATCTTCTGTTCTTTGTAGAATTGTTAATAGAGTTGTTGAACAGAGGGCAGTATAGTATAGAACTGCGTTGCACAGCAGCATTAAGGATTTTTCTCCAGGAAGAAATTGATCTATAATTCAACAGTCTTTGAGTAAGTTCTTCAGTCAGCTACAAAGCCACTGGGCTCCAGTCTATCTGGTGAGCCTTTGCCTTGTTGAAATGGAGGTGTTTGATATTTGTATTATTTCTGTAGTCTACCAATCTATTATAATATATCATCTAGATATTTGGTATCCAAATGGGAAATGAGTCTACCTTTTGATATTATCAGAATTTTCTATAGTCCTTTTCTAAGTGGGAAGTTATGATGAGGTTTAAACAAAGTTATTTTGCTGCACTTTTTTTTTTGCTAGTGATGACCCTGTATTCAGCCAGTCAACTTGAGATCTCTCATATCTTCCAAGTGAGTAGAATTGAAGACCAAAAACATGAAATTCTTGACATTAAAGATCAAAATGTCAAGAGGCAGTGAAAATTTGAAATGCCCTGAGATCAGACAGAGTTTTTCCCCATCTTCCCCTTTCTTCTGCCACACCCTATTATGGACACAAGATAAAGGCACTCTGAGTTGGAAAGGGGATGGAGAAATGGGAAACAAGAGAATGAGATGATGGGGCCGGGGTGGGGGAACAGGGGCTGATTTCCTGCCTACAATTGTTCAAGTCAAAGAAAAGGATGGAAATCGACTGAACTCTTTCTACCTTTAGAGATCTAAGAGTAGAGGGAGCTCTGGGAGAGAACCACCCCACAGCTGGGCATTATGCTCCAGTGGCATGAGGTGGGAATAGGTTCGATAGTAGACTAGGAATGACTACAACAGGCCTCTTGGACTGAGAATCCTAATGGGGCCACATGGAGCCATCTGTGGCCTGAGAGAAGTGAGGGAGGGCAGCTAAACTCTCCCAGTGTCCCAAGTGATGTGGAAATTTAGCTAAGGAAGAGAAAGAAGCTGAAAAAGGAAGCCATTTCACTCTTGCCAAGAAAAAACACCAGCGAAGAGAGCCACAGGGATCATACAATAGAAGATGGTAGAAAGACCAGACCAGAGGCTCCTAGCAGATGTGGATGTACACACAACTCTCCTTTGAATATGTTCTATTAATCCTACATTTCAAGGGAGTCCAGGCCAGGTAGGGTTAAGATTTAGAAGTAAATGCTTTCCTTTTTCCACACTTGCATTTACATAAGCTCAAAGCTTATAATCAACCCCACGGAAAATGGGGTAAAGAGAGAAAGGAATCCTGAATGAAACAGAGTTTTAATTCCAAAATAACTTTGGAATCATGAAATTTCATTGATTTTCCTAAATATAATTAAATTTTCTGAAAATGAGGCCTACAGAAAAATTTTAAAACTTGTTTTTTCACAAACTTAGGTATGTAAAATATATCCCATCTGCCACACTTTTATAATAAAGGGAGGAGAAACAATGAAAAGTGAGGAAATTGGACTTTCTGTAGCTTATTATCAAATCCATGTTGGTGGCTAATAATAAATTGTAACCTTTTCCTCAATTAAATGCATATCCTTAGCCTAGGAATCAGCATTCGCCTTGTCAGTGTTGTTTCCAGGGCCCATTTCTTCCCAGTAAAAAAGAAAAATCAGGGCAGCATCAGCCTGTTTGCACCCTTTAGACACTTCTCCTTACCATGGTGCTCTCAGGGTCCCAACAGTTTCCAAAATCCAGGTATCTGCACTCCTGGAAGATAACCAGAAAGGCTTCCAAAACAAAATTCTTTTACAGTCACAAGGGCATTTTACTCTGTTGCCCCCAAAGCTGGGTCTTAGTTCCACTTTGAATCATTTCTTCTGACATTTTCATCTTGAGACTATTTTCACTTAGTGGAGGAAGATGAGCTCAAAAGGACATCTCAGCAATTCTGTTCCTGGTTGTCAGTAATCACATTACATCACCTGTCCCAAGCAGTGACCATTCTTTCATCATATCCCTAAGACAATCCCTGACCCAGGTAGATGCAAAGAAAATCTCTGTTGAGTGAACAGAGCTCCCAGCATGTTTTCTGTGGTCCCTGAGCCTTTTCTATTTGTCTTTTAGTGCTTTTGGTCTTCCCAGGGCACACTGCAGGCTTTCTCAAAGCTTCCAGGCCTTTCAGGCTTTGTAGCAAAGCACTTGGCATTCCTTTTCTAGGTTGCTATTTTGGTGTTCCTCTGATGGAATGTTCCCCTTATATCTTATTAAAACTACTTTCTAAAAACAAAACAAAACAGAACAAAAAAAAAAAACAAAAAACAAACAAACAAAAAAAACAGTTGTGTGCAGGGAAGGGAGACTGAACCTCCCTCTCCTCATCCTGAGCATAGCCATCACCTTAGCCCAGGAAGAGGTTCTCGTGGCTGTGAATATGGCTCTGGCCTTAGGCTGGAAAGGGGCTCTTTGTCCATCACTGATTAATCAGTCATTGGAAACCTACTCCTAGGAGCCTTGAAGTGACTGACTGGTTTGCAAACAAATATTTTTAAACCAGTTACTTAAAACTATACTGAGATCCTTTTCTGAACACCTAACAGCACCAGTGATCATGTAGATGTTCTAACAGTAGGAAACATACGTAGTCCTGTTTGGAATGGTATTCAGAGATAACTAGCGAAGAATGGAGCTGAAAAATGGAAAAAACCAGGAGTGGTGGAGGTGGTTATTATGCAGATCAGTGGTTCCCAATCAATGGACAGAGGTCCAAGCTGATTGAGGGAGAAGATTCTAATAGCGCAAGGCAAAGTGAGTAAAATAAGAACAAAGGAGTAAGCTGTTTTTTAAAGCTAACCATTCAATGTAAAATAATACCCTTTCATTTCTTCTTAAGAGAATTAAAAAAAAGTTTTGACATATAGACACATGTAATTTTACATAAATGAGAGCATATAAATGATTTTTAAAGTGAAATTTAGAGTATTTTCTTCCACTTTTTTGTAGTATTACAATGGCTTTTTAAAAAAAATTATGAAGCCCTGATAATAGCTGATAGTGATGGACATTTTGCTGCATGTTAGTTATGTCCATGTTTGGCAAAATAAAAGTTAGCAATTTTATGTCTATTTCCCAAATTCTTTTAGATTTCTTACTTATTCTTGAAATCCAGACATCTGGAAGCCCCTGGTGTTGATGAATTCCCCATGAACCAAGTTTGACAGCAGGGGGTCAAATTTCCAAAAAGTCTTATATTCTGAAACCTACCAGGATGAGCCAGACAAACATTAAAAAAGGGGATGTATATCTACACACAAGTCAGCAGTGGCCTGGAAATTCTCCCTGCTCTTGTCAGAAAGTGCCTGAGCTCAGGATATCTGAGGCTGGAATGCACAGGACTTCCCTGCAGCCTTCCTTTAGTTCATCACATGTGAATATCTACTATAACTAAGTGCAATATATCTTGATTGGAATGCCTCTTGACACATTTTATACAAAAATAAGCCATGAATAGTATGTGGGTTTTTTAATTAAAATGAATTTGGTAACCAAAAAATTATTCATTTCTGGGCTTTATGTGTTTGAATTCTGATTTGAATGGTATGTTTTATAATACAAAACATTAATGAAAGTTATACATGAATTAAAAGGTCAGGCATAAGTAGTTTGATGCCAAGATTTTCTTGCTTTCATACAAGTATCCCACCCCTTCACTAAATTGTTTTTACCAAGTTTAGTTATCTAATTTCTTTTCATGAAGTAAAATCCTTTATACTCTATTCCTTTAACCCTCTCAGTTGTACTGTATTTACCCATAAACTTGTGCATTATATTTACTTGGAACTGGTTTGTTGTAGAATAGTGCTCCCCCTGGTGTATGGGTTAGTTTCAACCAGCATTTGACAATGTTCATTGTGGTACAAGCACAGCTTTTCAGTGTTTTGACATCTGCTATGAACAATGTCTCCACCTGCCAAATGGGACCAAGGCTTACATACTCAATAAAGTTCCACCTTCCCTAGAGATGCAGTAATTTCCATCCAGCAATCAGACCACAGTCAGACCAAGATATCTGAGTTTTCTTTTAGAAAATGTAACCATTGTGATACAAACCCATTGGCTAAAAGTTTAAAGTGATAATAAAATTGTGGTTGATTGTTGTGAAAACGTCCTTATCCTTAGGTACTTGGTACCGTGTATGATTTGAGAACTCCTCTGGGGAGATCAGTTTTGCCCCTGGATTTTATGATTGTTTATTTCCTAGTTCCCATAACGAACTTTAGTCAGAGGCTTAAATATGAAACAGTTTGCAAAATTCTTTGTTATCTTTTCCTTGGTTTCTTGGTTAACACTTTGTGGAGTTGGCCTTTCCAGGTAAAACCTCAAAGAGCTTTGAAGCAGGCCTTAGATAAATCGAAGTGGAGTGAAAATGTGTCTGGGTAGTTCTCCTGCAATCCAACCCCTCTTATGCATCATTTCTCACTCCTTCATCCTGTCTTACCCTACTCCTTTTACTTTAGAAGATGGAATAAATGCACACACTGTGGGAAAAAGCTTCAAACAGTAAAAAAAGCATACTTAGTCACAAATAAGTTTTCCCCTGTCCTGAGTTCCTCCACCTTTGACAGTAACCAGTTTTCTGTGCATTCTAACAGTCCATACACGTACCAGTACACACACACAGACACACACACACACACACACACACACATGTGTATAGCTTTTTCTTTTAAAATACTGTCATACTATACACATTGACCTTCATCTTGCTTTTTAAATTTAATAATATATCTTAAAATCTAGTCATATCAGTATGTATTGCTTCATTTGTTTTAGAAGAATATTCTTTGTGTAGCTATATTATAATTGACTCAGAGTTCATATCAATGAATATTTAAATAGTACATAGTTATTTTCTATACACACACACAATAGTTGCACTGAATAGCACAATACATTTTTGTATACATCTAAAGTATATTCATAAGAGATGTAAAATTGCAGGGTCAAATTGAATGTCTATTTTAAATTTTCATGCACATTGACAAATCATTCTGTAGTGAGATAGCTTCCAAATACACTCTAGTTATAATGTTTGAGAATGCCTATTTCCCACACCTTAGTAACGTTTTGATATTTGCTAACATGACAGGTAAAATGTGATACGTCAAAAAAGTTTTAATTTGCATCTTTTCACATATTTAAAATTAACTTTTTTTCTTAACTTCCTGTGAATGTGTTCATTTTTCAGTTAGTTGGTCTTTTTATATTGATATGTTAGCGCTCTTTATTAAAAAAATTATCTTTTTTGATATCAGGTGGAAGACAAATGATATTTTCCCAGAAATATTTAGTTTATATGTATTCAAGTGTATTTGGTTTTAGGATTTGTGCCTTAAAGCCCTTCTAGATTAATTTCTAAATTCCAAATTTCTTCTAAAACTTTTATAGTTTTATTTTTTGCATTTAAATTCCTGATCCATTTGGAATTTATTTTCATATAGTGAATGTCTTTCTCCCTTTATTTTAGAGGAAAAAGAACAGTTCCCATTGTGGCAGCACAGAGCTAGGGAAATAGAAATACAGAGTCAAGTGGACTAGCTACACCATCAGTAGGTAAACTTCTCTGACCAGTGGATTTATCTCTGGCTCTAAGCTTTTTGACAAATGAATATATTGATGGAATGATGCTGTGGGCTCCTCAACATCAAGTACTTGGACGAAGGAACCACCTTGGAAGAGCCTTCTCTTTCCTATTGGATGTTACTTGCAGCATGGGCTTGAGTCATATGGACCTAGGGGCAAAACCTGGCTTTATCCTTGTCAGTTGTGATGAGTTGTTTTATCTGAGCCTCAGTTTCTGTATCTGTGAGAGTAAGGACAACAGTTCCAACACATCGTGGTTGTCGTGAGTTAAATGAGAAACAGTGTATGATTTTTGCTGGCATAGTGCCCAGCATCTAAAAGCTGCCCAATAAATGTACATTTATGCCTTTATTTTCCTTTGGTTTTTTCCAACTTAAGTTTTTTCTTGTACCAATAGAAGTCAACCCTGGTTGGAAATCACAGTGCCAGCTTTCTGCTTTGGCCTTCTTCTCACAACTTAGCCCTTTCACCCATTCTTTTCTGGTATTTGGGGCCCTGTCCTCTATACCCATCAGAACTCACTGTGGAATCATGTGGACTTTAATGTGAACCACTAAGCTTGAACCTGAAATTTCGCTTGGATTTCCCCAACCTCAGGCTTTCTGATTTCAACACTGTGACCATTGCACTGGTTCCATGATCATTTCCTTGACTGTAGTCTTGCCCTTCTTTCCCAAATGCATGCTAGAGCCTGCTGCTAAATTGGTCTTCCAGAAACAAATCGGATCACATTGCTTTCCTGATTAAAGGCTAAAACACCAGTAGCTTTGCATGACAGACAGTGCGCTCCATGACCTTCCTCCTGCTTGCATCTGGAGCATTTGGTTTCTTGTGGATTTCCTGAACACACTATTCATTTTCAAGTCTCTGTGACTTTATCCTTGCTATTCCTTCAATCCAGGATGCATCTTGCCTTATTCTTTGTTCTAGAATGCTTATTCCTCAAGAGCCTACTCCAGCTTCCTCCTCCTCTCTGTGTGTTTGCATATTCTTCCCCTTTGCCTCTGTCATTACCTTGCTTTTACCTCTGCCTCTAAGCAAGGAAAGTGTCTACTCCCTCCTTTGAGTCGCCACTTTATATGTGATACCTCCATTACTCCTCACATGGTATGAAATTATTTACATACTTGTTTGGTCTTCTCTTGACTGTGAGTTCCTTGCCATGAAGACTATAGCTCTATTTATTCCTATTGCATGTCGTAGTGCATATTAAACAGTAAAATTATTTGTTAAAAATATTAATCCATCAATATCCAGACACCGTCTGGATTTCCAGGTCAGAAAGTAATTGTGTTAAGATTTCCAGGCTCTGGAACATATCATTTTTTAGCTAACACTGAGATACCTTGAGAAAGAGCTTTCATTTTTCTTTTCATTATCAACATTTCACCTGTCATTTGGTATTTTATGACATGAGCTTATAATAAAACAATAACAAATCAAAATTGTGCTTAGAAAGAACACAATACTTTAAAAAAAAAAAGAGTACTAACTGTCAAAGCGGGATTCTATAAGGTTGTCTGTTTTTTTTTTTGTTTTTTTTTTTTATTTTTTTTTTTTGCATTACATAGTTATGAAAATAATAGCCTAAAGTCCCTTTGGCTAACATTGTGCATTTTATATTTTACTGTGAGATGACATTTTTGTGAAGTTGATTTGTGTTTATCTACTTGGAAGTAAAAAGTCAGAAACATTGGTTACAATTTTAGGAACTATAATTATTGGTCTAATTTAATTTTTAGAATCTAGAACATATTTAAGAGTAACAGGCCAGGAACAGCACTTTGAGAGACTGAGGCATGCAGATCACTTGAGGTCAGGAGTTCGAAACCAGCCTGGCCAACATGGTAACATGGTCTCTACTAAAAATACAAAAAATTAGCCAGGTGTGGTGGTGGGCACCTGTAATCCCAGATACTTGGGAGGGTGAGGCAGGAGAATCGCTTGAACCTGGAAGGCGGAGGTTTCAGTGAGCTGGGATTACACCACTGCACTCCAGCCTGGGCAACAGAGTGAGACTCCATCTTAAAAGAAAAAGAAAAAAAGAGTAACAATACTTTTAACCATAGTGCTAATATCATAGCTGTTACTGAACCAGTTTCATAATGTATGGGGAATAACAACCAATATTCCTTCAAGCTAATCTACAGGCCATAACTCTAAACAGCACCTTGAAGAGAATTTGGAGTTTAATTTTGACAGCCCATGAATTGTATATGTGCAGAATGGCATGGATTAAGGACATTTGGGTGCTGATTTTTATATTGAAGAAAAATTAGACTGATATATTTGTACGTATGTGATAATGGCAAATTTCCAGTGACAAACCTGGAGATGCCGTTTGCAGATTATAAGGGAATATTCTTTCTTTTGAACAAGTGCTTTATCTTGAGAAAAAACATACAAAGAGCAGGAAGGAAGGATGGACACCCACTTGGGCAGCCCAGTTAGTTGAACCAGTTGTGGAGTTCGATGAGTTGATGCATCACAGCTCCATCATACCCAGATCCATAAGCAAGTTTCACTTGAGAAATCCAAAGACTACAAACTCAAAACTAAATTTTTGTGCTAAATGCAGATTAGATTAGAGTTATATGTTTGTAGCTACTTGAAGTGCAAGGACTAGACATAAGATCTATTGAAAATGCTATTGTAATGTGCATAATTGGTTGGCAAGTAAAAATCAGAGTGTCTAAAATTAGTGTGATTATTGTCACCTTATTGTCCTCACTTTTTACCTTTGCTACCAGTTTTACTAAGTTTAATGTGATTTACATGGCATTTAGATGCACAGACATTATTCAAATCATCTGTTTCTACCTGAGAGACAAGTAACTCCTCCTCTAGAAATAAAGTAGCATTATATACAAATGAGATAAGTTGGAAATAAATCATCACCTGAGAACACTGAAGTTGGGGAGGGCTGGAGTGAGGAAATTGCTATTTTGAGGAGTAGGGGGCTGGTGGCTTTCGCACTATTTGCCAAAAGAGACTGGAGAATTTCTCATAAGAATCAGAGAGCTGAATAATAATAATTTAACTTGCTTTCATGTTCTTTTTTCCCTACTTTCTTCTTTTTGCCTTTTAGTATCTTTCTCCCCAATACCTCCATTTTTCCTATTCTCTTATCCTTCCCTTTTCATTTTCATTTTTCTCCTTCTTCCTCCTCCTGAAGCCAGAGTTCACTTTGCCTAGAGGCACCAAGTGGGCACTGCCTTCTCCACCAATGAAGCCCCTTTGTAGAGCCATAGTACATCCATTCAGAGTGTGATGGTACATTTCACTGTGTGTGGTTGATAGTACATTTCACTCTATTCTGGAACCTTAAAGGAAATCACAGTAAGTGTAAAGATCACAGTTTCAGAGTTAGACAAAGCTGGATTCAAACCTCTCCACTTAGTATTTGTCACTAGTAACCTTAGGTAAGTTGTTACTCAGCTCATGTGTGAAAGGGAACAGTGACCCCCACCTGAAAAAATGATTGTTGCAATTAAATACAATGATAGATTTTAATATCTAACTTAGCAATAAAGCATGCTTGATTAATACTATTTTCTTTCTTTATGCTGCATCACATTCAAGTATTATCTATTTCTCTGTTCTAAATACTGCAGTATGAACTAACAGCAGATCCTATTGTTAGGGAATTTATAGTATGGTGGAGATGATGGTGTATATTACAAGTAACAACGTTGCTGCTGTATATACAAGTAAAAATGCTGCAAGCCACTGGGTGGAATATGCTGCCGGCCACCAGAGATGAGGGGATGGTCCAACTCTCTGTGCCCCTCCCTGCACTGCCTGCCTCAAGGAAGCATTCAAAATCTGGTTGATCAAGTTCCAAGGCCACATCAGCCAGTTTGCTGGGTGTTCAAAGGTTTTGCATATGGAGACAACTCTCTTTTCTTCCTTTTGGGTTGAAAACAATGGCCCACTTTCCCTTGGCAAGCCAGTCATCTTATACTTTCTTTGGCATTTGCACATTCTTTCATTTCATTAAGCATCCCAGAGTGTGGTAAATTTCAAGTTTAAGTTTAAGGAAGAGAAAACAGGCCCATTGGGTCTCTATCCCTGACCATGTTCCAGCTTCCAGTTCCCATGATTCTGCTTTGGGAGTGCCAGCAAACCCCAGCTAGCAGTGGAGAGAGCATTATCCCTCTTGCTTATCTCAGTGAGTCATTGTCCTGTGCCTGTATCTCCTTTGGCACCTGATGAGGCTGTGGCTGGATGGGCAGTGTGTCACAGGCAGGATTGGGGTGCTCCTGGTCACCTGAGCACAATACAGCCTCAACACCACCAAAATGCCAACAACACTGTTCACATGTATCTTTAAAAACATACAGTCAAAGTACTGTGAAATTCCCGAGAAAGGCAAATTATATCCAGCAAGGGGCATGATGAGGGTTGAGTAGGAAGCTCAGGTTGACAGGTGAAGGCAGGAACTTGGCCTGGGGTCAGGGGTATGAATGATCCAGTGATCCTGGTCCACACTAGATGATTGCGAAGTTTCCCCAGAGAGGGTAGAAATGTGGGCTTAATAGGATAGTCTGGGTGTATGCATGGTATCTACATTTTAACAAATAGTTACTAATGCTTTGTACCATAACCACTCTTTTCTGATATCCTGAAACATAAGGACTATTTTATTTACTTCTCAGAATAAAGTTTGCAGCACTAAGGTCTATTCTTAGTGTGCCCAGTTGGGATCCAACATAATAACACACACACACACACACACACACACACACACACACACACACACACTCTCACACGTAAATTAGTGCCTACTCTGTGTTCATTTCTGATCTTTACAACAACCCAGGATAGTGACTATTACCCCATTTTACAGAGGAGGAGTTGAGGTTTAGAGAAGTGAAGTGACCTGCCCAAAGGTGATAAGTGGCAGAACCATGGTTCAAACTTCAGATCTGTGGCTTCAGTGCCTATGTTATCGTGGCCTGTCTCACAATTTTGCCTGCTTCAATGCACTCAAAGGCCAGTCTGTTTTCGTGATAATAATACCTGTTTCCATTGTCTGCTGATTGATTACTCAGGCAGGCAGCAGGGCACATGCCGTTGAGTTTCCCCGTAACAGTCAAGACTGGGCTGAGTGGGTACATCCTCTGGCCATTGCGTCTCTGTGACCTGCATGACAAGTGGAGGGGGAGGGGGCTCACACGTCTTCCAGGGATAATGAGCCCCACTCCTGGCTTCATGTGCATTTTGTCTTCCCTCTGTGTGAAGTTCCAGAAAGTGGTGGTGCTGGAAGACAGGATGTCCAGTTCATTCCTTGTCTTTTCTGTCACATTTCCATGTCTGTGCTCTTGCTCATGATGATAGATCATAATATTTGTTCAACTTCTCTCTCAAGATGATCATAAAGATCAAATATGAGTATGGATATAAAAACAACTTCTGAAGTTCAAATGCTAGTATTATGGTTTGTGTCAAAGAGAAATTGGAGGAGACATTGTGTCACAATATTAGTAGCAGAAGCGTTTCTGAGGGATCCACAAAGAATCATACATAGTTTTTGCCTGGATATCAGCCCTACCCTTCAGTACCCTTTCCAAGAGTACAGTGGAAAAACCCTCTTGACTAGAATTCAGCTCAAGTAAAAGGAAAAGCCCAATGGAAACTGACTTCTTGATAAGATGAAAAAATAAAATCCCCAAAGTTCTTAGCAGTGACACAGGTTTCCTTCTGAAAGAGAAAAAGATCATTCTACTAAATGCCAGATTCCCACTACACCTCTCTTTGAGTGGGAGAAGCATTGAGACCACCACAGTGCACCATTCTTAGCTGCAAGCACCTTTCCTAAGCATGCCAGCTGCAAGATAGTGGCAGATGTGTCTGAGGTGCGCCATGGCAGATGAAGCCCTGGTTGCATCTTACCCTGTGCTTCACTTTGGACCATGTGACCAAGTTTGGGGGCCATCACCCATCCTTCTTAACCATCTTGAATAGTGGTGACACTGATATCTGCTGACCACCTCCTTCCCTTTCCAGATGGTTTGTCTTTCCTGCTGTCTTGGACAAGCTGATCTGAAATAAACAGCCAATGTAGGGACTTTGCAGGCAGAATCACCACCTGTGTCCTTAATGGACCTGTGATAATCTCAACAAATCAGTCAAATCAGTGAGTGTGAGGAGAGGAAATGGGCTTTATAATTTGAGTGCTTGCCCAGACTTTTATTGCTATTTCTTTATTGGCCATCTTCGTTACCAAGGTAGAGTTATATCTTCCCTAAATATAATGGCAGGCTATTCCACTGTTGTTGTTGTTTCTTCCCGAAAGTATTAGATTCCCCCAAGACCTCCCACCTCTACCATCTCCAAAATTAAGGTGAGTAATTAAGAAATATTGGTTTTATCAAATGACTATCAAGGAAAAGAGACTCTCCTTCTTTTATATAATACATTGGTCTGGAAAATGGAACATACTTTTACATTTAAGTACTTTTATGGAAAATTTATTTGTTTGAAATGCACTTTGAAATCTCAATGACAGGACAAAAAATACAAAACTTTTTTGTGATGTAAAGTCACTATTTATTAATATAGATGTATAGATATTGATATAGATGTTAGATTCTCTTAGAGTAGCATACCTACATTCATGGAAAATTTGTAGCATCAAAAGCTACAATAACCTTCAATTGAGGGTTATTGACCCTCAAATTAGAGAAACATACAAAATAAAACCCAAATCTAGACAATGAGTTAAGTTCTTTTGAGACACATAAGCCTATCAGACTGCCTTTCAATTTTTCCAAGAAAAAGCAATAGCACCAGTACCATGCTGTTTTGGTACTATAGCCTTTTAGCATAGTTTGAAGTCGGGTAGTGTGATGCCTCCAGCTTTCTCTTTTTGTTTAGGATTGTCTTGGCTATATGAGCTCTTTTTTGGTTCCATATGAAATTTAAAGTAGTTTTTTCTAATTCTGTGAAGAAAGTCAATGATAGTTTGATGGAAATAACATTGAATCTATAAATTACTTTGGGCAGTATGGCCATTTTTACAATATTGATTTTTCCTATCCATGAGCATAGAATGTTTTTTTCATTTGTTTGTGTCCTCTCTTATTTCCTTGAGCAGTGGTTTGTAGATCTCCTTGAAGAGGTCCTTCATATCCCTTGTAAGTTGTATTCCTAAGTGTTTTATTCTCTTTGTAGCAATTGTGAATGGGAGTTCACTAATGGTGTGGCTCTCTGTTTGTCTCTTATTGGTGTATAAGAATGCTTGCGTTTGCACATTGATTTTGCATCCTGAGATTCTGCTGAAGTTGCTTGTCAGCTTAAGGATACTTTGGGCTGAGATGATGGGGTTTTCTAAATATACAATCATGTCATCTGCAAACAGAGACAATTTGACTTCCTCTCTTCCTATTTGAATATCCTTTATTTCTTTCTCTTGCCTGATTGCCCTGGCCAGAACTTCCAATAATATGTTGAGTAGGAGTGGTGAGAGAGGGCATCTTTGTCTTGTGCTGGTTTTCAAAGGAAATGCTTTCAGTTTTGCCCATTCAGTGTGACATTGGCTGTGGGTTTGTCATAAATAACTCTTATTATTTTGAGATATGTTACATCAATACCTAGTTTATTGAGAGTTTTTAGCAAGAGCATTGTTGAATTTTATCCAAGACCTTTTCTGCAACTTTTGAGATAATCATGTGGTTTTTGTCATTGGTTCTGTTTATGTGATGGATTACATTTATTGATTTGCATTATGTTGAACCAGCCTTGCATCCCAGGGATGATGCCAACTTGATCATGGTGGATAAGCTTTTTGATGTGCTGCTGAATTTGGTTTGCCAGTATTTTATTGAGGATTTTCACATCAATGTTCATCAGGGATAATGGCCTGAAATTTTCTTTTGTGTGTGTGTGTGTCTCTGCTAGGTTTTGGTATCAGGCTGATGCTGGCCTCGTAAACTGAGTTAGGAAGAATTCTCTCTTTTTCTATCGTTTGGAATAGTTTCAGAAGGAATGGTACCAGCTCCTCTTTGTACCACTGGTAGAATTCAGCTGTGAATCCATCTGGTACTGGACTTTTTTTGATTGATAGGCTATTAATTACTGCCTCAATTTCAGAACTTGTTATTGGTCTATTCAGGGATTCAACTTCTTCCTGGTTTAGTCTTGGGAGGGTGTATGTGTCCAGGAATGTATCCATTTCTTCTAGATTTTCTAGTTTATTTGCATAGAGGTGTTCATAGTATTCTCTGATGATAGTGTGTATTTCTGTGGGATCAGTGGTAATATCCCCTTTATCATTTTTTATTTTGCCTATTTGATTCTTTTTTTTCTTATTAGTCTGGCTGGTGGTCTATTTTGTTAATCTTTTCAAAAAACCACCTCCTGGATTCATTTATTTTTTTGAAGGGTTTTTTTTGTGTCTCTAATTCCTTCCATTGTGCTCTGTTCTTAGTTATTTCTTGTATTCTGCTAGCATTTAAATTGGCGCTTGCTTCTCTAGTTCTTTTAATAGTGATGTTAGCATGTTGATTTTAGGTCTTTCCTACTTTCTTCTATGGGTATTATTGCTTTAAATTTCCCTCTAAACATTGTTTTATCTGTGTGCCAGAGATTCTGGTACATTGTGTCTTTGTTCCCATTGGTTTTAAATAACTTATTTATTTCTCCTTTAATTTCATTATTTCCTCAGTAGTCATTCAGGAACAGGTCATTCACTTACCATGCAGTTGTGTGGTTTTGAGTCAGTTTCTTAATATTGAGTTCTAATTTGATTGCACTGTGGTCTGAGAGACTGTTTATTATGATTTCTGTTCTTTTGCATTTGCTGAGGAGTGTTTTGCTTTCAATTATGTGGTCAATTTTAGAATCAGTGTGATGTGGTGCTGAGAAAAATGTATATTCTGTGGTTTTGGGGTGGAGAGTTCTGTAGATGTCTAGTAAGTTCACTTGGTTCAGGGCTGAGTTCAAGTCCTGAATATACTTGTTTATTTTCTGTCTTGTTGATCTGTGTAATATTGATGGTGAGGTGTTAAAGTCTCCCACTATTATTGTTTAGAAGTTGAAGTCTCTTTGTAGGTCTCTAAGAACTTGCTTTATGAATGTGGGTGTGCCTGTATTGGGTGCATATATATTTAGGATAGTTAGCTCTTCTTGTTGCATTCATCCCTTTACCATTATGTAATGCACTTCTTTGTCTTATTTGATCTTTTTTGGTTTAAAGTCTGTTTTATTAGAGATAGGATTGCAACCCCTGCTTTTTTTTTCGCTTCCCATTTGCTTGGTAAATCCTTCATCCCTTTATTTTGAGCCTATGTGTGTCTTTGCATGTGAGATTGGTCTCCTGAATACAGCATGTCAATGGGTCTTGACTCTATCCAATTTGCCAGTCTGTGTCTTTTAATTGAAGCATTTAGCCCATTTACATTTAAGTTTAATATTATTATGTGTGAATTTGATCCTGTCATTATGATGCTAGCTAGTTATTTTGCCCATTAGTTGATATAGTTTCTTCATAGTGTCTATGGTCTTTACAATTTGGTATGTTTAGCAGCGGCTTGTACTGGTTTTTCCTTTCCATTGTTAGCGCCTCCTTAGGAGTTCTTGTAAAGATGGCCTGGTGGTGATAAAACAGAGATATAGACAAATGGAACAGAACAGAGACCTCAGAAATAATGCCACACATCTACAACCATCTGATCTTTGACAAACCTGACAAAAATAAGCAATGGGGAAAAGATATCCTATTTAATAAATGGTGTTGTGAAAATTGGCTAGCCATATGCAGACACTGAAACTGGACCCCTTCCTTACACCTTATACAAAAATTAACTCAAGATGGATTAAAGACTTAAACATAGACCTAAAACCATAAAACCCCTAGGAGAATCCTAGGCAATATTATTCAAGACATAGGCATGGGGAAAGACTTCACAATTAAAACACCAAAAGCAGTGGCAACAAAAGCTAAAATTGACAAATGGGATCTAATTAAACTAATGATCTTCTGCACTGCAAAAGAAACTATCATCAGAGTGAACAGGCAACCTACAGAATGAGAGAAAAATTTTGCAATCTATCCATCTGACAAAGGGCTAATATCCAGAATCTACAAGGAACTTAAACAAATTTACAAGAAAAAAAAACAAACAACCTCATCCAAAAGTGGGTGAAAGATATGAACAGATACTTCTCAAAAGAAGACATTTATGCAGCCGACAAACATATTTTAAAAAGCTTGTCATTACTCATCATTAGAGAAATGCAAATCAAATGAGATACAATCTCATGCCAGTTAGATGGCGTCAATGAGATACCATCTAGTATCAATCAATACCATCTCACGTCAGTTAGAATGGCGATTATTAAAGTCAGGAAACAATAGATGCTGGAGATGATGTGAAGAAATAGGAACACTTTTACACTGTTGGTGGGAGTATAAATTAGTTGTACCATTGTGGAAGACAGTGTGGCAATTCCTCAAGAATCTAGAGCCAGAAATACCATTTGACTCAGCAATCCCATTACTGGATATATATCCCAAGGATTATAAATTATTCTACTATAAAGACACATGCACATGTATGGTTATTGCAGCACTATTCACAGTAGCAAAGACTTGGAACCAACCCAAATGCCCATCAATGATAGACTGGATAAAGAAAATGTGGCACATATACACCATGGAATACTCTGCAGCCATAAAAAAGGATGAGTTCATGTACTTTGCAGGGACATGGATTAAGCTAGAAACTATCATTCTCAGCAAACTAATACAGGAACAGAAAACCAAACACCACATATTCTCACTCATATGTGGGAGCTGAACAATGAGAACACATGGACACAGGGAGGGGAACATCACACACCAGGGCCTGTTGGGGGGTGGGAGGCTAGGGGAAGGATAACATTAGAAGAAATACCTAATGTAGATGACGGGTTGATGGGTGCAGCAAACCACCATGGCACATGTATACTTATGTAAAAAACTTGCATGTTCTGCACATGTACCACAGAACTTAAATTATAATTAAAAAAAGAAAAAGAAAAAGCAGTAAACTCAGTTTTTACCACCTTAACCACACTATCAATGCTCTAAGTTACCCTTAATTTGCACTGCCATTGAGACCTGACCCATGTCATTCAACACTTGCTCACATGCTGTCATACCCCGTCTTAATAGTGTTGTTCTCTGATCCCAACTGGCCTCTGAGTTGTGTCAGGATGAGATCATGGCTTATTGTCCCTGTGGTCTGTGCCACGGTACTACAGAGTGCTGCATCTAGGCCGTGTCCATAAAATTCTATTTTTATTCTGCTACAAAGGAATATAATCCAGTGGTTCTCAAATACTTTGCTCACAACCATAGAAAAAAATATAGAAATTCATTTGTATGGTGACCTAATACAAACATACATATACATATTATACCATAAACCAGAGTTTCACAAAAACAATAATTATCCTTATATATAGGATGAACTTTGAGCTCTGATATTTTCTATTCTATTCCATTTCATTCAGTGACCTTTTATTCTATTTTAATATACTAGATGTGACCTTTAAGATAGATTTCATGACAAACTAATAGGTCACAACTATCAATTTAAGAAATGGTACCTAGGATATGCCTGAAAAGATTTATCCCCAGTCTGGAATGGTTTATCCCCTGACCACACCAGAGCCACTCCCTGACAACTTCACCCACCTCCCACCTACCTCCATGCTCCCAGGTGAGCTTGTGCTACCTTTGGCTTCATTGTGGTTACTACTTGGAATACCTGGTGCCTTCAATAATATTCTGTCCCCAGCAAACACATGAATGGCAAAGAAAATGTGTGTGTGTGTGAGCCACATTTCCTTTCGCATCTGCATTTTTTTTCCCTCTATGCCACCTTCACCATAGGTGGTGCCAGAGGTAGAGTACATGTTAGGGTTGGGGAGACCTAAAAGGAGTTAAAATGTTCAATTAGAAAAGTTGATCAATGCAAGCTTCACTGACTATTATCTTAATCCAAGGGAGTGCACCAAAGGAAGTAAAGCTCTTCACACAGGGTCTCCTTATGGACAAACCTCAATGCCTAGCCATGGCCTCCATGACACACAGTATAGTTCCCAATTCCAAATTAGTCAGCCTGGCCAGAAGACCCTGAGAGCTTTTAAAAATACCCATGCACAGAGCTGCACACCCAGAGATCAGAGATTCACATTGAACTGATTGGAAACGGGGCTTGGGTGTTGGAATTTTTTAAAGCTCCCTATATGTTTCTAATGAATGACCAGGACTAAGGAACATTGGGATTGATTGACCTGACTGGGGAACTTCAAGAGGAAAGTCCAGTGGGGGGGTTGTAGCCTGTAAGTTTGGTTCTTTTCAAGATGTTCTCACTGCCCCTCAGGTGTGTAAGAATTCTTCTTGATCACATAGATGGGAGCTATGGAATTAGACACACAGATACTTCTCCCTAAAACAATCATTAGAGTCAACAGAATTTACCTACATGTTAAGGAAGAAAACTGTCATAGGTAACATAATTTGCATAGACCATTTCATTATTATAAAAAAAATTGTATTAGCCTTCGTACCCTCGCCTTCTTATTCAATCTCTACTTCCCAGTCTGGAAATCTAGATCTTCCTGCATAAAATGGATTTTAATTATATAATTCTCTAGTTGTTTCAGTTTTGAAGTATAGTCTTCTCTGTATTTTACGGTAGCGTTTCTCTAATTTTAATACGCACAGGAATCACCTAGGTTCTTGCTGAAATGTAGTTTCTGATTCAGTAGGTCTGAGGAGGGGCTCTGGAATCTGTATTCCTAATCAGCTCCCAGATGGGGCTGTTGCTCCTGGTGTACTCTTTGAGTTTAGGCCTTAAAACAGATTGGCTTCTGGCCGCAGATCCCCTACCTGACTACTATAAGCAGGTAAAAAGCTATGTGGGAGTTTGTGATGGTTCCATGAAGTATACTCAGAGACCTGAGGTCGAGGGAGAGGGAGGACTGCTCCTCTGTCTATAGAGAAGCTTCTTTCAACAGATTGGCCTTCAGAGTCAGGGTCTTTTCAGCCTCCCCAGCTTGTGGGAGGGTATGGGGCTTATTGGAAAGTCCCCAGTTCTCACTGTAGCTGAGACCTTCCCTCTTTGTCTCCCCTTGGCTGGTTGACTTTGATCTTGGTTCTGATAACATCAAAAGCATCATGGTTTAGGCACCAGCATATTTAGGATTGGAGAGTTTAATAAACCCAGGGAACAAGCACCAGTGGCTACACAAAAAGCCTACTTCTTTATAGTAGCACTGTAACAGCTAATTTACCTAAATATGTCAATCAAGAAATGCCAAGAAGTTAAAGAAAACAAAAAACAGGAAAATGTGTATTGCTGCTTCTTACTAGAATGTGAAGATCTGATTTGACACATTTAGCTTTCTCTGGATTTTTTTTTTAACAGTTAAGATCCTAGCTAATTTATTATATTGTTACTTTCCTACTCAGTAATTTGTCAAAACCATAATGTCTTGATTACATCTCTTCTTTTTTGATAGTCAGTCAGTCTCCTATCTGATAAGGATCTCTTAGCAGTACAGCCCCTCTCCTTTCAGTTCTTTCAATGGAGCCTGCTTTGGCCACAGATACCCAACCCCCATAATGTCTTTTTATCAGGGAGCTCAATATCACTATCATTTGAACTCAGCTCTTTCTGACTTCCTAAAGGATCTATTAGGATCATAAAGGACAGGATCATCTCCCTCAACAAAATCAAATATGGTCATCTAAGGTCCTCTCTAAGGAAAAGGGGAGAAATTTGCCTTACAACAAAGAACTGCTCAACTTCTCAGCACTGATTTTTTTATGCTCTCTTCTCTCCTCACCTGCTGAGAGCCATTTTCCTGTTCTGAAAGCTGCTACCGACCACCTACCCCTCACCACAGGTCTTAGATGCTGAGTACCTGCCTCTTAACATACTTGCCATGTGTGTAACCATGGATGAGCCTACAATCTGCTCAGTGTATAGCTGAGAGAAGGTGGGAATATTCAAAACAAGGCTTTACTAAAAACTAGAGCAGTGAATCTCAAACTCATATATCTAAGAATCCCTGGGAGGATATTAACCGCTTTAATATCAGATCATAAGTTCTTAAACCCAAAGATTCTGTTACAGTGGGCCTGGGATGGTTCTGAGTGATTCTCAGCAACATGGTCCAATGATTACATTTTGAGAAATACTAGCTAAGAGATTTTTTTTAAATGAGGATTAAAAATAGAAAGAAATAAACTGAGAGAATAGCATACAACTAAATAGGATCAGTTTGTAAGTTTGTGCTCTAAGGTCTCATTATGTCCTATCTCCAGGAAAGTGAAAAATCTACCTCTTGGGCATTCATGCATATGCATGGTACCCCAGAAGGTATGTCCTCTTCCTCCCAGAGTTCACATTCTAAATAAACAAAATAAAATTAAATGACCCTAAGCATTCTCCCCCCAAATAACAACAAGCTGCTTAAAATCTTTTCTGGAATGAGAACCACTCATATAAACAGATAAACAGCATAATTTGCTTTATGTACTTGCACTTTAATTGCATGCTGTGTTCAGCAGGCAGTGGATCAGATTCAGCAGGCTTTGTGATTTTCCCTTTCCTAGAGACAAAGGTGAAAAACTGATGTCTACACTAATAATGTTTGTTTTGGGATGAAGGAAATACATTGACATTTTAGAAATAGAAATGTACCATTTTGAAGTTGCATTTAATTTAGTTACCTTTTTATTGTGGTCCTAGATTCTATAAGTTTATCATATAATTGAAAATAACAAAAATTTTTTTGTTTAAATATAATCTTAATACAAGGAAAAACTCAAACCGCCTTGAATTTTAGATTATGAAACTTGAATTTAAAGCAGATTGATAGATTTGTGGCTGGTATCTCTGAAGTTAACATTGTATTATGACCTACAAAGCAAACATGTTTTAGTTTGAGGGTGTTCCATTTGAAAACCTGGATTTAAGGCAATGAGAATGAGAACGGTGTTTGTATGACTACATTTGGCTCAGACAAATTCTACTGGATGCAGGGCTGATAAGTTGGCCTGTGTGCTGTAGCAGAACGTTAGCCTTTTAGTTGTTGAATAGTGAGGACAGATGGAGGGACAGGATAATAACTGGGACTTTAGTGGTTGGGGACAGCTTGAGGCAGAAACTCTTTCAGAAGTAATTATTCAGAACTGATTCAGAAGTACAGTGTTCGAATATTTTCCATCAACCCCAGCTTGCACTAGAAACAAAGAGGAGAATGATAAATTCCAGCCTGTATATGAAAGAAGAGAAGGAAAAGAGAACAAAAAGAGAAAGCAAAGTAAGTCAAGGAAGATATCATATGCTGTGTTACTGAACAGCATCTCACTATAGAACTACTGAATTGAAATAAATACAATTTTGCTCAGCCTAATTTTGGGAGCCATCTCATTGTTCTAAAGAAACAAATGAGAGGAGTACAAGCTTAAATTAGATGAACATTTAGCATTTACCTGAAATCACAACAATATGTATTCATGGCTATCATGGTCTGATATGCAAGTTTTGCATGTTCATACAGTTAATTATATTTTTTGGAGTAGTTCCAAAAAATATAAAAATTTTGGAGCTACTTCAAAAAATATAATTGACTATGTGAACATGGAAAACTCTTCTATCAGACACCTAAAGGGAAATAAAACAAATTAAATACAGTTGAAGCCCTATTACTTTTGAACTCATTGGAGAAAAACTCAGAGGCAATAATGTAGTTTGTATGTATGAAGTACTGATGTATATGTCGTATGAGGAAAACTCAGAGGAAGTAATGTAATTTGTACGTATGAAGTACCGATGTATATGTGGTTTATGACAAGTATGGTAATATGAAAGTCCACAAAGAAATAAATTAGCAGAAGCTTCATGTCCCTGAACAAATAAGGAACAGCTACACTTCACTAAAGAGATTGGCACCTGTTGGCCAAGATTTCAGTGCAAATCATGACATTATCTCTTAAATGCTTTATAACCAGAAGAAAACTAATTATGTACCCATTTTTCTTTCCTAAAAAGCAAGTATCATAAGGTTCAGGTTGGTGTGAGGATTAAATTCAATAATATGTGCAAAGGTCTTATTTTTAATACGTAATCAAAGCTAGCTACAATAACCATCAAAAATTAAGTAGTCAAATATGAAAGAGTTTAGAAAAAATGCAGAAGTTGATTAATTTTATAGAAACGTTTATTTTTCAGTTATAGCCTTTATATTTATTTATCAGATGAGTTTTCAGCAGGTATTTTTCGCACATCTTGCTCACCCAGTTCTTTTCAGCATGCCATTGTCAAAAACTTATGAATAGAGTGATATTAGAGCAATAGAATGAACCCACCTGTCTTACTGAGATACTCAAAGAGATAGAGAGAAAACCTAAATGATAGTATTTTCTTTTCACAGTGTATTTGCTTATAAGTTATTTCTGGTGTGTGGTGTAAATATGTAAAGAAAAAACCCTGACTATAAAACATGTATTTATTAATTTATTACCCTTAAGGTTAAAAAAGGTAACACAAATTTTAATTAATTTAAAAGATTTTAAAAAATGAAAAAATGTTTTAGTCTCAAGTACCAGATAAAGATTCTGATCTAATATTTGTGAGGAGACAAAGGAAACTGTAGAGAAAAGAAAAATAGAGCAGCCAACACTGAAATAATCCCAGGAGAAATGAGATCACTGGTTACATCTCAGCTGAAAATGCAGTTTTCCACCATGAGAATCATTAGCCCTAACAGATGAGTTGAGGGCATTATTGCTTGCTGCATGAAGAAAAAGTTATTTCTGAGCTTGCGTCCTCTGCAGACTCCTGAAGATGCTGAGAAGACACCTCTGTCTTTCTCACATGTATTTGCCATTAGTGAGAACCTAAATCATTGGAAAGAGCTAGAGAATCAGCAAGTTTGGACTTCCTCAGTTTCATGTTATAAAAACCTCATTCACCAGTTAGCACATTTAATATGGAAATGTACCCATTATAGTATTTTATTGCCCCTATGAGAAAATAAATCAAAACAGTACTTAAAGAATCTGGAGAAGCCCAGCCATCAGGTTATTTCAGAGACTCACATTGCAACTAATTGGGAGAGCTTGTTCGTCATTTCTGAGTGGTCTTTTTCTTCCAAACATCATTTTCAAGCTCTTCAAAGTTGTACCCTTTAAACTTTCTTAAAATTCACTCATCTTTGTATACTTCAAACTAATTTGGTGCTTCTGTGAGTTTCCCATGAAAAATTCTCTAAATCCACACAGTATGGATCTGGCAGGGCAAAATCAATGAAACCAGAAACAGGGGAATTAGATACAAAGATTGTTGTCCGTTCTCCAATCATTTTTAAATTAGGAAACACATACAAATCATCTAACAAGGTCCAGGAATTGTTCTACACACTAGGGAGACAGGGAGAACAGAATACACAGGGCCCCTTTCTACTATATGCAAGCAAACAAAAACAGACACAATAAAATACGTAGGCTAGGAGATATGAAAGAAAAAAACACCAAACAAAGAGTTTAGACAGAAAGTCACGAGAGAGTGACTTAGATAGGGTGGTTAGTGTGACCTTTTGGAGGCTGTGACTTTTAAGCTGAGGCCTAAAAAGGAGGAGCTAGTATAGAGTGAGTGGAAGAACATCCAGACAATGAGAACAGCATGTGCAAAGGCCATGAGTTGGGAAAGAACTTGGCTTGGGTGCAGAAGGAGCAGACCAACAAGGGTCTGTTGCAGTAGTTAAGGCGATAGACACTAGTGATCAGATCACGGTGGTGGGAGCAAGGGTTCAGGGCAGTGGGTGGAGCTGAGATATGTTAGGAGTGGGACCAACATTTCTTGTCAGTGGATTGGGCTGAGAGATTGAGAAACAGAACTCCTCCCAGGTTGCTAGCCTTAGATGCGAGGATGTTGGTGCCATTTACTGAGTAGAGGAACAGGTTTTGGGGGAAAACTTGTGTTCCATTTTGGACATGTAAGGTTTCAGATAACTGCATGACATCCGAGTGGAGTTATAAGACAGTTCCATAGCTGTGTGTGAAGCTCAGAGCGGGGAGTGCTCCAGTCTGAAGAAATAACTGAGAATGATCAGCCTAAATTCAATATTGTTATTGAATCCATGGGAATGGATGTGATTTCCCAGGAAGCACATATCTAGGATTGAGGCCTGTTTGAGTGAATATAAAGAAGCCTCTATACATGGCACCCATAGGTACCTTGATGGGTCTCTCCCTTCCCAAAAGCTCAGCTATATAGTTAGTATTTAGGAAGAGTCCTCTGGATCTTCTAAAATTCTTCTCTGGACTAAGCCAGGCTGCTGACGGTATTTTAATGCTGCACCTGAATGCAGAATGGCTTTTATTAGATCATGCCATCAGCCTATACTGAAGAACGTTATGAGAAATCATGCAGAAACATCCTGGTGTTTAGCAGCAGGGGGCTACTATTTCCCTCACTTCACAGAGTTAAACTGAGACAGAAAGTTAAGGAACACATGCTTAGTTATGCAGCTTCTGAATTTTCAAACCCTTTATTAGATTACATCAACTAACAGAAATGATAATCAGTCTAGAGGCACCATTTAATTTGTCCTCCTGAGATTATTTAGGGGTAAGTGGAAGAAAAAAAAAAGTAGAGAGATCTGGAGATAGTACATCCACATGTTCCAGCCACTGATGGACTGCAACAGACACTGCCCTTCCAGTCTCTGGTCCAGCCCTATGTTGGAAAGCCAACCCATAAGCAATTCAGTAAAACTCCCAGAGGAGGTATTAGCGAAGTTCCCTGTGTAAATACCTGTCTGCTTCACAAGTACTTTCTAATGAGAGGAAGATAATCAGTAGGAGTGAGGCAATAGTTGGTCACCGTCCACCTTACCACTTTTACTTTAAATTCTCCAGCTTGCTTTTCTTTTTCTCCCCCTTCCCCTTTAAGACAGGGCCTCACTCTGTCACCCAGGCTGGAGTGCAGTGACGCCATCACACCTCACTGTAGCCTTGACCTCCTGGACTCATGTGATCCTCCCACCTCAGTCTCCTGAGTAGCTGCAACCACAGGCAAACGCCACCACACCCAGAAAACTTTTTTGTACTTTTTGTAGAAACAAGGTTTCACAAATGTTACCCAGGCTGGTTGTGAACTCCTGGGCTCCAGCAATCCACCCACCTCGGCCTCCCGAAGTGTTAGGATTATAGGCGTGAGCCACCGTGCCCAGCTGTGTTTCTTCTTTAATTTTTATTTTCTACTGAGTTATTTTCTCCTTTCTGTAATTCCTTTTCTGCCCTCCCATTTCCTCTGTATGTTTAGCCTATTGGTGTTGTCTAATCTGGATTTTCTTCTTAGCTTAGAACAGATCTTTTTTCCAACTAGTTTCAAAATGCAGAGCTAACTAAGGGTTCTGTTTTACATATACCAACATGTGTAGCTTGTTATTTTTTGTTATTGTTACCTGTGTCTTTTATCATTGTATTCTGAAAACCCTTAATGACAAGTGATCATGTCAGAATAACTTTGGTTCAGTTCTGAGCACATGAGTACAGATGTTTTTAAAATGTCAGATAAATGAGATAAAAAGCTGAGTTGATCAGATTAGTTAAGAGGAAAAGGCCAGGCACAGTGGTTTATGTCTGTAATCCCAGCTTCGGAGATAGACATAGGAGGATCATTAAGCCCAGGAGTTCAGGATAAGCCTGGACAACATAGTGAGACCCCATCTCTCCAAAAATAAAAAATAGCTGGGCATGGCAGAGTGTGCCTATAGTCCTAGCTACTCAAGAGGCTGATTCGGGAGGATTGTTTGAGCTGACGATGTCATGGCTACAGTGAGCCCTGATTGCACCACTGCACTCCAGCCCTGACGACAGAGTGACCCTGTCTCAAAAAAGAAATAAAAGAGAGAGTAATTATTTTCCTCACAGGGAAAAACTCTTCTCCAAAAGAGAAATGTTCTGAATATATTTAGATTTTTGTTTATAGAGTGTTTTACTTGACAAGCGAGGTCGGGAGAGGAAAAATAGAATCCTAAATTGCTTCATAGCCTTTGCCTCCTGAAGATGAGCAAGAAATAAAAATAAAGCATTTCAGAAGTTAAGACATAACTCCATGAATATGTGTTTTGATTCACAAAATTTTCAGGAAAGCATTGCTTGTGTAATGTCAGAGATGCTATATCACAAAGTTCTGGTTAATCATTAAATCATATCTTTTTAAATTAAATAATTCCTAGTTACTGCTGTGTCCCTGGCACCATGCTAGGTGCAGGGGCAACCTCTGACCTCACCCAGCTGTTCAGGGAGTGTGAGAGCAGGGTTCAGCAGCTGAGACACCTTGTGTGAAAAGCTTCCTGTGAGGTTTGCACAGGTGTCATGGGAGGGACGTAGTGAACGGAGGGAATCAGACAGACTAAAGGATAGTGCAGTGGGAGAACAATCTATTTTGGGAATCATCCAGTATGGAAAAGAAGTGAAAACTTGAACTCATCTAGAAAAATATCATAAGAAAGATCACTAACATTTTTCAAGTAATCTCAGAGCAAATATGATGCTTTGGTCACACTGTGTCTCATGCTGAATCCATCAGGGCAGGTAAGCAAAGAACTCAAACATGGAATCTAGTGAACAGAAGAGTTGGGGTGAAGCAGACAGCTCTGTGATAAGAAACGGAAGCTCCACATCATGGCGGGGAGGGATGCATGTGAGTTTCTCTGGAATAGACAACAGAGATACGCGTGCAGGGATGTAGCCTCTCTCTCCCACTGCCTGGCATGCTGGGCTCCACCCAGTCCTTAGCATCCACCTGATGTTAATTAAGGCTCCAGTCTCACTCTAATTTAGCACTTACTATCCTGTGGTTCATTGCCTCCTAGTTTCTAGTTTCTTTTTACTTTTTAATCTTCATTTGGCATTTAACTGGGAGGGCAAACTTCTGGACTCACACAGAGATTTCTTCCAGCCTGTTTGGAGGTGGAAGGTCCTGAAATAGTGGATTCCAGCAGAAGCTCCACTCAGTCCCTAAGTCCCCTCATTGGCCCTCCTGACAAATGAAAGGACTTGAGGTGGATAAGAGTCTTACCTCACCAACTGAGCTGTGTGAGACCTGTGACATCTTTACTTCTGGGTTTACTTTTACGTATTCTAGTAGATGTGAGAAACAACCTCAGGTAATTCAAGGTCTCTCCCTTCCTTCCTCTGGGGCAGTCTCTTCTTCCTGGGAGAGTCACACAGAGCCAAGGTGAGTTTGGGCTGGGCCATCCTTGCTCCCAGTTGGCCTTGAGTCTTCATCCAGGTCCACACCGCCCTGTCCCACCACTGAGGCCTCCTCAGGCTGCCTCTCAGCGCATGTTCTGAAGCCCCCTGCACTGCCCCGGGATACTGCTGGGCTCTGTGAGGCTGGCTTGGGGGCAGCTGCCCAGGCATCTTGCAGCCATTTCAGCTCAAGCCCGCTGTGAGTCTCGGGGCGGGGTCTGGAGTGGGAGGTGTCAGGCCATACATTGCGACCATCCTGGGCCACACTTCTGCCCCTAGCTTATACCAGAGTACCTGCCAATAACCCATCTCCTGTGGGCTCCTCCCGGGGACCCGCATCAATGTCTAGTTCTCTTCCTTCCTCTGGCTGCCTCCCTTTCCCATTATGAAGACTGTTGTTTACAGGCTGAGAGGATCCTGCTATGCCTGATCAGATTCCTCCAAAGCTGTCAGGTATGCCCAGAGCTCTTTCCCATCAACTCAGAAGATGAACCTCTGCATTCTGTGGTGTCACAGCCACCCTGAGCAATGCCTACTGCAGGAATTATAAGGGACAGAGCCTCAGTGAATATGCCATAATATATTGTCCTCACAGAGCTCACACAGTTGAAAAGGACCTTGGAGTTCATCCACCCCCCATTCCTCAGCTGTTTTTAGGCCTTTCTTTCTATGTCTTTTTCTTTTTTTTTGAAATAGAGTCTCACTCTGTTGCCAGGCTGGAATGCAATGGTGTGATCTCTGCTCACTGCAACCTCCACCTCCTAGGTTCAAGTGATTCTCCTGCCTCAGCCTCCAGAGTAGCTGGGACTATAGGTGCATGCTACCACGCCCAGCTAATTTTTGCATTTTTTTAGTAGAGATGGGATTTCACCATGTTGGTGAGGATGGTCTCGATCTCCTGAACTTGTGATCTGCCTGCCTCAGCCTCCCAAAGTGCTGGGATTACAGGCTTAAGCCATCGCGCTTGGCCTGGGCCTTTCTATAGTATCCCATACTTTAATGGCAGGAATCCTACTTGGCTCTGGACAATCCCTTCAGTTGCTGAACAGTGCCATCTTTACCAAAGTTTCCCTGTGACATCTGTGCCTCAGGCCTGTCCTTGGGGTCACACTCAATGGGTGTTCTCCTTGTTCCCTTGATGCTCCTGGCTGCTCAGGCTCCAGCTGACCAGCCTGGAAAGGAAACCATCCCCAACCATAGGAAAAAGGCTTTGGGCAGAGGGTGTCAGCCTGAGCCCACCTGAGCCATTCCTGCTGCCTGCCCTGTTTCCTGGCAGGCCTCTCTGACTCAGGGATTCCACACAGTGGGAAGTTAGCTCCCTGTCATCAAGCCCATCTGTAGGCTTCCCTTGTGCTGACAGTGCAGCCTCTGGCTTCTCAGCCAGGAGCAGCGCAGATGCCTGGGCTCACCCCAGATATCTAACAGAGTGGTCTGGCATTCTATACTCACACATTTGACAAAAGCTCCTTAGATGATTATAGCACATCCCAAAGGAGAGAACTCTGCTATGAGTGATTGTTAAGCAATTCACCAATTGTAAAATTAAATTAGAAGTGGAGATAAAATCTGTGCATTCAGTGACAGTTCTTCATTAGCAGCCAACTGTTAATCTATAGCTTACGGTCAGGCAAACTGGAGCTTAAGTCTTCATGCTTTCACTGATGCCTACCTTTTCCTTTTCTTTCTCTCTCTCCATCCTTCTCTCCTCCTCTTCCTTCCCTTCTCAAACGTTTACCGCGTTCTGTATGTACAGTCAGTGAGCTAAGTACCAGATAGAAAATGATTAATCTGATCAAGACCCTGGCCTTAAAGAGCTCACATTCAGACAAGTGAACATATTAAGTGTTGGAGGTTGTATCAGTTGTCTATTGCTGTGTAACAAATCACTTCAAAATTTAGCAGTTTCAAGCCACACTGAATGTCTTGCAGTTTCTGCACATCAGGAATCCAGGTGGCTTAGCTGGGCCCTCTGGCTCAGGGACCCTGACAAGGCCACAGTTAAGGTGTTGGCCTAGGCTACAGTCATCTCAGGGCTCAGCTGTAGGAAGAGCCACTTCCAAGCTCATGAGACTGTTGCCAGGTTACTGGCTGGCTTTTGGCCACATACCTCCCTCAGTTCCCTGCCCCACAAGAGTCTCTCTAGGGAGCAGCTCACAAGAGCGGGGCTGGCTTCCAGCAGAGTGAGCAAACCACAGAGCCAGAGAGGGCAAACCTGAAGGCAGCCAGCATCTTTATTTGTGACCTAATCTCAGAAGTGACATTCATTACTCTTGCCATATTCTATTTGCTAGGAGTTATTGGGTCCAGCCCGTGCTCAAAGGGAGGAGGTTACAAAAATATCTTAAACAAATTGCGCTGCAGGAGCCATTTGTGTAACACGTGATTAATGAATACCAGGTTGTGTGGGTCTTGGGGACATGTTAAAGGCCCCCCACAGTACAGGTATTGTCGTAATATCTTTAAAGACATTTAAGCTTCTAATCACCTGGCCCAAACACGGCAAATTAAAAACATCAATTACCCTTTAAGATGCCATAAGGAAGGTACGTGAGGAAACTTCCATAGGAGTAAACTAAAGCCCCAAAGAATAAAGATGGCTTCTTATTCCTGTTTCCCTACTTAGCTAAAAGATACACTCAGATGCTGTCTCTAATGGAGAATTGGGATAAACTTCACCAGTCCTGCTTAATCAAGTATATCTCTCCAAGAAAGAAAGAAAGAGAGAAAGAGAGAGAGAGAGAGAGAGAGATAGAGAGAGAGAGAGAGAGAGAGAGAGAGAGAGAATGAGAGAGAGAGAGAAAGAAAGAAAAAGAAAGAAAGAGAAAAAAAGAGAGAGAGAGAGACCAGTACCAGTGAGGCAGGTAGGGAATATTCAGCTGCCCCTATTTAGTTCCGGAAAAACTAAAACCCTACAACTTGCAATATATCTGGTTTGACTCAATATGTTTCGTATTCAAGTTTCCAACCAGCAACATTTTTGACTTTATTAAGAATACTAGTTGATACTCAGTACCCAAAAGCAAGATTTCCACTCCAGAATCTAGTCTATTAGCTTGGTTATTATTCATTTATAGTGTCAGATGAGAGAAAGATTGAATGCATTCCTAATTAGTTGCCTTGGGATATAACACATTTGCAATAATATCAATTGATATTTTAGTGTCTGTTAGACCTGATTTATAGGGACTTGTGTTTCAGTCTAGAAGATTAATCATGTGTCACACCAATGGATCCTGCAGTGCAATTTGTTTAAGATTTTTAAAAGCATATTCACACCAACCATCAGTTTTATAGAAACAAATGCAGACTGGAAATATCTAAGTATTTTGTAAAGGACATATGATGCTTCACCAAAGAATCCACTATTTTAATTTACATAATTTGCTGACCTTGACATGATACCTACATACATAGATTCTAACTCAGTCTAACAAGCATGAATGCAGTGGCCCTTACAAGCCCTCTGAGAGAAAGGCCACAGGCCTGAGACTGAGTTAAGGGAGATGTCCTCATTGCCTGGCCAGTTTCCTTATTGACATTCAACACTCCACTTGCCCTTCTTGCAAAACAAAACACAGTTAGCCCAGCACGTTGACCTACCTGAAAGGTCTTTGTTAATTGAAAGGCTGCTGCAAATCCACAGTGGGGTTTTTTTAAGTACAAAGATTAAAAAAAAAAAAAGCCAAATCATACTTACAACTCAAAAGTTAGAATTGTATTGCTAATTTTGTGAATGAGCAAATTTATCTTCTTAATCAAAATTCAGTTTGGAAATATTCCATATCATGTACAGGTTTCTAATATTCACCTACAGCCACTTTTAAGGGACTGAATTTTGAATCCTCAGAGTGTCAGATATTGTTTTTCCTTCCACAACATTATTTTATTATTCTAAATTGCTTGTAATTTCATACTAAAGAAAATGTGACCCCAGGACTGGGCATGGTGGCTCAGGCCTGTAATCCTAGCACTTTGGGAGGCCAAGGTGGGTGGATCACTTGAGCCCAGGAGTTCAAGACCTGCCTGGATGACATAGGTTGCCCCTGTTTCTACAAAAACTAAAAGGCAAAAATTAGCCAGGCATGGTGATGTGCACCTGTGCACCTGCAGTCCCGGCTGCTTGGGAGGCTGAGATGGGAGGATTGCTATAGCCTGGGAAGTCACGGATACAGTGAGCCATGATCATTCCACTGCACTCATGTCTGAGTGACAGAATGAGACCCTGTCTTGGAAAAAAAAAAAGGAAAGAAAGAAAATGGGATTCCAAATGAGAGATTACTAAGAAGAAATGCATGGAAACCTGTCATAATGCATCACTTATAGAGGTATGAATGTGAACATGAAAACTTTTTATTCTGCAAGGTCAATTTCCAAAAGAAACACATTAGATAAGACCAAAGTGGAGATGACAAGAAATAAATTGTTTTCATTTTTTTTTTCAAGAACTTACCCAAAGTTTAGTTAAAGTTTTCATTTGGCCTCTGCGGAGATCATCTGCCCAAGTTGCTGATGGGACAATAGAACCCCACAGAGGGGCGGTGACATCAGCAGTCAGGTACCAATTAAACCCAAGTGCTCTGATTTTTTCTCACTATGTTTCGTAAACCCAAGAGCTCTTATGTTTCAAATTTAGAAATTAAGCAACTTTCAAAGCTCCCTTTCTCTAGGCTTTCTGTACAAATAATATAATAGAATGCAGCACAAGTTGAAGCTACAATTAACTTGGGGATTTGTCATCACTGGCTCCACAAAATACACTGTGGGTTTCTAAATAAACTTTCCTTACTTGCTGCACAAGTTTCTGCAAAAGTGTATTTTAGTAGCTTAAAAAAGAAAGGCTGGAAGAGCAATGTTTCTTTGAATTTTCCAGCAATTATGACATTCTAAAGAAACAGGTCCAGGTTATAAGAGAGGAACTGTGGTGTCAGAAATACATCCTAAGAATAATTACTCTAGTTGGCTCTGTCTTTCCAGAGTTACAGCAACAGGGAGTTCCTTGAACTTCCCACTCAATTGGCAGATGCCTCTGGCATGTTGTGATGTGGTGGGTGTTTTATTTGAAATGGTGAAGTGAAAGAAACAAACAAAATCTCTACGGCCAAAGTCACAATGAAACACAAATTTATGCATGAGCATGTACTCATATCACACATTCTCTCTTTCTCTCTCTCTCTCTCTCTCATACACCCGTGTTGTGAAACTCTGTGTTATCTTACCAAGACTGGATAGATGTCTGCTGCTGCTTCTTAATAAAAGTGTTAAAAGTTCCCACAGCCAATTCGTTTGCTAGTCAAACATTGAGCTCATGCTGCAATGGGTAAAAACTTTCAAGTGGAGACAGTTAGAAAAGAAAGTCATAGTTTTTGAGCTACAGGAGAAAATTTCTTATGAGACCCTCAAGAATTCAATTTCTTGCTTTTTGTATGACAATGCAGTGATTCACATACTTAATGACTGCATGAAATGTAGTACAAGATTCTGTTTTTCCTTTATGTGATTCCACCTATTAAAAAAGCCACCAGAGCCTATCTAATGCCTGAAATACTGTTTCAAACTTTTAAATGATAGGGAATACTAGAGCAACTTTCTCCAGTAGAAGTATAATGAAGCTACATACGTAAATTTAAATTTTCCTATATTTTAAAAGTCAAACAAGTGAAACTAATTTTAATAATACATTTTATTTACCCCACTGTATCCATATTACCATTTCAATATGGAATCATATGTCATGATTTAGATACCACATCAATATATCATAATATAAAAGATATTAATGAAATATTCTATATATTTTTTCCATACTAAATCTTCAAAATCTGATAAGTATTTTGTACCTAAGGCAAACTCAGTTTGGATGCTAAAGTTTTATCCAAAATCCTTAATCTGTACTTAGACTTCATAAAATTTGCTGTTGAAAAAGTTGATTCATGTTTCCAAGTTGTTCCAGACATAGTTAAAATAATTTGTGTGTAAATTAATTAAAATCAAATAATATTAAAATTTCAGTTTCTTAATTATGCTAATGAATTATTGTTGTTTTGAGGAACAACAGCCACCTGTGAGTAGTAGCTACCTCATTAGACAGCACAGGTTTATATCAATGAATCCTTTTCATCTTTGAGCCACCATAGATCTCACTGCAGGTGGATTTATTTTAAAAGATTAAAACTTTTGGCAGAACTGAGAATTTTTTTGATTACTTTGTATCATCCCTCCACTTGAAATGAACCACCATCACCAACAACAAAGCTAGGGTTATGACATAATTTGGGTTGGTCGTTTCTGTCCTTCCATCAGCTAACAGCAAGGACAAAAGGGGAAGGGGAAGGGAGGCTTTGTGCTCTGAGTCCTGCTGGGAAGACAGCAGGGAAGCCAGAGCAGGAGTCCAGAGGAAACCTGCTCTCTCCCTGGGTCTCCTCTCTGGCCATGGTCTTCTGGCGTCCTCCCTCAACTGGCCTCCCAGTCACTGCAAACAGCCTTGCAGCAATTTACATCTCTGTAATTTCCTTGGGAGTCTTTTGAAAAGGTAGAAGTTTTCAAGAAAATTAGAAAACCGCATATTTAAGTCTAAGTTAAATTAGAAAACACTGCATATGCCTGCATTTGTATTGTATTAGTGGTTATCCCTGGTAGGGTTTTTCTCTTTCCTTTTTTTTTTTGGAAGGGAGAGCCTGAACTGGCTCTGAGCCAGAGTTCCAGCTCCCTTTCTTCCCACCTGCATTGCCCTATGCCAGAAACCACAGCTCACTTTCCCTATCACTGAAACATGGTTTCGATGAAGATTAAATAAGCTGGTATTTAAAACATCTAGAAACATGTCTGATGGATGAAAAGCCCTCAAGAAACAGTGAGTTTATTATTATTGTTTTATACTATGGATTCCTATAAAGTTTATCGACAAAGAATTGTATAACCGCCATGTATAAAATATGAATATTTTAAGCACAGCATATCCCACAGTGCACAAGGGAGTGAATTTCTTTTATAATTTGGCAAAAAAGCGTTTACATTTAAACAAATAAATATTGGGCTTATTTTAGATGAATGTGCCTCACAGCACCATTCTAGTTTTACCCTGAAGAGGAGTATATATTAGTTGCAGAACTTCTTTCAAAATCATACTGTTTGAGTCATTCTGTTGGACTCATTAAAAATGAATCTGGCCCCCTGCATTGCAGAAGAAAAAACTGTTTTTTTTAGTGGTCACTCATCTGCTTTTCTGCATGAGCTTATGGTTTTTTCCTTATTTTTAGCCTGTTTCTCCTCCCCTCAGCTCAACAGCACCTTAAGATATGTTAGTCCTCAGTCTGTGGCTCAGAGGGGACATCAGAGGCCAAGTGTCCATGACTTTAAGAAAATGTGCAGCAATCTTACACCTTGTCCATCCTCTCCTGTAACCTACTGCCACTGTTTTTTAATGGAATTTCAAAAGGTGAAGCCCTATGACTAAGCAATAATTTCCTCCCAGTTTATCATCTCAGATCAATTGACTGTTGTTGCTTTAGGATTAGCAAGATCAGTGACCTTAAACCAGGATCCAGGAGATCAAAACTGAGCAAGGACACCAAGAGAACAGTGAATGATTTGCTTATGTAATGCTGATGAAATCATCGCTGTGGTGGGTGTGCATCATTGTGTGAACTATGTCATCTGTAAGTGATCAGGTTAGCTAGAAGCTGGACATCACCATGTTATGTGATATGTACAGAGTGCCATTATAGATTCTACTTTGGGGCAAGATCCTGAGATACTTAACAGATATTTAGTTGCAATGAGCTTTCTGTAGATTGCAGTGACTTTTCAGAGTTCCAGAAAAGTAGAACTGGAAATGTAATATTAAAGGCAATGGTGGTATAGTAGAAAAAAATCTTAGAAAATCCAAGTTTGTGTCCATCCTCTCATGTACTGGTAGACCTTGAGCAAGTCGTTTTACTCCATTGGAGCCTCCATTTCTTCACATGAATGAGCAACAGAATAGCTACACCATGGTGTTTGTGTGAGGATTAAACAAGATAATAAATGTGGTTTTCTAGAACTATTCTTAACCTTCGGTGTTTGGTTACTATTCATTTCTAATTTATGTAATTTTATTTAACCAGGTGAGAAAATGTTCAGAATAGATTGTTAAATAAAAACAGTATATTACCATATTCAAAAATTATCTAAATTTTGTAATCAACTATTTAGGCCATTACATCAAACCTGTGTTTCTCCAGGCTCTAGGGCTCTAGATATGTCTATCCAGCTGCCCGTTTGTCATCTCTACTTGGATCTCAGACTTCACATATCCACAACCAAACTCCTAACTCCTGATTCACCATCCTAACCTAGCCTGCCTTTCTCTAGCCTTCCCCACCTCAATTAATGACAGCAAATTCTTCCTCATGCTTCCAGTCAAGAAAGTCTACACTTAGCTGGCTACACTGGCTCATGCCTATAATCCCAGTGCTTTGGAAGGCTGAGGTGAGAGGATTGCTTGAGGCCAGAAGTTCGAGACCAGCCTGGGCAACATGGCAAGACACCTGTCTCTACAAATAAAAATAAAAAATTAGCTGGGCATGGTGACACTTGCCTGTACTTCTAGCTACTCAGAAGACTTGAGGAGGGAACACTGCTTGAGCCCAAGAGGTCAAGGCTGTAGTAAGCCACAATTGTGCCATTGCTCTCCAGCCTGGGTGACAGAGCAAGACTCTGTCTCTCTCCCCGTCTCTGTTTACAAAAAAAAGAAAAGAAAAAACAAAATGTTGGAATCCTTTCTAATTCTTTATTTTATCTCCTCTCTCACGTCTAATCTGTCAGCAAATCCTGTTGGCTCTCCCTTCAAAATGTATCTGAATTCCAGCTGCTCCTCACCTCCTCCTCTGCCACCATCCAGCCCAAGCTGCCGTCTCTTACCTAAGTTACTGCTACAGCCTCCTAACCGATCTCGCTGCTGTCACCCTTGTCCCCCTTAACCCACTTGCAACCCACCAGCCAGTGATACTTTTAAACCTGAAGTCATTTCACATCACTGCTCTGTGTAAAACCCTCTAATGACTACCCAATACACTCAGAATCAAAGCTAAAGCCTTAACAATGGTCTAACCTAGCCTACAGGCTCAGATACCCCAATTCCCCAGAACTTTGCTGCCCTCATTATTCTTCCCATCTCTGCTTACTCTGCTCCTGCCACACCATCCCCCAGATGTTCCTCAAACAGACCAAGCCCTTCCTACTCCAGCACCTTTGCACTTGCTTCTCTCTTCCTGCTCTTCCCCAGCCATCCACGTGGCTGCCTGTTCCCCAGTTTCAGGTCTCATCTCACAGGGCAGGTTTTCAGTGAGTTCATCAGGGCCGGCTCCCTATTCCACAGAGCCACACAATCCTTACATCCCCCTTCCCTGCTTCATTTTTTTCTAAAGAAGTTTGTCACCACCTGACTTTATCACCCCTTGATATGTATGTGTGTGAATAATAGATACACACGCATCAATTTATTTATTGTCAGCTACTCTCCACTATCATGGATGCTCCATGAGAGCAGGGATCACTGTTTTTCATTGCTATAGTCCTACTGCCCAGAGCAGTGCCTGGCACAGAAAAGACTTTCAGTAAATATATTTAGGGCTGGGGAGAGTGGCTTACACCTGCAATCCTAGCACTTTGGGAGGCTGAGGCAGGTGGATCACAAGGTCAGGAGATTGAGACAAGCCTGACCAACATGGTGAAACCCTTTCTCTACTGAAAATACAAAAAAATTAGCCTGGCATGGTGGCCGCACCTGTAATCCCAGCTACTCAGGAGGCTGAGGCAGGAGAATCACTTGAACTCAGGAGGTGGAAGTTGCAGTGAGCCAAGATCAATCACGCTATTGCATTCCAGCCAGGGTGACAGAGCAAGACTCCCTGTCTCAAATAAATAAATAAATAATATACATATATATGTTTAATACACACACACACACACACACACACACACACACATATATATAATGTTTTTATTTTATTTTATTTATTTTATTTGAGACAGGGTTTCTCCTGGTTACCTAAGCTGGAGTGCAGCCTAAGCAACAGAGACAGTGCATGATTATGGCTCATTGCAGCCTTGACCTGGGTTCAAGGAATCCTCCCATCTCAGCCTCCCAAGTAACTGGGAGTACAGGTTCACGCCACAACATCCAACCAATTTTTAAAATTTTCTGTAGAGACAGGGTCTCACTATGTTGCCCAGGCTAGTCTCTAACTCCTGGGCTCAAGTAATCCTCACACCTCAACCTCCCAAAGTGTTGGGATTACAGGTGTGAACCACTGCAATTAGTGAATTATTTGTCTATATTTATCCGATAAATATTAACACCTCACCCTGTGCCAAACATTGTTCTAGTAACTTAAAATACAACAGTAAAAAAATGATAGACAAAGATTCTGTTCTCATAGAGCTTGTATCTGTATCTCTAGCTCTACATTCATCTATATCTATCTATGTAGCAACATCTGTATACACATCTACATATATCTATCTAAGACTGAAAAATGTACAGTGAAAGGATTGTGGGCGATTTTTCATTATTGATGCTCTCCTATACATTCTAAATTTTCTAAATGAAGCATAATTTTTAAAATTCCTGGAATGATGTGATTATTATTGTAATGAGAAACACTTGTGTAAATAGGAAAGAGGAGTTAAGTTTCAGTTAAATGAAAGAGAAAACTTTGATGTCTATACTGTGCTCATATGAACTTGGTCAACATCTGATTAAGTATCACAACTTTATATCAATGCTATTGTTGAGGCAGTGTGGCATTGAATTGAAGAGCAGGATTGCTGCAGACAAATTGCCTGGGTTTAAATACTTTATAGTTACATGGTCTTAGGCTCTCTAGCTCAGTTTCCTCATCTGAAAATTGGAAATAATAATAGTATTGTTATTAGTAATATTATTTCATAGGTTGATGTGAGGATGAATGAATCAATACATGTAAGGTCCTTGAACAGTGTGGGACACAGGGTTGATAATCGGTGATCAGTACTGTTATTGTTTCTGTTGCTATTGTAGTTATCGTTATTATTATTGAGTGTAGAAAAGGGAAAGTTGTATTTTCTAGACCATTACACTTAATTATGAGTCTACTGGCTCCTGGAAAAAAAATACTGCTTATAATTTTATTCTTATATATAAATTTGAAAAATTTATCTAAAGTATGGCCTTCTGTTGGTAAATTCATCAGGAATTAAACAATAATTCTGATGATAGAAGCAGTCAACCCTGATGAGCCCTGCTCAGCTCTCAGAACTTTCTCAGGCATTGTCTGTGGCAGCAGATTTTCTGGCCATGTGAGAAGGGAGTCAGGATGCTGCCTCCAGAGCTGCCACAGAAAGAGCAGTGGAAATGGCTTAGTGTGATTGGCATTGCAGTGTGAATGCCTGGGTGCCCAATGGGAAGTTAATTATATCAAAGCCAGAGAAACCATTACATTGCCTCAGAAAAATAATTAATTTCACCCCAGATCACATTTGAAATTAATGACATTATTGTGTATTAGGTAAATACACATTATTCTTTGCAAAATGTATTCAAATGCCATAGCTTGACAAGTGGTTATGCCTTATTACGTTCAACCTTGAAGGTTTTAGTATTTTGGTTAGTCATTTGTTTGTTCATTTGTTTTTGCTACTCTAACTGTATGTCCAGCCAAAATGGATTATGTTATTAATTGAAAATATTTTAATTGAGCATTTTATCATGTTCATTCACAAATAATCCAATTAAATCTGATCAAGCATATTGCTTAATGCAGGAATAAGTGTTAAGGCATCTGCAAACTCTGCACTTTGGCAATCTTATTTTTATAGTTAGGGATTTTACAAGCAACTACATAAAATGGGGTGCAGAATCTCAGCATTAATCCATTTTCTCCCAAACAAATGACTAGAAAGCTCCAAGATAAGACTCCATGATGCTAGATCATGCCATTTCCATTTTAGTCACTAAACATTCGTGACAAGCTCAGTGCAGCGATTAAGGTGCATTGTGCTTATGTACTTGATAGTTGAACAACCCTTATTTCCTCTCTATTCCACACAATACTCGGCACTGTCTCAAAAATCTTTCAGTCACTACCTACTCAGTTCTTGTCATATCAAGAGAGACTGCCAGGATAGGGTGACATGCCAAGGAGGGCACAGGATTATCAATCTGAAGGAAGTTCCAGAGGTAATCTGTCCTATTCCTCTGGATTCAGACTGAATTATAGAACTAAGAGTACAGAGTTGCATAGTCCTTTACCCTCTCAGAGCTATTGAGATATATCTATGATAAATGAGGTGTATTTGAACACCAGGGTAAAATGATTAGTACTAGTTAAGATCAGTCCATTTTTCATGTCAGAAGTTCTCTCTTCGGACCTCAGCTAAGCATGAAACCAAGTCCTTTGATGAATAGCAAGTGATGATCAGCTCGTAACAACACATATTAGGAATTACTCTGAAGGAGGTGTCATCCCTCATACGGAAACAGAGATGCCTCTGTGTGGTTTAAAACTGCAACACAAATAAGCACAGACACTTGAATGGGAAAAGAGACAATGTTAAAAAATCAATCTCATTAAAAAGATCTGTACACTTATTTTCAGGGAAAGGGCGGCAGAAGGAAGGTCATAGGAGAGATGACATTCAGGAAAAAGGTAATAGCAAAGCTAAATATCAAACACAATCCATTACTAGTGAAGTTGTGTATTGTCATCTCCAGAAATGAAGTATAGCCTAGGTATCTGAGGGACTTGGATCTGAGCTGGGAAAAGGAAAAGGAAATTCAGTTTTGTTTTGTTTTGTTTTTTAGTGTTTTTTTTGTGTGTGTGTGTGTGTGCCAGAGACAGGACACTTGTTCAAAGCTAGGCTGTGCAGTAAAAAAGTTAAGAGCTGGGCTTTGGACTAACTTGGCCTGGTTTGAACCCTTGTTCTAACTCTGACTCATTGTGTAACCCCAGTCAATTTGCCTAACCTCTTGGTTTCTCATTTTAAAAATGGGTAAAATGGAGATGCTGGTAGTAATAGTACCTACCTCATAAAGTGGTTGAGATATTTAATGATAGACTGTATGTAAGTTGCCTGGTACATAGATACTGTCAATAGTGTTAGTTTCTATTTTCTGTATGAAATAGATGTGTAAGAGCCTCATCTTCCTCTTGATCAAGGAGAATGCTAATTGCCCCTGAACTACTCTTTCATCTCGTAAAATGTTAACATTAATAAGGTATTTTAATGCCTCCAAATTCTCCTAGCTTGTTGCACCCTCTTTCCAATGTCTGCTCTTATACACCAGTATTTTTCACAGCTGTAATCATGGTGATTGCATGCTTTCATATTCAAATACTTTCTTTTCATTTACCTTTGAGTCTAGGCTCCTGCTGCGCCTAGACTGTTGTGATTTGGGGAGGGCCTTGAACTAGGACAAATCAAACCCTTTTTTCAGGAAGACCTGAGCCTCTTCATCTTGAATTTCTGCTCTCTATTGCTTATTATCTTGCAAAGCATTTGGTTCTGGCTTCATCCTTTCCAAAATGAATTCAAATAAACAAGATTCTAATCTCCAGGAGTTTACATCCTCATACAATCCAAATGGATGCTGATCAGACATAATTAAGGCAAACAGGTTTTGAAAAATTGCAAAAATGAAATTGTGCAGACTGGAGAAGTCGAAGAAGTGAAGACTGTGGCTTGGAGGGGTGCACTCACTGTTCAGGAAGGCTGGAACCTGAAGGAAAATGTTCTTCTCCTCAGCCTTTTTCTTTTCTCCTGCTCTTGGCCCTTACACATAAAAATTAATGAAAGAAAGTGGAAGTTTTGGCCCTCAAAAAGTGGATAAAAATTATTTTAACTGATGCACGAATATCACAATATGTGCAATATGAATGCAATCTGGCATTTTCATGACTACTGAAAATGGGAAATGGCAAACTGATGGTTTGCAGTTTCTTTTTGGAAACTATATGTTCACTCCTTCTCTCCTATAGTGTTTAAAACAAGTGATAGGATGAAAAAAGAGTGAACTTTGAATAACTGAGCAGAAACTGAACGTATGGAAGGCTGGTGCTAGAAAATGGTGAAGCAAGAAAATCTGGAATCGTGCATTTTATGGCCATTTGTCTCCTCCACTGGAACTGTTAAGGATATTGACTGCTTTGCTTATGACTTTGGCCCTGATTCCTAGAAGGGGGCTTGGCCATACTAGTTGCTCAATAATCGTTTGTTAAAGAATAAGAAAATAGAGGACAGAATACAAGATCTCCTAAGCTTGTGGGGCTTGATAAGGTCAGGTCTGATGTCTCCCACTGAACAGGCAACCATACTGTGGAGCTCCCGGCTCCCAGCCACCATGATACCCTTTAAGGTCATTTGAGGGATAACCAAATCAGGAATTGAGTATTCCTTGCATCCCATTCCTTTAAGACAAGGATAATTCTCCAGCCTACAGCAAAGACTGATGCAGCACCACCTAAGCCGTGTTTCGAGCAATAATTTGGAATCATTGTTGAGTTCATAGGGGAATTCAGCATCGCCGCATTTTCATTTTGTCTTAACAACATTCAAACAGGGAAACCACTTTGCTTACAGTGACCTCTCCTGCAGTTATAGGATACGTATTTTAAAGTGCTATTGCATTTAAATTTGAACCGCATAGCTCCTAAAAATAATATTAGCTACTGAGAATAAGCATAACGTTAACAGAAGGAAAAGACCTGGTCCTGGGAGTATTGCAAAATACCTGCACTAGAAGCAGAAAGTCATAATATTGTCAAAGTGGCTAATGTAGTACCTGGGCAGGTTGATTAGATCCTTGAATTTGAATAGAAAATATCAGAGAGTTTTGTAGTTCGTAAAAGTCCTTTGCATGAATTATTAGTGCCTCTAACAATTCCCCTCCTTGCAAGTGGCATCTCAAAGTAATCTGACTATCTTAACACAAATCCTTTATTCACAGAAAAAGCTGTTTGGAGAATATGATGCAATCTCTCTCTATCCTTCCAACCAAAAATCGATAATTCAAAAATTATAGCTGGTACTGTTTTAGTAGCTGGCAATTTTGAGGAAACTTTTCATTTTTCTCAACAGATTGCCAAATGGAAATGGCTGCAGCAGCAACATTGTGCAAGCCTGAGAGGGGCACAGTATTTAACCCCTCTTCTTTCCCCTTCTCCCTGTCTTGCATGCTGCAGACAAATAAGCCAGAAATGCAAAGGAACTCTGGCATAAATTCATTTGCAAAGCAAAGAGATTTTTTTTCCTATTTCTGAAATCGGAAGATACTTTAACAAAAAATAAACAAGACAAAAATTTGAGGTAGCAGCATTTCCCTACAGGATCTCCTTTCCTATCCCAAACTCCAAACAATGTCCTCTTTCTTCCTCAAAGCTGCTTTCAAGGTTTTGTTTGTACATATGTTTGGTATTATGTAATTAAACCTAAATCCTGATTGTAATGAAAGGCTCTAGGATGTGCAGTTATCACCAAAAAGATGGAATGGGAATGGATAAGGTTGCCAAATTTGGCAAATAAAAATACAGAATGCCCAGTTAAATTTGGATTTCAGATAAACTGTGAATAATTTTCAGTATAAGTGTCTTCCGTGCAATACATTGGGCATATTTATATTAAAAAATGCATCCATGGTTGATCTGAAATTCAAATTTAACTGGGAATTCTGTATTTTATCTGGCAAACCTGGGAGGTCTGGGAGGTGGTATTCTGAGTAGGGAGCAGTTCTCTGTGCCTCTAAAATCTCAATGAGTGCATCTGTGCATAAAGCTCACCTGGTGATCCATTCAAGAGGGATGATGAGCAACAGTTTTACCCTTTGTCATTATTGCTGTTTAGAGGAAGAGTCACTCTTTTTTTTTAATGTCTTTTAAAGACAGTCTCTCTCTGTTGCTCAGGCTGTAGTGTAGTGGTACAATCATAGCTCACTGAAGCCTCGAACACTTGGGCTTATGCAATCCTCTCACCTTGGCCTCCCAAAGCATCACTCTTAGTTGTTGTTTTTAACTGTTATTTGCAAATAAAGCTTGCCTTGGAATAGCAGCATGGTAGAATGGCATCAATGTGCTGGGATATAACTCCAACTCTGACATTTATTAATAAGTGTGGCCTCAGACTCATTCACATTTAGTACCAGGGATGATAAATACCTGTTCTGAATACTTCCCAAGTTAAAGTAAGAATTAAAAGGTAAAATAAAGTTACTAACACAATGCCCCATGTACAAGATGAGTACCCAATGTCATCCCATTTCCTAAAACAATTTGTCCCTTAGTAAAGGAAATGCTGAAACAATTGTAGCCCCAAGATTCTTGGTAAAGCATCGATGCACAGGTTTTGGCTGTAGCTCTTTCTCTGTTTTTTTCTTTAATACTTTCATTGATGTATAATTTATATGTGGTAAAATGCAGAAATCTTCAATGTACAACTTGATAGATTTTTCATATACTCATGTAACCACAAGCGGGTCAAGATCTAGAAAATTTCCACTCCAACCCCTGCCTCCCCAGAAGGTTTTCTCACATATATTCCCAGTCAATATCGCGTCTCCAGAGGTAACCACTATTCTGATTTATTTAACGATAGATTAATTTTCCCTGTGCTGAAAATTCACAGACATGGGATTTTTCAGAATGTATCCTTTTGGGTCTGGCTTCTCTTATATATTTGAAATTCATCCAAGTTGTCATGTATATTAGTCGTATGATCTTTTTCATTCCAGTATGAGATTCTATTGTATGAATATACCACAGTTTATCCATTTTATTGTTGATGAACATTAGAGATGTTTCCAGTTTGGGATTATTATAAATAAAGCCATCATGAACATTCTTGTATATATCTTTCTGTGAGCATATTTATGCATTTGTCTTAGATGTATAGAAGTAGCTTGACTGGGTCACAGAGTTCTCATTCTCTCCAACCCCAGGTGGATCAAAAGCATATAGCTTGCATGGTAAAATTGCAAATATGTTTTTTAAAGGACAGAGAAGCAGCAAATAAGAAAGGAAAAAAGGAATGAACTGCTAGCCTACCTCCTTCACCAAACCTCATATTCCACTGTAGGGAAGTCTCCTGAATTTAGGGGAAGAGATTCTTTGACACAGTTCAGAAAATAGAATCCACAGAGAATCTTGGGCCTTTTATACTTAGCCACATATGAGTGATATACTTAAGCTTAAACAAATGTAATTTAAGAAGAAAAACTGCAGTTTCTTCTTACACGAAAGTTATGTTCAAATCTTGTCATTTATTTTACACCAATCTTAATGATATTTTTGTGAATTCTTAATTTGTTCTTGACTGTCACATCATAGGAGATTGCCTCTTAGACATAAAAAATACTTCCCAAACAAGTCAGTTTTTAAAAACGAAAGATACACTAAATGTCATTAAAGGTGTTTCCATTTTGGCAAGAATAAAGGATTTAATTTCATGCACAATAAAATTTTCATAAACAAGGACAATATAATGCTTTCACTTTCCACTCTCTGGACAGTTTGTGCCTTTTGCTGCAATTTCCCAGTGTAGGTCTAAAATTCTCCCTCTTGTGTTCTGACAGTGAATACAGCTATATTTTGACACTAGGATAACAGAGGAGCTGAGATTCAACTGGATCACTGCATGCAAAAAACACTCTCCTCTGATGTCAGTACTAAACCACACAGTTCTGGGCATTCTATTGCTGAAGCTACTCTGGGAAGGAGGTTTATGGGACAAAGTGAGGGAGAAGCAGCAGAGCCCACCAAAGCAAGAACTCTTTCAGATAAAGTGCTAAGAAGTTAAAAATGTGGTTGTAAAGTACAATCACTTATAAAATAATGTGGAGTGTATTATCCTGCCTGAAATATTTTTTTAGCAGTGAAATAATTCATAAGACCAAAAGTCCAGTGCCGGGATTATAAAATTAAGCCTTCAGAGAACATTCTTATAATGCCCCAGGACACTAAGAGGAATGAGGGTCCTGATGTGTTTGTTCATTGAAAAACACATCTTAATACAGACTGATGTATGGGACTGAATCAGGTCACTGGAAAGTGAGGGGGATACGATACAAAAGAAGTCAAAGGGCTGGTTCCTAAGCTCCAGAACTGAGGAATTAAAGCCCTCTCTGAATTTTATCTCTCCTACTGCTGTGCCGAACCCCTATTAAACTCATTAGAGAAGGCATAGGTTAAACTGGCCAAAGAGACCCAGAACCAGCAGAGGAGACATGGGATATTATTAGAGGCTCACATACAGGGGAGAGATTCCGTGGTTACAGGCTGGACAGGAGAACCGCCTCACATACAGAAATGATCCAGTGGCAGCCCTGCACAGGAAAACTGCAACAGGTTTGAGAACATCATGGAGTTTATATAGCCTTTTACTCAACAACCCCTACCTGGAATCCTTCCATTTAACCCAAACTCAGGGCCTCAACTCCCTGGATGGCCCTGTGTTCCATGGTACCAGCCAGGGACTCAGATGTTTATCATAGATAAGGAATGAATCTTAGCATTGGCCACTTTCAGATTTTCCAGCTTCGAACACACATTGAGCTGTATCTGCCATATGGGGTCTTTTTAAGGATATGCTTAGGTTATTGTTTTTAGGTTCATTTCCCCTACACCCACCATCCGCCCACAAGGGGTCAAGGAAATTGTTTAGAGAATAGTGTGGGCCTAGGAGGCAGTGGGTCTAGGTTCAGATCTTAAACTTGTCACTTTCCCGTTCTGTGACCTTGTGAATGTTAACCTCTTGAACTTCAGTTTTCTTATCTGAAAAAGAAGCGACTACAGGGTTATTGTGAGGGTAAAGTCAAATAGTGAAAGTTTAACAAACGTTTACTTCTAACATCCCCAACCTTCCCATTCTATTTTTTTCTGCTGAAATACCCTAGCAGGTCAGTGCATCATTTCTTCCTCTGGAAATCGTCTTGACTGCTGATATCGTTTTTTCACTTCCTGAGACATGATTCAATTTAGAGAAAAAATAGGATACTGTAGACTAGAATCTAAAACAGGTTTTGAAAATTACAGAAATACAATCTTGAAGGAGGGGGCTCAGGGTACATTTTTTTCATGTGAAAAAAACCCCAGAGGAATTGAGGCTTAAATGTACTGCAGTGTTAATCAATTTTAGTAAAAATGAATTAAATCTGCCCCTCGGTTTTCTCAGTATTTTGCATATAAAAAATAGTTGGTATAGCCAGTAGGTGCTGTAATACATTACAATGGTTAGTCTAACTCTGCATGTAATATAACCAGGGCCGAAGCTAATTTTCCTCACAAAAACAACTTTAACAACCAGAAGGTGATATAAGGAGGATTATGAATCCATAAATCTTTGCTCCTTACAGAATACTTAAAATGGTTTCAAACTAATTTTATTTTAGCAAACTGTTGATAAAACCTTGTGACTGGTTTACTTTTTTTTGTTGTTCATTATAAGAAAATAGTCAACAGCCATCTACCCTGGACCACACGTGCAGTTAAAGATGAATTACTTGCAGTGTCCCTGACTTGGAGGACCTCACTATTCTCAGGCAAACCAGAGACTTAACATTATGTATTATATAAAACAATGTGAAAAGGGAGATTGGATACAACATACTGGGCAATACAGAAGCAATTTAGAGCAGAAAGGAATTTCCTCATGGAGTAAATAAAAGTCTCTAAGAGAGTAACACATTGAGTGCTAGGATATGGCATGGTTAAGAGTGTGGCTTTGGCCATAGCACTGTGGGCTTGGATAAGTTTCTTAACCTCTATGCCTCAGTGAACTCAGTTGTAAAATGAAGATAATAATATCCACCACATAGGGTTGTTTTAAGGATTAAGTTTAAAACAGTGGTTCTCAAATTTGAGCTGGCATCAGAATGACCTGGAAGCCTTGTTAAGACAGACTGCTGGGCGCCACCCTGGAGATTCTGATTCAGTAGCTCTAGGGTGGATTCTAGAATTTGCTTTTCTAGCAAGTTCCCGGGTAATACTGATGCTGGTGGACAGGGTGCTACACTTTGAGAACCACTGAATTAATACAACTGTGGAGTTTGAGCAGCTCTTGCACATGGCAAACACTCAGGGTGTGAGCTATCATTTATAAGCTTTGGAGGTGGGTTTGCCAGGTAGAGGAAGACACTTCAAGAAGAAGACACTGACAAACAGCATAATGTTTCAGAGATAAATTGGAGATTTGGTATAGCCAGAATATAGAATGCTTGGGGGTTAGAGAATGCCAAGGTAAGGCTGTGAAAGAATATTACAAGGTAGTTTGTGAATGCTTGGGAGTGCACTAGAAACTTTCAATGATGCTGAACACTTAGGGTTACAGTCCTCTCTCAGGTCCTCTCTATTATGAGACTTTGGCTTTTGGAGGACTGGAAAAGGCATCAGCATATGCCAGGAATATAGTAAGCATTTAGTAAATGCTTCTGGGCTAAATGCATGTAAGCAGAAAAGGTAAAATGTGTGTAAATTATAAAGGGCAGCAGATGACCAGTTAGCACTTTCTAAGTTGGAAAACATAGGCAGCTCTGAGCTTCTTAGGTCAAACACACAATTTCAAGGCGGCTAAGCAGCTGAAACTGTCTTCTTTCATTATTTCATCCCAACACAACAGGGCAAATCCACAAAGCAATCTCATCTGCTGAAAAACAATTACAACTGGGCCAGGGAAAAACACCACAAAAAGCCTTGGAAATTTCCTGAGAGCCAGGATATATGAAATCTAGACAGATTTAATCACTCTTATTGCAGCCAGTCCTTAAATGGAGAGCTTAATCTCATTTTCATTTTCCATAAAGGGTAATTTGAAGAGACTTCATGGAAGTGAAGAGTCAAGGCCTCTCAGGTTTCAAGAGAGACCTCACCATTTTTAAAAAAGGAAGAAATGTGAAATGAAGCTACAAAAGCTGAAATGCATTTTAAATATTTATTATCTTGTAAATACCCTTTTAACTGAAAATGTAAAATAGTTGCCAACCACAGCATAACAAAATAATTTTTATTTAAAAAAAAAAAACCCTGGTTTGTAAGATAAGCTATGTTTTTGTTCTATATGGCAAAATTTATTTCCACTTTTTTTGTATCTCTCTGAGACTGTGCATGGCCAGTGTAAGAATACAAAAGGGCTAAATGTAAGACCCTCTGTGGCCATCTACTTTGCACCAAAGGCCCTTTCTGGCCTGCACTGTGGTAGGCCCTACCAAGCAGAAACAAAATAATTGAGCCTATCTCAGGTATTGGTCGGAATGGGGGGTCATAATGGTCTGATCCATACAGGCTAGGCAAGAGACTCACTCCCTGACTCTGTCTGTCCTGTGTGAAATGAGGTGGCTCATGAAAGATCTGAAAGGAAGCAGGTAAGAGGAACCAAATGACCAGGGTTAGATTCTTGGCTCTATCTGCACTGGATAAGTCATTCAATCTCTCTATAACTCAGTTTCTTCATCTGTAAGGTGAGGGTGATAACAGCACCTACTTATAGAGTTATTGTGAATATTAAACAGGTTAGGTTTTACATGTCCCCCACTCCATAGGCAATGACCAGGCGCCAGGCACCTGCCAGCTGGGTGGCCTCAGGAAACTCACTTAACCTTGCTGGGTCTCAGTTTTCTAAGAAAATGAGAGAATAGGATGAATTTACTTCTGAGAACTTTCCTGTTCTTAACTCTTTGATCCTGTGACTCTGTCCTGAGTGTCTGTTGTGAGAAATAAAGGAATGGAGAGGAGCGAAAGACTAACTTTTGTGCCTTCTCCTCACTGATTTTGGTCATGAATTCCTGAGAGACTTCAGTGTTTGAGCCATACCCTAGAACACTTTATTTGCTTGGGAAGCTTGATGTATTCATGATAGTTTGCACAACAAAGTGTTTATTTGTCAAACATTATTTTTAAGAAGGTACACTGATATTGAAGTTTAATTCCTAGCAATAGGTAGTTCACTTTATTTGCTTGGGAAGCTTGATTTATTCATGGTAGTTTGCACATACAAAGTGTTTATTTGTCCAACATTATTTTTTTGAAGGTACACCAATATTGAGATTTAATTCCTAGCAATAGGTAATTCCAGTCCAAAACCTTATAGAAATTGGCTTATGGAAATTGCAGCAGAAATAGAAGCCTTGGTGGTTGCATGGGTAGAAGCTTCACCTTTGCCCTTCCCACTAGTGAGAGGTGGTAGAATGCAGAGGTGAATGGCCCAGACACCAGTCTCATTGAGGCAGATGTGGTCCCATGCCCAGCTCTGCCACTTTTAGCTGTTTGGCCTTAGTTACTCAGCTTTCCTAAGCCTCACTTTCCTTCTGCATGAAGTGGGACTTAGGAAAGTAGGTATGAACAATACCTACTTTAATATCTAACACAAGAACAGAAAACCAAACACCGTATGTTCTTACTCATAAATGGGAGTTGAACAATGAGAACACGTGGACACAGGGAGGGGAACATCACACATAGGGGCCTGTCAGGGCTAGGGGAGGGATAGCATTAGGAGAAATACCTAATGTAGATGATGGGGTGATGGATGCAGCAAACCACCATGGCACATTCTGCACATGCATCCCAGAACTTTAAATATAATTTAAAAAATACAGATTTAGTGCCTAGTATGATGTTCTGAGTATAAATGATCAATAGAAGTGAGTTCTTATTATAGAAAACACAAAGAAATTTAAAATGTTAAGCCAACATCATTCTTTGATATAAATATATAAGGACTATGTCAATATGTAAGTCTCCCTCACTTCTTCCTTTATTGACCACTGCACTGATAGTGTTTGATTTGGTTTTATGTTCAGAGTAGGTCAGTTAAGGTAAATGATGATAAAATAACAATGCCTTGCATTAGACTCTTATAATTTATAAAACAATTTCACATGCATTATCTCCCATATTCAATTGTCCAAATTTCTTCAAACAAGAAAATCAACCCTAGATAATAGAGCTGGTGAGTGACACAGCAGGAAGTAGAATGCAGTTTTCTTCATCCTCTGATCCTTGCAGAAGGCCACAGGACTTCTTTGCAGAGTTTACAAAGCTCGTCTCTATGCAGCTCCTCACTGCCAGCCACTTTTGTGATGGAAGTTGGGCTGGTGTTATTACCTCCATTTGGTAGCTGAGGAAATTGATGCTCCAAGAAGTTTAATGACTTTCCTGATGTCACACGGCTGGGGAGGGGCAGAGACCAGAACCTGCTCATTTTCTAGTGACACAGACAGAAATATAAGTAAGCAAATCAAAACAATATTAATACATTTTATAATCCTTTAAAACTGAATTATAAGATGTGTTTTGTCCCAGAGGCAAAAGAAAATAATTGTGTCTGTATGGAGGCACATGTGCATGTGTGTGTTGTCCAGGGAAGGCTCTCTAAGGAAGTAATACTTAAATTTATGTTAGGAAGAAAAGTTGGCAGCAAAGTAGACACCTGAAGAAAATTAGGCAGTGGAAAAACTATGTGCAAAAGAACAGAGGCACAACATAAGTTTGCCAGTATGGTAGGAAAGTCTGTATGCCTGGAGTTTAGTGTTCTACATATATTGAAGATTCTTTCATTTATTCTTTTTTTTTCTGAGTTGGAGTCTCTGCCACCCAGGCTGGAGTGCTATGGCATGGTCTCAGCTCATTGCAACCTTCCCCTCTAGGGTTTAAGCGATTCTTCTACTTCAGCCTCCCAAGTAGCTGGGATTATAGGCTCATGCCAACACACCAGGCTAATTTTTGTATTTTTAGTAGAGATGGGGTTGTTGGCCACTCTTGAACTCCTAACCTCAAGTGATCCACCCACCTTGGCCTCCCAAAGTGCCAGGATAATAGGCATGAACCACCATGCCCAGTCTTTCATTTACATTTTTAATAGTTCTTAATTGAACATCTACTATGCGTGGGGTTCTATGCAAGCTTCAGATCCCCATAACCTGGTCCACAGGGTACTCACAGGAAGTTTGAAATTCCCAGATGGAATTCAGGAGCAAGAGACAGGCGGTGTGTGAGCAACAGTGGCAGGCACTGGAGTAGATGAAGAAGTCATGCCCAAGAGGAAAGAGTGGTGAGAGGAGGGGGAGGAGCTGAGGATGAACCATGGGGCCCAGCATTTAGGAGACAGACAGAAGATACAAGGTCAGCAAAGACTATAAAGCAAAGTTCAAAGACTGAAGAGGATAATCCAGAAAAAGAATGAAAAATGAGGGCAAGACCAACACTATAACACATAGTGGAATGAAAGAAAACAAGGACCAAAAGTCAACCACAGGAAAAAGCTATTGGGAGGTTGCTGTGGATTTAAAGAGCACAATTCTAATGAAGTGCAGGGGAAAGAAGATAGACAGTTGTTGTTTGAGGACTAACACAGGTAAAGAAGAGTAAAGAAGAGGTAAGCTCCTGAGATCAGATGGCTTTCAATGAGCTTGGCTGGAAAGAAAAGGGAAAATCTGGGGGTAGCCAAGAGCTTATGGAAAGGCTGAGGTTACAACCGAGGGAGGGTTGTTTAGCTGTGTTTTAAGAATGCAAGAGACTTGGGATTATTTTTGTTCTAGTGAAAGGTGTATTGAAGAGGAAGACCGAAGGCACTAAAGTTGAGAGAAGGTAACAATAGAACAAGGATTCAAGGAGATGTGATCGAGGATACAGGTAGATAGAAGGTGGGACATGCTTTTCTCGTTTAGGAGTGGCACTTTTGTTTTGTGTCAAATAGTAAAAACATTAAAAGAAAAACTATTGGTTTGCAGAATGAAGCAATTTACTTAAACAAAATAAGTCAAGTTAACTGAGTCATTAACTGAAAATTCTAAGGATGGATCTGGTTTTAAGGGCAGCTGGCTCATGGGCATTAGGACTTGATATCACTCCATTTCTCAGCTCTTCGTTTCTGTTTGGCTTCAAAGACGGAAATGCCCAGGAGGCATTCTCTTCTCATCTGAATAAAATTCTCAAAACTAACTCTTACTGGCTACATTGGATCATGTACCCCTTCCTGACCAATGATTCCAGCTGGAGGGAAAGAAGAGCAGGTTGGCTTGAGTAGGTCACATGCCCATTTGTGAGTTAGAGGAGGGATGAGCCCATCCTGAGCCATGTGAACTGAGAGCTAAGGAGCTCTTGGGGAAGACCAGAATGCTGCTCATGGAAAACTGGGGAAGAATGCCAGGTTAGGAAGAAAACAGACCAATGGTTGTCCACTGCCACTGTGACAAGGAGATAAGTATCTCCTTGAGGAGGGGACACTGAAAAAATCCAGGCTGGTGGACTGTATTGTGTGTGAGGTGAAGGCCTGATTTGGCAATGCTTAACCAGCTCTGTAGTCACTTCCATGGATCCCACCACTTCCTCCCCCAACCCCTTTTCCTCATCTAAGGAAGAAAATGCCTATTGTGAATTGGGAAGAGGTCCCATGCAGGAGGTTAATACCTGCAGGTGTGATATGAAAGCAATGGCTAAGAAAACCTAAGCCACGCCCATCTGGGAAAATAGCTTTTCAAGTTCATTACAAAAAGAAAGGCCCAGTAAAGATTCTATAAGAACAAGCTAAACTTGTGGAAAGTGCTGAGAAAAGCTGATTCATTCTTGGTGTGCTTCCCTATTTTTATGACTTGCCTCAACTGTTCTTCAGGCAGGAATGATTGGTTCCAATCGTGTCACATGAAGAGACACACTGCCAGTGTAAATACCACGGGAAAGTCTCCGGGGAGGTGCTATGGAAGGTGCGGTATGCGTGGGGAGGAGCCCGCCTGACTTTCTGAACAAGGATGATTAATGTGCATGTGGACATGCAGACAGCCTTTATCTTCAGAACGCATTTCAGAAATGAAAAAGCAAGCAAAGCTGATTATGAGGAAAACTGATTTGCTGTAACTAAGGAACAGACCTGGGCAGAGAAGTAAAGGTGACAAACTCAGCTCTGTATCATCTGAATGTTCCAGAGTCCAGAGCTTAGGAATGGAGATTACTTCTTTTTGGGTCTGTAAACTAGAATACCTCCATTGTCCCAGAACAAAGGGTAAAGGAGGTAGGATTGAAAGCCACTATTTGGTGGAGCTTCTCTGACCCTTACAGTCCACCCAGAAAAAAGGCAGACACCTCCAGCCTGGAATTTGGAGGAAACTTCAGATTTTTTCCCCTTGAATTTGGGCACTGAAGTATGCATGCATGGTTTGGATGTTTCCAGAAAACAGTTTCTTAAGTTGGCCTGTCTATCTCCTCTCAGTCCTTCTGGGCCAGTTCATACCCTGCCTTCTTCCTCAACCTTTCTCTGAGCATCTGTGTTCAAGAAATCCCTCACCTCCACCTCTGAACTCCAATGGTGTGTCATTCATTCAGCATTAAATCAGGTCCTGCTTCCCTGTTTTCCTTTCTGTGTACATTCACTTCATCACCCCAGTAGAGCCAGAGAGTTCTGGATGGCAGGCTTCATGACTGGTTCATTTTGAGGTCTCTAGAACCCAGCACAATGCCTTGGTTGATACTCCGAACATGTTTATTGGTTGTGTACTCTCTTGCCTTAAGGTGGCTTCAAGCCCAGGAATGAGGAGGGTCAAGAGCCAAGCTGGTCTCAACAGAATCCAGGAGTAGGGACCCAAAAACAGAGGAAGGAGGGTCTACAAGAGAGAAAATGGAATGTTCCTCAGTGCCTCAAGCTGGCACGGGAACCATTCCAGGAGTCAAAGGCTGTCTCTGAGAGTTTCTGCTGAAAAATTCCCATAGCTGTAGGGACTCCTATTTGCAAGGATCAGTTTCCTGTGGGACTTACAGCCAACCATTCCCTAGGAACAGTTTAAGGGGGATTTGCTGATTCATCTGTTTTAATCCCTCTGGGATGAACTCTGAGCATTGCGTGGCAGCAGCACTCCGAAGGCAGGTGACAATCCCACTGAGAAGTGTCGGGTTCCTGTCTGTTTCTGAGCTTGGTTCATTTAACAAATATATACTGGGCCCCTATTACATCTGCAAGCTCTGTTCCAGGTGTTGGGAACATAGCAATAAGTAAATCCAACAAACATCTCTGCCCTTGTGGAGCTTACATTTTAACTGCGGGAGAACAGATGAGTAAGATGAGGAAAGCATGTTAGGTGGTGTTAAGTGCTATACATAAAGATAAAAAAGGAAGATAGATGAGGGTGTTGGTGTGGGAATCGTATTTTTTAAAACGGTAGTCAGGGGAGGCTTTCTTGGGGAGGTGACACATCAGCTGGAGGAGGTGAGGGAGAGAGCCATGTAATAATCTGGGGAAGATTTCCAGGTAGAGGGAACCGCCTGTGCAAATGCCTGCAGCAGGAGTGTACCCAGCATGTTTAGTGAAGCCATCATTAAATTTGGTGAGGTTGGGAATTAGGTATAATTTCAAACATGAATAAAATATAGCCTTAGGGAAATTAGAAACTAGGGAGAAAGGTAAAATAACTTACTTTTTCTTCCTTCCTCACTGAAACATGTATTAAACATTAAATAGGTTCAAGAATTACACAAGATGCTAAGGGTACAAATACACAGAATAGATCTGGTCCTAGTCTTGAGGGATATAGTCTGCTGAGGGAGACATCAACCTCCAACTAAACTCACTGTAATAAGAGATGGAAAAATCTTTCAGAAGAAAGGCATAAACAAAGAACCATTACAATAATGCATTATAAATTTCAAAATTACTAAGAGTAGATTTTAAATGTTTTCACCACAAAAAAATAGGATGTGAGGTGATGTGTTTGTGAATTCACCTACTTTAATCATCTTACACTAAGCATATATCAGAACATCCTATTGGGTCCCATAAACATATATAATTGTTATTTGTCAATTAAAAATAACATTAAAAAACAAACTAAAAAAGCCCCCAAAGAGCCATTAGAGCACAGATGAAAGAGTATTTAAAGCTGAGTCTTGGGATTGGGGAATTTTGCAGATAGGTGGTGCTATCTGAACTGGCTGGTTGAAGGATGGAAATTTCTGCAAAAGCAGAAAGAATATGTCTAACTGAGGGAACAGCATGAGATCCTCCAAAGTGTGTGGCAGTTTTAGAGAAGAGCCCCAGTAGAGGCTACTGAGGGGATTCTGGTGATACTGAGGAGATTAGGAAGTGAGCCAGGACAATGTGGTAAAGAAAGTGAAGCTTCCAGTGTAGAGACAATAGAGCATTCACTTCTTCACCAAGGCTGGGTCTCCTTGCCCACAGTCAGGTGTTCTAACATGGGTATCCTTCAAGAGAACACAGCAAGAGCCTTATCACAAGTTTCTTTAATAGGCTCTTTAGGAAAATTTATAGAACTTCTCATTGAACTAAATCAGTGGACATTTTGAGAGCTAGAAGGCAATTACCAGCTTGTCCAGAAACACAAAATTAGGAAAGGATCTTGTTGTGGAAAATGGATCTGTTTCAGCAGGCAGGAAACACAGGGAAGTGGCTCTAACACACCACTGCTACCTAGTTCCTTCTCTGCTCACTTCCATATCCTGTGACCTCTGGAAAAGATGAGACCTGGGTAAAACTGGTAAGACCCATCCAGTCATCTGACATGTGAAGAGGTCCCGAAGACTCAAAGAACTGCCCCATTAGCCTTGCACAGATGCTAAATATTTTATTAAATATTTACTCTTCTAGCCACCAAAAAAAAAAAAAAATGAAATGCAACTCTTTTGTGAGAGTAATACAGCCAAGTTGACAGAACACTGGATGAAGAATCAAGAAACCTAACCTCATTTTGACTTCATCTGAATAGCATAGCCCTAGGTACAACAGCTCATCTCATCTGTTCCCCAACACATTACTTGTTACAAAATCTTGGAGAGATTTAAAACTATATTCATTTCTAGGTCCCATTCAGATCCACTGAATCATAATCTACAGAAGTGAGATCTGGAACCTGCATTTTCAGGGTGGGCATGGTGGTTCATGCCTGTAACCCCAGCACTTTGGGAGGCTGAGGCAGGCAAATCACCTGAGGTCATGAGTTCAAGACCAGCCTGATCAACATGGAAAAACCCTGTCTCTATGAAAAATACAAAATTAGCGTGGCATGGTGGCATATGCCTGTAATCCCAGCTACTTGGGAGGCTGAGGCAGGAGAATCACTCAAAACCAGGAGGCAGAGGTCTGCAGTGAGCTGAGATCATGCCATTACACTCCAGCCTGGGCAACAAGAAAGAAACTCCATCCAAACAACAACAACAAAACCTGCATTTTCTAGTCTTCTTGTGATACTGGTTGGTGCTATTTACCAAATATTTCTTGTCCCACTGACTTCTGGGAACCAAACAGAGTTGCATTTTGTGGCCCTTTTGTGGTGAGGTGGGGCCATGGGAACTGTTCTGGCCATCAAATGGGAAGTGGAAGGGGCCAGTGTCTCTTCCTTGCTGGAGCATGGAATTGCCAGAGTGAGACTATCCCAAGTTGTCTTTCCCTCTGGCATTGCAATCAGCCACTTTGGGATCTCCAAGTGACCACCTTATACACAGCACCCTGCCTACCTGCAATGAACAAGAAGCCTAAGGGTTTGTTATATGCCACTGAGGTGTGGAGCTTGTTAGCACAGCCTAACCTAGCTTAGACTGACTGATAACCATTCTCTGGTGATTTGTACACAGCTAGCTTGATGCAGCCTTTGACAACCCTTGGCTTGATGATCTTTTGGGTGCTATTTGTTGGTTCTATAAGCAGGTCATTAGCTATTGACTTATGGTAAGATGCTTACTGGCCATCTGATGGTAAAAACCTTTGTCAGGTCCTTCTGAGAGCTGCTCTGGCAAAATAGATAGTGTGAAGAGATTATGTTGGGGATGGAGGTATAGCAGAACTCTCAGAGAGAGCAGCTATATAGGTGGGAGCAAGAAGTAGGTACATTCCCAAGGCTTAACTCACTTTTGGGCTGAAGGACAACTTGGCAGCTGGAATTTCTACTTTTAACATTTCAATATTTCCTGCATTCAAATTTTTATATAAATGAATGGGTAATCTGCTTTAGGCGTTTTCATCCTAGATGAAGATGGCCCTTTAAAATTCTGCTTGCCTGGAAACTCTTTTGTATGAGGCCTAAAATCCTTAGCACTGTAATTTAGGCTACTTCAACTCACTCTTAGGGTAAATACCCATCCTGGTTTGCCCAGAATTATCCCAGTTTTGCACTGAAAGGCTGCATCCTAGGAATTCCTCAGTTCTGGACAAACTGGGACAGTTGGTCACCCTACAGGCCGTTTTGTTTCTTTCTAATAACATTACTGTGAAGACAAATTCTCCTCACCTCGCCCTGATAGTTGGCAAAGTTAGGTTTCTAGCTCTTCCCATGTGCTCTGGCTCAAGTCAGAAAAAAATAAAACCTCAACAGCTTCTGTTCTGCAGAAAGAGGTTTACGGATTTCAATATGCTAGCCAAAAAGAAAAAAAAAATTCTCAGCTTGATTCGTTTGCCAGCTTGATAGGCATCGGCAGAGATGGGTGGTTTCCAACAGCGTTTTTCGCCCCTGAGCTGGTTTTGAGCCTCACAGCTCTGCCACTTGACGGCATCCAGGTTTCCAGACGCTGGCAGGGATGCTACAGTCTGTCACCATCAGGGCCGCTTTGAGTTTTTCTGTTCTAACAGCTAGATAAGATGTCATTTGAAGGGCGTTTAGTACTTAGGTGATTGTTTTTAGGGTGGATGAGCCCCAGAGTAGATTTGATTCAGGAAACATTAAATGTTGGAGGCTGGTCTGTATTCTACTTGAAGAGTCAGATTAAAGGGTTGTATAAAATTAGACACTTTTTATTCTGCTATTAAATAGATGCACTGATCTTTTGCTAAAAATGGATAATGGAGAACTGAATGGGAGCTTGTTGGAAAATGGTGAAACCCAGAGTGACTAAAGCTGATACAGCATTTGCTTCACCACTGCCTTTTTGCAAGATAAGAAGTGACTAAGGAGAGTATATTTAACTTTCAGAAAATACCTCTGAAGTGAACTCTTTGCCTGAATGTCCTTCTACTCTGCAGCCTAGCAGCCCGATATTAAGGAATGATTTGCTGAAAGGCCCGATTTTCCCTATTTTGATCACTTTCTTACCTCCTTTAGCTCTCAAAAAGTCCTGGGTCTCAGATCAAAGGTTGTTCTAGAAACAACTTGCTCCTGGAGAAATGCATCAAGGGAAAATAGAGTGCACAAGGAAAAAAATATATATTTTAGGGAGATCAAATTAGGAAGAAATGAGAACATGAGGTATGAGTAGAAAGGAAGGAAGGGAAGTAAAGTCCTTCTTAGAGGCAGGGAGGGTTGGTGTGGTGGGCAGAGTCACTGGGTGCCAGGGAATATAGTTGAAGATGTGCTGGGGCAGGCTTCTTGTTTCATATATTCACACTGGCACAGGGACCACAACATCAGAACTTGTACGATTTCTTCTTTTATATGAGGTCTGGTCCTCCTCAGAAAGCTTCCATTCTATGAAAACTCCCTTGAAATGGATTCCTTGGACAGATTTTGTTCTGCTGGCAGGAGAAGGAGGGCACCTGAAGGGGTGGAGGCACCTGGAAGATGAAAAAGCATAGGAAGGAAGGTAAAGGCAGTGAACTTTATTTGTCCTGCTTCAATACCTTTCCAACACCTGGCCCCATGGGAAGGAAAAGAAAACAAGAAAGGATAAAATTGTGTGGATTGGACTTCTAACCAACCTCCTCATGAATTTAATCTCAGTAAGATTTGTGCAAGTAGATTTTGCCTTAATATTGTTTGTTTCTTTAAGACTTTGGCTTCTCCTGCCAATGCCAAAGTGCCAGTCAGCATGCCTTTAGGGCTTTCTAAATCTGGGGCTTTGAGAGAAGTACCCATTTTTGAAAAACATGTGCCCTGAGGAAGCTCAGAGATGAGGATGATGATAAAAGTGTTACCTTGGGAATCTTGTCCACTCCAATAAGCCATATGACTCACAGCCTCCATGGCCCCCTCTCCTTGTTTCTAAAATGCCTGGTTGTTTAGTGCCTTCTAGATCTTTAAGTCTATTAGTCTAGAAAGAAGCTTAGCAGAGAGGAAACCAGTATGTGTTCTGCTCTAGACAAAAGGAGGATCTGGCTGGATGGAAGAATAAGAAAAGCATCCAAGTTAAAGATATAGATACTGCCTACAATAAAAGTAATTATTTTAATATACTTTTCAAAAAAGCATATTTAAAAAATTAATTCAAAATAAAAAGTCAGATATGGCACAGCTACCTAATTTGAAAGAAACAAAGGCAAAATAAATTATGGTAAGAGAAACTTTTGCAGAATAATATTTTAAATAAAACCAGAAAAGGAAGTTTAATTTAGGTAATAACTTTATAAATGAACACAGCAAAATACATTCTTGACATTTTTCAGAATGTTAGACTCTTTCAGAAGTTTATTCATTTTCATAAGCGGTGATTTCCCAGTGATTAGCTCATTAAGTATATCTATAAATTAAAATGAACACTTTCTTTTTTGTGTATTTGTTGTATTCTGCAGATTGGATTTCAATTTTTTTAATGTAGTTTTTCTGATTATAAATCATGAAAGATTTAATAACCTCTTTAGGTCAAAGAAATTATATGGCAATTCTTACTGCCTGTACGCTTCTAAGCAATGGGTATTTCAAATAATATAACCATGATTGTTCCTGGTGGAGGGTATCCAAGTTACCACTGGTGAATCCATATAGGTCTGCAGCAACCTCAATTCTTGCTTCCTCAGAAAAAAGAATTTGGCTGAGGGACATAAGGCAGAAAAAGAGACCAAGGCAAACTTCAGAGCAGGAGTGGAGGTTTATTTCAAAAGGCTTTAGAACAGAAAAGAAAAGAAAGTACCCTTGGAAGAGACCCAAGCGGGCAACTTAAAGAACAAGTGTGGTGTTTAACTGTGATCCTACGACTTTATAGGCTGGCACCTTTCCCATGATTCTTCCCTTAGGGTGGGATGCCTGCATGCACAGTGCCCTCCTTGCCGTTGAGAGGTGAGCACACACAATGTGTTTAGGAAGTTGTACAAATGCCTGTCTAAGGCTTTCTTCCCTTTTCCAGTGGTGTGCCTTTGGAAGGTCATTCTCTGCCATTTTGTCTCTTAATGAACAAGACCGGGAAGTTGCCTCTCCCTGGCATCTGCATTCAATTAACACTTTAGTGCAACAGGTGTGGACCATCGGGAAATGGCCTCTCCCTGGTACTGGCTGCCAATGTATCACTTTTAGAGAGGCAATTTGATAATTTCCAAATCATCACCCGACATTCCTAGTGGGTGGGGGAAGAGCCCTTTCCTGCCCTGCTCATGCCTGTCTAACTACCAGTAACATGATTGTCAATATAAATGTAAAATTAGGTCAAATTTACTTATTAGATACATGGCATTGTTTAATGTCACCTCACCTCATCTCTGAGGAAACCTATCAATTTCTTTACCAAATTGGGGCTAGATCTTCAAAGGCTCTCTTACCAGATAATGGTGACCACCACCAGTCTTGGAGCAAATGGGAGAGGTCCCAAAGGAAAGATGAATCTTTGAGAACAGAGGTCAGGGCTGCAAGGTCCAGCTTTCCTTTCATGTCAGCTCCTTATCCTTTGCTGATCCTGGAGTCCTCCTCTTCTTCTTTATTGTTTTTTTAAGAAAGCCAGCATGCTACTCTACAATATAGTCTTACAAAATTTTCTTCTTAAAATTGAAAAGTACTATGCGTGCTAGAAGGTTGGCTGGGTCAGGGTAGATGTGGCAAGGGATGATTGACACGGGGCTGAGGTACCATGGGACAAAAGGGTGTGGAGCTGGGTGAGTGCTGAAGCAGCCCAGGGTCAGAAAAGCCAAAGAATGGCCACCCCTGTGTTGTAGGGATTGCCCGAGGCCAAGGCAGGGAGCAGAATGCTGTGATCAAACCTTAGGGAATGAGTACAGAGCTAAACAGAAAGACAAGCCTAAAGGTTAGAATTGGCCTAGGGATAGAATAGAGATCAAGAGCAAGTAGGCAGTGATGCAGGGGATTTAACGGGGCTTCATGTTCTCAGATACAAATGTACAGTCCTATCTTTTAATCCAGTGGCATTTCCCATTGTTTATTATAATGTTAAAACATTTTTGGTGGCTGCATGTATTCCATTATATAGCTGTAGTGTAGTACCTTTAACCATTTCCTTATTATTAGGTTACAGTGATTGATTTTCAAGATCTATTCTCATTTTTAATACATTTGAAAATTAAAATGGAAAGAACAATTACTAGACAGATCTTGATTCACCAATGTAAGAAGAAAAATATTGATTTTTCATTGTTAACAATATAAACATCTTTAACAAGTAGGGGAAATCTTGAGGCCATTACGGTGAATCAGTGTATTAGATCAAGAAGCTCTGAACCCTGAAAAAGGGGTGAACAAGCAGGCATTCCTGGAGATGTGTGCAGGATATGGACTTATTCTTTTAATCCAAACCATTATAGAAGAAAAGAGTTAGAGATTTTTCTTAGTGAAGAATAACGTTAACACTAAATTAAGTGGTGAAAAAGATTCACCTCATATTTGTTATTGTACTTTTAAAAATTATTCTCTAAGTTCAGGTTCCATATGTTAATTTAAAAAACATATTGATGCTATTTATACTGAGTTTCATTTCTGTAGAAAAGATGTAAATGTCTTATGGTCAAGGTGTCACTCTGTTATCTATGTTTGGAAAAAGTCTGGTCAATTTGTTCTTGAAGACCAAGGGAGGCATCACGGATCACCTGGCAACCAATAATTGAAATATGTATGATATGGTAACCAGTGCCAGAATCCTGCAGACCCCCAAAAAGCATAGGAAGTAGAACCTTGTACCTGGAGCTAATCCCATTAAAAAAATGCTTCTGAAGTAAGATTGGAGTGATGTCTTTAAACAGGAACCAAGATTGAAATTAAGTTCAGAGTTCCTGGAAGGTTGAGGAAGGCTCCAAGCTGGGACGGTGAGAGCCCTTTCAAAGGAGCAAAGAGCCATGCAGAGCAAACAACAGTATAGCAAGGATGGTGCTTTTTCTCCCAGTCTGGTCTTTCAACATCCTGATAGTATTCTAACAACACGTTTCTCAACACTGTGACCTTGAGCTGATTCTCTTCAGTCTGTCTTCTTGGGAAGGTCTGATGTGGGCCCAACCAAGACTGCATCCCTGTGATGCTAGTGTGAATTGCATAGTGGTCTATTCCTTGCTAAGGCCAAAGTAGAGGAAAGCGAGGTAAATTTTCAAATGCCATTTGAGCAAGTAGCCATGGAAATAATTATGCCCACTCACATTCTTCCCAACAGAAAATGCAAGAGCATGTTCTACATGCCTCACATCCTGTGAGCAGCTCCCCTCACAGTTCAAACTCTCTGCAGCATCTGTTTACCAGCTGCACAGCAAATCCTCTTGACAAGCCCACAACAGTTGAGGGCTTAGTATGCAAGCTCTTTGCACACCAACCTCTAGTTTTGACAAGTCTCTCCTTTCACATCAGGGGCATTTAATGATTAAAGAATCTCAGCTCTTTTGGTCTCAGGGAGTTGGAGACTGGGCTGTGCTGGTGGAGGTGTTTTGGTAAGTTCCCTCCCACCATCTGTTTCACTGAAGCCTCCAGTTCCATAGCCACATGTCTAGTAAGTCAATTTTGAAGGTATGTGATCTGACATCACAGCAAAGTAGTGGGGTCTGGTGGTGCTGCAGCCTCTCATGGCATGCAAAGTCTCTGTAAATTTTCCCTATGGCCTCATTTGGCTCAGAGACTTCCCCTGTCCTCTCCTGTGCCTGGACAGAAACAAATGCAGCCAGCCCAGGCCAGTTGCAGCTGCAGTGAAAGGGACAATCCGATACTCTGGAAGTTTTTCCACTCTGAAGAGCTTCCTGGTGATAACAGCTCCAGAAGCTCCTCGCCTTGCCATGACCTTGGCTCCTTTTGCCTCCTTGGCTGCCCTACTCTCACCCCAGCAAGAAGTCAATTAGAGGAACAAGCAAGTCTGAATTTCCCAGCTGCTCCTCCTAAAACAGCTCCTGCCACTACTGCATTCTTATGACCACATTCCCGCCACCCCAGATCCCATGTACAGGAAGAGATCTATTTATGGCAATGATTCTCCAAGTGTGGTCCTGGCTGCAGCATCCATATCATCTGGGAACCTGGGAGAAAGGCAAATTGTCAGACCTCCGCCCAGACCTACTGAATCAGAAATACTGGGATTGATGCCCAGCATTCTGTGTTTAACAAGCCTACCAGGTGATTTAGATACATGCCAAGGTTGGAAAATTTGCATTTCTAACAGTTTCCCAGGTAATGCTGATGCTGTTGATCTGAGTACCACATAGTGAGAACCACTTACTTATGCACTTGGGGAAATGGTTATTCTACACTAGTGGTTGGCAAACTATAGCCAATTGTCCAAATACAGCCCACCACTTGTTTTTGTAAATGAAGTTTTATGAAATACAGCCACACCCATTAATTTACATATTATCTATGGCTTCCTTGCTATAATGGCAAAGTTGAATAGTTGTGACAGAAACCATATGTCTTGCAAAGATGAAAATATTTATAAAAAGGGGTGTCGATCTCTGCTTACACAGACATATCCTTTTTGGGACAAACTACATACCACCTTGCCAAATGGAGTTTAGGCAGAGACATCAGTAACAACACAAAGAGGAACTGGGCACTTGCATATTTTTTCTGTCTGGACATGAAAGGGCTTTCTTCAAACCTATGAAAGCAGCTCTAGCTGAGGTCAGAAGTCTCTGGTAGAGACTGTTGCTAGCAGTGTACCCCTCACCCACCCCAGGTCTGAGGGATAGACCATGGGCAGAATTTGCAGGTACACAGGAATGGGGAGGCAGGAATGCTGGTGTGGCAGTTGTGTAGAGAAGAGGCTAATTTTTAGTAGTCTAAGCATTCCTTGACTTAGAGAAAAAAAAAACAACCTACAGTATTTTTTAAGGCAGCATACTCATGACTTTTTCAGATCAACACATCCGTAAAATGAAAGGTTTTATATCAAAGGCATATTTGATTAGTTTAGAGTCTTAAAAAGGAGAGAGTCTGTTTGAACTCTTTTCCTTGGCAGTTAAGAAACTCCACTTTGTTGATTCTTTCTATAGTGATTGAATACACTCTCCCCACTCTTCCCGGTTGCAAGTGTTCCCAGAACAAGAGCCATCTGTAAATGTCTAAAGCTGGGCAGTGTCATTAAGTCAGATCTCCAGTTTAGATGTATGGTTCTGATACTCATCTGGCAGGGAGTAGGACAGGGATATGCTCCAGGGGAGGGGTATTTAAGAAATACACATAATGGAATAACCATTCTGGGACAGCAGTCCCTGAAGGTTAAGAATGTAATGTGGTAGAGAGTGGCAAGAAAAGGTTCTGGAATTTGAATACCCAGGTTGAAATTTCAACCCTGTCATTTCTACTGGGGTGGTCTTGGGCAAGTTACTTAACTTTAACCCTTTGAACCTGTTTCCTCAGGATAATTATATCTAGATCCAAGATTAACTAAAACTTGATAAATTCCTAACATGGCATAGGGGTACTTAATCAATGTTTTCATTTGCTCCACTGGCCCATTGTTAAAAAATTTCCTTTTGTTTTATGGTCCTTTCATTTTGTTATTTTAGAAAATTTAGCAGAACTCAGAAAAGAGTGACTCTTTGGCAACAAATTGTGCTGCTTTAAGAGAGCTAAAAGAACTTTCCTAATTTGAGGAAAGTGCTTCATTTATTTATCTTCACTGAGGAGCTCTCTTTGAAATAACTTCTTCCTGGGTTTAATACCTCTACAAGATGTGGGAGGGAGAATTGTGGGCCAGAGGACAAGGATTCCAAGCATAGCCTATCACCTATGGGGAAAATAAAATGAAATAGAAAGATGATTCTAACAGAATGGGGTTCCAGGTCTGCTTGAGACATTGACCAGGCAGACATTTTCACTTCACATCTCCCTGAGAATAAAGCAACCCCAGCTGTATTGACCAGTTTCAAAAAGTCACGTGATTTAGGAGGGGCACAAAGGAGGGGCAGAGTGATGGCACGTGGGAGAAAAAGAGCTCCACAGAGATAATCATTTTCCACTAGTATTTCGGCCTCTGTAGTTTGCAGATGCCCAAAAACTTATGGATCATTAAAAGAAGAAATGTTTTGATCTCCAGAAACAAAAATAAATGTTTTGATATTAAGGGCTGGACCTACTACTCTCATAAGAGATAAATCGATTAGCTTGGAGAAAAGAACTGAAGTGTTCTTGGTATAAAGCATGAATTCTCATTTGGGCCCCACTCCCAGACACCTCCCCAGAGAAGACTTCCCACCCACTGTCTGAGGCCTCTCCTCCTCTGCAGTCATTCTCCTAACCCTGCTCCTCCCACCACCAATCACTGTAACATCATTTGAAATTTGATGTTGTATATTTCTGATTACCTGCTTTTTGTCAGTCTCTCTACTCAGGAGGAAAAACGTCTTTGCCTTATTCACTGCTGTGTCCTCAGTGGGTAGAGCAGTATCTGACAGGCACTCAGCAAGTATTTGATGAAGGAATGAATACACAATTATTCCTTCCAAACCATTTTTAAAAATCTGGATAGAATTTGTGTCCTATTGTAAAAGGGAGATTTCAAGCCAAGCTGACTCAGTAGTCTCAGTTTCAGAAAAACTCTCTCCTATTTCTGGGCTTAAGGTTATCACTCATATACTAATTTCTGATGTTTATGCTTTCTACTCCTAGCCTTACTGTACTGGTTCAGTCAATAACAATATTGAATATAATAATAATTTATCATATAATTATTTTATAATATAATTGAATATAATGATAATTTATCATATAATTATTTTATCATGTAATAATTTATCATATAATTATCATATCAATAATTTGTCATATTTTTATTGTTCCTGATCTCAAAGAGAAAGCTTTTAACATTTCACCATCAAGTATAATATTTGGTGTAGAATTTTTGAAATACCCTTATTAGATTCGGAAAAATCTCTCCTATCCCTAGTTTGCTAAGATATTTTTTTGTGATGTATGACTGTTAATATAAGCAAATAATTTTGTGGCACCAATTAGAGTGATTAAAGGACCTTTTTTCTCCTTATATTATCTAACTTTAATCCATCCTTATGTTCCTGATATAAATCCAACTGGGTCATGAAATACCCTTTCATATTTTGCTGAACTTAATTTGCTAATATTTTGCTTTGATTCTTAGCATCTATGTTCATTAGTGAGATTGGTCAGTAACTTTACTTTCTCATAGTTTCTTTATCTAGTATTAATATCAAGGCTATGTTGACCTCATAAGATGAAGTGGAAGTTTTCCCTTTTTTTCTGTTTTCTGGAAGTTTCTGTGGGATAGCTGTTATTTTTCTCTCCAGTATTTGTTAGAATTTCCTACTGAAGCCATTTAGGCCTGGGGTTTTTCTGTGCTTCTACCAGAGGTTTGGGAAGCAGCAGATAATATTGGAGTTGGAGGATTACCCCCAAAGAGGGCCTCCAGAACAGACTTGCACCAGGCAGGATGGTGGGAACTTGTTTTCCAAGGAGACTGCCTTAAAGGAGATGGTACTCAACTAGATGAACACAGCTGAACTTATTTGTAAGGAGGCATTACTTGATAATCTCCTTGGAGTTTTTACCGCTTAGGTATGTCCATTCCTCAGAGCAATCCCACACATCCCTCTCATCTCACTTCTGCACCTTCTGTAGCCACACCCTCTCTTCAGGATGCTCTCCTCCTCTCCCAGTTGCTGCTGAAATGCCATCTGACTGCCAGGTCCCACTTCTGTGTACGCTTCTCTTACTAATCCAACCCCTAGTAGCCACATTCACCCCTCAGCATTTTATTCTGTCCTGTACTGCTTCTTATAATGATTATATCAATCACAATTTCTGTCTGACAACCTATAGGGCAGCCTTTTTCAACGCGAGAGTCCTGCTTCCTATGCTACTATTCTTGTATGGCACATCAGTGAACACATACTCTGCTCTTAATAAATGCTATAAATTAAATAATATCAGCCAATATATGACAGATTAAGTGACAAGGTCTTACTTCTTCCTCCCTTCCCTCTTTCTAGGGAGGGTTGAAGACAGGATGTTCGAAATAAAATAGCTAAATCTAGTTAAGGAATACATGATTAATCTATTCATCTGCACAAAGTGGAACCTGTCTTAAATTGCCAAGCTGAAATTGGTTACCACAGCAGCACCAGGAAGAAGATGCTAAAGATAAAAGCCTTTTTTTGTATCTTCAATAACTTTTCTTTGCCAGCTGAGAGCAACACCATGGCTTAGGGAGAGATCACAAGCACAGGAATTAGATGACCATGTTGGGGGCCTGGCTCTGTTTCTCCATTTCTTCTCTAGAAAGTCAGTTAACTATGGGAGTGTTAATTGGACACCATGAAATGAGAACAATAGGTACCCTGCCCACATTAAATGAGAAAAATGAATGTGGGGGGTTCAAATGAGACAGTGCTATACAAATGCACAGCTGTTGTCTTACAGACACAGGATTTGCCTTATGCAGGAAAGAGAAATCTGGAAATACAAACTCCATTTGTATTAGCTTCAGCGTCTCCCCTAGAACATTCTAGAATGGAGCTCAGTGGTACTGAGGGAGCTGGAATAAATCAAGTGTTGATTCTGCCATGTTCTAAAAATGGGACCTCAAGAGTGAAGTCTATTTTCAAAGGTAGGGACCAGAAGTGGCGGGGGAAGTTGGGCTAAGATAGAAATGAAAAGCCTTGGAGGTGTTTCAGTCTGAGAGCTATCACGCAATATTGACTCTGGGAAGAAGAGAGGTGAACAGGGACCTCTTCCTCAGCTAACTTGTGCACGGGAGGCAGCTGCCACTACAACCATTTGTCAACTCCCTATCTTAATTGAACATAGTGAAGACAAGCTCTGTGAGGATAAAAGAAAAAAAAAAAAGAATGTCTGAGGCCAAATCACATGGAGAATTTCAGCACATTTGCCTCACATAGATGAAGTTAAGCTGTTCAGGCTTCATGTTACCCTCAGCACATACCCCGAAGCACAGTCTCAGTTATCCTTGTAACTGCCGATTAATTTCCAGTCTTTGCATATTTTTGTTTACCAGCTTTATTCTCTCTTCAACTCCAAGAAAGAATGTAGTAGGAGTTCTTGCTCCAGTGTTCAATGCAAACTTGGAAATGGTCCAGGATATAAATGAATGTAGTGATTAATATGTCAATCATCTAGTGTTACTGAAAGCAGCTTGCTGCAAATGTGGAAATGTTCTTAAATAACCAGAGATGGTGATTTGTGAACTTTTAAAATGCCAGCTCTCCTTAGTATTATGCATTCTATTTCACATAACCTTAAGACATGAAGTAGAACTTCCCTATATTAATTTTCTTCTTTCTTGTGTCAAAATGTTGAGCTAATAGACTTGTGCTCTTTAATCCTAAGAATGTTGTGATCATTTTTCCAGACAAGTGCTCACTCACCATACGTAGCACAATTTTCATTGATCAAAACAAATGCCTTGTTCTTCTTTTTGTGTACTTAATCAATAAATTTTCAGCCGTGTTATAACTTGCAGTCTCAAGATCAGGCATTATTATTTGTGAAGGCCATTGGTTCCAACGTACTGTTTTCAAAAGGAAGCCAGCACTGCATATTTTATTTTTTATTTTTTCCTCCTAAGGGAACAATGGATTCTGGATTTATAGTGAACATTCCCAAAGCAGAATGCTTCATTCTGAGAAGGTAGCTCTCTTTGGATTTAAATGTGTATTGTGAAAATGGCATGTGCAGAACATCTAAGAGACCAGTCATAAAGAGACAGACTTAGGACTGAGAGGAGACAGATTCCTCCAAGTGTTCAGGTATAGCAGCCGTCTTCCTTCCTATTTCATATCTTGTTACAATGTATAGAAAATAGCTACTCAGTCCTGCCCAGGATTTGGTGCTTCTAAATCATAGTCAGACCAAACTAAATTATTACTTCAAAGAAGTTTAGAAGTTTATTAAACAAGACAGTGACCTCAAAAGGTTCTTATAAAACCGTCTGGCTGTGTAAACCTTGTTTTAGCTGACTGTGAAAGGCTTAAGAACACTCCTGTTTGGGCAGGACTTGTTTGTTTTTCTTCTCTGAAGTCACCTTTGATCATCCTAATGGGTGACTGGCCCCAGATGGCTTTTTTATGCATAACTAGCGCTAACCTTGCTATTTGAAGGTAGGTAGAGCTAGCTCAGACAAATCTGTTTTAACATATAGACTATGCAAGTTCTAAAAAGACAATAGAAATTACATTTTGTTTCCATTTTTAATTTTAAAAACTATAAAGTTAAAATGTAGAATATTAACATCCAACAGAGCAGCCACTTTCATCCTCCTATACTTAAAAAGCATCTTTTCAATCAGTACGAGGCATTTCTTAACCAAGTTCTGCTTAGATGTGACCTCATTTACCAAAGAGCTCAATCACGACACACCATTATCAGCCAACCAGATAAATTGTTCAATAATTCAACTTATTCCTCTCTGCCTGAAGTGTCTCCATCCTTTTCCACCAATTATAGGACCCAAAGAACACTGTAGAGGACTTAAATCTTTCTGACAAATACACAACTTAATAAAGCATGTTGCTCCTACTGCCTCAAATTTTCTGGACTAGCTTTATCTGCCTGGGTATATATTTGGCAGCAATATTCATTTTCAACATTTCCAATGATAAGTAATTATTCCAAAACTGGAGGTGAACAACAGTCATGGAATCACTCAAGAAGTTATAAAAGCCATGCTGGGGCTGGGAAGCCTGAACTTCATGAGAATTTTATTCTAGTGACTCTGGAATTCACATAACCAGTTACTTCAGTTCAGATGTGTTTCTTCTTAATTAGGACAGGCGATGTAATGACACAATCAAACACATATGGTAAGAATTATAAAACATTTGGGCTGGCTGCTGGCTCCTGCTCTGGTGTTATTTACAATTGATGTGTACATGTAAAAAGATTGGACTGAGGAGTAGTAGCTGCCACTGTTCCTTGAAGCAAGAGAAGTAACACACTTGGCTACCAGAAACTGCACAGGATAATCAGAGTGAGGCTTCCTTTTATAAAGCGTTTGAGAGCTTTATGACATCATGAGTAAGGCAGAGTTACATAAAATCCCCACTTCAAAACTCACTAGCTAAGAGACTTTGAATCAGCCACTGAAATTCTCTTTGATTCAGTATTCTCCTCTGAAAAATGGGGAGACACCAACTTAACATGTGTTGCTTATCAGGAGTAAATGGAGTAAAGAACTTGGCCCAAGTTCTTTGAAGAAAGAACATTACTGTGGATACCTGGATACCTACCATGCAGATTTGAATCTCTTTATTTTGCAGATGTCTGAACCATCCACACATTTAGTTTATACTAACTGGGAGAAAGACCCCAGGAATTGCTCATGTGGGAAATTAAGCTGTCTTTCTGAAGAAATGGAATTATTGAAGTTTTCAATGCCTTTCTCCTATGCTATGTAACAGTACTCCCTGCCTCCTGGGAAGCTATAACAGCTTGGCTCACAGCGTATGTGAAAATGTATATGTTTCCTTCCCACTTCCCTTCATAGAGCATTAAAAATTACTTTACTTTAGTGTATTAAGAATCCCACCCACACAAGAATAACAACGTTAGCCCCCAGGGACCCATCCTTTTACAGGGTAAGATGGAGCTTCTTTGTTTCTTATATCCATTCTACTCATTCTTTTTGCCACCTCTGTCATGATCACTGAGAACCATTACCACACTCATTGTGTGTATGTATCTGGGGAAAAATAACTAATGAGTGATTGTTTATATAAATACATTTATTTAGCTCCCTAATTGGAATGTAAGCTCTTTGGAAATAAGAGCTTTCGCGTATGGATGTTTTGTACTATAGTAGATATTTTCAAACTGCTTTCATTGTGTGCCTTAATCAGGAAAACCAGGCACCTCTGATAAGCAAATATTTATTTTAAAAATATATACATGTACCACTAGGTTCATATTATAGTAGCTATAAAGTTCATGTCCTTTGCAGGGACATGGATGAGGCTGAAAACCGTCATCCTCAGCAAACTAACACAGGAACAGAAAACCAAACACCAAATGTTCTCACTCTGAAGTAGAAGTTAAACAATGAGAACACATGCACACAAGGAGGGGAATAACACACACTGGGACCTGTCAGAGGGTGGCAGGGAAAGGGGAGGGAGGGCATTAGGACAAATACCTAATGCATGCGGGGCTTAAAACCTAGATGACAGGTTGATAGGTGCAGCAAACCATCATGGCACATGTATATGTATGTAACAAACCTGCATGTTCAGCACATGTATCCCAGAAGTTAAAGTAAAATTTAACATATATATATGTTCTATACTAATAAAAAAATACCAGAAAGTATAAATTTTTTAAAGAAGGGATTAGAGATGCAAACATGAGTGCTCCAAATATTTTCTTCCCACACCATAGTGGGTTGTCTCCTGGGGCATATTCATCCCATTTTGGAGATGGCTGTCCCCTAGCACTGAGGAACAGGCTGATCTGTTTCAGGGCTGAGCAGCCACACTGGCCACTCAGTTGTGTTCTGCCATGATTGGTGACTCAGATGTGTTTTCTCGTTGCTTTTTTCCCCCCATGAGTCTCCTACCCACCAAGCTCCCTCTCTTTAATGCCTCCCTCTTCCATTCACATCGCTTTAGCAGGTATCTGGGGCAACATTTGGGCAACTTTTTCCTTAGCTTATACTCATGATTATTTTCCTGGATATAAAAGGTACACCAGCAGCCAGTATTTTCCCTTTGTCCTAATAAATACAAGAATCCCCCAGAGGCTGCTTGTTCCCAAGGAACCTGCAGTCTGTCCAATGTTTCAGTCATGTTAGATGTGCTGTATGTAAAGGCCACCCACAAAAATTGTGGATTACGTTCTTTCTAGAAAAAAAAAACAGTTTTTCATTCCAGGGTGTAGATGGTAGTGTCATAAGGAGGTGTTAGGGAAAGACTGGGGTGTGTGTGACATCAAGCCTGGGCCATTTGTGGGTTTCCAATGAGCCTATACAATAGATTTCTCACCAAACACGTGCTAGGAACGCCTAAGACAGGGTGTTTTCTTTAGAGAGCTTTTAGTCTTCCTAAATATGAACTGGAGAAACTAAATTACAATGCAAGCAGCTGGCATTGACAGGACATGGCAAAATAATTCAGAGGAAGATCTATGTGGCTGGCCTGAGTCTTGACAACACAGCCTGTGAGATCAGAGCTGCCCAAAAGATATGACTAAATTGCTTAGAGATGCAAACTTATACTGAACGGGGTACTGAACACACCCTTCTAATGCTGCTGGAAACCATTCTTGATGAATTGAATATGCCTTGAAAGGGTAGAGCACAAAGTAAAGCTTAAGGTGTGGGCATGTTTTATCACTAGAATTTTCCATCACTAAAAGCAGAAAAATAGAAATCATTCAATTTTACAACAGCCTGCAACCATCCATTTCAGAAACAGTATGAAATTACTGTACCAGCTTGTCCACCATAACTCTTCCTTTGGGCTTTTGACCACCACCATCCTGTTCAGTTACCAGTATTGTTGGTTATTCTGCACACCCCACTGAGGCCAAACCGCAACCTTGCACACCTTCCACATAAGGGGGTCCTCTTTACGGTGGCTGCAGTTCTAAATACCTGAAAGTTGAGATGAATCCACAATTAGTTTTCCAAGTGATTTCTAAATGTGAGCTTTTTATTTGCTTTCAATGCTTGCTAGGGAGGAAAGTAAGATATCTATCAGTGGTATAGAAAGCAGGAGAAAAGATTACAAAAATCTAATGTTAATGCTTTAAAATGTCTAAATTTTCTGAGGATATTTCCTGGAGTGGTATTCCTTCATTTGCTAAGTGCACAATGTTTTTAGAGCCTGTAAAACCCCGCAGCCTGCAAAGATAACCACCATTGTGTCCCAGGTCCCTTAGAGAGCCCTTGTCAATCTAAGGCAGCTGCTCTAGTTTAGACTCTGATACTTTTTTCTTTAGATTACTTAAATTGCCTCCTAATTGATCTCCCTTCTTCCAATCACAGCCTCCTCCAATCCATCCTCCACACTGCTGTCAGTATCTTTCTGAAATGCAAATTTGATGACAGTTTATCCTTGCTTAAATTCTCTGATAGCTTTGAATCACCTACAGGTTACATTTCAAATTAAACAGGACATTTAAGCCCTTCTCACTCTAGTTCTAATAGATTTTTCTAGTTCTGTTTCAGGATCCTTAGCTTTACTCTGACCTAGTGGTTCATCTGTACAATGGTCACTGCAATGTATATACAGTATACCTTCTTGTTTAGATATGGCTCTCTATTCAAATTTATTTCTGATGTTGTTCCCACTTTTTCACCTAGCAAACACCTTCTGTCTACTCAGGTCTTAGCTCAAATCATTTCTTCTTGAGAAGCCTCTTTCAAATACCATCAAGCAGAGTTTCTCACTCACTTCTCTGTTCCCATTATACCCGCTACTTAGCTCTGTTATGTACTCACCGTGTCATAGAATGATGCTTATTTACTTATCCTCCCTGCCTCTATAGCCCAAGAACCTAACACAGTGATGCCCAAGGGCTACTCAATAAATTTTCCATGACTGACTGCACAGAAGGGAACTTATTGAACTTTAAGGTTTCCTAATGAGAAAATCTCCTTCTTGGGGGGTTTATATAATTATTTTTTTCAGGTGGCCCAATCCTTAGGTATCTTGACATGGAGGATCTCAGTCACCACTTCTCTATAAACTAATCTTTAATCAAATTACGGATTTTTGGTAAATAAACAGAAAACCTCAAACTGAAATAGAATATAAACAGAAACATAACTCAAAGTGTCCTTTAGTGCTAACTCTTCTTCTCTCCACATATATTGGGCCCTTTTTAGACAGTAGTTCTTTATGCATATTTGTACATGCACCCTGTACAAGTCCTGGATAAACCAGCTGCAAGCTGCGTTTCACCAGGAATTCTGCATCTGATCCTCTATGATTGAACCATTACTTGACATTGAAAGTGTACTTAATGAATCACTGGATTTGGGTCTTAATTGTGGGGTTTTTTTCCTTTCTATTTTTATAGAGAGGCAGTAAAATTCAAGTTAAGAATGTCTCAGCTAGTTGAGGCAGCATTTAATAACCTACCAACTGAAAAAAGCCCAGATCCAGATGGGTTTACAGGCGAATTCTACCAGATGTACAAAGAGGAGCTGGTAACATTCCTTCTGAAACTATTTAAACAATACAAAAAGAGGGAATCCTCCCCAACTCATTTTATGAGACCAACATCATTCTAATTCCAAAACTGGGCATAGACACAACTAAAAAAGAAAACTTCAGGCCAACATCCATGATGAACAAAGATGCAAAAATCTTCAATAAAATACTGGCAAACAGAATGCAACAGCAAATCAAAAAGCTTATTCATCATGATCAAGTAGGCTTCATCATGGGGATAAAAGGCTGGTTCAACTTATACAAGTCTATAAATATAATTAATCACATAGACAGAACCAAAGACAAAAACCACATGATTATCTCAATAGACGCAGAAAAGGCCTTCAACAAAATTCAAAAGCCCTTTATGCTAAAAACCCTCAATAAACTAGGTATCAATGGAACATATCACAAAATAATAAAAGCTATTTATGACAAACCCACAGCCAATATTATATGGAACGGGCAAAAACTGGAAGCATTCCCTTTGAAATCTGGCACAAGGCAAGGATGCCCTCTCTTACCACTCCTATTCAATATAGTATTGGAAGTTCTAGCCAGAGCAATCAGGCAAGAAGAAATAAAGGGTATTCAATTAGAAAAAGAGGCAGCCAAATTGTCTCTTTTTGCAGATGACATGATTGTATATTTAGAAGACCCCATCTTCTCAGCCCGAAATCTCCTGAAACTAATAAGCAAGTTCAGAAAAGTTTCAGGATACAAAAATCACAAGCATTTCTATACACCAATAACAGACAGAGAGCCAAACCGAAAGTCAACTCTCATTCACAATTGCGACAAAGAGAATAAAATACCTAGGAATACAACTTACAAAGAATATAAAGGACCTCTTCAAGGAGAACTATAAACGGTGTTGGGAAAACTAGCTAGCAATGTGCAGAAAGCAGAAACTGGACCCCTTCCTGACACCTTAAACTAAAATTAACTCTAGATGGACTAAAGATCTAAACATAAGACCTAACACCATAAAAGCCCTGGAAGAAAACCTAGGTAAAACCATTCAAGACATAGGCATAGGCAAGGACTTCATGGCTAAAAGGCTAAAACACCAAAAGCAATGGCAACAAAAGCCAAATAGACAAATAGGATTTAATTAAACTCCAGAGCTTCTGTACAAACAAGGAAACAATCATTAGAGCAAACTGGCAACCAACAGAATGGGGAAAAATTTTTGCAATCTACCCATCTGACAAGGGGCTAATATCCAGAATCTACAAAGAACTAAAACAGATTTACAGGAAAAAAACAAACAAGTCTATTCAAAAGTGGGCAAAGGATATGAACAGAAACTTTTCAAAAGAAGACATCTATGAGGCCAAAAAACATGAAAAAATGCTCATCACCACTGGTCATTAGAGAAATGCAAATCAAAACCACATTGAGATACCATCTCACACCAGTTAGAATGGCGACCATTAAAAAATCTGGAGCCAACAGATGCTGGAGAAGATGTGGAGAAGTAGGAACAGTTTTACACTGTTGGTAGGAGTGCAAATTAGTGCAACCATTGTGGAAGACAGTGTGGCAATTCCTCAAGGACCTAGAAATAGAAATACCATTTGACCCAGCAATCCCATTACTGGGTATATACCCAAAGAACTATAAATTGTTCTATTATAGAGATGCATGCACACATATGTTCATTGAAGCACTGTTTACAATAGCAAAGACCTGGAACCAACCCAAATGTCCATCAACAATAGACTGGATAAAGAAAATGTGGCACATATACACCAGGGAATACTATGCAGCCATAAAAAAATGATGAGGTTTTGTCCTTCATAGGGACATGGATGAACCTAGAAACCACCATTCTCAGCAAACTGACGCAAGAACAGAAAATCAAACACCGCATGGTATCACTTATAGGTGGGTGTTGAACAATTAGAACACGTGGACACAGGGAGGGGAGCATCACACACTGCAGTCAGTTGCAGGGGACTAGGGGAGGGACTCCAGGGGGTGGGGAAGGTGGGGAGGGATAATGTAGGGAGAAATACCAGATATAGGTGATGAGGGGAGGAAGGCAGCAAACCACCTTGCCATGTATGTACCTATGCAACAATCCTGCATGATCTGCATATGTACCCCAGAACCTAAAGTACAATAAAAAAAAAAGAATGTCTCAGCTAATAGATGCATCTTGGTGTTGAAATGTGGCTGTTTTGCCCCATCGATGTACAAGTTCATTCATTTAGTCCGTGGAAAAGCCACCATGAGGGTCTGAGTCTAGATTTCCATTCTCTTTGTCTAACAATTGGAAATCAATTTCCCTTCAGTTAATGGTTCACTACACCAAGGCTACAGCCACCCAGGGAAATCTGCCTTTCTCTTTTTTCAGAACAGCAACAAAGGCCTGCAGCCAACTTTCCAACATACTATCTCCAAAATGAGCCAAATTAAATTTAAAGATCATTCTAGAATATATTCTTCTCTACATTTGTGAAAGAATGATTGCTTGGCAAGGCAGCATTAAGAGAAAAGGTCAAAATCTCTCCAAAGATTTTCAACTTTTTTTCTTGCACTAGTTAGTAAAGTGTTTAGAAAAGCAAATTGTGGTTTGATTTTTTTTAGAAAAAGAAAAAAGAAAAGAAAAAGTATTGTAGGTGGGAACATATTAAGAAATGCAATAACCTTAGTGTTTCATAATCCTTTGAGACCAATGTTAAGTACTATTAGAATCTAGTATCTCCAAATATAGAAACAGTATATTTACAAGTTAGTCTAAGGAATACATTTTTCTGTTCACTTAGAGAAAGAAATGGGTCTATTCCCAACTTTTATATAAGCTATCTTTGTAAACATATACTTTTGGCCTACCAGTATTTTTATCAAAAATGTCTTAGGAAATTTTAATGTAATTATTGTCAAACTGCCCAGAACTAAAAAAATAGGTTCTCAATAATTGAATCTACATTCCTCCAACACCTGCTATTTTAATGATAAATCTAGAGGTTTCCTTTCTCCCTTTGCAGAACAGATGAGACAATAATATGTGATTACTCAAAATGTGTTTTGCTTATCTGATAAAGATTGGGATGCTGGGATTTCCTTATCTGAGTAAGATCAGTGGAGACTACAGTCCATATTAGCTAACCTCTGGCAGTAGCCTATGTAAAAGGCCATGAAGGAAGGCTAAATTTTTATAATATATGAGACCAGCTTGTGATTATACCACAAGGAAACAAATTACTGTTGAAGGCTCAGTGGTCAACAAAGATAATTCTCTAAATTCCTTTGTTGTTTTTTTCTCTCCCTATTGTAACTATGTCTATGAATATTATTTCAGGAAGTGTTTTAATATTTCAGTAGGATTATACTAAAATAGTCTGGAGTTTTATTGTCTATTTTATGATTTGAAGCTTCATTCAACAGCATAGGGTTGGCGCAGCTAAATCCTCAACAAATGTTTGAGGACTAACCTGCCCCAACCCTATGCTGAGCTCTGAAGATATAAATACAGATGGGATAACATTTACTTCTACTACTTAGATATAGGAAAAAATCTATTTCTTGCTAATGGCAGGTGAGAAAGCACTTAAAATATTTCATTTGAAGCTAATTCCATCTCTTCTGATTTGAAAGTGAAACTCTCCATCAGGAACCTCTTTCCTTTTTCCCAAAATGGTGGCAGAAAGTGGGAGAAAGTGTAGGAAACTTCAAGGCTGCCACAGTGAAGCCTGGTTACCATGCCGTGTCACCCGTCTGGTCAAGCCATGCTAGTGGGGAGCTTCCATCCAGGGCTTGGAATTATTGTCGGTATCCAAGGGCCTGAGGAGCAAGTACTCAGACTGAGATTCCCACAAGCTTATCAGGTTATTTCGAATCTTTCTTTACCCTCTGGAGAGTTTTAACCATAGTGGGCAAGTAGAGGGAAGGATGAGCCCAAACACTTACTTCTGACTTATTTTTCTCTTCTTTCCTGCAGAAGAGAGTTCTGTTTTTCTCCCGGCATAAGGCTCAAGGACACACAGCTATTAATTAGATTTGATGAGGAGACCATATAATTTATTATCCAAAGTGGGAGGCCTTTTAAAATGAAAAGGGGGAAGGGTCCCATGCATAATTGTGCACCAAGCAAGCAGGTATGATTAGAGCCTGACACGGGTTAACCAAGGTGCGTGGCCTCCAGTTACATGAGATCAAAATTCATGTACCTCACTTCCAGATCTAGGATTCTTTGCTTTATATTATAATTGCTCTTCCTAAATAGAATGCATAGTTGATGTAGCAAGAGATTTCCCCTGTAAAAACTGTGTATATTGGAGTTCCTAGAGAAAAGTTTACCTGTGTATATGTATACCCAAGAGTCTGGTAACATTAATAGCCATTGGCTGAATCCAATAATTCAGTTAACTTGGCAACTTCTTTTGAGTTATAGCCACAGAATGAAGTATGCCTAATAAAAGAGGGTAGCAGCCCTATTGAATTTTGATCTGTAACACATTTTCTAAACCTACCTGGCAAGTTGGTTGCTTAGTTGCTTTTTGTAGTTATGGCTATTGTTTTTTTCAGTGTTTAGATCCATTCATTGTTAATGTGAGGAATCAATATGCCTATGTCCAAATATTCAACTGAACCTTGAAAACATGGTTTTGAATTCCCTGGGTTCATTTATATGTGGAATTGCTTTTATTTCTGCCAACCCTGAGACAGTGAGACCAACCCCTCCTTTTCCTCCTCCTCCTTAGCCTACTCAATGTAAGGAAGAATGAAGATCTTTATGATGATCTATTCCACTTAGTGAATAGTAAATATATTTTCTCTTCTTTATGATCTTTTAATAACATTTTATTTTATTGTAACAATACATATATAGTACATATACAAAATATGTGTAAATCAGCCGGGTGCGGTGGCTCAAGCCTGTAATCCCAGCACTTTGGGAGGCTGAGGGGGGTGGATCACGAGATCAAGAGATCGAGACCATCCTGGTCAACATGGTGAAACCCCGTCTCTACTAAAAATGCAAAAAAATTAGCTGGGCATGGTGGCACATGCCTGTAATCCCAGCTACTCAGGAGGCTGAGGCAGGAGAATTGCTTGAACTCAGGAGGCGGAGGTTGTGGTGAGCCGAGATCACGCCATTGCACTCCAGCCTGGGTAACAAGAGTGAAACTCTGCCTCAAAAAAAAAAAAAATGTGTTAATCAACTGTTTATGTTATCAGTAAGGCTTCCCGTTAGCAGTAGGCTACTAGTAAAGTTTTGGGGGAGTCAAAAGGTATAGATAGACTTGGGCTGTGTGAAGAAATATGTGCCCCTAACCCACACATTGTTCAAGGGCCATCTGTATATAAAAGTCAGGAAATGAGTTCTCATTGTTCTGTGAGATTGTGGAAAGAATGCCCAACTCCTGAGCACTATTTGTCTAGCTAAAAGAGCTATTTCTTGACTTAGTTGAGAGGGATTTCATTTATTTATTTATTGATCTCTTCATTCATCCAGTCATCCATACCGTGTATTATTCCAGTCAAGAAAAACAAGGGTGGTGGCCAAAAATTGAGCCAAGAATGAACTTAAATATACATGCCATAATGACATACAAGTGGATGTTCTATGGGCCACAAAATTGACTCTACACTTTCTTGAAACCAATCAGTAAAACCTCCTGCAAGTGTCCATTAGATAATAGCTAATAATATAACAATAATGGTTAACATTTCATGAGTGCTTACTATAGATTGCACAGTGAGCTAGGCTTTCTACAGGAAAAATGTTTTAAGTCTCTCGGCAACCTTATGTGATTAAAAACTAAGACATATCCATTTTATAGATGTAGAAACTATGGCCACAATTTGGTTATCAGGGAACTGCCTTGAGAGCCAATGCTCTATGCCACTGTATTTACATTGTTTCAAATGCTTGGAAAATTGACCTTGTCTTGATACTAAGATCTCACAGTAAGTTCTTGAGGTGTTTCATAGGGAGGATTCTTCAGGCTATGATATACTAGGACCTTAACAATACACAGGATATGTTCATTGTACCCTATGCTTCTCCTTCCTAACAACATAATGTAATAATATAATTATCTGTTGTCTCCTCAAGTAGACTTTTCTACCAAGTGTGTGTCTTTTCTATTGCTTTGTAAGTTCTTGGAAACAGTAGAGGTTGAACAAATATGTTTTATGTAAATGAGTGTAATAAATCTCAGAACTAGTTATAAGATAATCTGCAGTTGCACAGAAATCTTCAGTTCAGTCTGAACATGATATTTTATTTTTCCCATCCTATTTTTTCCTCAATCCTACTTTTCCTGCCATCCTCCATATTATTTATGACCTTCATAATTTAAGTGAAATTACTTCCTAATATCTTTTTTTGGCCTCAATATGAGTGAAGGTCTCAAAGCACAGGACTGAATAATAAATTTCTTTTTCACAAAACATTTGTATCTACTTCTATTAAAAATATTTCTTAGTCTGTTATTTTTGATTTATTGCATAACTGACTATACAGAATGTCTCAATTGAGTTCTTAACAGCGTGGATTACTTGATTTTACTACAAAGTCTGTCCATCAGTCTATGGAACTGAAGGCTATTGTTCCCCTTGACAGTACACAAATGATGGATTGTCTGTCTCCACTTGTTTCAGCTTATGCAGCAGCTTCTGAAACTATTAATTCCATAGTTATTATGGTAATAACTAACATAAATAAAGAATAAAGAGATAAAGAATCTAAGCACTTCAAACGTTTTCACATACTTTATCTCACAACTACCTTTTGTGAGATAAATAGGTTAAGGCAAGCACTAAATGTATCCACGTTTTATAGATGAAGACACTGGGGCTTGGAAAAGTTAAGCAACTTTCCCAGCATCCCAGTGCATCCTGGTATACATCCTGGTGCAAGTGACAGGTGGAGTCTAGCTCTAAAGCCAGAGGTGCTTGCTGCTGATTCCAGTCTCTCATTACTATAGTTCCCTTTCTCCAGTTTCACTTAAAATCTTTTTTGGGAGTAGGAAGGAGTGAAGGGAGAGTGGCCAGAAATTACTTCATGCAAAACAATTTGATGGCTTTGATGCTGTATGTATCTGTTTTGGGGAAGTGGAAAGAAAGGAAGGCATCGGCTGTAAAATAGATGTACTTAAGATTCAGGAGCAAAGCTCAAGAGAGCTCAGTTATAAAGTTTAGGCAAGCCTAGAAGGCTCAGCACCTAGTAATGAATGGCAAGTTAACACTGCTAGATAGTGATAAACTCCTTTAACTGATACTTAACTTTAAAAAAATGGCAAAATAAATATGAATCCTACTGAGGTTAGAAGTTCACTCTACCTGTAAGGAACAGGCCCAGTGAGGGGCTCCTGCTGAGCCATGTAGTCAGTCTTGGACAACAGCTTTCGTTCCAATTGTCCAAACCCTGAGAAGTCATGGTCCCATCTTAGGCTTGGCCTAGGCAACATGAAGCCACCCCAAAACATGTCTTCTATTCCCTCCCACCTCCTGCTATCCCGTCTTCCTGATTATTATTGCAGGGGCCAGAGCCCTCAGATTGCCAGCCCAACCCTCTGTGTCCATCCTCACAAGGGTTCATTTTACCCATAAAATGGTCCTGCTTCCTCTCATCCCATTCTCTTTGTGTAGTTGACCTTAGCAACTAAGAGGAGCTGGTTTTATTTTCTTAGTACAGTAACTGTCTTTTTCTCATCATAAAAGCAATATGTGCTCAGAACAAAACGTTTAGAAAATATAAATATGTAAAAACTAAAAATCAACCACTATTTTACCACCTAGAAGGACCACCACTATTTATATTTTTGGTGACTATTTTTAGGCTTTGTCATCTATGCATTTTTAAAGGTCATACAGAAACCAAATTTTTATCTCGCTTTTTTTCATTTAACATGGTAATACAAGCATTTTCTTGTTTTAATAAGCTACTCTTTTAAATGTAATTTAAAATAGTTACATAATAATACATCTTATTGATAAAACAATTGGAGTCTCCTATAACTGAACAGTTTTCTTCCTTTCAACATTATAAATAACTCCTATGATCCATATTTTTGTACATAAACCTAATTTCACATTTCTGAAGTTTCCTTTTAGATTGATTATTAAAAGCAGATTTATCAGGTCTTGACTTGGAGCTCTTGATTCAATATATAGAAGAAAAGAGCAGTGTTTTGTAAGCCTGTTAGTATTTTGGTAAGCCCCTTAGTATTTTGGTGTGGGTGATGGGACAGTGTATAGCACAGAGTAGATACACGATAAATGTTGTATAAATGAATAGGCTTAATTCTGTTAGGAGTATCTGCATTTTAAAAGATGAAATTTGTTAACAAATGCATCTTACAGTGGTATAAATTCAGACAGCAATACTTATAAAATTGAAGAAATAGAAGTTGTAGTAAATACAGGACTGTAGAGGGAAGTGGAGCTTCTAATAACCCTTACCTCAATCCACACTGTGAAAACCATAGCCTACCATGGTCAAAGTAAATGCAGCTCTTATGATGTTCCCCAGCTTCGTGGTCATCAGTCAGTCTGCATGGCCTGGCATCATACTAGGGACCAGAATCTATCCTCAAGTAGCACATGAGCTTGCAGGAGAGACAGATTTGCTGATGATACGCAAAGAAACATGAGGGGGCGGAACTGAGATAGGAGCACGGCAGTGGAAGAAGTCACCCGCGCTTCCTGGGAAAGCCCCTTTGGAAAGGGGGGTTTTGGAGCTGGGTCTTGAATAAGAGCATGTGGGAAAAACATTCCAAGCAGATGCAAATGCAAAGAGACATTTTTCCTAATCCAGAGAATCCTAGTGATGGAATGCTAATCTCCCCTTTCTTTCCCCACTCCAGTCAGCACTTTGTCCTGTTGATGATTTACATCTTAGTGAGAATTGGTTACTCTGACTTTCCTCAGAGCAGAATTTGATGAAGAGAAAAGAGGTAGAACCTGAAAACTGGAAGTACTCCGTACCAAAGGGGCAGGAGAGAATACCATTAAAAAGGAAAGAGGTACAGACAGGAAGCAGGGAGGCTAAGACAAGACCACTGAACTCCTACAGAGAAAGGGAAATGAGGCCCATAGAGTTGTAATGAATGGCAAGTTAACACTGCTAGATGGTGATAAACTCCTTTAACTGAGATGCCTAGTTCCAAACACCAAAATCCTCACCAGTATGGGAGTGTGACCTGGCCCCAAGTGAAGGTTACCTAACCTAATCCACAGAAATAACTTCATTTTCTCCTTTTTTCAAAACTGCAAATCAGAATGAAGTAAGTTCTGATAAATTTTGAACCAATATGAGTTGTTAATTTCCTTCTGCTCTATTTTCTTACCCTGTTGTTTCTGGCTGAGGGCTGATCGGGAAAGGACTAAGATGAGTGACAGTTCACCAACTCCCACCACTGCCGTGGCATCAATCACAGAGAGACTGTGAAAAGTAACGGGGGAGGGGGTTCAGTGGGGGCCACAGAACAAATGGGGATGTGCTGGGAGGGGGTGTGCATGACTACTTCAGGCAGCAGAAACTTTTATTTTTCCCCTTCTCTCAGCCAAACTCAGAAATGGCCAAACTCGGCTGGGACCGTATCCCAGGTCTCAGGGCCCTTCTAGGCCTACTTATTTCTCTAGGGAATAGCTAAGAATTCGGTCACTTCAGATGGACAGACCATGTGAAGGCAGCAAGGGGCAGAGGAAGACCACACACTCCAGCATCAGACCATACTCCTTGCCAGTCTCTACAACCTGCTGGATATGTGGGACCCTGGTCCATTACCTAACTTCTGGCAGCCTCCATCTCTCTTGTGGATAAAACCTACTCAGAATGGTTGCCTGTGTTCTGTGTATGAATGGTGTGTAAAAGCACCTAGAGGGCCAGGTGCAGTGGCTCACACCTGTAATCCCAGCACTTTGGGAGGCCAAGGTGGGTGGAACACTTGAGGTCAGGAGTTCGAGACCAGCCTAGCCAACATGGCAAAACCTCTTCTATACTAAAAATAAAAAAATTAGCCAGGTGTGGTGGGGCACAGCTGTAATTCATGCTACTCAAGAGGCTGAGGCAGGAGAATCACTTGAACCTGGAAGGCAGATAATGCAGTGAGCCGAGATCATGGCACTGTACTCCAGCCTGGGCAACAGAGCGAGACTCTGTCTCCATTTAAAAAAAAAAGAACCTGAGTTCAGGATAGGCAAAATAAAGAATGTGTTTATGTTCACCCATTAAATGAAAAAGAAAAAATATATGATTGGTTGTAATTTTCCATTTCAAAAGTCAGAGACATGTGCTTGTAGATGCTAAACATTCTAATTAATGGATTCAAAGTAAATACAAAGCTTGATTCCGTCCAAAAATTAGGTATAATTGGAGTTGTGACTAACATAACCAGCCACAGTGTAGACAGAACCTACTTTACATAATGATTTTCACTCTCATTATATGGTGATACTAAAGTTGAAAATTGATTTCTTTAGGGGCACATCAAAGAATTCTCAGAGCACCAGCTATTGTGCCATCAATATTAGGCTCTAGCCTATGAAATTCTGTCATCTAAATCTTGCTTAGAACCAGTCAAGTCATTCAGCTTGAATAAAGCATCAGTAATGATTTTAACCAAGTGGAATTAATTACTTTAATTTCCTGGGATGGATTAATTCACAAATGCAAAAAGTAAGGTTGTTTCATAGGATTCTATAGTTGCCATGCTGTGATTAATTAAAAATGCCTGAAGTCAATTAAAAAATTTATTTGCAGCAGTAAAAATTCACCGGGGCCCAAGGAGGGGTAGTTTTGATTTCATTTTCAAGAGAATTTCAATCAGGTTTTGACTTAAGGCCCTAATGAATATATTCATCTGGTGCCTTGCTGTATCATGAGAGGAAAATGTTTTCACTTTTCCTCACTTTCATGTGTTTATGGGAAGGAGATTTCCTTTTATGTCAAATAAAATCAGGATTGGCACCAAGGGACCTCTGCATTTAGAAAGGCAGTTCCCACTGCTGATTGTGAGTATTTCCCAGTCACTATGAGAAGGCACAATGCCTGGCGCTCCAGTCAGACACCACTTCGCTGCTGGTCACTGCAGAATGAGATACAATACCTTCACTTCTGAGACACAACAAACTAAAAAATGAAGAATAATAAAAAGATCAAAGTAGAGGTTGAAGAATGAAGATAAACTAAAACCAGAAGTGTAGCCTGACCAAGCATTAGTCATTGATAACAGTGCTCAAAGTAGTCATGGGCCAACTATATTCAATGTTATTCTTCTGGAGAGAAAGAACATCATTAACTTCAGTCAGTTACTAGCTCTTGATGTATCTTAGTAGCTACTGCGTAAGCATGTGCTGGATTAGAAAAGAAAACAAAAAGCAAAGAAACAAACCAAAACCAATGTTCTGACAGTGTGAGAACATTTACAGATAAAATGAAGTTAAATAATTAAAGGATGTTGGCTTCAAGAGGTCTTCAGTTTTCTTCTGCTTTTATTTAGTTTCTGGGTCTAGTATTCAAGGCTTCCTTTACTACATTTTTAAATTTGTAAACCCTAGTAGTCAACTCTAGTTTCAGAATGGTTAACTCATAACCCTGTGAAAAACAAATTTGCCAGGTAGAGTACTGTGTTTGTGTATAGTTTTTTTTTTTTTTTTTTTTTTTTTGTTTTTGGTTGTTGTTCTTAGCTTTGCAATAGCCAGTCAAAAGACTGTTTTCCAAAATTATTTGTCAGGTTCTTTGCTCCCCACTTCTTCAGTGTGGCATGCCATTAATTTGTAATACAGTTAAATTCATTTCTCATAGTCTGTATTTCATCTTGGGTCCCCTCAACATTCTGGTAGATGTTTTTAAATTTGCATAGAGTGAAATTCACTTTTTGTGTTTCCATTCCATAGTTGTATAGAGTTTAATAAGTGCACAAAGTCATGCTATTGCCCATACAGAAGAGTTCCATAAGCCCTGAAATTCCCTCATACTGCCTCTTTGTAGTGAAGCTCTCCACCTCCAAGTCCTGGTAACTACGCACTTGCTTTCTGTCCCTCTAGTTCTGTCTTTTCTAGAATGTCATGTAAGTGTAATATAATATTGTTGCCTTTTGAGTTTAGTGTCTTTCACTTAGCAAAATGCCTTTAATTTTTTTTTTGTTGCTGAGTAATATTCCTTTGTATGAATATGCCCAAATTTGTTTATCCATTCATCCATTGGCAGACAACTGGGGGACTTTCAGCCTTTGGTGTTTGTGAATAAAGCTGCTATAAATATTTATATACAGTTTTTTGTGTGAATGTAAGTTTTTAATTCACTTTGGTAAATACTTAGCAATGAAATAGCTGAGTCAGATGGTATAGCTTGTTGAACTTTGTAAGAAACCTTCAAATTGTTTTTTAAAGTGGGCTGTACCATTTTGCATATTCACCAGCAACATATGAGATTCCATTTGCTCTGTATCTTTGCCAGCACTTAGTATTGTACGTTTGTTTTTACCTACACTTTCTAATAAGTATATAGTGGTATCTGATTATGGTTTTAATTTGTATTTTCCTAATGGTGTTGAGCGTTTTTTTCATATGCTTATTTGCCATCAAATTTCATCTTTGGTGAAGTGTCTGTTCAGTACTTTGGTCACTTTTAATTGGGTTTTTGCAGACATTTTCTTTAGGCATGTAACTTGTCTTTTCATTGTCTTAATAGTATCTTTCTCAGAACAAAAGTCTTCCATTTTTATGAAGTCCAATTTTAAATTTTTTAATGGATCATCTTTTTGATGCCATATCTAAAAACTTTGTCAAACCCAAAATCACACATATTTTCTCCCATTTTTTTCTAGAAGGTTTATTGTTTCATATTTTACATTTAGATCTATGATCTACTTTTCTTTAATATTTGTATAAGATGTGAGATTTGTGTCAAGGCTCATTTTTTTTATATATATGAACAATTATTCCATTTGTTCCACCATTTGTTGAAGAAATTTTCTCCATTTAATTACCTTTGCAATTGTGTCAAAAATTAGTTAATTGTACTTGTGTGGGGCTATTTATGACCTGTCTATTCTGTTCCAGTTACTATCTATTCCATTTCATTTGTATGTGTTTCACTCATTTAACATATACCACATTGCCTTGATTACTGTAGCTTTATATTAAATCTTAAAATCAGATAGTATGAGTTCTCCAACTTTATTCTTTTTCAAATTGTTTTGAATATCTGAGTTCTTTTATCTTACCATATACATTTTTAGTCACTTTGTTGCTGCCTGCAGAGTATTTTGCTAGGATATAAATTGGGATTATATTTAGTCCTTTGATCAAATTGAGGGGAATTAACATCTTAGCCATATTGAGTCATGTAGTCCATGAAAATGATATGCCTTTCTACTTAGTTAGAACCTTTTTCATTTCCTTATTCAATGTTTTTTTAGTTTTTAGCATACAGAGATTGCTCATATTTTAATAAATTTACAAATAAATATTTCATTTTGGGTATGCTATTATAAATAGTGTTACTCTTTTAAATTTTAAATTCCAATAGGTAATTTATTCCTAGGAATGCAATTGACTTTTATATCCTGATCTTATATCTCACAAACTTGCTAAATTCACTTATTAGTTCTAGGAGATTTTTGAAGATTCTTTGGGAGTTTTTCTACATAGACAATAATCATGTCTTTGATGAGAGACAGTTTTATTTCCTCCTTTTTAATATGCATGCCTTCTTTCTTGCATTATTGTGCTATGAATGCGAATAAGACAACTGAATTGTAATAGTCAAACTAAACACAAAACAATGAATAATAAAATAATATCTCACTGTGGGGTCCACATCAGAGAGGTAAGAAAGGCTTCTCAGACTTTGTTATTGGATCATTCATTTAGTCACTGAAGTATTGAGTCACACTTCCATGGTGCTAAGCATTATGAGGAAGACAAATATAAATCAGGCTTGGAATCTGATTTATAATATACACCAGGCTTGGAGTTTACAATCAAGTACTTTGCAATTGAGGGAAGGTAACAGGGCATGAATAATAGTGGCTACATAAAAAGGAGAAATTGGTAAGGCTGATCAGAGATCAACAGAGAGAGAGAACAAGATTGAATGTAGAGGCAGAAGAGCAGGCCAGGAACTATATGTCATGAGAGTCTGACCTAGTAGTAGCTGTGAAGAAGTCAGGGTGCTGCTGAAGGAAGCTGGCTGTTCAGGATTTGCTGGCTGGTTGTAGAGGCCAAGGGAGAGGAAGAAGACAAAATATCCAGGTTTGAGCTTCATTGTTTGGGTGGGGGCTGACCCGCAGACTGACATTCTGAATTTGAAATATGCACTGAAGATTCAGATGAGGTGACCAGCAGGTGGTGTAAAGTGTCGGAGCTACTAGAACTAAAGAGTAGAGTCAAGGCTGAACATAGGAGTAGACCATGGTCATGATTCCCCCTTTTTCCCCAGACCCAAGCTCTAACATTGCAAACACTTGGGACCTGGGACTCAGCCCTTCCATTGGAACAGTGACCACAGTTAACTGGAAAGGCAGAGGGACAAGAAAAAGGGTCTGTGTGGGGATAGAAGGCATCCTGCTAGGCAGGTTCACAAACTCCAGCCTCTTGTAAGATTAAAAGAAGAAGTCCTAACAAGAATGCTGGTTAAAAGAAGGGCCACAGTGTTTACTATGTTCCTCCACTCAATGGAGGGTTAGAAACTCACTTATGGAGGGAGGAATCTGTCTCCTGAAATAAGGTGAAATAAGTTGCCCCTTGGTACCAGGAGCAGAGCTTGGATTCAACCTGTGTTTGTCTGATAACAGCTTGCACTTAGAGAGCATTTACCATGTGCCAAACACTATCTTCAATGCTACAACTCTCACATTGAATCCTCACAACAACCCTATGAAGTAGTTTCTATTATTATCCCCGTGTAACAGATGGGGCACAGAGAGGTTCCATACATTTCCCAAGGCTTTGCTGACAGTAAGTGATAGAGGTACTTCTGCACTATACTGCATTTCACCACTGCATTCAACTGACCCATGTCTTCTAGCAAACCACCTGGCCAACAAGAGTTGCAAGTGAGTAGCAATGCTGTCTTTAACCACAGCAAAGTGACAGCATTACAGCATGCACTATGAGCATCACTGAATACCTGTTATGCATCCAGCACTGTGCTAGGTTGTGGGAACATGCACACCCCTTAGACACAATCCCTGGCCTCATGGATCTCAGTCTGGAAGAAGAAATGATTTTGTACACAATAAACATAAGATGCACTGTGATATAGGGTACTCTGACTGCAGATGTAAAAGACATGGCACATAGAAAAACAGGCATTAATTTTCTGTTCCCCTGTCAAGGAAAATGAAAGGCAGACTAATGCATTATGGCTGAAAGCATTTACTTTTGATTAAGTGTGTATTTAAATATCGCCCTCCTCCTCAGTCAGGCTCATTCCTCAGTCTCTGTTAAATTGCTGACTTTGCTTTCTAAAGAGGAAGTAAGATATACACCCACAGCAGTTGGAATTAGAAAGATATAAGGCATAGAACCCCTACCTCAGAATGTTTTTTGTTTTATTTTGCCTTTGAAAACTCATTACAGTGAAAACTAATTACAGCTCTCATCACAAAGTGGATGCCGGGGAAGGCTTTCCCTTCATCTTATGGAAACAGCTTTCATATAACATTACATAAAATACACAGGATTCCAGTTAATTTGAAATATAGTTCAAAATATGTAAAAACCAAATCTGTGACCTAGTAATGTGTGCACTTCTTTATTAATGTATTAACAAGTTCTAGGTGTGGGTCAAATACCACGATTTCCAAGTGGTAATGAGTGTAAATGGTGAGTGTGAATGATTTTTTGACATCTCCAAAGCAACTTTGAAGTGATAAACACCTGTAGTTTTTGATGGTGTCAAAGTCACAAGCAGTAACACGAGTATTTATGTGGTTTCTTGCCTACATTGAGAATAGAAGGATATGCTAACTTTCAGTTAAAAGGTGGTAAAAAATTAAAATATATATTTTTCCCATTCAAGTTTATATATCCCAAAATTATACACCCTTAAGGCAGAGGTTCCAGATTCTTCTAATTTAAGACTCTTGAGTTTCTGATGTCCAGCTGTTCTGCTGCCTTAGATGCTTGAGGCAGGAAAAGCAATGAGTAGCTCTTATTTAAGGGCTAAGTAGACATGAGTGGGCACTTCTCAAGCCCCACCTCCGCAGAACACTCAAGTTTGTGTGGTTATATCCACACAACTTTATGTCATAGCTCTATTTTCCCTGCTCTGGTGATCATGGAAACAGTTCTAAACTCCTCAGACCTCTATCATTTCTCCAAAGTAGTACTTTCTTCTTTGTCTCTTTTATCTGTCTTCATCCTCTCATTCTCACTTTTTCTAATGACTCTAGCAAAATAGCTTATAATTCGCATATAATAGATTCAGGCTATCTGCAGTGTCTAAGCACAAATTCATCTAGGCTGGAAGATCACTAGGGCAACTGAGAGGATTATTAGGTCGGGGAAGTGGGTCTTGAAAGTCACAGAGGCAGCCTCCTGCCAGATTTTGTACCCATACCAAAACCAAATTCAGTGTTTAAAGTAGTGCTTTTTCTAAGAAATAAGAAAGGCAGAAAGCAACTAACTAATTGAACACTGAAATATGGTAGGACCAGTACTGAATTTATCTTTTCTCACTTAACTGTCAACAAAAGTAGTATACAATTGTTACCTCCACTTATGAATGAGGAAGGAGACTTTAAAATGTCAAGCAACCTACCCAAGGTCACACATATCTGGTGAACACCATTTCTACACCTTTCCTCTCCTTGGTCCACTCAGCCTGGCTTCCCATCCCTGACACAACTGAAATGGCTGCCACAGGAGTCAACGGCAATCCCCACAAAGCTGAACATGAAGGGAATTTCTCCACCCCACTCACTGGCTCTATCTCATGGCAGCCTTCAACACTGCTGCTCCCTCACTCCCTGCTGAAACCATCCCCTGCTTTGGCTTCTCCACAGACATTTTCCTGGTCTCCCTCTACACCTTTACCACCCCTTCTCAGTTTTCTTTGCCTATTCAGCTTCCTCTCCATCACCTGTGGTGCTGGAGCTCCTCAAGGCCCCATCCTGGGCCCTCTTCTATAACAGAACATCAGCTGCCTTGGCAGCTGACCCAGCCCATGGTGCCTATTACCCTGGATACTCGGAAAATCTGTCTCTCCACTCTGAGTTCCAGGAAATTAACCTTGGATGTCTCATGGATGTTCAGTCCCCACAAGATTGCCCTAAGAATCAGAACGCTTGTTTCTCCAATGTCCCCAATGAACACTGTACTTCAGTGAAAAGCACCCCTCTTCACCTAGCTTGCCAAGTCAAAAACCTGAGAATGACCAGTCATTCCTTCTTCTTTACCCTCATATTCAATCAAAATACCAAGTCCTGTAGATTTTACCTGCTGGGGATATCTGGAATCTTCCTCATCCTCTCCACTCCACTAAATCTGATTTCAAGGCACCACCATTTTGCATCAGGATTAACTAAGCAGCCTTCTAGCTCCTCTTCTTACCTCCCTTTAACCCATTTTCCCTGCTAACATCTTCTGTTATTCCATATTAAGGTCAAAACCTGCAACATAATCTTTAAGGCACTATTTGATCTGGCTCCTGCCACCCTATCAGACTCATGTAGACACCCTCAACCCTTTTTCCTCACCTCCTCTACTGCCTGGAACTTATTTCGGTTCTTCAATTACCCATGCTTCTTTCAGTCACTGAGCCTTTGTATATACTGTTCACTCTGTTTGAAATGCTGATCCCTGTTCTCTTCACTAAGTTTCTTCCTACTCTTCCTTTGGATCTCAGTTTAAATATTACTTCCCTAGAGAAGCTTTTCCTAACCACCCAGATTGGGTCAGCTTTATTGGGGTCCCAATTTTGTATTTAGGGCCTACTGTCCTTTTATTTAATATTATAATTGAATAATTGATCCATTTAATATCTTCCTCCCCTCTATGACATAAGCTCCATGACAGTAGCAACTATCTGCCACTCAGCCCAGACTCAAAGCCTAGTCTGAGGCCTGGCACATAGGTAAAATTTGGTACATCTCCTTTGACCTAATTAATTAATTATAGGAAAGCCTCTTTTCCCCATACTTCTCTAGACTTTTCTAGAAAGACACAAATCAGCAGGTGTTTTACATGTCCAAAGAAAATGAATAAGGACCTAGTTGGAATTTGCAACTGACAAATGACTTAAATTTTTAAATTAAATAAACTGACAAATGACTTAAATTTTTAAATTAAATAATCTGGAAGAATCCTGTTCTATTTTGTCACTATTAAAAAATAAAAGGTAAGAATAAAACTTTTATTGTGCTACCCGTCAATGTCTGTCATCAAAATGCCTGGCTAAATCATTTATGTGCCTGGTGATTCCCAAATGAGTCATTATTTACTGACCAACAGTGATGAACAGTGCCCTCATAAGAAAATGTTATTTATTACTATTTGTAGCCACCTTCATGGCTGTCAAAATGTATGTTACCTTGTAACTATCAAAATCAGCTGGCTGGCAAATGGACATGATTTCTGCTCGTGTACATTATTAAATGTGCATTTCTTTAAAAAAAAAAAAACCCAAACCCATATCTCGTATTCAATTAGTAACTTCCAGATAAGGCCTAGTGTGATTTAGACGGATCAGAAAGATGTTCAAATAGAGTGAGACAGCAAATGATGTAATTCTCTGCCCACATGAAAACCAGGTCAAACCCAGCTTGTTTCTGCTAGTCTGACACAGCTGCTGGAGCCTCTTGCATATGCTTTCCAGCTGTCCCTGTTGTGGCAACCTTTAAATCAGGGATTTTGCCCCATGAATATGCTTCTTTCTTGGTCAAATGCAAAGCACATACTTTTGCAAGCTACTTTTCTCAGCTGTTTAAAACTGTGAATAAGGTCTAAGATATACACATCGAGAAACAAGCCATTTAAAACAACACATTTGGGTTACTAATCTTCTGCTTTCAGCCTCTTTGACTTGTAAAGAAACTGTGAGCATCAGAGTGGCCTACAATACTGGGCCTAAGTGATGATTGATTTCAGTTCTCACTACTCCATTATTGCCTTAAAAGCAAAAAGAGCCTGGTGGATGCTCCATAGAATGAGACTGGGAATTACATTCAGTGCATCTGCCATGGAAAAAATCATTGTCTTGAAATAAGGTCAGCCATGTATTCACTGAGTGGAGAGTCTGCCTTCAGAAAGAAAGGGGAGTCACAACCTTTGAGGTCTCAAGAAGCTATATCCCTTTTCCAGATAAATCTTTACTGATGCTTTAGGATTTCCAAAATTTGACTCACAAAACTAAGTGTTCTGTGCCTCCACGTTGATGTCATTCATTTCTAATATTAGCAGCAGAGCAGTTCAGGTTCACCTGAGAAAGAGGAGCTTTTGAGTTGAACAGGAGCAGATACTAAAAATGAACATAGTGAGACTTGTTTCTGGTATATCTGACATAGATAAAATAGTTAAACCTGAATAGTGAAACAATTTTGAATTAAATGGAAAAATAATTTAATCTAATTGGCAATTTTATGTGCTTACAGAATTTTTATGTAGCCTCACTTATGGGACCACTGAGGAATTAAGAAATAGAAAATCTTATATAAAGTTGTTTTGTTCTTTGGGAGGCCGAGGTGGGCGGATCACAAGGTCAAGAGATGAAGACCATCCTGGCTAACATGGGGAGACCCTGTCTCTACTAAAAATACAGAAAAATTAGCCGGGCATGGTGGCATGTGCCTGTGGTTCTAGATACTCGGGAGGCTGAGGTGGAAGAATCGCTTGAACCCAGGAGGCGGAGGTTGTAGTGAGCCGAGATTGCACCACTGCACTCCAGCCTGGTGACAGAGCAAGACTCTGTCTCAAAAAAAAAAAAAAAAAAAAAAAAAAAAAAGGTTGTTTTGTTGCAGAAAGCCACACAAACAAGCTATTGAACTCATTAGATCAAATGTATCAAATATTTGGGCTTCTATTAAACAACAGTTGTTAAGTGGCTTAGAATAACTAGACAATAGCTACATCTTCACTTAGTACCGCACAAACATGGATAAAGACAGGAGGATGCAGGTGTGCCATTTGGAATAGCAGAAATCGTTGGGATTTCATGCCCTGAGTTGGAGGTAGCTAGTTCCTCCTACCTCCTCCAGCTGCAAAGTTAATGGCACCATCCTGTGTTGGGAGTGCCTTAAGTGGTACACGTCTCACAAAGAAACTTACATCTGGACAAAGTTAGGGCAATGCACATATAGACCCAGATATATCTCATGCCCAGAAAATGCCTCTCACTTTAAAACTGACCACCCAAATTTCTTAATTGTTCTCTCTAGAGAATGAAGATATTTAGAAAACGAATTAAAGGTATTAAAGAGTTAAGGGAGGCAAAAATACCAAGGCTCAAGATGAGGACCTATCACCACTATAGCAGCATTAGTCTATAATTGAAGTTTTCTTACATTTAAAAATCGTGTAAGGCTTTCATTCCAGAAAAGCCATCTTGGGTGTTTAAACAACAGTGGAAAGAAAATAAGCCATTAGTACTCGCTAGTTTGCAGTTTGTTTTTGCTGACGGTTCTCAAGTTTGGTCTTTGAAACCTGTAACAGAGTGATCATTATCTTAAGTCGCTGCCATAAGGAAAATAGGACAAGTCTCCCCGTTTTGGGTTCTGATAAGTTTCCAGCGATATAACTTTGCCTTATTTGAGTCAGAAAAATCTCTGAACTATGAAGACAGCCTTAGAACTGTCTTGCTCTACAGTTTTCTGCAAGTCACTTCTCCCTACTGTTTTCAGAGTCACTGAAAGATACTAAAAAATACATGAAAACCCTTATCTAGATCCTTTTCTCCGTGATAACCACAAAGTTATGCAAATATAAGCCTGAGGAAGCCCCCACCTCATGTGCTCCCAAAGATCTCCATGGTAGGACATACCCCATGTTACTGGAATAACATGTTTGTTTCTCTGTGTCCCTCACTGGACTCTAGGCTCCTTGAGGGTAGAGGAACATGCCTTGTTCTTCTCTGTATCTCCATGACTTAAAAAAAAAATTCTCCCCACAATATAGCATTTGCTCTAGATTCCTACCCTTTAAAATCAGTAAACTTTTGGACTACCAGACAGGTCTTCTGGCTGTATATCTATTGATTTCTGAAAAATTACTAAATGAACAATTTCTTATACAAATTATTCTCACTGGAGCCATCCAATTATTTTTCTTCTATTTAGTGGTTCAAAATATTTTCCAAATACATCTTTATGTAACAGTTTTCTTCCAGTTAGACATATCCAATTCATATAGGAAAATTTAGCACCCTGTCTGTTGAAGGGTAAGAGTCAGAAAGAACCAGAAATCACTATGCCCTGCATTTGTTTACAGAGTAACACTTTAGCACACATTCTCATGTTCTGGCCCTACAGACAGTGATGCTAGGCAAATGGCATAGACTTCAACAAACACTACATCGTCTGAATGAAGAGACTGAACCCCAGAAAAAAAAGGGAGCAATCAATTTCCACAAGGTCACCCAACTAGCTGTGACAATGGATCAAAAGCCCAGGTCTTTCGACTCTTTGCATTTTGATGCATTTTTACTATGCTGTGCAATTAAATGTGTTGCTTAGGTGGCATTTTATAGACAACGTTAATAAGCAGAGGGAAAAAGTGCGATACAAAAATGAGAATACTAATTGCTAAGTCTAAAGAAACCAAAACTGATGACAAATTAAGGGAGAACCTGGGGTAGTTGAGCTGTGCCACCGATTTGGAAGTTGTATTTGTGTTGTTTCCTTTGGTGTGGAAGCAAGAAGGGAAATTGTATTTTTATGAGAGCTCCTTATCAGAGAATAAGGGATGCACTTTTCTACAACATTATATTTATCTCAGCTTCGCCTGCTCACTTTGCACCCTCACACAAATGCTATAAACATCCTGTCTCTGAGAATTTGTTTTCTTCTCTGACAGCTGCTAGTCAGAAGACAGAAAAATGGGTTGAGTCTGGATTTCCACAAAGACTTATAGCCAAATGAATACTAGAGCTCCTAGTTCTGTCCTTATTTAGAAAGCAAAAACATATTTATTTTCTTTAAACTTTTGGGGATAAAAACAGTATGTCAAGAAAAAAAAAGTATCACTTTAAAGAACTATCTGATGTTTCTGTGGTAATTTTATGTGATCTTGAATTAAATATATATACACACATATATATAATATAGTTAAATACATATTTATGTATTATAATGTTAAATATAAGATATAGTTAAAATAACCTAAAAGACAGTTTTGTATTTGTTATTGTAATAATTCACATCCATTAGAAGTAATATCCTGTTCTAGAAGTCAGTTTGTTAGTCAATAAGTCAGAAATATGTATTAAGGGTCTGCTATGTGTCAGGCTCTATTAGTAAATAATGTATGAATGGTTGATGAATAAGGTAAAGAAGTTTGCCCTTAAGAAATTCACATTCTAGAAGAAGAGAGAAAGCCAATAACTGTGTAAACAAGTCAATAAAGATGACAATTTGGGACTGAAAAGCTGTATTCTGTGGCGGACATTTTGTTCTGTGCTGCACCTGAGCAGATTTTGAGCTTCCGGTGCCTGAGTGGCCACACAAGGGAGACTCGTCCCAAGACAATATGTCTGCATCTGTGGCTCGGTCTGACTCATCAGGAATAATGCCAAAAGTGAGATACAATGTCCACTTAAGTATGTACAGATTCACCAGAGGAAATGATGACCAAGTGTTACTTTGTTTTTATTATAGGAATCTTGGAAAATCAGGACTCAGAGTTTCTTGCTTGGGTCTTGGTAAGTAGTCAGGGTGTGGTGTGGGGGTGGGCTGGAAGGTGGGAGACTGGGAGGGCACCAGGGAGTGATTGTAGTGCAGGCCAGGACCTGGTATCAGATGAGGAGGAGGCTTCCTGGCCAGTATTCCCCACTTCCCCTTTGAGCCTTTCTCTTCCCATCATGACCGTCTTCCAAGGAGCCACTGTGTTCATGATTCCTTATAGGGGCCCATTGAGCATAAGGCAACCTGATGCTAAAGCACACCTCAGAGGAAGGGACTCGTGTGCCACTCCCATTTAGCAAGGATGAAGGACTACACAGCACAGCATGCATTTCATACGTTCAGTTCACCACTCCCTCAATTCTCCTGATTTTTTTTCTGTTTATCCTTGTTTTCCCTTTGCCTAATTTCCTCACTTTTCGATATTATTATGCATTTTATATGCTTTTACAATCTGCCCTAAATATTTGGGGGGCAAGGTGAAATACACACAAACAAATGTACATTAATATGCATGAATAAATAAAATTGTTATTCCTCCCAGTCAATATTTAAAGAGGACTAAATAGAGATGGCAATTCTAATAGCATAAAGATGAATCTGAAATCATGGAATCTGAGTGTGAGATTGGGGAGGCTTGAGTCCTCCAGACATCCCAGGAAAAGGCAGCCCTGGCATTCTGGCCATTCAACACAAATCAAAACTGTTCTGTGGCCTAAGTCTACACCAGGATGATAACTGAGGAAGTAGTGAGAAGTGGTCAGAGTGTGGCTATGCTTTCTAGGTAAAACCTGGAAGATTTTTCTGTTGGGTTCTATGTGGAAGATGACAGAAAAGAGAAAAGTTAAAGATTGACTCTAATGATTTTTTTTTGCCTGAGCAACAGAAAGGGTGAAGTATGAGTAAATGAGGTAGAAGAATGAGATAGAAATTTAGGGAGGAGGGAGATTAAGAGATTGATTTGGGACATACTAAATTTGAGATATTGATCAGGCCTGCAATAAAAATTATCAAGTATGCAAATAGACATACAAATCTAGACTTTAGGAAGGAGAGTTTGATATATTAACTTGGGAGTCATCAACATGTAGATGCTGTTTAAGCCGGAATCCTGGATGAGAGCTCTAAGGGTGTGCATATAGACAGTATGGAAAACAGAGGCACATGGTCTAAGACCTAGGAAATCCAACATTAAGAAATTGAGAAACTGAGGAGGAGCCAAAGAAAACTGAAAATAAAGCAACCAGGGAAGCAGGAGAAAAATCAGAAGAGAATGGAGTCCTGGAATCCAGGTGAGCCTTTTGAGGAGGAGGGAGTGATCAATCCCATCAAGTGCTACTCATGCATCAAGCAAGATGAAGGCCAAGAATTGACCATCAGATTCAGCAACATGGAGGTCATTGATGTCTTTTACAAGGTGAGTTTTGGTGGAATGGTAGGGTTTAAAGCATAATTGGAATGGGCCCCTGGGAGAATGGAAAGAGACAAGCTGAAGGCTACTCTTTTGGATGATGATTGCTATAAAGAAAAGCAGAGAAATGGAGCAGCACTGAGCAAACAAGTGGGATCAGAGAGGTTGCTTTTGCTCACGGAAGAAATGACCACATATTTATACACTTAAGGAGAAATCCTTTTGAGAAGAAAAAATGATGCAGAAGAAGGAGCGAGAATATCTGGAATGATCTCTTGAGGACATGAGATGCACATGAGGAAAGAGTACATGAAAGAAGGCAGAGTACATGGGCTTTGAGGCTAGCAGGGTGATTGATAGAGTGGTGGAGGGGGAGGTATCTTGTTGAAGTTCTCTTCTATTGCTTTTATACTCTCAATGGAATTCAGAAGCAATGTCATCAGTTGGCAGTGAGGATAAGAAGGAGGTGTTAGAAGTTTGGAGAGAGGACATACAGGACAGCAGAAGAGTGAACTGACCAAGGCTGGGAAACATAGTGGCCAGACAGCCTTAAGGACCAACTTAATATCAGTGTGATTAAATTTGAAGTGAGACCTGTTCATAGTTATGTGTTTTTCTTCCAGCCATGTTCAGTTGTGCAAGTTCAGGTGGAATTTTTTTTTAAGAAGATAATAAAGAGAGGGCAAAGATGCTGAGGGCTTGTGTAGGGTAGTTCTTTTAATGGTGGAGTTGGCATTTAAACTGAATAGAAAGGGAAATGAGGACTGGAGCCAGGAAAATGAGCCACAAGATAAAATTAGGGAGCTGAGAGACCGTGAAAAATAGATAGGATCAATAAAGTATATAACCCATAGGGACCAAAGAATTGTTGAAGCAAAAACATTAGAGACACTGGTTGGAAGGATAGAAAGTGGTTGAAAAGGGAAACGCTTGAAATTAGGGTTATAGAGGGGTTCATTGACATAGTCCATGGTGTGTTCATTGGGAAAGAGTGGTGGAGGTTGTACCAAAGACAAGATCAGTGGAGGAGAGAAGGTTGAGAAACTTGGAGATGAAGGTGCAGGGAAGATCATCTCTGGGGTCACTGAAATCACTAAAAATACAGCAAAACTTACGTTGGAGAGTGACAGTGAGAAATGAACTAAAATTTTCAAAGAATGAGAAGGAGTGACTAGGGTGGGTCAGAAACTACAACCTGGGGGCCCTGGTGATGTGTGAGATGCAGAGCTGGCATGTGTGAGAGGGTATTTCAAAGACACTGAAAGGCATCAATGACTGAGTTTTTCTGATTCTTCCTAATGATCTGACTTGGGAGGTGAAGGTGGTATTTGTTCACCATAAGCCTAAGGTAATTTGACATTTGCTTAATTTATGGCTCTGACATTGTTGTTATTGACTCATATTTGAAAGACCCTGGAAATTCATTATCAGGGACATTCTGACCTTAGTTTTTTTAAATAATATCTTTACAGTAAATAATTATTCAGTATTCATTATTGAAAGGAACTACCTATTAATGTAAAGTAAGAAATATATGTAGTGAAGTGCTGCTGGATTAAGTTTTTCAGTATTTTATTGAGGATTTTTGCATTGCTGTTCATCAGATATATTGGCCCGAGATTTTCTTTTTTCGTTGTGTCTCTGCCAGGTTTTGGTATCAGGATGATGCTAACCTCATAAAACGAGTTAGGGAGGAGTCCCTCTTTTTCTATTGTTTGGAATAGTTTCAGAAGGAATGATACCAGCTCCTCTTTGTACCTCTGGTAGAATTTGACTGTGAATCTGGTCTGGTCCTGGGCTTTTTTTGGTTGGTGGGCTATTAATTACTGCCTCAATTTCGAAACTTGTTATTAGTCTATTCAGGGATTCGACTTCTCCCTGGTTTAGTTTTGGGAGGGTGTATGTGTCCAGGAATGTATCCATTTCTTCTAGATTTTCTAGTTTATTTGTGTAGAGGTGTTTATAGTTTTCTCTGATGGTAGTGTGTATTTCTGTGGGATCAGTGGTGATATCCCCTTTATTATTTTTTTTTGTGTCTATTTGATTCTTCTCTCTTTTATTCTTTATTAGTCTGGCTAGTGATCTATCTATTTTGTGGATCTTTTCAAAAAGCCATCTCCTGGATTCATTGATTTTTTGAAGGGTTTTTGTGTCTCTGTCTCCTTCAGTTCTGCTCTGATCTTAGTTATTTCTTGTCTTCTGCTAGCTTTTGAATTTGTTTGCTCTTGCTTCTCTAATTCTTTTGTGATGTTAGGGTGTCGATTTTAGATCTTTCCTGCTTTCTCCTTTGGGCATTTAGTGCTATAAATTTCCCTCTGAATGAAAAATCATTGACCAACTATTTACCCATTTGGATCTATGGTGGAAAATAATTTAGTCAGTAAATACACAAAAAACTCAACTGAAAACCCTCAAGACAATAAGACATTCAGGTGTCTGTGTAATGCCAGTCTCCACAGGTCAGTCTCCAATTTTAGTTGATTTTTGTTTTAAACTGTAGACAGTGTATATGAGCTGCAGGCATTTTAGTGAACTTTGAAACAGGCTTGATTCAGGAGCAGCAAGTTCTGATTTGAGCTTCAAGTTTTTTCAAGAGCCTGAACACTTGTGATAAGACACTGCATGAAAAATAAGAGGAAACAAGGAAGTTCATGGGGCTGACTGGCTTCATTCAAAACAGGTAACAAAGCTTGACAGCTTGAATAAGCACTCTTTGAGAACTTTTCTGAGCTGCCCCTATAAGCCAGAGGAGACAAGAAATTCATAGAAAGAAATAAAACACCAGCCTTAGATCATTTGTCAGGCTCTGCAGACCCCAGCTGTCAAATCCAAATGGAACTGGATTTACTGCTGTAGGCTTGGGATGTCAGCTCAGTCACGACCTATGTTCAACTGAGGCTTTAGAAATTACTTAGTAAAACTGCTAGGAAATCAAAAGGCTGCAGATGTTTTTTCTTGAAGTACTCTAAAAGTCATAGTTAAAGGTAACAATTCTGACTTTCTTCTCTACTAGAGAAGGAACAGCTGGAAATTCCTTGCCCTGCCAATTTTCCTTTTGGTGAACTAAGAGCATGTGTAAACGGGAGTAGAAAGGTGAAGTAACTTGAGAGTGAACTGATGGTACATCTGAAGGAACATAGCTCTGCCAAGGAGAGAAATAGGAAAAAGTATTAATATTATGTGGACAATCCTACCTGTGGGTTGCTGTGGCTGGCCTGTTCTGTAAATATACTGCCCATTATTGTGAGGACCTGAAGTCAGAGTGACCAAACTCACAATCTGAACTGTCTTATGAGAGAAACATAGTGGAATTTACATTAATTCACTCATTCATTTATTTATTCTTAAGCAAATGTTTATGACACCAGGCATTGGTTACAGGAGGTACGAGGACAAGAGCATGGACCCTGCCCTCGAGTTTCTCATAGTGCAGTGGGAGTTAGGCTTGCAAAAACAAACTGATAATATATCTGACAGATGCCATATTGGAGAGTATAGGACAAGTGAACCATGCAGAAAGTCTCAGATTTGGGATAGCTTGATAGGGGAACAGGGGTTGCCAGTTGGCTTAACACTTGAAGGGAGAAGTCAAGTGGATGGGGAGGGCAAGAGTTTTAAGACAGGAAGCAATGCAAGCAATGGCAACTCCAAAAGGACACTCCACCAAGGTGAGGTACTTAGGGAAATGAATCACATGTATAGAATATTATGAGTACAAGGTATTGGGGAACAAACAGCAAGAAATGAGCTTGGAAAGAAAGCCAGGCCTGATTATAGGAACCCTTGTTTGCCTTGCTAAGCCATTTAGCTTTTGTCCTCTCTATCTCTGGAATCCCTTCAAATCTGAAGGACCCAGGTCTCAACAAACACTTGGGGGTTAAGGAGGAGCAAAAGCTCCATCTCTCTCCACCCTCTTCTTTCCATCTGCCACAGTTTCCATCAAAGAAGCTCCATTTATTCTTCATACTGTTATCATTATTTTTAAAATAGGCTATGTTTTAGTGCAGTTTTAGGTTCACAACAAAACTGAGCAAAAAGTACAAGGAGTTCCCATACACCCCTATCCCCAAACATGCATAACCTCCCTCATTATCAGCATCCTTCACCAGAGTGGCACATTTGTTGCCAATGATGAACCTGCAGTGCCACAACATTATCACTGAAGGTCCATAGTTTAGGATGGACAAGTTTAGGTTGGACAAATTTAGGTTTTGACAAATGCATAATGGACAAAATTAGGCTTAGGATGGACAAATTTAGGTTTTGACAAATGTATAATGACTTGTATATATCACTATAGTGATAGTATCATACAGAATAGTTTCACTGCTCTAAAAATCCTCTATGCCCTGCCTATTCATCCCTCCCTCTCCTCTAACTCCTGGAAATTACTATCTTTTTCTGTCTGCATAGTTTTGCCTTTTCTAGAATGTCATATAATTTAATCATATAGTATGTAGCCTATTCAAATTGGCTTATTTCAGTTAGTAATATACATTTAAGTTTCTTTTATGTCTTTTCATAGTTTGATAATTCATTTCTTTTCAGTACTTTGGGGAAAAAAATTATCCTATGCCAAAAACAGTTACCAAAACCTTGCTCGAGCTTGTGATAAGCCATTGAAAACCTTGGGTCAGGAATAGGACATAATCATAGTTATTAGAAGCAACATGAAGACTATAATGAGGAAACATGGTTGAGGATGGAGACCAGGAAATTAATTAGGAGTTGATGATAAGGCAGTGGTATGAAAGATGTAGAGGAAGGAAGTGATTAGGAGGAAGAATAAATAGAACTGGTGATCTCTGGATGCAGAATATGAGGTCTTCCTGAGTGGAGGAGGTTGCCCATACTCCTGGATAGGGCATTGGGGTGGATGAGCTGAAATCTCAGAGACAGGAGACACAGGAGGGAGTTGTGAGGGCAGACAGCACTGTTGGGGAATAGTGACCAAAGATCCTGTGACCTCCCAGCTTCAAACATCTAGAGAACAAGAGGAACTGTGTGGAGATCTTTAGGCTGGAAATATAGACCCAGGAACTTCTCACAGTGGTGAACCTATGATTGTCATTGAAACCACCTGGAAACAAAAAGGACTGAGGTGTTTGTACAGGTTTAGAACATCTGCCTCTTGGAGTCTACCTGATTGTATGCTCCCTAAGAACAGGGACTGCCTATTTTTTCTACACTCCGATTGCACCTTTAGCAGATCACAGTATCTGGATAATAGTAGGTATTCAAAAATATGTTTGAAAGAATGAATGGATAGATGATCAAGAAATGGCTAAAGGTCCACTGAGTAGTTTTGAGGATCCAGCTGAAGTCAGAAATCATGAATTGCTGAGGTCCAGCCCAGTTCTTTGGCTTCCTCCAGTGGCGTATCAATGAAGAGGCAGTAGTATGGAGCAGGGAGTGGAGACAGAGAGAGGCCCAGCAACGGGGATTGTCCTAAAAGAGGGTTGGAGTCCAGGGAACCTACCACATACACAGGTGACATGGGGTCTAGGCTGGGTTTAGGCCCAGAGCCGTTTTATCAGGGCTCTTGCTTCTACAGTTGAAAACAGCCATCTGCCCACACTGAGTTGCTCTAGAAAGTCTCACATTAGGAGCAGTAGGCCAGTCCAATTCACCCCATGGGAGGTAACACACCACAGCGTCCAGTTCGTCTGTTGTCTGTGTGTGCTTGAAAGGGCTAACTTTATCTTGCAACATTCACTGTGGAATGGGCATGCTTCCTAGCAGGAAAGTCACCTGCAAGAAAAAAGCCACATCATGGTTAACTTGATGTGTCAACTTGACTGAGCCATGGAATGTCCAGATATTTAGTCAAACTTTATTCTGCGTACTCCTACCTATAGACTGAGTAAAGCTGATTGCCCTCCCTAATATGGGTAGCCCTTTTCTAATCAGTTGAAGACCTGAATCAGTTGAAGGCATTTTTACCTCCTGTGAATAAGAGGGAACTCTTGCCTGATGATTTCAAGCTGGGACTTTGATCTTTTCTTGCCTTCAGACTCAAACTGAAACAACAGCTCTTCTTGGATGTTGAAGCCTGCCAGCTTTCAGAGTAGAACTATACTGTCAGCTCCTTTGAGTCTATAACTTGCCGACTGCAGATCTTGGGATTTCTTGGCCTCCATGATCACATGAGCCAATTCCTTATAATACATCTCTCTCTGACTCGCTATACATACATACACATCCTGTTGGTTCTGTTTCTCTGGAGAACCCCGAAGAGTGATTTTGTTGATTTTTTTTCAAAACATCACACAAGTGTATGTGGCCAACTAAACAGAGTCAGGTATTTGTAAGTGATATAGGTAGGAAGATATGGAAAACCCGAATGAGGAGTAATGTGGTCGCTTGCTCATTTTTCAGCTAAGCACATATTGAACCTAATGTAAAATACCATTATCCAAATGGAGCTTTCCTGGGCTGTTGGTGGGTCAAGAGGGCATTTTATGCAGCCCTGCCAATAGAGTTTGATCTGAATCTAAGTAGTGAAGAAGAGAAAGAACACCCCCATGCCTTTGGGGCCCTGTTTCACGCATCCTCAAGGCTTTAATTCCTAGGGACTGCAAACTCATTCTAAGGAAATGTTCTGTGTCCTTTTAGGCAGCTGCTTCATGCTTTGACCTTGAGGGAAAAAAGTCATGAAGTAAAATACTTTACACCTTGAGGAACTTATATGAGTCTCTCAAACAGGTGTTTCTTCCCAACTGTGGCTGCACACTGGAATTACCTGTTTAATTAAAAATTCAGATAACCTATCTCCACGTAGACCTTTTGAATAAGAAGCTCCATGTGCATGTGTTTTTAAAATGCTGCCGTGATGTTTCTGAGGCATTATCAGGGTTGGAATACATTGTCCTATCCAGGTGGAAGATAGAAAAATGTGTGAACTGATGTCTAGTGTGCCCAGTACCAGCAGCCATGATTCTTATCTATGTGGTAGCTTCTGCCCCCAGATCTAGGCCTGGGAGCTGGCCCGAGGCATTTCCAACTGGACTGGAAAGGCTCCAAAGAGGAGAATCTGCGCTCTTTAGGGCTGGCCTCAGGGCAGGTAGGTTGAGCTGGATTTCCTGCCGTTCAATTCCTGCCATCTGGGGGCCAGTCTTGCCTTATGCCCCTTCCTAACCAAGAGAACTTTCTAGAGAAAAAGCAGTAAATCTTAAGAATAAACTGTGTGGGCTTCTTTTTAATGCATTCATATGTGGAGAATGTAGTCCTGGCTCATCTCCCTCTTAGTGATGCTCTCACTGCACTAAATATTTTGACACCATGAGAACACGACATTAAATATTTAACATGAATGGTATTATTTTTATGACACCCTTCGTGATTCCCATTCTTGCTGCTTAGGCCGATATAAACTAGCCAGCTCACCTATTATAACAACATAAGAGCAGCAATAATAAATATTTATGAAGTGCCTCCTAGGACACTTGAGAGGTGGTTTTAAAATGCAAGTTTTCCCTTAAAGAGTTTACTAATTTTTCTGCGTAACACAGAGTGAACTATCTTAACTCCAAAATACCCATAGAATTTAAATGGTGTATGAATATTAAACATACAAGAGTGTTTTAGGCATGTTACTCTTTCTGGAAAGTCTAACTTGAATAAATATTGTGATGCATACACATTAAAAATAAGCAGACATTTGTATTTTCCAAAGTTGTCTAAAAATATTTTTTCCTAATTTTCTACTTTTATGGATAAAATTCTTCCTAAGAATTGCTGACAAGTGATTGCCCTCTGAATCACCAGGGACTGCTGGCCACATGGCTTTTCCTCTACTCACAGGAGTCTATTAGGAGTGAAGACATAGCTTAGGTAAGAATGTGGCAATCTGATATTTCATACGCTATCAGAGTTGAGGCTTAGGGAAGAACCCAAGGAGAGAAAATAGAAGAGTCTTTACACAAAGGGGTCTATTCAACAATCTGGGCGTGCAAACAAACCATGTGCACACATGCATATACACCTCATCCCTCTCTGTGCAGCCGCAAAGGGATAAGTAGCCCTCATTTGCCAGCTCGTGACTCAAAAATAAAATGAATGGCTTCAAAACCATTAGTATCAGGGGATCAAATGTCCTCTCCAGTCCCAGATGTGGGCAATTTGCTGAAATTAATCATTTACAAAGACAATCTCACTAAAGATCACCACAGTCATAAGAGGGAGAATTAGTCCCTGCAGTCACCAGCTCCTTTATGAGAAAACAGGGTCAGGAAGAGGTGATATATCTTGTTCAAGGCCAGTGGTAGAGACAGTAGGCTCCCCCATTTCCTACCCCTCCCTGCTCCACTAGCAGCCTTGTTCCTTATGGCCCATCTGCTTCCAGCCTCCAAGCACACACAACCACTGCTGTCACCCACATCTCTTCATGTCCTGAACTTCTGCTTCCTCCTTGAAATGAGAATGGCTGCACCAAATGGGTAGGGCCCCTTGCATCTCTCACATTCAGGCAACAGTCAGGTGACATCATGATGAGGTTCAGCATGACTCTGGGTTGGCAGTTGGGCAAAAATATCTTTACTTTTGAACTAGAAAATGTTAGAACCTAAATGACTCCTGGCATCCATCTCCAGAGTTAGGGTAGACAATGACCTATCAAAGCTCCACAGGCAGAATGGGGGCCGGAATCTATGTCTTTTGGCCCACGATCAGGTGTGCTTTCCCCATGGGAAATTTCAAAGTAAAGATGCAATTGAGTGCAGGCATTTTGGTTTTTGTGTGATTACTATCAATGAAGCACCTAATGCCTGCCTTCCCCTCCTTTGTGCACAGCCCTAAAGGCTTCATGAAGTCCCCATAGCTCCTGTACTCTAAGCAGCAGCCTAAGGCACAACTTGTGTATATACAAGTCTGTTCATACTGTTTACCTCGGGTTTGCCTTGTGCATTCTACATTTATATAAAGATTATTTTTCTAAACTCTATGCAGCATAAAAACACAAGTGAAAGTTTTATAATTTCAATCAATAATGCAATTAAGCTTCTCTAACAATGAGGCAAAAAAGGGAGAAACCATTTAGGTGCTGTCCGCCAGTGGGGAGGGTTGTGCCTCTGGTATGCCCAGGTGAGGAGAGCACAGGGCTGCAGGCAGCCACCTCTGAAAGTGCAGCATATGTGCCTGAATGCCCCTTCATGAGCCAAAACACTAAGGATGACTATGCAGACATTCATAGGAATGCCTTAAGGGCCTCAACTGGATGAAGAAGGAATAAAGTCTCAGTTCTTTTCAGGTCTATTGAGTATGAATGAATCAGAATCCTTCCACAGTAAGCGAACAGAAAACCCAGCTCAAAGCAAGCCAAAACATCAGCTCTAGCAAAAACACAAATTTCTAGGCTCACATGGAAGGATTTTTAGGTTCACCTGGACAGTGGACCCAAATGGGTTTATCCAGAGATTAAACTATGAATTCTGTGAGCTCCAGGTTGGTTCTGTTCTCAAGCTGCCCTGGAATTGGCAAGAGGGCTACAGCGGCTTCAAGCCTCACATCGCATTGACTCTGGTTGGTTTGTGTATCCTTCCCTGAGCCAATCACCAAAGACTTCAGTCTCTCAAGACCCACCCAAATGCTGGGGATGGGTACTTTATATACACCCAAACTGCATTCTGGGAGTAGGAAAAGCATTCATTCTCAAAAGAAAGTTAAATAACTCTTACCTAAAGAGGGGAAATAGTGACTGATGTAGTAAGCAGATGACCACCATGAAGTTAAGAAGAAAACACATTCCTGGATCTGGGATGCCTTCCCCCACTTATTTTAGCTTATCTGAGCCCTTTCTATGTCATTGGTAGCCATAGTTGAAAAGTGAAATTTTCCCAGCGTTTTCTAGGGCATGAGGTATGCTCAGAGTTTTGTGAATCAACTCAATTTGCCTAATTGACAAAATTTTCCATTGCAGAGTAAATATACAGCTTTGCTTTTTAAATATAACCTCTCCTTTCTTTGTTTTTAATAATCTCAAAGCATTAGTGAGACCTAAGGCTCACTTACAAATAAAAGCTTTGTCCTAACACTTGGATGATGAAAATATGCAAAGAAGGACCTTCATGAGAGAGAAGCAGAAAATACTCTTAATACTCATTTCACATATCTGACAACAAATTAAAATTAGAGGAGAAAGAGGCTGCCAATACATAATTATAGGAAATGGGTGATAAGGTAATGAGCAGTGGCTAAATTGGAGCTGACAGTCTAACCATGGGAATTTCTTTAGCTGAAGAAAAGGAAAAAGGACCTGACTTGGTTCTGTGGCTGGAATTAGCTTCATTTTTCTTCATAGTCTCTTACTTTGCCTCCTTTCCCGTATCTCCACCTTATACTAGACAATAGCCTTTCCTTTGACCATTGCTGAGCTGTTTCTTTTGGTGGCAATGATTGTAACTGCTATCTGAAGAATAGAGGACACAGGACTGGTCTTGAGACATGTTGCTAGAGGTGACCTTCTGTCTGACTTTGTTACCTGCTCCCACCATCCTCGGGGTAAGAGGGAGGAGCACAGCAGCCCCCCGCCACAACCTTTTCAGTGCATCCCAGGGAGGACTGGTTGGCTGTCCTGGCCCTGCTGATGGATTTGTTGCCTCAGATGTCACCTGTGTCTCAGTTTGTGAACTCTTAGACACTGCCACTGACTCAGTCATCCATATAAAGCATGGCCAGGCATTCTTTCTGTCAATCATTCATGTATTCATATATTTCACAAAGATGCAGTAGACGCAGTGCTGGGGACAAGGGAGAAAAGACACACAGGTGCCTGCCCTCACACATACTATCTAGCAGGTGGAGGAGACCTGGTTCTCAGGATGGATCAGATCCTTGGGCTATGTGCCCCCAAAGGACACCCTGCATTTTTTACTTGTGTTTGCTGGTGATTACTTTTTTAGCCTAACTTATTTCCTGCTAGATTATCAGTTCAGAACACATGCCTAGGACAGAGAAGAAGGTTCTCAATATACACTCATTTAAGGAAGGACAAATGAATGAATGAATGCAGCACCACACAGTCAGTACTCTGAAGGACATATGAAATGTCATGGAAACACGTGCAAAGGCTGCCTAAGCTAGGATTGAGGGAGGTCATGGAAGGCTTCCTGGAGGAAGAGTAGTAAAGGTTAGGGTAGGAAGGGGCCAGGTCAAGGAGAACACAAGGAAAAGAACAGTTAAACACGAATGTGATAGAGATAGAGAGTCAGAGAGATAGAGGTACAAGACATAGAAATGGCCCAGATGAGGAAGTGACCACCTCTTTTGGGGGAGTAGGGGAAAGTGCTGCTGGAAGCCACTTGATGTTGAAGGATGAATAGCAACCTGTCAGCTTGATAAGGGAAAGAAAGCCATGGGCATATCTTGTTAAATTTTCTACTTACCTCTCACTCAGGTTTTGGCTTGATTGTTACTTTCCTGAACATTCAAGTCTGGGCTAGAGGCTTTCTACAGGTTCCCATCACAGTCTCTCTTCCCAGTATTTTGCCCTGCGGTTGTGATTATTTCCGTATTTGCCTGCCTTACCACTGGATTGAGAGTTCTAGGAAAAAGAGACCATTGCTATCATTTGCCATTTTGACACCACCATCTGGCATGGTTCTGGGGGAACACTGGGGCTTAATAAATATTTTCTAAGTGAATTAATACATACATTTCAGGAAGAGGAGAAGCATGGAAGCCTCAACTAGCATGGCCTGGAGAGGGAAACATATGGGAGAGAAAAGAGGACCTCAGAAACATTACAAAAAGCACTGAAGCCATGTCACAAAGCTTGGTGTTTATCTGTTGTGTGACTGGGAGTCATGAAAACATTTAACTCCGGGAGTCACTTGGCCAGATGCATTTTAGGAAGCTCATCCTGGCCACAGTGCAGATGGCAAGGTGAAGAGGGTTGAGAATAGAGGCAGGGAGACGGGCTCAATGACTTGAGTATTCTCATTTTTACAGAAGATTAAATGTAGCAATACATCAATTGCCCATTCATTGTAAGCCCAGCTCATCATACTGTGAACATATACAGATAGCCCATACAGAAGGTATATCAGGACAGTAAGATAAATGAAGCTTGACCAAACTGGCAAAAGCAGGTATAGAAAATACAAAAGGAAATGCCTCTAAAAGCATAAAATAACATATCAGAAAAAGATCTGTAATATAGGTGTCAACACAGTAAACTACAAAGTTTCTGAGATTGGGTGGGGAAAAAAATGCTAGTTCCTAGATATTTTCTGTAATGAAAAAGGCAAAGATAAATAGAAAATTTAAAAATGGGCAAAGAGAAAAATCAAAGAAGAAAAGGAAATCAAAGTTGGGATGTAAAATTAATATGAAATAAACAAATAGAATTCAAGGCAGAGAAAAGACGTAGTAATGAGAGGTGATAACTGGTGGAGTGAAGTCCCTGAGAAAGAGGAAGAAGAAGGGATTCAGAGGATAAGTGGAAAAATCAGCCTTGGATAGAAGGGATACCCTTCCGCAGTGGCAGAAAGAAAAGGAGGAGATGATGGTGCTGTTTTAGTTTATGTTCTCTTTGAAGCAGGCTCTGAAACAAGGATTTGAAGGCAGGTAGTTTGAAGATTTTTTGAGATATGAGATTGGAAGGGAAGGTGATAAAGGGTGTATAGTCAAGTCAGTGCTAGTGTGCGTAACTGAAGCTGGAATTCCCTGGGGACTCTGGAGCCAGTGTGGAATGCACACTGACCTGAGAGTGAGGGAGGTGGACTGTTTCTGTACCAGAGAGTTGTCAAGCACCTGGAAACCCCAGGGGAAACGGGCAGGTCACCAGTTGTGTCTCCTTTGGGTCAGATAGTAGATATGGCAAGAAGTAGAGGGGGTTATAGTTTGTCTTCTTTTATTTTCTTTGTGAAGCAGAGGGTGCTGTTATCTGCTGAGGTTAAAGGAAGTGGAGGTAGGACCTGAGGTTGAGAAAAGTGGGGCAGGTTTGAAATGCACACATTGGAGAAAACTGACCAGAAAACAGAGGACTGTTGTGAGTCTAGAGGGACTAGAGACAAAGAATTTACAATGTGTCTGTCTCTATCATTCGTTATTTTCTCCAGCACAGCTCAGCGCCTTGGTAATAGGTGATGAGCAGCCAGACAGTCAGATTTATAAGGATGTGGCTTTTTGTTAGGCAGGCACAATAAAAGGAGAGTGAATCAGTGGACTTGAGAATAAAGCAAGAGAACCTTCTAAATGGTGAACCACATCATCTAACTACCCTGACCCTCCTGGATAAGGAAGAATTTGAAGACAGAGATTAGATAGAAGAAAAGGCAAAGAGTCTGAAGTCAGAGTATGTGGGGAGAATGTACAAGATCTGCAAGAGTGAGATTCTAGTATGTGGAGGTTAATGACCAGATCTTACATATATAAATAAGTTTGGAATTAAATAAGGCACACCATAACCCAAGTTCTGTTGTGTGCATGTTCAGTTCTATTTATCATGGCAGCTTTGCTATCTTCCAGTATTTCCATCCCATCAACATTTTCTTCTGTTCCATCTAATATTCTTTATTTTATTTTAGTTCTGGGGTGCATGTGCAGGATGTGCAAGTTTGTTACATAGGTAAATGTGTCCCCTGGTGGTTTGCTGCACCTATCAACTCATCATCTAGGTATTAAGCCCAGCATGCATTAGCTATTTTTCCTGATGCTCTCCCTACCACTGCCTGCCTCCAAAAGGCCCCAGTGTGTGTTGTTATCCTCCCTGTATCCATGTATTCTCATTGTTCAGCACCTACTTATGAGTGAGAACATATGGTGTTTGGTTTTCTGTTCCTGTTTTAGTTTGCTGAGGATGATGGCTTTCAGCTCCATCCATGTCCCTGAAAAGGACATAAACTCATCCTTCTTTATGGCTGCATAGTATTCCATGGTGTATATGTGCCACATTTTCTTTATCCAGTTTATCACTGATGGGCATTTGGGTTGACTCTATGTCTTTGCTATTGTGAATAGGACTTCAATGAACATATATATGCATGTATCTTTATAATAGAATAATTTATATTCCTTTGCATATATACCCAGCAATGGGATTGCTGGGCCAAATGGTATTTCTTGTTCTAGGTCTTTGAGGAATCGCCACACTGTCTTCCTCAATGGTTGATCTAATTTACATTTCCACCAACAGTGTAAAAGTGTTCCGATTTCTCTGTAGCCTCATCAGCATCTGTTGTTTCTTGACATTTTAATAATGGCCATTCTAACTGCCATGAAATGGTATCTCGCTGTGCTTTGATTTGCATTTTTCTAATGATCGGTGATGTTGAGCTTTTTGTCATATGTTTGAAGGGTGCATAAATGTCATCTTTTGAGAAGTGCCTGATCCTGCCCTTTGCCACTTTTTAATGTTTTTTTTTTCTTGTAAATTTGTTTAAGTTGCTTGTAGACTCTAGATATTATACCTTTGTCAGATATATAGATTGCAAAAATTTTTTCCCATTCTGTAGGTTGTCTGTTCACTCTTATGATAGTTTCTTTTGCTGTGCAGCTCTCTAGTTTAATTAGATCCCATTTGACAATTTTTGTTTTTGTTGCAATTGCTTTTGACCTTTTTGTCATGAAATCTTTCCTGTGCCAAGTCACAAATGGTATTGCCTAGATTTTCTTCTAGGGTTTTTATAGTTTTGTGTTTTATATCAATGTCTGTCTTGCATATATTTTTAAAAATTGAAGTTTATATGTGGAAGTTTGTGATATCCACAGTGTCCTAAATGCATGTAATTTCTATAACCAGTGCACATTTAAGAAAGATTGGACTTTTATTCAGGGGGATTAGTGGCTGCTGTGTTGCTCTTCCAACTGACTCACTGGAATCACATGAAGACGGTGGATTCTCAATTACCTCTGCTAAGAGAGGGGAACTGTGACATAGAAAATCTAAATGTATTCTCATTTGCCTTTGGAATGCACTTCTATTTCTATTTCTATTTGAATCTGGGTGTCACAGGCATAACATGTCAGTGGAAAATCAGGAGTCATCTACAGTTAATAAAATATATAGGAACAATATAATGATCTAGTAGCCCATCTTGGAGTAGTATTCAATTATGCTTTTAGATCTCCATAATAAATTAATCATTCTGCATGGCACCAGTGGGAGAAATTCCACCCTGACCCTATCAAAGTAATGTGTCCTGCTTTCACCCTATTCTAGCAGGAGTGGTGGCCCTTGTAATCTTGTCCCAGAAAACAAGACTACTGATATTTTTTATTCCACATTTTTAAAAAGTTCTGCTAAGTTTCTTTTGCTACAGTCATTTACTGCTACTGGGATTTTTGAAGAAGGTTAATAGTACTAATAAAATAAAGGGCAAAACACCAAAGAGAATCTTGAAGGAATAGTCTGTAATTCTTTATATGGTCAGCTCTAAAGACCCTGCAAGGTATTACAATCTCCATTTTGGGGTCAAGGCCACCTTCAACCTTCTAAATTGTTCTTCATCCTCTGGGACCAGAATTTATTTGTCTCTCTTCCTGTCACTCCAAGATTTCTTACTGTATTGGGACCTCATAGAGTTCACTCCTACAACATCTCAATCCACTGCTTAGACCAGTTGTCAACTCTGGCTACCGTTACAGTCACATGGGGAGCTTTTAAAAAAAACCTGTGCCTGGGCCTTTCCTCAGACCAATGAGACCAGAATCTCTGGGTTGGAGCAATACATCAGCTTCCCAGGTGGTCCTCCTAAGTGGGCCACAGTTGAAGATCACTGGCCTGGATGAGGATCTCCAAATTCTGTCTTCCTGTGCAGCTGAAAGGTGGCCTGATTCCCCACTGAGTTACTTGCTCATCTGATGACTGAGTCTACTGGAGGGCTTGAGCACCCGAGAACAGTTTGCTTCCTAGGCAGCATGCAGGAAGCACAACCAGAGAGCAGGGCAGATGCCACTTCTGGTGACCAATGAAAATAGCAAGTGGTAGGTGAGGTGTTTGTTTTTCACTTAGCTTCTGTCCTCAATTGAAATTTAGAATTTTGAATCATGTTTGAATGTTTTAGTCTATTAATCATTCTCCATGTGTCACTTCAGAATAATTCATAATAAATAAATTTTGCTAAGCTGTGTTAAGATGGGTATGTGGTTAGAATTGAGACATTCCAATGTCAACCTTAGCTTTCACTGTGGGTTCTGAAAAAGTCATTTATGTTCTTGTGGAACTTTATATTATTCCTTTGGAGCTCATAAAGATAGTAGCATTTAGTGAGCACCTGTTGTATGCTTAGTACTATTCTAGACACTGGCATATACTATTGAAATCATTAACAGTGTAGGCTGTCATCAGATTGCCTGGACTCACATCCTGGCTCAGTCACTTACAGCAAATAAACTCAAATCATGGATTGGTCATGCATTTTAAACAAGATAATGTCTATAAAGGATATAGCACTGTGCTTGGCACAATGTAAATTCTCAAACAAAAGTGTTAATTTGCATCATTGTCATTCTTTTAGTTCTCACAATACTGTGAGTAGGTATCATTATCCATTTTAGAGATGAGCAAAGTCTCAAAGTGAACTAATCCATGGGCATACTCAATCTCAGGCATATTGGAAAGAAAATGAAAAACCTACCCTTCAGGGTTGTTGGAAAATAAATAATTTCAGAATGTGTTACCTAGCCTGGGAGATAGTTAACCTGCAAAACTGAACTCTGTTTTGACGTTGGAGAGACAGTGATGAACAAGACAGACAGAAGCTCTGTCCTTGAGGAGCGGACCCTAAAATGTCCATCTAACTTTCACACCATCATGCAGTGTGCACACAGGCCTTTTGATGGCACAGTCTTCACCACAGATGTATACTCTTTTCCAAGTTAACAGAAAGTTCTACTCTATAAAAGTAAGCAGTCCTGAGGTTTGGGCCAATCACAAAATAATAAAAAATGGAGCATCACCAGACGAGATCTTCACTCTCCAGGAGTGCCCCTGGGAACATTTCCCTTGTTTCCCACAGCCAGGGTTCCTGGTGCCAGCAGGAGAAGCTGATGCCGTCAGTGCTTTAAGATGGCAAATGCAAGCTTCATTCTACCATCATAACTCCCTGGATCAATACTGACCTCGCAGCCACCCTCCAAAATGTTCTCCCACTGTGTGTGTATTCAGGTGTGGTGGCTAGTGAGCTAACTTACATAAAGGCCAAATTGCTAACTTACATAAAGGTCAGGAATGGATTCATTTAGATTAACTTATTTTCAAGCAATGAACTAATTAAGAAAAAAGCATCTGCAAGCAATAAATCAATTCATTGAACATTACTTCTTTGCTCATCACTTTTCCTCTGTTGTTCTTGAATTCAGTCATTCATAAACATTTCATAAGCACCTCCTCTATGTCAGGTTTTATATAGTCTCTGGGGATACAGAGTTCATCATGAGATGTTGGTAATCTTGAAAATGTCTCAAGAAGGCCTGCCTTGTGCATTTGAGAACAATCCAAAATACTATTGAGATATAAATATAATACTTATATTCTTTGATGTCTCCAGTTACCTAAATTTCTGGGAAACTTTTAATACAGCTTGTTAGGAAATGTCACTTCATTCCTGTACAATCGGGACTATGGTTATAACATCATCATCTCTATGCCAAAGCCTGGCTGCGAATACCAGCATTCTTACAATGGAAGCTTGCCTCCAGGCCAGGCTGCCAGGAGCTGTTCTTTGCTTCTCCTGAACCATAATTAATTTTTTAGTATAGTCTTATCATTTCAAAAGAGAATGACTCTGTAGAATTTGGACTAAGTGCAATCTCCCAAGATTGAAGATGTACCAACATAGTTTTATAATTTACTATTGCTCCATTTCCTTCTTTGACATGTTAAATTTTTGCATATAATTACTGCAAAGGGAAGAAATAGAAATAGTCCTGAGTCAGTGCATAAAAGGAGAAACTATGCATAGTCCTGTGGGTGATGCAAAAATATCCTGTCCACTTGATACAGCTATACATTTCCTTTAGGAAAAGGACATTATAGATTTTTTTAAAGCTGAAATCATTAACAGTTGGTATCTAACAGGCACAGACAAAATAAGCTAATCCTTATATGTAAATCTGTAAATCTACATGGAAACATGAGAATTGGATAAATTTGAGTGTAATATGATTGGGACCTTTTTAAATCTTCAGGTTTTTGCTAAATTATCCCTTCTATATTCCCTCAGTATTAATTTTTCTATGTTTTAAAAGCTTCTTAGTCAAAAAGTACATGAATCATTTTATACCCCTCTTTGAGTTTTTATTTATGATATTTAATACTCTAAATATCATGAAGTTCATACATACCTCAATAAGAAGAATTGGAAAGGACTCTTGCAGGATACTTTTCATTCTTTTTTTTTTATAATGTATTATCTTGTTTTCACTAAGAGAGTTTCTTTGCCTTGCCATGGAATTAAAATTTATTCCCTAGCAGATTCTGACAGCTCTATAAGCACACACTGTGTTGTTTATGTACAGATAGAACTAGAATTATTCAAACTTATTACTGTTTGGGGGAGAACAATTCACTGAACCATCAAAAAAATATATCCCTGCACAAAGATAAAGATTTGACATTAACTTTTCACAGACAAAAGAAAGTATAAAGGAGGTCACATTGACTTTCAAACTTGACAGTAGTGTTTTTCTAGAGACTTCTTATTCATAGTGACTTACTGTGAAAAATCAAAAGATAAATCAGAAAGAAAAATATGTATTTGAACATATGCTATATTCCAGACACTGTGCAAATAATTCACAAGAAAAAAATTTTTCAATCTTAATAATAGGTCCCATTTTAGAAGAAGATATTGAAAATATTTAAAATTTGTTTTAAAAATCAGAAGTTGCCATTTAGTCCTAGTGTCACATGGAAGGTGTCTAATCTTATTCTAACACCGTGTCGTTTCACCTACATTAACTACTTGATGCATTTACTATAGGAGTTCTTCAAAAAACAAAATGACTAAGGCATAATAATGCATACTGGTTTTAAAGGCCCTGGAAACATTACTGTGAGAAATAATTTTAAACATGTAAATGTTAGTACAAGAAAATATGAGATACTTTTACCAAGACATTTAGGACAAAATATAAAGAAAATGTAAACACTGCCTCTTTTTCATCTTCAAAACATAGAACGAGCTGTGGTTTGTGGAAACTCTTGTTTATGAATGGATTTTCTAGTAATGAGAATATTTTTAAAACAAACTTTGCTTCTGATTATAAAAGTAATAATATGTATTTCAATAATGTGGGTCAAAAACCTAAAACATACAGAGAAGAAAAAAAATTATCTAAGGAAATTTTGGCTTTATTTTAAATTTTCCTAACAGGCTGAAGGTGCTAACTTAATCAGTTTGGGACTGTCATGCCTACATCAGGAAATTTAAGGAGATTAAGCCATTAATTTAGGTTACTACATATCATTAATTCTAACATCCAAGTGGGAGAGTGGGTCATTTTTTCTAGGTGTAGATTTAGTGCACTGAAATTTCATTCCTGTTTTGCCCACACAGCCTCTAGAGAGCAATGTCAATCCTTGCAGTCTTCTTTATAACACAAAACTGCTTCTTCTACACTTCACCTCCCCACCATTCATTCTATTTCCAATGTCATTTCCTTGACTTTAAATTGTACCAATAAGATTAATGAAGAAACAGAAAAAAATGGTTCCAGACAGATTTGCCCTGAAACAAATCTGAAAACAAAATGGAGCTAGCAGTATCCCTTGGCACTGAAATACATAAATCTAAGAAAGAAAGAAAATATCAAATATGTGTACATCTCTATAAGCCTCATGAGAAACTTTCATCAATCCCAGACGTTTAACCCTCAAAACCTCAGGCTACGCACAGGCATTAGAAGCTCAGCCTCCAACTTCTCGCAGGTTTTTCTGGGAGGCTCAGCCGCCAGCCCCACCGCAGCCTTTCCTAATGAAAGACTGGACTCCCCTCTGCCTTTGCCCTCCCAGCTGCAGACAGCTTGGCCTAAGCACCACATGCATTAGCTATTTATCCTGATACTCTCCCTCCTCTGCCGCCCCCACGACAGGTCCCAGCATTTGTTGTTCCGCTAAACAATGAGAACACAAAGCTTATCATAAGGAAGGAAGGTTAGTGGGGAAGGCAGTCAGCAGAGGGAAGAACACAGGCAGATTGTAAAGCAGGATGTTGTTACAGGCATTTAGAGCAAACGCTAGGCCATTCCGTTTAGCTGGAGCAGAGCATGGGGGCTTGTGGGTAGGTGAAGGAGCATCATCACCAGGAATCAGCATGGGGCTGTGGAGTGCCCACTAAGCAGCTGTGACGAGTCATTTCTTACCACTCACTGTCACTTCCTTATCATTTCCTCAGGTGTGGAAAATAGAATCAGTCATATCCTGCAGTTGTGATAGGGATTAGAGCTGATGTATGTAAAGCATCTAGCACCAAAGGAACGAGAAGAGCACAATGGATTTATGTGGTGGAGGCTGAGGATGTCTTTCTCATTTGGGCATAGTTTCCTACTTTATTAAGTGCTGACGTAGAAACTTTAAGTAGTGGAAATGGTTCTAAGTAATATTTAGTCCTTAAACACACACGCGTATACACATACACACATTATTCTTCACTCGTAAGTGGAGATGCTGTTTGCGCTTCACCTGCCTGAGGAGGCCCGCCTTTATTCCTCCTGGCCTTTACCAATTCCTCACCTACTTTTGTTGCTATTTCAAGCTCTTTTGTAAGGTGGAGATGTGTGAGCATTTTACCCCCACCCTCTTGAGGACCTGGGTGGCATTACTGGTTCTTGCAAGAAAAGGTAATGAAAGTAAAAAAGAAAAGGCTAAGTTGCTATCACATTTGTGAACTCTGGCCCGAGGCTCATTAGCAACACGCTAGAAGCCAAAAATGAAAGACCAGGCTGCAGCTTGGATCAAAAAATAAGGGCCAGGCTCTGTGGAAAATACTGACATATGCAGGCCAGAATAAGGAAGAATGCTTTGTCTTTGTCATTTGAAAAAGAACACGCCCAAGCACCCAGACGCAGGTCTTCATGTAGTTTATCTTAGTGGCCACAGTAGGGTTGCACAGAGCATTGTTTTGCCTCCAAATCACATGGGATGCTTGATAAACATACAGATGCCCCAGCTGCAGCTCCTATCTGCAGAATAAGAATCTGTATGGGGGTTCTGGGGGATTCTAATGCACCCTAAAGAGTAAGACCCATTGAACTGAGATTGAGAATTAATGCTGAAGCTATGGTAGAGGTCATTAAGCACTTAGGAAATTTCACTGCATTCTTCTAAAAATCCGATGAGCTATTTATAATTGTTGCCATCACCATTCCATATTGCTAGTGAGTGGTGGAGTCAGAACTCCAGCCCAGGCCTCCTGATGCCCCTCTACTTGCTTAGCCCCTCATTCTAGGCCTCACCAGCAAGAGGGTCTCTTCATTCCATGCCCTTCAACTGATAGAGAGTACCAAGGCCAAGAAGCCAATTCTTCACCTTCATCACCTGTCTTTATATCCCAGCCCCATCATGGGTTTCCCCTCAGGCCAGATTTCTAAGAATTTGGTTGTTTGTTTTGTTTTGATTCTGTATGAAGAAGCTTAAGGTAACCATGTAACTTATCTGTCTTATTGAAATAACAGTGCCGTCTCTATACCATCTTTTGATTGGCGGGGTGCAGGAGGGGCATGTCTGCTAGATTTAAATCCCAGCTTTTACTCCATCACTTACTAGTTATTTAAACTTTGGGCAAGTCATTTAACCTCTGGAAAATGGAGATGACAGCACTTGAATAAAAGAAGAAGAAAGGCAAGTCAGGGTGTAAAGAAAAAAATGGGCCAGGTGTAGTGGCTCATGCCTGTAATCCCAGCACTATGGGAGGCTAAGGCAGGCGGATCACAAGGTCAGTAGTTCAAGACCAATATGGCCAACATGGTGAAACCTCATCTCTACTAAAAATACAAAAATTAGCTGAGCATGGTGGTGCTTGCCTGTAATCCCAGCTACTCAGGAGGCTAAAGGAGGAGAATTGCTTGAACCTGGGAGGCGGAGGTTGCAGTGAGCCAAGGTCATGCCACTGCACTCCAGCCTGGGTGACAGAGTAAGACTCTGTCTCCAGAAAAAAAAAAAAGGAAAAGGATGAGATGTTACCAGTATGGGAAGAGTCTAAACTGTGGTTCTCAACCCTGACTGCAATTAGAATTATCTGAGGATCTTTTAAAAATATTCGTGTCAGGATTTGATTCCCAGAGACTCTGATTTAATTGGTCTGGTGAGGAATCAGGTCAGCAGTACCACTGAAATATTCCCAGGATATTCAAATGCGCAGTTGTGGTTAAAACCTTTTGTTCAAGATAGTGAGGAAAACAACCAACGTTCCACAAGTACTCTCTGGTTAGAGACACTTTGTTAGTAAGGGTGAGAATGCTTATTGATTGAACAATTATTCTCACCTACCCTGTGCCAGGCTCCACTACAATGGCTAAAATTTAAAATTTAAATTAAACTTAGTCCCTGCTCTCAGGATAGTTGCAGTCTAATGAGGAAGTCATAGGCAAAAATCAACCATGTAGTTATAACATAATGTGATCAATATGGTAAGAGCAGTTAGTTCAAAGTGGTAGGAGGAGAGTAAATGGAATGACTTCCTCTCCTTTCAAAGAAAAAACCATAGAATCATGAAATTATAGAGACAAAGGAAGCTCAGGGTTCCTAATTTTGTGCATAAGGAAACGAAATCAAGAGCATGGAGGTTTCTCAGAGTCAGAGTTAATGTTACAGAACCTAAAAAAATTCTAATGATGTAGCAAGACATACTTTAACTCATCAGGGGAAGTGCTAAGTGCTTTAGCAGCACTGGACTCTAAAGCTGAAGTTCTGGGTCCTGAAGAATAAGTAGAATTTGGGCATAAGGGCATGGGGAAGGTTTACATTCTCAGTGGAAGGCTCAGCTCATAGCTCAGAGGAGAAAGTGCTCACCAGGGTAATGAGCTGGAACTTAAGGATCTCAGGTGGTGGCCAACAGCTTAGCACTCCCTCCACATCAACTCTCGTTTTGGGCTTACACCTATTTCTTGCTGGAAATGCAATTTAAAGGGATGCTCCCACCTCCAGTTCCACTCCTCTTTGGAGGTTACTCTATACAAATGAGACAGTGAACATGTTAATTTTGCCTGGTGATTTCAGTGTGACCTAGGATTTGAATCTCTTATCTTAAATTCTTTAGTGATATAACAGAGTAATACCTCAAAACACCTTCAGGTGAAATATCTCTCAATTATGACTATGTTTGGTCAATCTTGACTACATTAAGCCGCAGTTCACATGTGCTCTGTTTACCAAACTTAAAATTATTAAATCCATGTTGTAATGTGTTGAATTGGCTCTCCATTCTCCCCATACTCTGACCTTGGTGTTAGCCTGGAGGTTTCACCTCCTCTTACACCCTATATCCTTTTACATCAGTCAATACTATTGCCTCCCCTTCAGAATTTATCCAAAATTCAAACTCTCCTTATCATCCTCCCTACCACCACCTTGGACCAAACCACTGTCATGTCTCACCTGGTTTATGACAACAGTCTCCTAACTGGTCCCTCCTGTTTCAACCTTGGCTCTGCCTTAGCATAATAGTCTATCCTTAGCATAACAGCAGAGTGTTCCATTTAAAAGAAAGTCAGGTTGTGTCACTTCTGTATTCAAACCTCTTTGTTAGCCTTTCCTAGGTCCTTCCTATGGTTAACATAACATGATACAGCCCCCATGAACCTCACCTTCTCTTCTCTGGCCACACTGGCTTCCTCATTGTCCTTGCTCATGCTGAGCAAGCCCCTACCTCACTGCTCCCTGCAACTGGAACACTCTTCCTCCAGATAACTGCCTGGTGAGCCCCTTGACTTTCTTTAGGTCTTTTCTTAAAAGCTCCTTTCTTAGTGAAGCTTATCTGGCCACCCTATCTAAAATTTCAATACTGATCCCTAGACATTTCATATACTCTCTCCTGGCTTAATAAAATTGATTCTCTGACATTCATCAATCAACACTATATATTTTATTTTACATTTTATTTATTTGTCAAATTAACATTTATAAATAAACACTGTATATTTAACTTATTTTTGTTTTTCCTTTTTCTTTCCCCATATATCTGGTCCATGATGGGAGAAATAATTACCACTTTTGCTCACTGTTTTATTCTGATAAACTAAGTACAATACCTGGCACATGGTAGATGATAGACTCGATAAATATTTGTTGAATGAAAGGAAATGTTAACTGTGGCATAATAAATATTAATATTATAATTGCATTTGTACATTGTCATCTTGATAGCTATAATAATGTATTCAAACCATAAGCAGTCCAACTTGCAATATAAAGAAGGATATCACCAACTTTATAACCTTAATTAAGACAACTTAGACCCAAATTAAAGGACACTCTACGAAACACTTGATCAGTACTTTTAAATGTGTCTACATCATGAAAAACAGGAAGAGACTGAGGAACAGTCACAGACTGTAGTAGATTAAGAAAAAATGCAATTAAATGCAATGTTGGATGCTGCATAAGATCTTCGAGAGAAAAAGACAATGAAATTCCAGAACAGCCTGTTGTATTAGTACTGTACCAATGTGTATTCCCTGGTTTTGAAAATTACACTAGGGTGATGTGAGATATTAAAATTATCTCATCTAAATGTCTAAATATCTCTTTATATGCAAAGCAAGGCAGTCATTTAAATGATAAACATGTTGTTTGAATAAATAAGCAAGAAGTAATTACCCTGATAATCACCAAAAGATAACGACATAACCAAGATAGATGTGTGTGGCAGGCAGTTTTCTTCTTTTTATGTTTCATTCATCATTTTTCTATGCTATGGTAGATGTACTCCAAGAGACCTAACAAAGGCTTTCAAAGCATATATTCCTTGGTGCATAAAAAAGTTTAATCAGAAAACACAAAAACAGTTCAAAGAGTTATCTTTAGTACCTTCCCTCTTTATTTATTCATTTACTTATTTTGAGATGGAGTCTCACACTGCCTTCCGGGGTCAAGCAATTCTTCTGCCTCAGCCTCCCAGGTAGCTGGGACTACAGGCACCCAGCATCATGCCTTGGCTAATTTTTGTATTTTCAGTAGAGATGGGGTTTCACCATATTGGTCAGGCTGGTCTCGAACTCCTGACCTCGTGATCTGTCCACCTTGGCCTCCCAAAGGGCTAGGATTACAGGTGTGAGCCACCGTGATACTCCTCCTTTTTTAAAAAGGTTAGAAACAACAAATGTCAGCTTAGTAAAATCATCTTCTAAATAACATCCCACTAATTTGAGATTACACAGGGAAATAATTGTATGCTATCCTAGGTCTCAGAAAAACATGTTCTCATTAGAGGCAGAAAAATGGTTAAGAAAACTGTCACAAAGGGTTTTTGGGAATCATATTAACTAACAAGTCACTTTAGTTCTTCTGGAGTGGAGCTCAGTAGAAAATAAAATCATAGAAACAAAGTTCTTCTGTCTAGAAGGCTGTCGCCCAATTTCTCTCCAGCAGGAGAGGATGTGTCGATTCTGTGAGAGGTAACTCCTCCTCAGGGGTAGTCGATGGACCCCACCTACACTGAGCCACCTACCCACCTCCTTGCTAGAGGCATTTCAGCCAAGAAGAAAGACTTTCCCTTGGCCTTTTCCAACGGAGAGGCATAGCTGTGTGGGTACCCAGGGATAAGGAGAAACATTTCAATCATTTAGAGACTAGAAGAACTAAATATTATTGATGAGCATTATTCATTTCTCTATAAATCATAATAAAGATGTATGTTTGGTAGGAAATTATCAAGATTAAAACCTTCGAGATTAATAACAGTCAAAAAGGCAAGGTAATTCAATTTAACCAACACTTACTGACCGTGTACTAAGAGCCCACTTCTATTCTAGGGCTGTGGAGATACAAAGACGAATGACATAAAAGTGTAGCCCTCAGACAGCTTACTTTCTAGTAAAATATATAAACTCTATAAACGAATAGCTAGAAACAAATGAGTAGCAAGTTTCAAAAGGGCCAGGGAGGTAGTTATCCTGAACAAAATAAGCTGAATATAAAAATGACAAACTCTCAGAAATGGAAGCAAACAGTTTATTCTTATTAAGTTGTGGTACAGGTATATAACAAAGTAAATATATATAATATTGATATGCTATTTTATATTAAATTTTAAAAACTAATTGAAAAGGGAAAATAATTATTGCTATATCTTTATTTCATAATTCATTACTGCTTTAATTTGGAATCAGAAAACTCACATCTTTCCTTCTGTACCAAAACATGTTTCAGGCCCTGTATTTTTCACTGTGACGTACAGAACGCAGCTTTAAACACTTAAGCCAGGAGGGTAGTTGGTAGTTTTTTTCAGATTAATTTTGGAGTAGAGTTGCTCCTAAACATAGGCTCTTCCTAACATGGATGGAATTACTGTCAATGGTTCTTATATCTAGAATCACCGCTTCCAAAATGTGTGTACAATCTTGGCTTTCAGCATTGTTCTACTTAGACTTCACATAGACGTCAGTACCATTTCTGCACTACAGTTTGATAATGTCAAATCATAGCCCAACATAGGTACTATCAAAAAATAAGAAAGGTAAGCTACATAATGTTAGTTTATTTTCATAAAGTTTGAAGTCTGAGAATATTTTTAGAATTTGATCTTCAATAGCATTTTAAGAGAATAAATTTTAGGCTTTCATCTTCATTTCTGGAAAATGATTGCAATGTAGGAAAGTAGATGACATTATTCTTTTACAAATGAATTTCCCAAAACGTTCACTTTATCAGGACTGAGAGAAGCTCACAGATGAAACATTTGTATAATACTTGTGACTGTACCTATAGAAAAATAGTCAAAATGTATAGATAAGTTGTAGAGTCAGCAAAAAGCTCAGGACTTTGGGCTAATCTTCACTGCTAAGCAGAGATAGGGCCATCCCCTGTGATGACATTAACAGTTAAAAAAATCTCTTCTGCACCACAGTGCAAGTAAGCCAGAAAATTCATTAAGTAAATGTTGACCTGATTTTGCTCAAAGGCATAGAACAATAGCCAATTTGTGGTATTAGTTACTGAATCCATGGCTTCTCCCATTTTAGCTTTGTGCCCAAAGCAATTTCTGATGAATGAGGAAAGTAATGGACTTAGGGATAGTGTCCCTACAAAATAGTACCACCTCTGGGCTGTTGCTTGACAGGCCTGACATCAACTCCACCAATCCTGAGAGCTCCATCTGTAGTAACACTCAGTGACTTGGACCAGTGCATTCTACATCCAAATGGTCTGAGACCTTTTTCATAACACAGTCAGCCATTTCCTGATGTTTTGCCTTTCATGGGCTCCTTGTCCTGAAGTTTTTTGACCCCTTCAAAATTCTCACCACACCACAAATAAATATAGTTAACAGTGTGCTCTTCTTTATATCTGTGTTCTCATTTGCTGCAAGAGAAAATGCCACCAATAAATTAACTGGACCTGAAAGTTCTCAATGTTATTTTTAAAATACCAAGCTACAGAGTTGCTTGTTAGACTAACATTTACAAATGGCTGTTGAGGGTCTGGACACATAATTTCTGCAGCATTCAAAATAGACTCTTGTTATAAACTGTGTTGTCTGTAAAAAGGTTTTGATGCCCAGGCAATTTTTTCACTTAATAAAGAACTGTATTTCACAGCAGCTCGCTGATTTTATTCTCATTCAGAAACAAATGCTGCCATTTCTTCAGTCCATTAAATTTTCTAACATCCATCTTTTCTGTGTACCATTCAAGCTGATTTTTTTAAATGGTGCCTTAAGATGTAATTTTTCTTTGCAAACATTCTTCGTTTGGATACTCTTCCTATCCACCCCCCCCCACCAAAAAAAAGGTGTGTTCCTATTTTTTCTTATAATAATTGTTTTTTAGGAGATGCACAAGTTCATTTTCCTCTTCTTTTTACAGTAAGAAAAATATCAATAAACACGTGGTAAAAAGCAACTACTCTTTGATTTCAGTGCTGGGAATACAACAGGAAGATGTGTAGGCTTTAATTAACTGAAAGGGCATGGTCCTCTTATTTAGGGACTGTCTACCTCATGAGAACATCAGCCCTTCACCGTCAAAGGAAGCTGAAAATCAAAACATTTTAAGAAAAATCTTCTAATTGTTCAAATATTGGTAACTTATTCAAAATTTATTAAAATACCAAGTGAATCAACACCATTCTAGTCAAGCAAAACAAGTCCACAAGCTGAGTGCCGGGGGACTGCCCATCTGCAATCTCTGGATATGCAGAGCATAACAGTAGAATGATTTATACCGTACTTTTGTTTTAGTACCTGAGAAGTAAGAGAAAAGGTACAATTATACCAACATATTCACATGGAGTATGAAATCCAAATGCCATATTTAATTTGGAAATGGTCTAATAAGGCAGTGTGATGTGGTGAAAAGGGTACTCCCCTTGAAGCCAGTCATGTTTGGGGAATCCTGGGTATTTCACTTATCAAGTTGGTTAATCTTTGATTCCTCATCTAGAAATAAGGATAAAGTGATCTGATAAGTTTGTCAAAATGATTAGAAATAAAAATGTGAGAAATAAAAATGTGAAAATTTCTTACTATACTGTCTGGCATTTGGAAAGTGTTCCATAAATGGCAGCTAGGACTGTTACTATGAAATGCAAAATATGCATTTTCAACCACATTTCTTATATGCCCCCCAAATATCACTATGCCCAGGCCCTGCTGCTCTCACTCCTGCCATCCCTCCTGCTGTTCCCATGGTTCATCTCATGGCCTGATGGTGTAGGCCCCTGCTCATCAGCACTCTCTGGAGTTTCCCACCTCCTTCCCTGGCCCATTCTTTTGCCTCTCCCTAGAATGTCTGTCCCTTTCTCCTTCGTTCAGTTAACTCCTGTGAGACTTGACCTAGCTGTCACCTCTTCTAGGAAGTCTTCCTTGCATGCCACTACCCTACAATCTAAATGGAACACTCCCTTCTTTCTGCCTTGCATTCGCCTCAGTCACAGCATTTGTCAAATGGTCTTGTAAATCGTGAGCTACTGGGAGACAGGAACTGAGTCAATCATCTCACTGTCCCTCGCACGTGGGTGCGATGCTGGATCCAAAGAATTCATTCTCTCCTTTAGGAAGGGAAGGGAAGGGAAAGAAATCCTCCTTTTAGGAGGATCTATCCATAAAAGGATGGAATGAATAACTGAGGTGACTGGAGACCAGCATAGCAAGGGCCCACTCCTCTTCAGCTTTCCTTCTGCTTTACAAAGTTTCAAACATCTTTGGCTGCTGAGTGAGTGTTTCTCACCTTGCCTTCCCAAATCTTTCTCCTGCGGCTGTCTCCACTTTCATCCCAAAGCAATGGAGATTTCTGTTCTGGAATGGCAGGTCATGACAGAGAAGGTACATAAGTGTTACCTCCTAAAAGTCTTGTAAGTGGGAACTGGAAAGACATCTGAGAGGGTTTCTTTTGAAAGGTAATAATGAATAAAAAATAGAGCCCCTGTTTTGAGGCAAAGAAGGGGAGAACCAAAACCATAACCCAGGGTCTTTCACTTTCAGAACATGTAGCTTCTTAGCTCAGTGGGAGCAAGAATGGATCTTGTACTCTAGCGTCCATGGTCCTATAGCAGAAGAGAAAGCATCTTTTAGGATAGTGCTGCCAATAGCATGCATGGTGGCTTTGAGTAAAGAAAGACACCCCTTTCTCCAGAGGGATTCAGACCCCTTCTGGAATACTTAGTGAGAGGAAGACAGACTAGACTGCAACCCAAATGTGCCCCTCATCCAGGTACCTTTGTAAGCTACTCATACAACCTATTGAGGTAGCCCCAAGGTAAGAATTTCCTCTTGTTATGCACATTATTAGAAAAATGATGATGAATAATATGCAAATATTTATTCTTTTCTAGGAACATGGGTGACATTTGGAGGTCAAATTTCAGATGAGGTAAGTTACCTTTGGCCTCTATTATGCTGATGAAAGAAAATGCAGAGAGTGCTATATAGCGGGAGTCCTCTTCCTGGGACCCTGACATTCTACAGGGATAAAGTTTAAATCACAGGAAATGGTTAAACTGACTCAGAGATTATTGTCGATTTTATTTTGCCTGTTGTATTTTTTACATTTAGGTTATTAATAGCCCTTGAAGCTGTACATTATTTACGCAGGTTGAACAGCTAGAGAATGAAACAATTTGGAATAAATATTAGTCACTTTATTAAAAGATTGTATGGCTGTTATGTGGTTTTGCTTTATTCATTTGTTTGTTTATTTTTAGCTCCAACTAGGATGACTAACTGGTCTCAGTTTGCACAGAAGTTTTTCAATTATAGTACTGAAAACCCACATTGCAGAAACCCTCTAAGTCCTGGGAAAATGGACCAAAAAGTTGGTCATCTGCCTTGGGCAACTTAATCTAACCTCTCTGATCCTCAGTTCATCCTATATGAAATGAGATGATAATGCTAAACCTGATGGTCTGTTGAAAGGATTAACACATCATACTTGTCAGATGTTTATGTAGCCACCTGACTAGTAGGTAGCAGACCCTCAATAAATGCAGCTATGATAATTGTCTTTATCATAAAATTTTTAGATTATCATTTACACAGTCAAAACACTACTTACCAAAGTGATATTTTTATCATATCCTTTAAGGAATGCCTTCATGGAATAAGTGAGGTATGCAGGCATTGAGCACCAAGAACTCCCCTGAGGGCAATTCCTTGAGTCCCTCTGATCCTTCCTTGTCTACCTTCAGGAAGAGTCAGGGATAGTGTATCTGAGTAGATGCACTGAGTGGGATCCAGTCCCATTCTGCCTTTGACTGACCAGTAAACTCCTTGTACCCTCTACTCAGCAGGATGATGGTTAAGTTTAATGAGGTGATGCCTGTAAAGTGTTTAGTGGGGTACCTGGCCCAGAATAAGCACTTTATAAAGGTAGTTCTTACTATCATTCCTAAGGAGACACTTGGGAAACGGAGGCTTTTCTCCACGGCTCCTAAAATCACCAGTGCTATTTAGCAGATCTGAGACAGAGGTCTTAACTGTGTATTCTTATCTGCCCGAATGCCTCTTCCTGTATTGGGCACATGTCATGTTGGAGGGCTTCCCTCATGGGGGCTTCCCTGGCATGCAGACTTTAAGCTAGAGACTAGCATGCAGGACAGTTATTAGGAAGTGTTATCAGAATCAGCACAGGGCAGGGAAGAAAGCAGCACTGGGCAGACAGAGAACTTGGGTCATGATGCAGCCTCAATAGTGACCTCAGCCAACTCCATAGGGCTCTCTAAAGCCAAGATGGCTCTGCATAGTTGTCTCAGTTTAGGACAACATAAAGGACTGGGCCTTTGTGTCCTCTTACTGACCAGTCATAGGTAACACTCTCTAGCCAAGTGCAATTTCCAGAGAGGGCTGACAGAGGTAGGCCATTTGATGGCAGCATTCCCAGCAGCTCAAGGAATAAGTCCTTCAGTTCCAAAGGAGAACCTGAGGGCAAATCACAGAGTCTACTACAGGGGTCTCTCTGACTGGCACCAGGAAGGAGTGTATGGGGGAAGCACAAAGGCAAAGCCACAGAAGGCAGAGCACAGGCTATGAACTTGAAGTCTGATATAAAATAGGTGGCAAGCAGGGAGGGAGGCCTGCAGTTGACAATCCATTGTATCCAGCACATACATAACCTACTACTGCCTGGATGGTGCTTGGAAGGGAAAAATACAAAAATATCTCCCTTTTCTAAGGAGAGGGGCCAAGTAAAGTACATTATTTTTCCCTAGTCTTTACTCTCCTCTTTACAGTGTCTACTCTCTGCTGGAATGAGCCAATCTAGCCCAGGATATAGTGTGCAGGGCTGACCTCTGAGATGAAAAATTTCAAATTTTCAACTCTAAAAACTACAATAAAGCTGTCATGAATGACTTCAGAAGCACTCACCTTAGATGGAGACCAAATAAATAGCTATTGTACCTCCAGAGAGCATCTGTGGCCTTCCCTGGGTCCCCAAAGAGAGAATGCCAGCAAAGGGAAGAAGGGAGACACAGCCAGATTCAGTGCCACCCATTGCTGAATTCTTTGAGCCCAACGCTTTCTGTGTGGCAAAAATGCAGACCAACAGCAATGAGTTTACCTACTTAGATTTTCCTGCTTTTTCTCTGGCTTCAAATAATCTCAACACAAAATAGATGCAAATATGGAATACTAGGGCTGGCCACACCACAGTATGCTGAGTTAATTGTTGACAATTACATCATTGTCAACACTGCCTTGGGAGGTGAGGATGTCCCCGTCTCTGGGAGAGTTCAACTTTTATTGAATTACCGTTTGGCAGGGATATTATCCAAAGAATACAAACACCGAACTCTGTAAGGTGCCTCTCAAAGATGATTTGGCTTTATTGTAAAATAAAGATAGATGTTACTCATATGAATAATTATTTCTTTAAAATAATGATGAGAGCACATTAGCATCTTATAGCACTTAATTTTCAGAGTTTTATTTACATTTTTAAAATCTGTAAGGTAGTTAAGGTGCCTTTAACTGTAGGTAACAAAAACCCAACTCAAATCAGGTTAACCCATAAAAAAAAGTTATTTTGACTTTTAAACTAGAAGTGTAGATGAAGAGCAAGCTTCAGGGCTGCCTCAGTCAGTGACTCCCAATCTGCATCTCTTCGAGTCTCTTGACCCTATGTGCCTTTGTGTATCAACTGCTTCTTCAGGCAGAAAAGCAGCTGCTGGAATCCTAGGCCTCAATTAAAACTGTAACTCCAGGGAAAGCGTGTTGCTCGTAGAAATTCTGTAGGAACAAGTAAAAATGTTCCCAGAAGTCCCCGGGGAACCTCTCCTCGCATCTCATTGGCCAGGGTGTGTCATGTGACCTTCCTGAGCCACTCACTCATAGACACTCCCCCCCCCCAGCGCCAGTGCCCCGCTAGAGGGAGGTAAGGTCAGCTTTGCTGAGGTCTCTGGGCTCCCTGCAAGAGGAGGAGATCCCTGAACAAAATCATCCCCATTTTGCAAATGAGGAAACTGAATCTACAGAGAGGTCAAATGATTTGCCCAGGTTTATTTATCTAGTAGGTAGGACTCTTAAGGCCAGAAACCACTCTTCAGACTTAGTTGGTGATTTTTTTTTTCATTATTTCACGTTCAGGCATTCAAATCCTATGATTGGAAAATATCTCTGTCATCGTTTAGTTTAAGTTTCCATACAGAATTCTCCATCTTATCTTTAAAAGCTCTCTAGATAAGATTTTTGTACATTTTCCAATAATAATACACCAGTATGTCATATGACATAACTCAGGCTAATGTAAAATGCAAGCACAATAATTTTTAAAACAAAGGACAGTCATAATAGGGAAAACTTGTCTTAACTTTTAATCTGCAGTTAGGACATAATTTAAAAATTATAGGAACATAGGATAAACGTTTTAATGGTAATAAATTAGAAGCAGCAATAGCATACTATAATGCTAAAGAATCTGCATGGACTCCGTTTTGCTAGCTTAACAATTTTCTTGGTAGGCAAATTTTTAAAGCAACAGAAACATAGTTTATTTTGGAAGTGCTGATGAAGTAACTTTAGCCTGCCATCAAAAACATAATGGAAACATCAATTGTAATTATTTTTGAGGTGTGTAATTTTTTAAATGACTGGTAAATCAATCGGCAAAATGAAAAAAATGGCCCCTCCACTGTTGTTTATGGCTATCCCTCTATGGATATTTTTAAGCTGTGTATAGCTATTCTCTACTCTTCTGTCATAGTCACCGCTTGCTTTCAGCAGCACAAAGCAAGGAACAAGGAGCTTTGAGGTCTGTTTGCAGGCAGAAGAGTGAGGAGCTGGATTCCTAGTGAGTCAGAGGCACCCTGCTCCCTCTCTGTGTTGATTCAGTGGCTGCTCTATGATGGTGCTGAGGTTTTGCTGAACTGCGGGTGACAGGAGTTTTACAACAGTCATGGCTCTGTCTCAGCCTCAAGAAAAAAGTCACAAGCTTCAGGTCAAGAGTCACCCAGCTGCCAAAACCTATTGGCTGGGAGATAGAAGTTGAGCAATGGAGTCGCCAGTGATACAAATTGCCCTCTTTGTCAGAAAGATTAAGATGCCACAAAGAATGTTGTCAAACCAGATCTTCCCAGCAGAGCAAGAAACACAAATCTATCCACTTCGGGCAGGCTGAATCCCAGCCTTCAAGTAACCCCTCAATGCCCTTTCTGTGTCTGAGGGAAATAATACTTCTGTCCTATGGATACTGACTGAGCCTTCTTTCTTTTGCTCATTTCACTACAAGTAAGAAAAACAAGGATTGATTAGTGAGAGGTCAGTGTTCCTAAAGACCAGTAGAGGACTCAAAATTCAGGTTTGGAAAGCATTTGGTTTTTCTGACTGAACTTCCTGTCCCCTTGCAGGTTGCAGAAAGGCTGATGACAATTGCCTATGAAAGTGGTGTTAACCTCTTTGATACTGCCGAAGTCTATGCTGCTGGAAAGTAAGTCAGTACCTGCTTGTGTCACTCAAGTGGCATCTGTAGCACCAAAAGAATCAACCCAGACCATTTCCAGCATGTTGGTGAAAAGGCTCTGTCCTTCTCCTACATGTTGGTGGCTCTGCTTCGCTCTGCCCTCTACCACCATCACTAGAATTGGGGATATGGACCTTCTCTGGCCCTCTCTGCTCACCCAAACCTTCCTGCTTCTTCTGGTCCCTGCATGAAGAACGGGCTGGAGGGGGATATGACCAGGAAGCAATGTCACATCTATGTTAGGGGCAGCAGTTTGGTGTCAGAGTGGTGGCAGCGGAGAAACATTAGTTGAATACATGAGTGACCAAATGAATGAATAGATTCCAAAATGGTTGCCCAAAAGTTAGTCTCATTATTTCATAATCATATCTCATAGTTCCTCAGATGTTGACAAACTAGGACATCCACCTTGCACAGAAGCAGGAACTGCTTTTCCTGTTTACCTGCCTGTCCCTACACTAGCATTACAGGAAGATCAGGTGTCAAAGTCAGGATCCCCGAAGATGGCAAAGAATCTATTATCTTTTATAAGAGGAGATCTCAAAGCTCATTCTGAGGACAGCAAGGGCTGCAGAGAGTCCTCACTTCTTTTGTGAAAGGAGTCACATCCAGCTGCAACCTTCCTTGGAACCTAGAGCAGATTTGGAGCCCTAGGACAGGGCTTGTTAAACCAGAACACATGGGAAATGTGTCCTCCCGCCAGGCCTCAAGGTTCATGCTGTCCAGGTCCCAGCATAACCAGTACATTTCAGAATAGATCTGTGGCTCCTACTGGGAACATGGATGTCTAGCTCTCGGAACCAAGAACACTAAATAGCTGCCTAGCTGTTTGAACAGCTCTGCATTTTCTAACAGGACTGTGAAGTATAATCCCCTGCAGGCCTAATTCACCTACTTCCAGGTGAGAATTACAATCAAATTGCTGGACTTGCTGAATCAGGATGATCAGTGGATGGCCGTGTGCATTTCCTTGTGTGAGTTTCCTCCTTTTCAAGACCAGGTCTATGTTTTAAGGTCCATCAAGGAGGTTTAGAGCTCACATTCCTGATGCATTCTGTTGAATCCAAGGAGAGAAAGTAAAGGTTATAGGGCCTTGCTCCTTTCTGCCTTCTACTCCTTTCCATTGTTTTCTTCTTGTGGAATCCTGCTTAGTACCAAATGGCGCTAAGGTAGAAAAAGGGAGAAGTAAGTAGCAAGTCTGTTAGAGTCCTGTTTGTATTACTCCTGTGAGGATAATAGTTTTAATTATTGATTGTCAGCCTATAATTGAGATAGGTTTCCACCGTGAAATGCAAGGTTGCAAAAGGTAATGGAGAGACAGGGAGAAACAAAAGCAACACCAATGCAAGACTTAATGCCTGTTTCTTTGGGGCATACTCCATGGCTAACCCGCATTGTGGCTTATTACAAGCTATACACTCTAATAAAGACAGAACTTTCAGTTAAGACCAGTAATGATTAGCCATGACCCCCATCCACAGCATCCTAAGGGACCCGGTGCTAATTCCATTTATCTCCCATTCACTAAGCCTGAGAGCCCAGTTGCTTCTAACAATGTTGGTCTTACTGGGAGGGACATAGAACATTTGTCTCCTCAATCTTGGGTCCTAGCCTAGGTAGGGGGAAGAGGAGAGAACAGTGGATGCCTTCAGTATGCCTCTGCAACCCAGCCTTAGGGGCAGGAAGAACACTTCGTTATGTCTCCTTCTATTTTGCTCCTATGACAAAGTTTGTCACTGGAACCTAGGACATTCTATATGAGAGTGTTCTCTATGTGGGACATCTAAACCCACATATTGGTTCTCAATTTATACCCAGGAGTCAATATTTTCTATCTAAACAATGTGAAGTCCCATTGTCCTCCCTGGTCACAACTGAATTACTCCATAGCAATTAGAAGGAAAACTTTGACTCCCTTTGGACGCCACCAAGCAGGACATTTATATATGGGATCAGTAGTTCACAAACACCAAACTGCCAAATGACTGCTGCTGCTTGGTATCAGGACTGCAGGCGGTCTCCTGCCAGCATGTCAGGATTTGGCAGGTGCTTCTGGAATGCTCTGGAGCAGATTCTGCAGGCACAAGCAGAAACAGCGGAAACTGTGCTACCAGCCGAGAGCGGCTTCTATTTTCGGGATATGTAGGCACTGAGAGTTCAAACAAGGAATGGTTCTTATGTTCTGGATTGACTCTTGCTTTTCCAGGATACTGCATCCTAAGACATTATCTGTTTCCCCCTCCAGGGCTGAAGTGATTCTGGGGAGTATCATCAAGAAGAAAGGCTGGAGGTATTGCATTTGCCATAATTATTGTTTTTTGAAAAGATATTATTTAACACCAGAGAATGAAAAACAAAACTATATGACAGCTGACCAAAAGACTGTCAAAAAAATCAACTGTTGGTAAAGAAATGATTTATAGAGGCTTGAAAATAAATGCCAGCAAGTTCACTTCTGGTGCTTCAAAAATTATTGACCAGTCATTGATCACAATGAATTACCAAATGAAGGAGGGGATGTTCATTAAATATTTGTGCATAAAAAAGTGATAATTTCATGGCTTCTGACTGCCATTTGTGCTAATCCGTTGAAAGAAGTAACCTGACGGGAAGCTGATTATCCCCCATACACACATGCATTTATGTTTCCTGTTTATTTTATTAACTCTGGATGCAAAGAAATTATGAAACAAGAAGTCTCTTGGATAAACACCCCAAAGCTTTCTTATCTGAACATATTTAGTCAGCATCCCTCCTGTATGCCCAGGAACCCTGTTATCTGGGTACTCAGAAAAGTGCTTCATCTGCTATCCTTGAGAAACACACAGGGCTGTGCTTACACATCCCTTTCCATCACCTTCTGTAGCCAAAGACAGTGTTGTAATAAGGGAAGCTGTAACATCTATGGGTGGTGGGGAGGTAATACCTCCCCATTTCACTATAGACTTCAACTGCAACAGCCACTACTTCCCCAGCACGAGGACAGAATTAAGCAAAGCACAGCAAAGATTACAGGACAAGTTTGGGGTCCTCCTCTGTCCTAGCATAATATTTGCTGATTACCAAATAGATTACAGTGTAACCGTATTAGTGAAGACAACTGTGCAAAGTGCTGTGTACTCATGCTTTAACACTTAGCATGTATTTTCTAAATTTATTCTAGGGAAAATGGACATTCTCAAAGAGTTCAAGAGTGGTATTATTACGCTTTTGCACACATAATTTAAACTCCTCTCTAGAAAGGGAAACTAAGAAGGTGAAACATACCTGCATGTATTTTTAGGGCTGCTTACTCCTCGCTCTGAGATAAACTTTTGGTAGGAATAGAGAGCCCTGTGGAAATGGAAAACCAAACATTTATAGGAATATGAACAAATAAACTTTGGTGACCTACTTTCTCCCTCTCCCTTCTCCTCCTGCCCCACCCCAGGGAACTGTAACAATGTTAATAGAAAACTATATTCCACCTTACATATGGAAAAATATTCGTGTTCCCACTCAGTCCTTCACCTTGCCTGACTTGCCTGAGTTACTTTCCCACTCAGAGCATTGGTTCACCCATAACTGCCTAAATAGGGACTGTATCCATTCTCTACAATTGCTGCAACAAAGGACAAAAAAACTGGGTAACTTAAAATAACAGAAATTTATTATTTCATGTTTCTGAAAGCTAGAAGTCCAAAATGAAGGTTGGACTTTAAGGTTGTCAGGGCCATGCTCCCTGTGACACTCTGGGTAAGGTTTTTCCTTGCTTCCTCTTAGCTTCCGGTGGTTGCCAGCCACCCTTGGCATTCCTTGGCCTGCAGCTGCAGCACTTCAGCTCTCCTCACATGTGCCTGTGTATCTTCTAATAAAGACACCAGTCATAATGGATTAAGGGCCTACTCTACCTACTTATATCTGCAATGATCCTATTTCCAGATAAGCTCACATTCAGAGGTTCTGTGGGTTAGGACTTTAACATATATCTTTGGGGTGTACAATTCAATTATAACAGAAACCTTAGAGATAATTCCGCTAATAATACAGTGAGGTCTGCAACAAGGTGTAGGCTGCCAGAGTACATCTAAGGAAGAGGGGGAAACATCAGCACAGTAGCTCTTTTCTTTCTCAACATCCAGAGAACATTGAATCATCACTCTTCATAGCTGCAGAACCTATTTTATATACCTTTTATAGAAAATAGATTACCATGCATATTTCACAAACTTCTTGCAAATAAAATCTCAAGCTATTATTATGCCCCAAAACGCTTATATTGGTTCACAGTTGCCCCCACAAGACTGGTGAAAAGATAAACCGTGTCATTATAGCTTTGAGCCTATAAAAGCTGTTTCGATTAGCATACTTGACTTCTGGTCCTGGTGCTACCGCTTGCTAGCTGTGTTATCCGGCAGAAGTTATTACACTTCTCTGATTCTCAACTTACCCACCTGTAAAATGGACAGCATAACAGTTCATGAAGTGTCATGCTGACAGAGTGTGATAAGGTGTACAGAAGTATTTTGAAGCCTGTGCTATATCACTGTAAAGTGCATTATCACTCTCTACCCGCTCAGAAGAGTAGCTCTAATAGTCTCGGTGAGAGTCAGTGATAATTTGCCAGGCTGCTGTCTACTCTTGATATTTGAACATTAATGTTAGTGTGTATACCCATATAGGCCAAATATTTTACAGGAAGCCTAACTTTGAAAACCTAAGCCTGTGGCAGTGTTTGTATAGAATGTGCAGCTTTGAATAATCAAAAGGACTACATTCATTTTTTACAATATTCCATCCAGCTTTTTGTTGAAGGTTGAAAGTGCTTAAGGAGCCTGGGCTCCCCTGTGGCAGATTGCTGTTATAATAGGTATCATGATGTTGATGTATTAACCTGGAAAGTACATCAGCCCTTTCAAGTTGTGTAATCTCCAGGTACATATATTTATCGACCTTCCATTACAGTGATTCAAATTACTTTTCCAGGGATTAACTTCAATGGGATGGCACTGCTAACATTTTCAACACATTTTTCTTGTTGCAACCAAGTTATCAGAGTTGTCACCATCATTCCCCATCAGTTATCGTTAATCATACCAGGTTTTTATAACCGAGAGCCCTGAGGCGCTGACTCTACAGATGATGGAATTACAAATGCCTTATTTCAAGCACTCCTGAAGATTGGCCTTAACCTTTGAATCTCAAATGATTTTTTTTCTAGATCAGTGTGATCAAATTACATACCAAGGGAAACCAAATTGCACTGAGATCTGTTTCCCAATTTTATTGCATACCTGTAGTTCTCAAGACATAGTTCTTATTCCATGATCATAATGCTAGGATTGCATATCCTGCCCTTGGTTCTGCCTTTCAGAAGGTAATAAGTTTGCTGATGAGATTTGTACATTTCATTCCCTTAGCAGTAAAGTGGTAGAACCTTGAGCTGAGGATTTTAGAACTGTTTCCCTAAAATGACATTTCCATTTAATAAGACACTCAAAGACATTTTTTTCCTGTTTGTTCTAAATATTTACTATTATAATTCACTTCATCATTTAGACTTCTGTGTAGTCAATTCCTGCCTGTGAATGTGATGTTAGAAGGGATAATAACACAGAGCTGCAAGCGTTTGTGTTCCTTGGCAGAGAGTAGAGTCCTCCTGGGAGGAGTTCACATGCAGTCAGCGTTAGGCCAGATGCTGAATCCGTGTTCATTGGTGTTTGCTCGTTTGACCTCCTAAAGTGATTCACCCCCTCAGTCCTTTCACTTCCATTCCCACGCACCATTTCTGACCCTCCATACTGGCCCACCACTCACCTTCACTTTGCAACGTTGGCCTGGGCTTTCTGTCAGTTCCCAATCTGACTTGTTATCACTGCCCTCCACCTCCTCCAGCCCCTCCAGGCAAAGATCATTTCTCTTCAGACTCTCCCTCTAGGATCCAACTTTGAGTCACCCCTCACTAGCTTCCCTTTGTCTTTATTTCAGTGAGATGGATTAACAAATTTACTTCTTTGCCAGTTTTTAAAATGTGAGGTACAGTAACAGATTCTTTCTGGTACTATTATAATAATATGACTGAGTACAATAAACTGCATTTATTTACTACTTCTCTGTGTTTGTCTATTTGATATACAGGAGGTCCAGTCTGGTCATAACAACCAAACTCTACTGGGGTGGAAAGTAAGTTATTTTTCCTACTAAACAGGAAACAACTAGTAGCTCCTGGTTTATTTGCTGTTAGGCAGTTATGTTACATAAAATGAACTAAGATTAATTAGTTGAGAAAGAGGGTTTTTTTTCCCCCCCTCACACTAAGGAAATAGCAATTAGCCTAAGATTTAATTTTAGCAAGCTACTCCCGAAGAAATTTAGTGCAAAGCATGCGGTCACTTGTTACTAAGTGATTAATGTAGATTTTTCAAATACCAATCTCATACTTACAATCATTTCCAAAATAGAGTTCAAATTTCAGGAAAGAAAAATAGACACAAAGCATCACAGAAGAAAAGCTACTCAAATCTGCCAAAACTCAGAGACTTCTGCAGAATGCAAAGATAAAAATACCTTGTCTGGCTCCATGTCTAAGTCTCTGATCATTTCTGCAGAGGGCTGAAAGTACTGATCAAAAGGACCACCTCATTGGAGAATAACACGGAGCTACCTATATCACTTGCTGTCAGGCCAAATGAAAGGGAAGCGCTCTCTGTTGTGGGATGCAGAGCAGATTTCACAGGATAAATTGGCTTCTTTTGGGCCTGCTAACATTTGAACTGGTACTTACATTATTCAGCAGGCCTTAGAAGGCCAGCCTTTTTGACTAGCATGTAAGAAAACAGCAATTCCATATACCAGAGCAGTCATTGTACTGTGCTTTTCCATCTTTGAGACAGAAATCTCAAAAAAGAAAAATGCTGGAGTTTTAACAAAAAGCAAAAACAAACAAAACCTTATTTACCTTCCTATAATTGATAGGGAATTTTTTTTTAATTGGAGGCAGAGGCCAAGCCTTCTTTAGGAACCTCCTAATCAAAATGTATATGTGTATATACATGCTTGCAAACAATTTGTTTTTGCAAAATACTCTATTTTGTTGTTGGTTTTGAACCTATTTATAATGATATGAAGACAGAAAGATGTAATTTAGATTTTTATTCCTATAGTAATCTGTGTAAAAATAAAGCAACATCATGCTATGAGAAATGTGGATTTCCATTGTCCGTGTTTTGATTCACAGTGCCATTGCTTGGTGCTTTTGCAATGCTACAGAACCTTGCAGGAAATGATATACAGCCTGCAAGAACCATTTTGTAGTAGAATATGTAGTAGAATACAGTATTATCTAATATACTTATTAAAAATACTGAATGAGAATACAGTCACAAACGTGAATGGAAAATATTATATTTAAAAAGAAGCTGCAGAGGTATCGTTGTTGAAGAAACATGTTATTGATACTTTAAAACTCAAGTACCATATTTCTTTCTAATTAGCCAGAGCTTGAGAATTGGGAAGGCAAAAGTGCTTATGATTAATGGTCTGTCTTCTGGGGATTCTAATTTAACGAACATATATTTGCTTCATCACATTTTAAACAAAAATAGTTTAAAATTTTATTTTGGAATTCAAAAGGCACTTCCAAATTTGCTTCGTTTCTCAGAAAAGCTAACAAAAAATTTCAGCAGCCTGGCAATCTTACAGTAAACCCACAAACCTATGTCAGACCTTTTTATTTTCTTTAGCTTGTTTAAGAACAAGGTGAAAATGTTGTACAGTGTCTCGAGTTAAATACGGACAGAATGTGTGTGGCTGAATTGCTGTTAACTGGAGCCTGGTACTGAACCTGTTAGTGGCACGGTGACAGTCGTGGATAATTAATCTTCTGAGGTCTCCAAAGAAAAGAGGTTCAGTGTGTTGCCCACCAGACTTCTCTCCTCAGCCTCCAGTGGTGCAGAATTTGATAAGAACAGGGTATAAAATTAGCAATTCCGACTAAGAATGATTATTCTTCTGCACCTTTAAAACAGATTTAGAGAAAAAAAGAAAACACACTCTCACTCAAAGTTATTTGCTTCTTTTTCTTGGCAGAGCTGAAACAGAAAGAGGGCTGTCAAGAAAGCATATTATTGAAGGTGGGTACTTCTGCTTCAGTTTTATTTTTGGTTGTGGGCCCCTCATTCAAAAAAAAAATCAAACAAACAAGTTCAGAATATATTGGAAGAGGAAAAAGTTCTATATGAAAAGTACCACAATCAACCAAGTTTCTTCTTGGGGTTAAATATGGGGAATGCAGAGATGTAGAGGGGAGAATGGGAACTCAAAAGGAAAAGGCAAAATTGTATAGAGCTCTTCTCATTTTCAGCGATTACTAATATTAATAAAATATTCCCATAAGACTTTTTAAAAGAGCCTTATTGAGATACAATGTACATATCATAAAAGTTTACCGTTTTAAAGTGTACTTTTCATTGGTTCTCAGTATAATTATGGAGTTGTACACCAAACACCATAATCTAATGTGAAAACATTTTTATCACCCCTAAAATAAACTTTATACCCACTAGAAGTTGTTACTAAGTGATTAACGTAGATTTTTCAAATGCCAATCTCATACTTAGAATCATTTCCAAAATAGAGTGAGGAGTCCATCACCTCCTCACCCCCTCCCACAGCCCCAAGCAACCATAAATCTTCTTTTTAACTCTACAGATTTGACATTTCTGGACATTTCATGTAAATGAAATCCCATGATATATGATATTTTTTAACTGATTTCTTTCACTTAGCATAATGTTCATTCATGTTGGAGCACATGTCAGCTACTTTATTCCTTTCTTTGCCAAGTAATATTCCACTATATGGATAGCCACATTTTGTTTATTCATTTATCAGTTAAAGTACATTTGGCTTGTTTTCACATTTTGGCTACTATGAATAATGCTGCTATGAACATTTGTGTGCAAATTTTTGTGTAGTTGTGTGTTAAGACTATTATGCTTTTTAGTTTTTATTTTATTATTTTTTTGATTTTTAAAAAATATATCTTTTTTATTTCAATAGCTTTTGGGGTACAAGTGGTTTTTGGTTATATGATAAATTGTATAGCAGTGAACTCTGAGCCTTTAGTACACTCATCATTGAATAGTACACTATACTTTTTAGAAGGGTATATACATATACATAGAAAAAAATTGTAGAAAATAACCACTAAGTAATTGATTCCTGGTGCATTACTTTTGCAAGAAACTCAAAATTTTGTATAATTTAGAAATAAACAGGAAATAAAACAGTCAACAAGAACCATTATGTAATAAAGTACTGCTATTCATCTTCTCACAATCGTGAAGATTGTGAGAATTGTGAGTAATATTTATTTCTTGTTTGTCTATATATTATAAAATTTTACACTTATACTTTTTGTAGTAAAGAAAAATGCCAAAAGAGTTTATACTCGTTTGTGAAGTACAGATGTTCCCCAATTTATGATGGGATTACATCTCAATAAACCCATCTTAAATTGAGAATATCTTAAGCTGAAAATGCATTTAATGCACCTAACCTACTGAATATCATAGCTTAGCCTACCCTTCCTTAAATATGCTTAAAACACTTACATTGCCCTACAGTTGGGTAAAACCATCTAACGTAAAGTCTATTTTATAATAAAGCCTATTTTGTAATAAATTAAATGTCACATGTATTAATAATTTATTGAATACTGTTCTGAAAGTGAAAAACAGAATGTTGTATGGAAGCTCTGTGTAGTTTCTACTGAATGCATATCACTTTCACACCATTATAGAGTTGAAAAATCGTTTAAGTCAAACCATTATAAATTGTGAACTATCTGTATTTTTTTAAAAATCCAATAATTTTGTAACTTTATATTTATGATTGATCATATGAACAAGTTATTTTCTCCTTTTTTAAAAATAATTTTATTTATGAAATACTAACATCACCCAAAATGAAAAATGTGCTCTAATCTCACCACTTTAAAAATAAAAATAGATAAGGAAGCCAGGTTCTCCATTTGTTCATCCAATCTCATCCCATCCCACAGTTTGACAATCTGGTACATATCTTCTTCAACTTTTCTCTATGGTTATATTGACTTATCTATCTAACCATCCATCCAAACACTTGCTTATATTCTCTCTCTCTCTCTCTCTCTCTACACACACACACACATACACACATACACACACACATATGTATACACACACACACACAATAGAATCAGCTTACAAATATTAACCTAAACCTTGCCTTTTTCTCAATTAAAACACACAGCTTATAGATTATTTTTAGTTTTTTACATTGCATAGAATTATACAAGTGACCATCCTTAGATAAATGGGGTAGATTCCAGAATGGCATTGCTAAGTCAAAGAATCACACAAATTTTAACACAAAATTACTTTCTAAAAGGAATATGCAGCCCTGTTAGATGAGCTGGTCTTATTGATTTCCTTATTTATATATGTATTTAATTATTAGTGAGTTTAAGCTTCTTTCAATAACTTTGTGCTTCTTTTTCTGGAAATTAACTCTTCATGTTTTCAGGCTATTTTTCTTTGGATTTGTTTGTCTTGATCATAATTATTTGCAGGAGCTCTTTGTATATTAGTGATGTTCACTTTTTGTGTGGTTATGTATACCACAAATATTTTCTCCCAGGTTGTAATTTCATTATGAACTTCTTTCTCTTCATGAACCTAAGAGATAAGATTTCATTTGAGTATTTTTATTCCAGCTTGGAAGCTGGAGATCTTTATTGACCTATAAACAGTACTACATTGAACTATCTTAGACTTGCAATAGAAAAAAAAAATAGTTTCAGTATTCAATCACTGAATTTAAAATGGAGATTTTTGAAGCCAGATCTCAGAATGTGTATATATATATATATGTATGTATTCTTTGTTGATTGCCAGTGTAAACCATGTGTGTGTGTGTGTCTGTATGTGTATACATAGATATATGCCATAACAATTATATCACCCCATTGTTTCCAAAGTCTTTGTATGGGTTTGTTATATCTCACTAACTGTTTTTTTTTTAATATATTTTTAAGCATATGGGATTTGAAATCAGACAGACTTTTGTTCAAGTTCCAACTCTGTCATTTATAAGCTGGTGACTTTGTACAAGTTACTTAACCTACCTCGTCTCTGTCTCCTTAACTATAGACTATAAATATAAGAGTTACTATATGGGGATAGAAATTATACAGTTCACATTGAGCACAGTGTCTGTCACATAATAAGCACTTAATACATGTTATTTTTGTCATCATCCTTGTCCTTATAAGTCCAACTGCTAGTCTTCATTTGTGGATAAGGATATTCTTTACTAAGTAGTGATGTTTTGAAACAGCCACAATAAATGACAACCTCCTAGCCCTAAGAAAAGCTTCCAAATTCCTCACCCAATCAGCATCCCTTTCAGGCCTTATCATTCCATTTGACATTGTAAAGCTGAAGCTAACCTGCCTCTCAAAGCTGTTACTGCTCTAGCATTCCTGCTCCAACGTTTGCTCTCATAACTTTTGTTTTCTACCATGGAGTTTGTCAGTGACAAATAACTCGAGTCAGCTTGCAGAACCATGCTAAATGAACAGGGCAGCAGTATAGTGCCTGAAAAGTTCTTATTATTTTGTTCTTTCTTCTTTTTAATCTAATTAATTAGAAAAGAGAGATTCAGAAAATGGTTCACACTGGCAATCAACAAAGAAATATAAAATTAAAGAGAAAAAGAATAGAGAAGGCCTGCTACTATGCTTCTCACTGAATCTCCATTGCTTTAATATTTACCTGAGTGTGTACATAATTTCAGAGTTCTCTCTTTCTTTTATTTCTTTTATTTATTTATTTTTTTTGAGACGGAGTCTTACTCTGCCTACCAATCTAGATTGCAGTGTCGCAATCTCGGCTCACTGCAACCTCCGCCTCCAATGTTCAAGTGATTCTCCTGCTTCAGCCTCCCAAGTAGCTGGGACTACAGGCATCTGCCACCACATCCATCTAATTTTTTGGCATTTTTAGTAGAGATGGGGCTTTACCATGTTGGCCAGACTGGTCTCGAATTCCTGACTTCAGGTGATCTGCCTGCAAATAAGCATTTTTTCAAGCCTCATATGACATAATACAAATACCTTATATTTCCTCCACCTTTTAATAAGTCAGGAATTCCTTGGGAACTAATCTCTGCAAATGGATAAACCAGTTCAGCTGAAATTGAAGCTGACCCAGATTCAAACTTTAACATAAAATTTCAAACTTGAAATGGAAGAAGAATTGAGATCATTTGTTATTATGTTGGTGATGGTGGTGTTATTTTACAGTCCATCATTTCTGCCAAAGATAAAGCCTTGTGATTACAAGAGAATTAGCTCAAAGCATTTTCTAGGCTGGCTGAAATTAGGGAATTGAGTTTATTTTGCAGAAAAGCAAGGATATGAGATGAAACCCAAAATAAAGTTTAAAGAAGTTTACAAGTCATTATTTTTAGGTTTCATTGGTACTTGGTTCTGTGATGAAGGTGACCTCATTCAACATTGGAGATTTGTATACAAATTAAATTTGAGAATTACTATTAGAGGAAAAGACAGAAGTTCAAGTTGATATAGAGTTGAGGCCACTTCTGTGCTGGGTGACCTTAGCCACCTGAATTAGTTTACAGAGTATAAAATGAGGATGATTTGTGCATAATGTAGGTTTGAAAGAATTCATATTGAAAGGCCTTTTTAATGAGCCCAAAGTTTTTGACTTATATCTGTTTAGGTATAATGCTCTGCTTAGATTCACAAGAAGGAGGAAGAAATTTCATTAGTAGGTTGATTAGACTCATTTAGAGTCCCAAAGTACCCTGAGGTTCTAAAATCCAATTTACTTCAGCCATTCCACAAACATTTGTTAAACCCCAATTGAGCCAATGTTAGAATTTAGCAGAACAGATTCCTTTGGTGCTAGCGGAGGATGGTGGTTTATGCCTGTAATCTCAACAATTTAGGAGGCTGAGATGGGAGTATTGCTTGAGGTCAGAAGCTTGAGACCAGCCTGATCATTGTAGTAAGACCTTTGTCTCTAATGAAAAAATAATAAATAAATAAATTAAAATTAAGTAAAATAAATTTCTTTAGTGCTTAATGTAAAGGAAAAAAATAGTTTGGTAGATCACCAAGTAAGAATAAGTAAGTCACTTGTTTATTCAAACAGTCAAAAGCTGTGTCCAACTCTACATTTGCCTTTCAGGTAAATATTCAAAACACAAACCCACTGTCTTGTTTTTGGAGTAGGAGAAGAAAATAATCTGAGAAAGCTCTGCTTGAAACTTTTTAATTAATAACAAATGTTAAACTCTATGAGATTTAAAAGAAAAAGACAATCTATGATTTTTCAGTTAAAGAATACATTTCTGAACAAATGGATTTGCCACAGGATTTCTTTTCAATGTACTGTGCTACATTCATGTAAACTTAATCACCCACTGAGGATAACCACGTTTCATAACGGGAGGCACAGACACATGCTGAATATAATTCCAATACAACCCAGCCTTTAAAAAAGAAGCAGATGTCTCAAATTATGACTGAGAGGTCTGCTGAAAAAAAAACTAGAAATTATATAAACAATCTATATTATTCAAGGCAACATTTTTTTGCAAGCTATATAGAAAAGTGAGTGCGTGGTAGGTGTAAAAGGTGACGACACACCATGCTTAAATAGAACCCTTGCAGAATCTTCAAACTACTGATTTCCTTGCTTCCACACAGTTAAACCTGCAACACTGAACACCCCATCCACCTCTAACTGTGCCAATCTGCTTACTGTCTGGAATAAACATATTTCTTTAGAAACCTGTGAAATACGCTTAAATTGAATTAAGTTTCACCTTCTAAGCAATATGGTTCTTATTAAACTTTGGAACCTAAAAGAAAAATGGACTTAGATTTTTTTTACTGTAGTCACTTGAAAACAATTTTCTTTAAGTAATTTATTTTCCTGTGGACTTTTGAGAAATTGCCAGTTTGCTTCTAATTATCTCCTCAAGGGCAGGGAGCATTTCTCCTGCTTCTCCTGTTTTCCTCTCCCACAGATGCTGGGTTAGTGCAGAGGGACAGGCTAAGGTCAAATTGCCTTCATCAAGTGCATTTACTGCACCGCAGCACTTACCTCCTTAGGTTACGAGTGGCTGCCCAGCTGCCCTTCTGGAGCCAAGGTTAATGCATTTATGCGTGTCTACTTAAACTTAAAACAATACCTGGCCTTAAGCCAGTGCTCAACAAACATTTACTAAATGGAGATAGAACATGATAACTTTTTTTTGAAACTAAATGTAAATGGCTCTTAAGGAGATACTCATGAAACATGTCTTGATGTTGCTTTATGTATTTCTACAAAATTAAAACATCCAGATAGGAAAAAGCAGAAATATCTGTTTTGGTTTGCAGTCACATGAAAGACCAAAGCAAGAAAATCACCTAGCACCATTTTGTCCTTGGACAGATGAGGAAACTGAGGCTCAGAGAGACTAAGGGACATCATAAGGTCATTTAGAACACCCCAAATCAGTAACCTGAATCCCAAACCCTGTGCCTTACCTCCTCTGAATGCCAGTCTGGTCCATCCAGATGCCAAGAGCTCCATGTAGTGACTGATGTGCTGCTCAGACTAAACTTGGCTCCCCCACCACCTCTGCTTGGCTTTCCCCCTGACTGCCCCATTTAGTAACAGTCACTTCACTTCTCAGTCCAAAAATCTAGGAGTCATTCTCATTTACTCTAACCTCCACACCCTGTATCCCGCACATCAGCAAGTCTGCATATTTCTACTTACATGACTTGTCTCAAATTTGAACACTTCTCACCAATTTTGTCTGAGCTGGATGGGAGGCAGTGGCTGTGCCTGCTTTCACTCTTGCCCCTTCAGGTCCCTCTCAGCAGGTGGAGCCATCAGTTCAAGTGGAAATCTGGTCATATTATTTCCCCTGCTTAATCTCCTCCTCACTCACCCCTTCCCCACCAATATCTTTAAATTTGACACAGAATACAAAGTTCATACTATGGATTACAAGACTTTACGTGATAGAGATTTTCAAAGCGAGTGGATAGTGACCTTTAGAGGGACAATTTCCTTTCACTCCACTTCAAAGTCAGAGGAGGGCTCACTGGCCTCAGATACTTGAATTTCTTCCCAAATATCCAGAAAGAAATATACTTGAATTTCTTTTCAAATATCCACTTGAATTTCTTGCCAAATATTTTTTAGAGAAAGAATTAAAGAGTTGGGAATAACCAAATGCCATGAGGCTGACCTTAGTATCAAGTCCATATCAATAGTTACAGGTAGGCATTAGGACCTTGAACAAGGAAGCTGTACCAGTAGATGCTCTCAATATGCACTGTTAGAACTCCTTGGGATGAAGACTGTGTCTGTGCATCTTTAAACCCCAAGAGCCTGGCATACTCTCAGGATGAAATTGGGACTTAATACATGCTCATGGAATGGAATAATAAATGTCAAAAGTCACACCTGTCTGTGACATGCCTGATCACACAGTGTTGTAACAGTGCCAAGTTATTTGTAGCCTCTTCTGCTAGCTACTCTCAGCCCATACTGAGCTGTTTAGAAGAGAATGGGGCGGGGTGTGGGGAGAGGGCCATTGTCAGAAAACACGATACTTCCTGTGCCAGGCATGAGCCAAAGCTGTCATTAAATGCCTGCCTCCAAAACAGGGGGTCTAGTGAAAATTTTGGGCATTTGGCCTTTTGCTGTCTTCCTCCTGAAACTTTCCAGATGTGAATACCATGGTATAATTTCACATTCTGTTTCTGTAGAAATTTTTTTCCAAAAAACTATAAGAGAAAGGGTTTCTTGACCCAGGAAGCAATGGCCATAATCTGCTCCCAGCCATAATCTTCCAGTTTATGTCCCTAATTCAGGGAGCTCTCCTTTCTGCTGCTGCCTCCTCCTCCTCCAGAGGTTGTATCCCAGAGCCTGCCAGAGGAGGCTTGTCTCTTGGGAGGAAGACAGCTCTTCACAGAAAGCAAAGAACCGAATGGTGGGCAGATCAGCTGCCTGGGCACCTGTGCTGTAGTTTATCTGATGATTCTGAGGCCAAGAGCTCCTGGATAGCTGTCATGAGGGACACAATCCAAGCTATGGAGAGGAGCACATCTGCTTTCAACCACTGTACTCAGAAAGCTCCTAGAACTCTGCCGACAGCCTCTCCTGGTGAGTCAGGACTCGGCTGAGGACACATCCCCACCCTGCCTCCCATCTGGCCCTTTGGACAACTGCCCCTTTGTGATAGGGCTCGCTCAAGTGTTAAGCAGGGTCTCAGGCCTTTGATTTTTCACCCCTGCTCCACAGGCCCTGACCTCACTTTTACCAAAGGTTCCCCCTTGGTGGGAGGGCATCTATGTTGGAGGTGACTTGTCTCGGTTCTTCCTTTTGGTTCTGGGAGGAACTGTCATTGGCATCTGCATTGTTAGCAGTCAGTACCACCCTGCCCCATAATGAGAGTCAAGACTCACTTTTTCCCAGACTCCCCCTTTTGAATCCCCAAGCCCCACTCCCTCTTGGGGTTGGGGACAACAGGTCATGTTGGAAGCCACCGAAGCAGATTCTTTATGCCCTTTCCTCTGTGGCTGGCAAGGCTCACCTGGCCTTGTCCACCCACATATGGAACCTCAGGAGAGGAGGGCTCCTCCTGAAGTCATGCACCTGGTAGCCCCGCTTTCTCACACGTGTGACCCTAGCAAGAGAGGTCATCCTGCCTTTGCTGAAGTTAGTAGTACTGTACCAAGGGTTCTGCCCCCATGTGAATTCCTGCCCCGGCACCTCTTCCCTGGGACTGAATCAGGCACTGCTGCAGAGCTCCAGGCTTCCCAGAGTCGGAGAGGCTGTGGGACCAAGGTCCATGTCGGCCCTTCCACTGGGTGCAGCAGGAGCTGGGACCTGAGAGCCAGGCGGGTGAGATGCTGCAGGCCTTCCACCTGAGTATTATTCACTCCTTTCCTCACCCCAAGTGCCCTGCTCTCCAGGTGCCTAGAGAGGACCAGGGGTTGTCTTGCACCAAGTATGCCTACCCCTGGCCAGCCTGAGGTCTCCTAGCCATAGAACTGACTCCTGGAAGCTGGGAGAGAAGGTGGTGACACCCATGGGTTCTCAAGTGTAAGGAAAAAAGACACCAGACCTTTGTTCCCTACTGGGGAAAAGCCCTTAGTCTTCTACAGGAGCAGCTTGCTCCCATATCCTTTTGGAACCCGGCAGAGCTGTATTCCTGACAGCCCTGACTGCCAGGTGGAGCAAAAGACATTGGTGGCGGTATGTAAAGCAAAAGGGGCAGGTGCACACACACCTCCACCTGACCTCTGTGCACATGGTTACCACCAACTGGCTGGTATTCCTCCTCTTCCCTGGCCCACTGATAATCCCTTCTCACAGAGGGTTATCATTATTTCCAAATATTGTTGGTCTGATGACTTCCTCTTCCCAGTGCAATTTTTCACTTCCCATTTCAACCTCTGGTTTCTGGGATGAGCCATACCCTGGAACTGGCCCACCTGATGTGCCTTCCGTGTAAGGGAGACCTTTGCAAATGGCATCCAAATGGGTGGCAGGTCACAGCTGCCATATTTATTTTGCATAAGATCTTAATTTGTATATTTTTGTGATTTATTTTGGCATTATGTGTTAGACTCTCAGAGAGTTTTGTTGTTATTACTCTTGTGTCTTTTGTCACAAAACTGATAACATTTACTAAACGATATATGGAATTTATTTTTGATTGGTAATAAAAAATGAAATATGTATTAAAAAAAAAAAAGAGCTGTTACATAGCTCTCCCAGGAGCAGCAAAATTCTGAAGGTGTCAGTATTGTTAGGCCCACCACAGACTAGAGAATTGAGTCTCAAAAAAAGGTCAAACAACCCAAGTGGGGTCCCAAGCATGCTAGGGTGCAGATTTCTAACCTTTCAAACCTTGTGATACCCTGTTATTTGTTCACTTAGTATTCTTGTCCCTTTCCGTATCTCCTCCCTGCATACAACTGTCCCCATAAGTGGCTCATATCCTGATACTTTTTCAGGTTAATTGAATTTCATAGTGTTTCTTGAGACAGCTGGTGATACCCAGTGCCTGAGCATCACAGAAGGTTTTTAAGAGCAGGTATTAGACCTCATAACATCTGTCTGCCCTAATCTCTTCATCAAAGCTTTTAACAAGCTACTATTACAGACAATTCTTTCTCAATGGATGGAAAATATTTCCAGAACAATATTCAAGCACTCCATTTTCCTGTCAGAATAGTAAGTGTGGCTGGCTGATAAACCAGTATGAAAAATCAAATTTAAATGAACCAAATTTAAATTTATAAGAGCCTCATTTAACATGCAATTAATTTTATGCCTATAATAAAGAGAGTAAAGCCTCTGGTCTCCCTGAGGAATTAAAGAGGCTGATAAGAAAATGCTGTGCCTCGTAGAAATGGGATAATATGGCTCTCAAACACTGTCATCCTTTTGGTTGCATAATATTATATACATACAATACATTCCATTTCAGGGAAGTATTAATTTTACTAAAATTAATTAATTTTTTTGAGTATTCATAGAAATGTGACAAATGGGTTAGGGATGAAACATAGGCTATTAGTTTCTGACTTCCTTTTTAAGTTCTTATTCGCTCCTTTATATTATATCTTAAGTCTTTATAGTTTTTAGTGTTTTTGTTTCTTCCCCCTCAACAGGAATAATAAAAATGGTGGAGATCAGCTATATTTTAGGTTCCTTAAACTTTGTTCCAATCAGAAAAATGTTGAGCAAAGGCTTCATCTGCTAACCCCTTTATATTACTACTAAAACCAACATTTACATTAAGAGGAGTTGGGGCAGTCACTTATTTCTGATTTAAACCATTTTAAGGAGTTTGATGTGTAATAAATATGTCTCTAGCTCACTATAAGCCTATTAAGTAATTCAAAATATAAACATTAATTTGCATTGTTCAAGAGGAAAAATACTGTTGAAAAGAAGCTGCTTTTTATTCTAAATTTTGCTTCTGGATATTGCCACATACAAGTCACTGTGAAGGTCGTTTCTAAGTATATATTTTCCTGTGAGAGTGATAATATTCTTGAAAAAGTTCTAAGACTTTTCTTTTTGGGGGAAGTCAGCCTTTGATATATTTTTAAAACGTTCTAGAGTCAATTAACAATCATTGTATTCAACGCAGTTTTGAAACTATTCCAATTCTATTTTTTTCAAGTAAATTATTGAAGGAAACCAAACTTCAACCCTTTGAACAGTGCTCATATTTGGATTTTGGGGATTTTTCCTGCTTCTGTTCCCAGGATTGAAGGGCTCCCTCCAGAGGCTGCAGCTCGAGTATGTAGATGTGGTCTTTGCAAATCGACCAGACAGCAATACTCCCATGGAAGGTAAGTTAAGAAATTTAGTAAAATACACTAGAACTCTTGATTCAGTTTGAGGACTTACTCTGCACACAGTAGGAAAAGAATTGTATTCAGATTGATCAGACTGAATATGAAAAATGAAAACATTTCTGACCAATGTCTTTTGGCCTCAGTGTTTACCCCCAAAACCAATGCTCTGCGTGCTGCATCTTCTTTCTTTTTTTAAGCAGTTGAAGGCATTGGGTTTGTGGCTTCTGCTGGTTACAGTACTCACCTTTTCCAGGATCATTTCACTTTCGTGATTTCATCAACTGAAACAATAAAGTTAATTGGAAGGGGGCTTTATAACTCAGCCATCGTCATTTCACAGTAAGTCCTTTGAGGGTCTTCCTATTTTATAATGCCTCTAAGTCTGAATAGCTTTCAGTCTGTGATAACAAGTGCTCAGTGGTGCAACCAGCAGGGATTCCACAGGAGCGACTGCTTCAAAATAAGATTTCATTGCAGTTTGATTGTTGATTCTCAAGGAGCTGCCACATTTTGTGCCCTTTCTGTTACACCTGTTTGAAGACCACAATTTAAGCTTCTCCCTGTGGAAGCTTTCAGAATGTTTCTGAAACCAGATTTTCCTCAATTTACATTTATTTACAAAACTTGCTAGGATGTTTGAGAAAGAAGATAGTTTGAAAGGATGAGGATGAATTTAAAAGAATGTTCCTGTTAACCGAAGTTTAAAATCATATTCATTATCACTTACCTGAGGTGACTGAAAATGAAGATATTTGAGGAAAAGAGCAAAAATGAATATTCTGGTTATTTGAGCAATATGATATAGAGTACCACTTTTAAAATAATTAGAATAGTTTGATTCATATGAGATTACACTGAAGGTAACTTTGTCCTTGATGATCCAAAAGGCAGGATCTTGTAATAAATCAGGTTCTGTGAAGACTGAATCTTGTTATAGGGTTATAGAAGGGTTATAGTAGTAATGGAAAAGTATACATGACTGACATAAATTTTTCTAGGCTGTATTTCTGACTATAAAAAAATGTTGTGGAAGTTATTTTCCTTGCCATTTATCTTGTTCTGAACTACAGAGAAAGAAACTACTATATCTAATTTTCTCCTACAGTTTTCTGCTTTCTTGAATCTGGGTAAATTAGGAGTTTGTTATAAAACAGTATCAGTGTTGGAACTTATCCATGGAAATGACATAAAATTGCATTTTTTTGTCAAAGCAAAGATTAGGTGTTTGATAAAGCAAATAAGCATTTTATTAGTATAAGAAGTATTCATTGTAACAATATGATGTCATACAACTCCTATTTATTTGTTTTCATTTTTTATTTTATTTTTCCGTAAGTTATTGGTGTACAGGTGGTAGCTGGTTACATGAGTAAGTTCTTTAGTGGTGATTTGTGTGATTTTGATGCACCTATTACCTGAGCAGAATACACTGCACCATATTTGTAGTCTTTTATCCCTCACCCATCTCCCACTCTTCTCCCCAAGTCTCCAAAGTTTATTGTATCATTCCTATGCCTTTGTGTCCTCATAGCTTAGCTCCCACATATCAGTGAGAACATATGATGTTTGGTTTTGCATTACTGGGTTACCTCACTCAGAATAATAGTCTCCAGTCTCATCCAGGTCACTGCAAATGCTATTAATTCTTTCCTTTTTATGGCTGACTAGTAGTCCATTATATATATCCACCACGGTTTTTTATCCACTCATTGATTAATGGGCATTTGGGTTGGTTCCCTGATTTTGCGGTTGTGAATTGTGCTGCTATAAACATGCATGGGCAAGTATCTTTTTCGAATAATTACTTTTTTTCTTCTGGGTAGATAACCAGTAGTGGGATTGTGGGATCACATGGTAGTTCTACTTTTAGCTCTTTAAGGAATCTCCACACTGTTTTCCATAGTGGCTGTACTAGTTTACATTCCCACCAGCAGTGTAGAAGTGTTCCAGTCATACAATTCTTAATGACACATTAAAACAGAGCACTAAAGTCCTTTAGTCTGCAAAAGTGTCAAGTAAAATGCCATTTAGTGGGGTCTACGAAAGAATGAAATTGCTTCACATTTTAAGTGCCTAGTGACTATTTTCCTCTTTGAGACAGTGTTCTCTGCAATTATACCATGTACACGATAGCGGATATCTGAGATTTTTAAGGACGTTTTTCCCATCTTACCCTACCTTTAATTTTAGGAATATATTATAGGAGTCTCTCAAACAGAAAACATAATTAGCATTATATTTATAGAAGAGGGAGGAAATCCTCAATTAGGAGCCAAACTATGTGATACTAACAAGATAATGATGTCTTTTATTATATGTTGAAATTTATTAAAATAAATCTTTAAAGTGTTTGAAAAAATAATTACTGCTGCCCAGTGGAGTTCATAACTGCAGCATTGTTTAGCTTTTGTGGAAATCAGAGAAAATTTACATTTTTCCCGAGTAGTTTCTTATAATACAATTCCACATAGCGAAATGGGAAGCTATTTTATCATGAGTAATTTTCCAAGTTCAGAAGCATAATGAAGGGTGTCAAACAATGGTGATTCGCCACTTGTTGATAAGGTCATGGCACATGGCATTGAGTAGCACAGCAGCAATCCACCACCTCATCCTGGAATGTAGCCCGCTCCCCCGCACCAGCAAGGGGAGACTCACCCCAGCGGCCCATCAAGCTCTGAGACTTATTCTTTTGGGAGGACTTAACAGGGACATTCCACAGGCAGCTCCTCATGCAGGACTTGTTCCAGATTGAAATAGCTTCTATGTGAGTTTTTTCTGGCTTTCAGAAAATGTTTACCCTCAAACTTAGTACATTTATTTGTTCCAAGGTGGGCCAATTGGAAAGCCAGAGTTTGATATGTCTCTGAAATACATCTATTCATACAGTCTTTTCTACTTTACTGTACTGGGGGAAAGTACTGATCTGGGAAATAGAGAAGAAATAGGAAATAAACAGACAGGACTGTCAGGTGGACTTGGGTACATTTGGTACCCTAAAAATGGGAAAAAGCTACCTGTGTTAGTTCTGGATTCCATGTTGTTTTGTAAATCCTGCTGTGTGTGTATGGGAATAAAGTAGTACATGTACAATGGGGTATACCTTAGGAAGGCTATTAGTGTTTCTGAAAACATTACAAAAGGCAAATGTTATGTATAATCAAATTACCCTGGAAAACACTGCAGTAACCCTGTTAGTCAATGATAATCTATAGGCTTTAATTCTTCAATTTATTTTTCAAATGTGGTGAAAAAATCATCACCAGATAGTTGTCCAACCTCACGCCCCTTTTTTTGGTCGTGGCAGAAAAATCCTTAATATCAAATGATACTACATTCTTTTCTTGTTTCAGCAACTCACATTGGCTATTTTAGGCTCGCTTGCCTCCTGTTTAAGTGACACAACAGTGGTTGCCAAGTATATATTGTTGAATATTTATATATTAAACCTACATTTATTAATACTATAGACCCTTAGTATTTGTAAGTAATTTTTATTGATTTCAACTATCCCTTGTTGAAATCAATAAAATTATGTCAACTCCATGTAGTCACAACACACGCTGACATAATTTTGCTGAGGCACCTCTTTTAAATACAGGAGACATGGCACTTTCCAAATGAGTTCAGCCCAACTCAGTACTAGCTCTTATTTATCACTGATTATGAGGTAGAGTGGACTTCAAGAACTTGGGGACCCCGTCATAAACTATGCAAATGTCAAGGGTCATGTGTGTGCCCACAATGAGCATCTCTAAGATACATTTAAACAAATTCCATTTAAATATTATTAAATTGCCAACTGCATACGTGTTATTTCTACCAGGAAATGATGTTAATTGGGAACATTTTAAAAATAAACCAAGATGAGTTTCATCCAGTTTCTACATATCGTATAGCAACCATTTGAGCCAGAAAAAGATTAAATGCAGCATCTTTATAATATACTGGCATCATATATCCAATTAGATGTTTCCTTCCCTTATTTCTTAGAAAATTAATAGATAAAAAGTGAGTCCTCTCAAAAGAATGGCTGTAAATTCCAAAGGTACAATCAGTGGAGAAAGGGGTAAGACACTTCATTCGCAATCTGCAACTCCGTGGAATACAGTTAGACATTTTCTGGCTATGGGAAGATGTTCCTGACAACAGAGGGGAGCTTGTGTACTTTTCCCTCTGTCCCTCTTATTTATTTTTTTCTGGTTCACCTAGTAGTAAGTCATTTTTCTTTCACAGCATCTGCCATGCCATCTGTCTCTGCTACAATATCTGGCAACAATGTTTTCCAGTCCTAGAAAAAAAATCAGCCCCACATCCCATTTCTTCCTTCTTATGGGTCTGTGTTCCTCCCAGTAGAATCACTGACAGTTCTTCATGCTCTATGAAGCTCATATCCTTAATTCTCTTACTTCCACAAATCCCTAAGGTATATTCATTAGTCAAGAAAAAATACAGGCAATAGAGTCAGTCTGGACATGGATAGACAACAGAGCATTTGTGTGTTCAAGGACCTGTATGAGGAGTTTTTTTCATTTGATTTTCTGTCATTCCCCAATACCAGGCTAATATCTCTACCTATACTCTTCTCACTGCTCTGGGAAGCAGAGATTGAGCCTAATTTTGGTCAAGAAAGGAGGGCTGTAAGCCTGTGCCACTTGTGGACAACAGCAAAAAGAGGGGGCACACTAACTTGTCAATCTGACAATATGATTTTTAAATTAAATTTTAATTAATGTTTAATTTAAAAAACACTTGAAATTGAGTCCTTACTTTGCATATAGAGCTTGTTGCTGAAACTGATATTCTTACAGAATTCCTGAGACATTAAATATTATTTCCATACTGATTACATTTCCAGTTATTTTTTCCTACTAGCAGATCAGTGCAGACAAAAAGCAGCCCAGATGTCTTCATTTCAAATAAGAGAAGCAAGACCAAAGTTAGCTTCACTTATTCCCATAATATCATCTTGTCAAATAATCCATACCATAAGTATTTACTTCTTTCTAAGCCATCTTTTTTAGCATTGTCATGTGAAAGCAGGCATCTATGGCTATTTGGGGATTCAAGATAACCAATGAAAACTCAGAAAATGGCAGAAAGTAGAAAACATAGCAGTATCCCAAGTTTTCTACATTTTGACAGTTTCATAATACTGGACCTAGATATTTAACTTCCAAAGTAAAAAGCTTTCAGAACAAAAATTAACCACCTAAAACCTGGAAACATCATTTAACCACAGTAGATCAGCCCTTCCACCTCTATCTTTTATTATCTTCCCTGAAAGTTACCATCAACCTATCTGAAAAAACGTGATATAGAAGGAAGAAATATTCTGCAAGTATTATAACAGAGCTTTCCAATAGAAATATAATGCAAGCCATGTATGTGTAATTTAAATTTTCTATTAGCTACATTAAAAAAGTAAAAAGGGAAGGGAACAACACACACAGGGCCTGTCGAGGGGTGGGGGACAAGGGGAGAGAGAGCATTAGGATAACTATCTCATGCATGTGGGGCATAAAACCTAGATGAGGATGACAAGTGCAGCAAACCACCATGGCACATGTATACCTATTAACAAACCTGTATGTCCTGCACATGTATCTCAGAACTTAAAACAAACAAACAAAAAAAAAATACAGTAAAAAGAAACAGGTGAGGTTATTTATTATATTTTATTTAATGTGATATATCAAAAAATTGTCACTTCAACGCAATCCATTAGTATCCAAAAGTTACGAATGGTATATATTACATTATTTTTTTCCCTACTAACTCTTTGAAATCAGTTGTGTGTACCCTAATTCGGAGCAACACATTTCAACTGCTCAATAGACAGTTTTAATTAGGATCAGCCACATTTCAAGTCCTCAATAGCCACATGTGGCTAGTAGCTACTGTACTTGATCACACAGGCTTTAAACTATATTCCCAGTCTAACAGAGCTGCAGGCACACAGTAGATGCTCAGTAATATTTCAAACGTAAGCCCCATTTTTAGAATGTCCTAGATAAGGTATGTACATATAAAACTCCCCTTTTTCTGGATCTCTTCTCAGAGATAACTATGAGAAGAGATCATATGGTATTATAATATTAGATGGATGGATGGATGGGTGACTGAACAAGTATTTGAGTGATTGAATGAATAAAGCTCTAAAGTTAAATAGCTCCAACTTCATTTTCTTCTACTTGAAAATCTATCTTGGTTTTCTAATATGTATAAACATTCTGGTACCTGGTTCAACATATTTCAAGGTGATGTTGACAGGTTGTTGCCAAACAGCCCCAGGACACTTACATGCTGTTTCTCATCTGCAATCGCAGTAGCATCCAGATGCTGCATCTCTTTTTAGAAATCTGATTTATATCTAAATGAGCAGAAATGAATGAAGGGACAATTCTTTGCCCCTGAGTATTACTATATCAATTAAGATTATTTAATGCATTTCACTGATTACCCTAGCCAGGACGTTCCCACGGACCTCTGGTGTACATCAGATCAATTTAACCTCCTGGCTTGAAAGGCTGGGACAGCTGAGTTTTCAAGAAATTAATTTGGAAAAAATTATTTTAATATAAAAGAAGAGGACCAAGCCCCGGCCAAGCTCGTGCCAAAAAAAAAAAAAAAAAAAGAGTTTCAATTTTAAAAAGTAGTTTTGTTTCCATTTTAACTGTAAATTCACCAAAAATTTTCCTGATACTTTAGGCCTATTTAGCTGATGTTTTATCCTTTACACACCAATAAAAACTGTGTTATAAAAAGACAAATTTATTTCATCCATCCTAAAAAATAACAATAGGGGACAGTTGGGTTCACTTCAGTTCTTTCCATCTCCAGTTCATCTGTTTAGAAATAATCTCATGTTTCTGTTCATGGTGGGCTTCCTCATGGGAACAATATTTCTGTGGAGTGGACTGGGGATTAGACAGACACAATTTCAAATTCTGGCTTTGCTACCTGTCAGACTGTACACTTGGGGCAAGCTACTATCCTTACAGAGGCTCACTGTCCTTATCTGAAAACAGAGAAAACACATAAAGAAGCATTTGAATGAGTTAACAGTGTGGTTACAGCACCTCACTTACAGCTGGGGCAAACGTAAGCCCCATTTCTGGAATGCCGTAGATAAGGCATGTACATATAAAACTCCCCTTTCTCTGGATCTCTTCTGAGGTAACCGTGGGAGAAGTCCAAGGCCCTGAAATTATAATATGATGAAAATTAACGGAGGTAGCCAAACTGCAGGGCTGAACAGGTTCTGTGGTGAAGTCATGTAAGATTCAAGCCATGGAGCTGGCAGTGTAATTTTCTTATAGCCCATTTTTTTCCCTAAAATTTTGCTCTGAAACTCTTTATTTTCCTTAAGCTGATTTAATAATAAAATTTCCAGGGTGAATCTATTCATCCTGAAAGGTAATCTTGTGCCTATGACTTTATTTTCAAAGATGGCTCTAGAAAAAAAAACTCAACAATAGGATTAACTCATTCACTCAGTTGATATTCACTTAATACTTACCATTCAAGCACTGTTCTGGGTACTTGGAGAAGCAGAAGTTAATAATTAAACAAAAATCCTACCCTTATAAAAAATCACATTCTTATTGGGAAGACAGACAATAAGTTAGTAAGAAAGTTACATTAGATGGTGATAATAGAATGGAAAAACAAATTAATCCTGGGAGGGGGCTAGGAAGTTATGGAGGGTAGATTTTAGATAGGATGACCAAAGAAGGTCTAACAGGAGGAAATGGTGGGCAGTAGGGAGGGGGCTTGGAAGTAGTTTGGCCGCCTCCAAAATAGAAATGGTATGGCTTTAAGAGTCAGACCTTAATTGAAATCCTCTTTCTGTTACTAGCTAATTGATCTTAGGCAAGTTAATGAACTTCTCTTGTCCTTGGTTTTCTTATCTGTAGAATGCAGATAATAATATCTGCTCTATAGGGTTATTGCAAGGATTATTTGAGATAATATATACAAAATGCTTAAGATGTTGCCTAGTAACTACTTGAAATTTAGAGCTACCATTTTTGTTATTGTTACTGGTTTGCATAGTACTACTGTAAATTTTTTATGCAGGAAATTACCTTGATGCAACTGCAGTCTCCAAGTCTACTACCAGGTTATCCTAGAGGTCTCAAAGAAGAAAGACTAACACAACAAATTAAGATGCATGAGTCATGTGGTTTATCAAATCAATTAAAACACATTATGAGAAGAAAGAGGGAAAGAGATAGGAACAGTTAAAACAATTACAATAGAATTCAAGCAGGAGAAAGAACCCAGCTACTCAAATCCTGAGACACACAGTGCTCATGTGACCTGTTCTCTCTGTCTACCACACTGACCTTCCCTATGGTGTGATTACGTAAGTCAGATCTGAGGTTTCAGCAAGGGACTCAGCAGGGAAAAGATGCCAAGGTCAGTAGTACACTTGGAAAGACCCAGGGACAAGCCCACCTGGCCATGACGTATAGCTCATCATTTGGCCTGATGCACAGCTAAGGACTATTTGCATTCCTTGTACAGAGGATTTCTGTGGCTAGAATGGGGGTCACCAGTGGGTAGATGATTGAAGACTTCATTCAAGTTCTTATATTTTATGTATTCATATTTAGTATATTTCAAATGTTTGGTGTCATATGCATATGGATGTGTTGTGAATATCACCTCTTTCCATTCCTCCCTACTATCTGTGTTCAGCATGCACATTCTCTACTTTGTCGATGGCTACTATGACTCAGGGGTTACTAATCCACTTAGTTTTACCATGCTCATGTAAATTCTGCCTATGTCTCACAAGCTACTTGTATCTCCACCCAGTGTCCTTTATCCTCTTTTTTGTTTCACTTACTTTTTGAGCAGAACTGGATGATCTTAAGTAATACAGCAAAGGCACATTACAGAGTTCACCACTCTCAGTCGTCCACGTGTTGCCTCAGGTTCAGCGAGTCCTCCAGGCCTGTTGAAAAATTTTCAGCATTAACAGAGGCCCACAAAGTTCCAACTGTGGATCATTCTGATATGCATCTATCAGGAACAGAGCCGTGGTTAACAAATTCTTTTCCAACTGGGTTTCATAGAAAGAACAAGAGCTTCAGAAAAAATTACCTTTACTAGAACATACTGAGACGTTACAATTGCCAAGGCTGCAGAAAATAGGTGAAGAGCTGGCTTTAAAGAAAACTATACTCCAGAAAAAAAGTTGTTGAAAACAGCTGTTTTTTTTTTTTTTTTTTCTGCTTTCTTTGGAAATCAACAATTCCCAACCTTATTTCATAAAGTCCTGGTTTGAAGGGAGGATTCTGAAGAAGGATATGCCTATATGCTATGCAATTTAACTACTTCCTCTATTTTCTTCTCCTCTTTTTTTTTTTTTTCTTTCATGACACCTTTACTCAACAGTGAAGGCAGAAGAGATTCAATCTGTATCATTAGTAAGATAAAGAGGACAAACGAGGTGGGCCAGATGTTTGGGGGCCTATTGTACCATCTCACAACAAATCTGTGAACTTCACCAAGTTCCAAAAGGGTGCTTTTTTCTCCTTCTTCTTTTTTCCTTAAGTCATTTTTAGTTAAGAAAAAAGAGAGAGAGAGCACGAACAGAGACCGCTTCTGCTCACCCCAGCTGTCAGGTGAAAAACAGAGCTGCTTAGTATTCTGGGGCTGTGGGTTTGTGACTCATGTGCACTTCCTTCTGCGAGTTGTCATTTCTCTGAAAGATATTTGGAGTTGTGACAAAATTTAACTCCACATTCTGAGGGGATGTTGACTGGTTCTCAAGGGAATTCATTTCTATAAGTTCCTTGATCTGCTGCAGCAGATCTGCAGTGACATGCAGAGAGGATGTGGAGACTGACATTACTTAGCAGCAACACCCTCTGAGGGTTGACTGGCATGCTGATTGAATGCAGTGAGCAGAGCCACCTGTGTCAGGCTAATCTAAAATTCTCAAACAGCTGGGGATAAACAAATACCCTCAAGTCTCTTACTTTCTGCAAAAAAGGAAGTATTAATAATGAGAGTAAGTGGTTTTGTTAACCCCACTCCTGAATATTTAATGTGTCCTGAAAAAATATAAGGTCTGCAATCAGAAGACAAGGATCCTAGTATTAGGTATATAAACTTGGCTGACTTGCTCAGACCTTCTACTTCTGTTTTTCATTTATAAAATGGGAAGAATAAAACTACTGTAGGTATTTCCAAGATTGTTGTGAAGAACACAAGTCTCCAGATTGAAAGTGCCCACTCAGTACCCAATAAAATGAACAGAGACTGATGCAAAGAAACGTTATCATGAAATTTCACAACTGAAAAGAGAAAGAAAAGCATCTTAATACATTTCAGAGATTTAACTGAATACACACATGAAGGATCAAGAAAAAAGATTGCCTAGGGATTCTCAACAGCAACATGGGGAACAAAAACACCATGAAACATGCCTTCAAAATTCTAGGCAAAAAGATGATGGGCAAACTACCAACCAAGAGTGAGGAGGTAATGCCATTTTGACTTTGCTGTCTCTCAAACACAGTTTCTCACAAGCTGCTGGAAAATGTGTTCCACCAAAATGAGAGAATAAAGCCACAAAGTGGAAGCCATGGGATCTGCTTTATTAAAGGGAGGAGGAGAATTTTCCAAATGATGGGAAGGGAAATGCCAGGAGGACAGCTATGCAGTAGGCACAGAAAGTGACCAGCAGAGGCTGCTGCAGGGCGATGAAGGGCTCCAGAAGGCATGTTGCCAAGAAAACAAAAAGGAACTGAGTTTCTTATCAGCTTGACCATCTGGAAAACTGTATTGAGAAATATTTTGCACAAAGTATGGAAGAGTCGGCTGTAGCTCCAAATCAAACCAAATTAATAAAGCAATTGTTAATGAAAGGTAACATGAAAATTTATGGGAGAAAGGAAATACAAGCATTATAGACTAGTTTACTCAGCCATGGATATTAATACTTAGTCATAAAAATGAAAACACAATGAATCTACACTTGTATTTGTGAGATAAACTTAACTTTCTCATGATGTATTATTTTATTTTAAATATCATATCCTATCTGGTAAGTTAATATTTAATTAGGACTTTTATGCCTAAATTCATAAACAAAATAAGCCTGTAATTTCTTTTCTGATGCTGCCTTTATTTGGCTTTGGAGGTCTTCTTACTTCTCTGTTAGGACCACAGTACTCTATAAATAATGAATATTTAATACACGCTAGCTATCTAATATTATTCCTTGATGAAAAATAGGAGGTGATAAAATTAGGAACTAATAAAAAGAATAGAACCAGATAGAGAACTCTAAGTTCCTGATTAGCACTGCATAATATCTGAGAAATTATTCGATTCTGGAATGTAATTTGGCTAAATTTAATTACACCATCCTCTTTTAAAACATCAAGACACAGATAAGAATGTAAGTCATTTGTTTCAGATCTCATAGCTAATTACTGGAGGAACTAGAGCTAGAATCCAATTCTCCAGAATTTTGACTCCTAGCCCTAGTGCTCATACAAAAACGTATGTTAATAGATACTAACTATATCACCTCTAATTTCGTTGGTGATAGGTACATTCCATTTCAAAAAATAAAAGTAAATTGTTTCTTTCTCACCTACAATAAACACAGGACGATGTTAAGTGCCATAAAGAATAAAAAAGAAGATAAAGGACCTGCAGGGTTAGTTACTTCTTTTAATTGCTCATTCTGAAATACAGGCCCCTCCCCCTGAATCTGGACATGCTCTGTGACAGCTTTAACCAAAATATAACGAGTGACGTTACATTAGTTTGGGGGCCCAGGCCTAAGAAGCTGGCAGTTTCCATCCACTCTTTTTTAGCACTAACTCTCCAAGCCCTCATCTGTGTATTCAGTTAAATCTCTGAAATGTATTAAGATGCTTTTCTTTCTCTTTTCAGTTGTGGAATTTCATGATAATGTTTCTTTGCATCAGTCTCTATTCATTGTATTGGGTACTGAGTGGGCACTTTCAATCTGGAGACTTGTGTTCTTCAGATCTGGAAATTTTCTTGTATCATTTTGCTATTACTCCTCCTCCTCCATTTTATCTGTTCTCTCTCTAGACATCCTTCAGTTGGAAAGATATTGGACTCCTGGACAGAACCTAATTTTCTTATCTTTTCTCTCTTATTGTCCACTCCTTTTTCTCTTTTACTTTTTGGAATATTTTCTCAACTTTAATGTCCAGCATTCTTGTTGACTTTAAAAAAATTAGCCATTATATTTTAAATCTCTAACATCTTTTTCTAGTTCTATGTTGTTCTTGCTCTCTTCCATCTTGTTTCTGTTCTATTGATGTAATACCTTCTTTTATATCACCAAGTATATTATAGTTTCTTTGAACTTTTCTGTATCTCTCTGTATTACTGTTTTCTGTTTTCTATTTATTTGAGATTCTTTTCCTCAGTTGTTCCAGCCATCCCAGCCCAAGCACCAGATAGGTCAGTGAAGAAATTCAGATGCTCCTCCCTCAGCTTCTGCATGACTACAATTGTAGGAGTCACAAGCAACACCCAGCTGAGTGCAACAACCCCAAAACTGTGGGAAATAAAATGTTTAAGCCACTACAAAAATGAAAACACAAAATATGAACTCAACCCAAAGCTGAGATACAAATATATTAGTAAGATAGTGAGTGTTAAATGGTATATAAGAGAAAGCTAACACCTTCACCTCCAGGAGAGGCCAAGAGAGCAATACATAAATATTATTGAGAATTACAGAGTTTATTACCAGAGTGCACAGCTACATATGTTGGCAGTAGTTCCTTCTGCAGTGCATGGAAAGAGTTCAAGGGACTGCTGCTTTTTGTTACAAGCCTTTGAGCGTTGATTTAAACATTATGCATATATTACATTGACAAAGCTAAAGATTAAAACAATAACCACACAAATGGGATAAAAATACCAGTGGTTTTGAGTGGTCAGTAATAAGTATGATTGTGGCTGTCAAAGTCTAGACACAGTCCTTGGGGTTTAGAAACACACAACCAATGCTAGTTTTTCTAGCCCAGACTCCATGATCAGAGGCCAACCCATCTCTCACCATATCCCTCCAGAAATATGCCCACACCAGAGCCCCACCCATCTCTTCCTAAACAAGCTGTAGGGAGCCTGACTTCTTCCTCAGTGTCTGCCAAAGTGGGCTGTGCCAGATAATCCATTGCAGGATATGAAGAAAGTATTACCAATTCTATTTTACATCATCCTTTTTCTTTTTTTAAAAAAATGAATCCTTCATTGGAATTATATGATATTTTTCAGAGTTCTATTTATTGTATATATTTTTGTCTATTTTTAAACTTTCCGCTGGTATAATTTCAGACATAAAAAGTAAGGAAAATAGCATAAAAAATTCTATATGCCCCTCACCCAGATTTCCCCAAATGTGAACACCTTCTGTAACCATTTAGAATTATCAAAACCTGGAGATTAACATTAACACAATAATATTATATGATCTGAGTCTTATTCATGTTTCTCCAGCTGTCCCACTAATATCCTTTTCTGACCAAGATCACACGTTGCAGCTACTCATCACATGTCTTTAGTCTCCTGTAAGCTGGATCAGCTCGTCAGACTTTGTCTTTATAACTTTGAGACTATTGACTAGTTACCTCGTAGAATGTCCTTCAACTGGAATTTTTTGGGCATTTTCTAGTGATTTTTTCTCTAATGGAGAAAATAAGGGAAAACAACAAACATTGTATGGGGAATGGGAAAGAGCCTCAGCAACAAGGAAAGCCCCAAAGAAATTAAGGGCCCCAGATACAACCAATGTGTGGAACAATGAAATAGGTACAAGGAAAATAAGATGGGGCATCCCAGGGAAGACCCATGGAGACAGGACAGCGTCTTCTGTAATGGCCCTTGCAGTGACAGCTGCCCAGCCACTACTGGGCCAGCCTCACTTTAACATATAGAGTGATAGATGCTTTATTTTAAAATATTAACTTTAATACTTAAAATATTAAGCTCCTCCTTACTGGGTAATTCACTGTTGAAAAACCAAGAAAAGCAGTCTATTCTAAAATATCAAGTTTTAAACTTGCCTTTTGGTTAGTTACCAGATTCTGACAAATGTAAATAAGTGCTGCAGAGCCAAAATGCATTTAAGGCTGCCAGTGAGCTGCATGAGCTAAGTGGAGGTTTTAATATCATTAAGAAAGCATCTCCTTCTAGACATGTGCCATGGCACAACCAGGAAAGCAGGCCAGCTCTACACTATTAAAGGAGCAATGAAGACTGCTTCCTGTTATAGCATGAAACTGGATTTACCAGTAGAAAATCTCATTAGGGTAATTTTTCTTTTACTCTTAACAATCCTCTGCCAAGGTTCTTGCCTTATTCTTTCATCTACAAGACAGAATTATTTTTAAAATAGTTAAAAGCCTGTCCCAAGAAGCTGATACACAGACAGTTGTATACATTAAAATCTCCAGACAGGATAATAGAATAAGAAGCTATGTGTCAAGATTCCACATCTGTCTGTCTGACCAATAAGGATGACATTTACACAATTTAAAAGATCAGAAGTTTAAGACTTGAGTCAGATATCTGCAATGAAATGACAGATGCTTTCAAGTATAAAAATAACTGTTCCACTAATGAATATAGAAATACTAGATGCTGTGTAGAACTGGTGGAGTTTGGTTAAATTTACTTTTTAGCAACTCAATGAACATTTGAAAACTATTCTTAGTGAGTACTTTGCCTAGTACATCAATTCTGATAGGCCCAAAGGCTTGTTTCTTCAATTGATATAGATACAAAAGTTCTTCAAAAAGTTTATGGAAAAATGTATATTATGAAAAAAGTGTGCATGGACTGCATATTTATTTTATACCAAAATAAACTCATACTAACTTGGTATAACATGTCTAAACAAGATCTAGTTTGAGGCACTAAGAAGGATAAGATGTCAGTTTGAAAAGAGCCCCTGTCAAAGCAACATGAATTCTGCTAAAATTGAAGCAAGCCAAACATCAGATTTATAGTAAAGCTTTGGGTGAAAGAATAGTGAAATCATTGATGCTTTATGAAAAGTTTATGGGGACAATGCCCCCAAAGAAACCAGCAGTTTACAAATGGATAACTCATTTTAAGAAGGAACAAGACAATGTTGAAGATGAAGCCCATGGCAGCAAACCATCCACATTGATTTGCAAGACAAAAATTCATCTTGCTTATGCCCTGATATGGTTTAGCTGTGTCACCACCCAAATCTCATCTTGAACTGTAACTCCCACAATTCCCACATGTTGTGGGAGGAACCCGGTGGGAGGTGATTGAATATAGGGCAGGTTTTTCCTGTGCTGTTCTCATGATAGTGAATGAGTCTCATGAGATCTGATGGTTTAAAATACTGGAGTTTCCCTGAACAAGCTCTCTTTTCTTTGCCTGCTGCCATCCAAGTAAGACGTGACTTGCTCTTCTTGGCTCACTGCAACCTCTCTTTGCCAAGTTCAAGTGATTCTTGTGCCTTAGCCTCCCGAGGAGATGGGATTACAGGCATGTGGCAGCATGCCCTACTAATTTTTGTATTTTTAGTTTGTATGGGGTTTCACCGTGTTGTCCAGGCTAGTCTTGAACTCCTAACCTCAGGTGATCCACCCACCTCAGCCTCCCAAAGTGCAGGGATTGCAGGTGTGAGCCACTGCACTGAGCCTGACTTAGTACCTTAAAGATGCTGTATTAGTCCATTTTCATGTTGCTGATAAAGACATATCTGAGACTGGGAAGAAAAAGAGGTTTAATTGGACTTACAGTTCCACGTTGCTGAGGAGGTCTCAGAATCATGACAGGAGGTGGAAGGCAATTCTTACATGGTGACAGCAAGAGAAAATGAGGAAGAAGCAAAAGCAGAAACCCCTGATAAACCTATCAGATCTCATGAGACTTATTAACTATCATGAAAATAGTAGGGGAAAGACCAGCCCCCATGATTCAGTTACCTCTTCCTGGGTCCCTACCACACAACATGTGGGGATTCTGGGAAATACAATTCACGTTGAGATTTGGGTGGGACACTGCCAACCCATATCAGATGCCAATTCTGCTAAATGTGCCCTATTCCAACTAAAATCCTTCCAAGTTTTTAAGATAATTTGATAAGCTAATTATAAAATGTATAAAAAGGGTAAAGGGCCAAGAAGAGCCAAATGACTCTTGAAAATGGGTAAAGTGGAAGGGAAGGACATCCCCTATCAAGGCACCAGCACTAATTATGAAACTTCAATAATTAAGAAAGGTACTGGCTATGGGAGAAATTGATGTAATATAATATTAATCCCTATAATAGAGACTCCAGAAACAGACACTAGCATTTATAAAACATTGACATATGACAAAGCAGTCTAGAAAATCAGTGGGAAAACAAGGAACTACTCAATAAATGGACATGATAAAAGTGGCATTCTATTTTCTATAATGTGAAAAAAAAAATGAAACCAGATCCCTACCCTTACACCACACACACATACACATACACATACACATACACACACACACACACACACACACACACACACACACTCAAGATGAATCAGAAACTTAAGTGAAAAGAGCAAAACTTTACAAATTTTTGAAGTACAAAGAATTCTTTTTCAAATTTTAACATTTTCATTTGTGTCAGGGAAATATCCCACATCAGAATAAGGCCCATGTTCAAACTATAAAAGTTCCTTTTTTATAGACTGACTTCAGTAACATTGCCAAAAGAACCCCCTGGATGGTTAGAGGACCAGTGTCCTACAACCTAGTAATGATAAAACTTATAGCTTTTCAAATGAAGATATAAGTCAGGTATCTTGGAAAGTTGCACAATCCTATAATTTTGGTTCACTTAGGTTTGTTTGTTTAAATTTGTTCACTGCCTTGCTCAAGATAAAATTTAAAGTAATGGGTTTACTTCCATTTTGAGTGTTTTTAAATTTATTCAAATTCATTGCACTATTAACAAATCCTATAGAATTTAACATATGCAATAATAGCATTGCACTCTATCCTCACTGTGGATGCCACATCACTTTTATCAGGATAGAATAATCTCTTGAATTACTACCATTTAGCATTAATCAAACACAACAAACTGATTACTTGGAATCACCAGGCTTTCGTAGGAAATGGTGGGGCCATATTTAGATTATGTTGAAAGAAAGGTACAATTTTGTGAACCATATTCTACATAATTATTTCTTGTAGCATGTCAGCAGGCAGTGGTAAGTCAAGGTGAGAAGCTGGAAAAACTGGAGGTGGTGATAAAAGAATTACAGAGAAATAATGAGGATAGAGTAGAAAGCTCTGTCATTGCTTTGAGCAAGTCACTTTGCCATTTTAATATAAATGTAAGATGAACAACTGCTGTCTTGCTAGGATTAAAAAGTACATGTCTGCTGGAGCAATAAATAATATTAAAAGGATACAGCATCACATAGCCTACCCTCTGTAGGGAGAGTTGAACAAGGGGTGAGTAGAGTTCCCAGGACAGCTTGTGGCTGTTAGGGAGAAGTCACAAGGTCAGGCTCTTAATCCAGGGAACTATTCTTACTGGCTTGAAAGTTCTACAAATGGGAATTTTAGGTTCTAAAGTTGTATTTAATTATAGATGAGGTGAAAGATAGAGGTGGAGGGAAAGATCACAGGGGAAATACCACAAAACTCAAACAAGACCAAATAATCTCTCAACCTCCATTTATTTATTCTCATTATTATTTTTAATTGACACATAATTGTACATATATATGGAGCACAGTGTGATATTTGATACCCATATACAATGTGTGATAATCAAATCAGGGTCATTAACATATCCAGTGCCTCAAACATTTATCATTTCTTTGTGCTAGAAACATTCAAAATACTCTATTCTAGCTATTTGAAAATAAAGAATAAACAATTGTTAACTATAGTCTCTCTACAGTGCTACAGAACACTAGAACTTATTCCTCCTATATAACAGTGATGTGTTTATTAACCAGACTCTCCCTATCCTTTCCCTCCCACATACCAGCCTCTAGTTACCAGTATTCTTTTCTCTGCTTCTATGAGATCAACTTACTTAGCTTCCACATATGCATGAGATAAATATGAGTATTTATCTTCCTGCACCTGGCTTATTTCACTTAATATAATGTCTATCAGGCTCATCCATGTTGCCATAAATGACAGTATTTAATTCCTTTTTATGGCTGAATAATATTCCTTCATGTAGCTATACCATATTTTCTTTATCATTTCATCTGTTGATAAACACTTCGGTATATTCTATATCTTGGCTAGTGTGAATTGTGCTGCAATAAACATGAGAGTGCAGATATCTCTTCAACACACTGATTTCCTTTCCTTTGAATATATAACCAGTAGTGGAATTGATGGATTATATGGTAGTTCTAGTTTTTTGAAAAACTTCCATACTATGTTCCATACTAGGTGTACTAATTTACATTCCTGCTAACAGCATATGATTTTCCTTTTCTCCACATTCTTGCCAGCATTTGTTATTTTTTTTTGTCTTTTTTTTTATGAAAGCCAGTCTAATTGGTGATATGGTATCTCATGCCTTTTCTTTTCTTTTTTTTTTTTTAAGAGACAGGGTTTTCTTTTTCGGCCAATTTTGTCTCTTTTTGGAGGGGTTGTTATTCAGATCATTTTCCTTTTTCTAAATTGGATTACTTTGGTTTTTTTCTTTTTTTTTTTTTTTTTTGCTGCTGAGTTATTTGTATATTTAATTTCTTGTTTGATGAATAATTCACAAATATTTTATCCCATTCTGTAGGTTTTGTCTGTTTACACTGTCGATTACTTCCTTTGCTGTGCAGAAGCTTTTTAGTTTAATGCAATTCCATTTGTCTATTTTTGTTTTTTGTTGCCTGTGTGTGCTTTTAAGGTCTTTACCATAAAATCTTTGTCCAGGCCCATTTCCTGAAACATTTCCTGTTTTATTCTAGTAGTTTCATAGCTTCAGGTCAGGTCTTACATTTAGGTCTTTCATCCATTTGAGTTGATTTTTGTACATGATGAGAAATAGAAGTATAGTCACTTCCTACATTGGGAATCACATTTCAACATGAGATTTGGGGAGGACAAACATCCAAACCATGTTAGTCGGTATTTAATTTTTTGTGACTATTGTAAATGATATTGCTTTCATGATTTATTTTTCAGCTAGTTTGTTGTTATTGTATAGAAATAGTACCGATTTTCATATGTTGATTTTGTGTCCTGCAACCTTACCAAATTCATTTCTAAAAGGGTTTTTTTTCACTCATTTATGCTCTCAAGGTAAAGGCTGGGCTAAAGATGACCATTTTTCACCATGGTCTCCTGCATAGGTGATCTAGTGCTTCACTTTGGAACTCAGGGCTACTTAAAAACAACAGTTGCTGTTCAGAGCCTTTGGACTTGAGCTAAAAGTGAGACTAAAAGTGTCCCATTTTAATAACCTATTTCACATTTTAGAATAAGGTTCTGAAATTACATTTGGGCAATATCAAAGTCTCACTTCAAACTGTCTAGAGTCAAGGAAAATCAGTGTGTGGCAGAGAGGAGAGGTTGAGGACCATGTGCTCTTTAGGGAGGGTTCTCTCAGGGTAACTATAGGGTAAAGGAAAATGCATTGCCTTTGGAGATATAAAGCTACATTCTTGGGTCAGAGTTTTGAAGAAGGGGCAATTTCTTCAGATAGAATAAGTTTTACTGACTTGGCTCAGTGTGTGAATTCCTCTCTACTCTCTTGAATCTGTTCTGTTCTGATTCAGAATCAGTTTGGCCAATTACCTGATCCAGAAAATATATTCCCTGTAAACTGCCCTGTGTAGACCACTCTTTCTCTAAGCTTTGACAGACCAGATGGAGACACCAGCCTTTTTTTTTTTTTTTTTTTTTTTTTCCTCTCTGTTGAAGGAGTTATCAGATTTTAGTATTTCTTCAAAAAAACAGAGACAGCTCATATTTCCCAAGTCATGTATACTCATTATGAACTATAGCCATCTGAGTATTAAATGCAAAGGGATGGATGGATATAACCACACACAAGGCCTTACATGTTCACAAATACACAATTAGGTCAATTAAGTAAATACCCTGTTATTTTTCTCTCCCCAAACCATCTTCTCCCTCAATGCACTATGCACAGAGCCTCTCATGATGATTGATCACAGAACTTCAAAGCTAGATGGGGTTTCTAGACTATCTGCTGAGACCTGGCCCAAGTGACTTTATCTTTCTGAGTCTCAAGTTTTTCCTCAACGAAATTGGATTCCAATATTCCCACCTAAGCAAGGTTAAGGTGGGAAGATTAAGTATATGCTTTATTAATATCAGTCTGCTCATTTGCATTGAAGAAACTGAGATCTCAGCAAGGACAAGAGATGTCAAAGGTTACTGACTGTGATGGGGCCAAAAAAAACCAATGTCTCCTGCATCCTAGCACATGCTCTGTAAGGCAAATGGAACCAGGCTCTCCTCAGACAGTCAGCAAACCTTTAAAACATGTGACTCATGATCAATATTAAGGATGACATCATTTCATTTGTGGTTTCTGATCCTCTGAGAAATGAGAGTCCTCTATCTCCAGGCATCAAGCTGAGCACTGAGAGAGGATTCTCCACAGCTCAGAAGAGGAAGGAGTGATCAAAATTCAAGAGGATTCCTCTAAGCTGCAAAGAAGCTCAATTATAAACCACTACCACCCACAAGCTTCTGAAGTTAAATAATAAACAACTTAAGGTAGATAAATGACAAACAGCTGAGCTGAAGTAAAAATTATGCCTAGATCTAGGCCTATTTTTTATTAGTGTTAACAGCAACTCCTCTGATGAAACCAAATTCTTGCAATTCTTGCATTATATCAGTGTTCTAGCTTCCACCTTGATCCTTGCCTCTTAAAAAAAAAGAAATCTGATATCAGCCGGGTTGAACCATAGGATCCTGCCAATATAAAACTGTTGTGGGGTTCTAAAAATAGCAATTTCATTTTGTTAAATGTATAACATGTTAGTGTTTAAAGTGGTGCCTTTGCGTGTTAGATAATAGTTCTTCTTTCTTTTTTACATAAAAGTATAACACATATTTACTGAAAATGTGGAAAATTAAGAACAAAATTACATATAATTCCACTAAATAATACAATTATTATTTTGCATGTTTTTTCTCAGCATTTTGCAAGCATATTTAAAATATTTGTAATTGTTAATAATATTCAAGCTTTTAATTATGCCTAAAAACTTCACTCCTAACCTGTTTCCTCATCTAGAATAAGAAGAAACTGCACTGGATTACCTCTAAGGTTTCTGTTGCTTTTATCATTTTCTCTCTATGGCTATATTAATTTGAGAACATTTTTTTTTTTTTTTTTTTTTTTTGGAGAGGGAGTTTTGCTATTGTTACCCAGGCTGGAGTGCAATGGCGCGATCTCGGCTCACCGCAACCTCCGCCTCCTGGGTTCAGGCAATTAGCCTGCCTCAGCCTCCTGAGTAGCTGGGATTAGAGGCACGCGCCACCATGCCCAGCTGATTTTTTGTAGTTTTAGTAGAGATGGGGTTTCACTGTGTTGACCAGGATGGTCTCGATCTCTTGACCTCGTGATCCACCCGCCTCGGCCTCCCAAAGTGCTGGGATTACAGGCGTGAGCCACCGCGCCCGGCCGAGAACATTTTTTATGATCAAAACACTAATTTATAATAAAGATATTTTTATCTTTAGTCCTTATGGATTATGGTTCATACAGCACAACTATTTGCTTACAACTTTCAAAGTTCTAGGGAACATTTTGCAGGGAAAAAAAATTAAATGTGAGCTACCATTTTTTGCATGTGATCCAATTTAGAAAATTAAAATATCTATCAACCAAAATTGTTTTCACACAGAACAAATAGTTGTATTAATTCCTTTGATATAAAATGCATATTTTTAAAAACATTGATGGCCTACATTACTGAAAAAGATGTCCCCAAAATGTTAGAAGCTGGGCCTATTTGAGAAGAAACCAGGGCCATTTTCAGTTTGCATTACTATTTCAAATTCACAAATTATTCTCTGCATATTATCCTGTGTCAAGCTTTAAATGAATTTCACAACATCCATATCATTTCTCACTTTAGAGAAGGAAATGGAGTACTCAGGGAAACAAAATGGGCCTGCAGCATTTGTAGGGAGCCACCTGTATGCTAAGGATACGGGGACTATGTGTGAGAACTGCATGTGAGCGCTGGGAAGACATCACTAGATTAAAGAATAATGATTATTGGCTGGGCGCGGTGGGTCATGTCTGTAATCCCAGCACTTTGGGAGGCCGAGGTGGGCAGATCACGAGGTCAAGAGATCAAGACCATCCTGGCCAACATGGTGAAACCCTATCTCTACTAAAAATACAAAAATTAGCCGGGCGTGGTGGCACGCACCTGTGGTCCCAGCTACTTGAGGCTGAAGCGAAAGAATCTCTTGAACCCAGGAGGCAGAGGTTGCAATGAGCCGAGATTGTGCCACTTCACTCCAGCCTGGTGACAGAGCAAGACTCTGTCTCAAAAAAAAAAAAAAAAAAAAAAAGAAGAATGATTATTTCAACCTGGAAAGGAGTGCAGAGGGAGGATTTAACAAAATGTTTCAATAGTTTAGACAGTTTTTCTCAAAGTTTGTGAGAGCTAATGAAAATAATACAAAGACCGTGGCTCATTGAAGGAGCCTAGGAACTAGATCTCGACATTTTAATCAAATTTCCCAGGTGATTTTGATTCACACCAGAGAGAGAAAGTGTGCGTGTGTGCGTGCGCGTGCATAGATATCACACTAGCTATGTACTAATGCAAATAACTAAAGATTATAGCATGAAGCACTTAGATTAGTTAAAAGTGTAAAAGAGAAAATGTGGGAAGATGTTCGTACTTGTTGAAATGGCTTGCTTGGGAACAGTATCAAGTAGTGGTTCTCAAACTTTAGTGTGTATCAGCATTGCCTGAAAGGCTGCTTAAAACACAGATGCAGACTTTGTAATTTACTAGGTCTGGGGTGAGGCCCTGGGATTTGCATTTGTAACAAGTTCCCGGATGCTGCTGCTGGTCCAGGAGCTACACTCTTGAGACCATTGGTGTAGACAAGCACATTCGTTCTAAATCCTGGCTGTGCACTAGAATCATCATCTGGGATGAGTTTTTAAATTATCATTGATGTTGGGGCCTCATCCCCAAGAGATTATAATATAATAGAATTTCAGTGGAGTCTGGGCATGGGTATTTTGTAAAGTCTCCACTCCAGGTGTTTCTAATATGTAGTCAGGATTGAGAACCACTGGGGCTAAGGCTTCTGGAAAGCTGGGGAAGGAGTCCGGGCCAGGAGGGTTACATTAAGTACTGGGTTATCAGGTTTAATCACATTTGTCTGAGTCTCCTTTCCCAGAGGCAGGTGATGCAGTGCACTAAACTATCTTTCTAACATCCTTCTCCCCTCAGAATTGATATTCTACCTAGGAGGCTTTACAAATGAATCTCCATGTTATACACCTAAAACAACAGTGTGGAGAAGACAGTTGATTTTTCCTTTCAGCAATGCTGCCCTCTAGTGTTCTTAATTATTCAAATAACGTAAAAACCCACCTCGGTTCTTTCCTGTTAGTAAGCTAAACGAATTTTTCTCTGATATATAATTAAATTTTAGTTCATGGCAACATGAATCATGAAAACTTCAGCCTCTCAGTTCTCCTGCAATTTCTCCCTGCTTTTGATGTTGCAGCCTCCTTCGAGGACAAGAACTCACAGAGGTCTCTTTTCCCAATTCCACCAAGCTTTTCTCTTCAGAGTCAAAAGCTAAGTGAGAAAAAAAACTACCAGCAACAAAAAGACCCGGGGCATTGAAGTGCATTGCAGAGGCTCTCCTCACCCTTTTCTCATTTCTCCTACACACCTCACACCTCCTTTTTCACTTGGTTCACAGTTTATTGAGAATAGAATTCATCAGACAGGTGCTCCCATGTCTTCCCATGATGAATTCTTCAAACCTCCCTGGGTCCCATCATCTGACAGAAGTGTCCTTCCCACCTCTAGGGTCTCTGCCCCTTCCCTCTCTCTCTTTAGCAAGTCTCTCTCTCCCACTTCCTTCCCACACCCCTGTCCATTTCATCAATAACTCTGTCTTCCTAGGTCACACACAATGGCACACAGGCTTACTCTTAATGTCCTGAATACCCCTTCAGCTCCTGTCCTATTTCTCTTCCAAACTTATTGAATGCATTGTCTTAAAACCTCCTCTTCTTCCAGTCATTATTCCATTGAGTGGCTTCCATTGGCTCCAGCCTTGCCTGATCCCATCACATCATTGACAACGAAGCTGCTTTTCTCATGGTCTGCAGTGACCTCCTTACATGTGGCCAAATCCAGTGGACACGGTTTTGAGCTGTTCTGACACGAATGCCCAGGGCCTTCTACCCTGTGGGCACAGCTCCCTCTTGAAGTGCCTTCTGCTCTTGGTCTGACACATCCCTGTATGCCGGCTTCCCTCCTGTTCCTCCGGCTACCCAGCATCTTTCATGGGTCCTCTCTCTAACCCCCGGGCTGGCCATCAGAACCTTTTCTCTTTTCTCTCTATAGACTGTCCTTACTAGGCTCATCTATTTTCATGAATTTAAATATAATCAATAGACTAGTAACTAATAAATATGTATACCACCTCTGGTCCAGATTGCTCACTGTCTCATTTATCCAACTATTAAATATCCACTCAACATCTCCCCTTTAGTATCGCACATGTATCTCCATTTTTCGCATGTCCAAAGAACTCGATTTTTCTCCCAAATCTGTTCTTCCTTCAGTCTCCCTTATCTCTATAAACAGCCAAATATCTGGGAAACAGCTTTCCCTGACCACACTCAGTCCATCTGTAAGTACTGTGGATTCGTCTCCAACTTATATTTTGAATCCATCCACCTCTCTGTTTGCTACCACCAACCTATTACAAATCACCCTCATCTCCTGCCTATAATACAGCAATACTTTGTCAAGCTCTTCCTACTTCCTCCAGTCCTCCCTGTTACTACTGATTCTCCACAGCATAGAGACAGTGTTCTGAAATGCAAACTATAGTCTACCATCCCCTGACCTGATAAAATGCTAATGACATCATTAAACCTTGAATAACATACAAATGACATGGTTTGCCCTCTGCCAACTTTATCTGGTACCCCTGTCCTCCCTCCCCCCATTGCTGAAACTCGCTAAGTTCTGTCCTACCTCAGGACCTAGGCACATGCTGTGCCATCTGCCTCAAATGCTTTTCCACTGTTCTTCACATTGATGGCTCCTTTTTTATTTTTTATGCCTAAACATGATTACTGTTTAGTAAGACCTTCCTTACTCTACTAAATAGGTCTTCCCTTTCATTTCCTGTCCCAGTCCCCTATGTTATTTTCTTCATAACGCTACATTTTATAATGACTTACTTGTAAACTTCTCCACACAATTCTAAACTCCTTGAGTCCAGGAACTTGGTGTCTGTTTTACTCACAGATGAACCCAGCAACCAGCACAGTGACTAGCAAATATTAGGCTTTTAATTCCTGTGTGTTGTATAATTGACCAAATGTGCAGGAAGGGTCACAACTTCCATTCCATCTTCACTGCTCTTGTCAAGGACTCCCATGTGCCCAAGCCTCCTGTCAGCATTCTGTGCTTGTCTTACTTGGTGACAGGGACAGAATTAAGGGAGAGGCCAGGTCGTTTATCCTCGTTAACCTCTTCTGTGTTTACCAGCATGTTTGATTCACCACAGTATCTCCAGCACCCAGAACAGCAGACACCTAGTAGATACTGTTGATTGGCTGAACTCCTAGCTCTTAATGACACAGGATATGAAGGGAAAGGAAAGGAAGCGGTTGCAGTGATGGTGACATCCAAAGACAGAATCCATCCGGGGCAGAGATTCATATCATTGTTTTCAACTTCTAGAAATGTTTATCATAGGCACACATCTCCATTTGTATAATGAAAGAGAAGAAAAGCAGTTCCTTACACTTTTTAATCACATATGTTTTATAAATGGAGAATGAACTTCAAAGTTTTAGTTGCTGGGCAGTAATTTGACATTCTAGAGTCTTTCTCCAAGAAATAAAACTATTTTGCTTATAAGCCAGCTTTTACATCTATTGGACACACAGTGGTGAATGAAAGTATTCCTATCTTCCAAACGGAGAAAATCAAGGGCAAATAAAAATAGTTTACACAAGCCAAATAAGCAAAGAAGCTAAGACCCTGACTGGCCATTTCATTCCAAATCCTGTTCCCTATCAATTTAGACAGCATCTGCTCATGAGAAATTTTTTTAAAAAGTACATCTACTGCAACTCTACTTTGAGACAAGGATTTGGTTCTTCTGAAGGGCACTTAACTGACTGATGTTACTGAGAAATAGAAAAGCCCAAGTCCTGCGACTTTTTGAAAATGTCAAGTGACCTGGCATCCTGAGTGTTTAATCGACCTGCTTTGTAGAAGAAATCCAACCCTGTCTGTGAATTTTCACTAAATTAAACTTTCACTAAATTAAAGCTCTCTTGTTCTGCAACATATCTGGCTGGTGCCAAGAAAATTTGCTCAGCTCCATCCTCTGGGAAAGGGAATCATTTTCCTGTTTAGGAAACGTGATGTCGAGCTGCATGAGGCTGATGAGCACACTGGGTGGGACCACAAACAGGCCCCAATGAAATCAATTATGTGGGTGTCTTAGGACAAAATTTGGTTCAAAGTGATCAAGGACAGGGTGTGTCATGGCAAGCTGTGAGCCACTGTGGCTTCAGCTGTTTGTTCAGCATTTAATATGTTTATCTTTCTGCTAAACACACTGTTGTTGAGTCACCTCTATTAGAGACTCATTCTGTGTGAGGCCCAGCTATGCAAGTCCAATATACAAAGACAAGCCTTTCGCCCTCCACGACCTTACCTTCTACAAAGTCAAAACAAATGCTTTCTCTTACTACTCACTTTAGTGAGAAAGGTACCCAGGCTCTTAAAAAGGTGAATCAAGTATTCTTTATTAGGCCAGGAACTGTCAAGCAATAAAATTAAAAGAACTTAAAGTGGTCATTATGTTTTCAGTATCATTTAGTGTTGCTGCTATAAATGGAAAATGGAACATCAGTTTACCCGAAAGTACCATCAGCCTCCAAACCATTAGTATTTCATGTCAGACTATAATGTTGTCGCCAATATCAGACTAACTTTATTAATCAAACAAATGATTACATTATGCTTCTAAGCTTTGGGTAGAGGGGTAAAAATCATATAATTCTGAAATGTAGATGAATTCATGAAATGCCATCTGTTTGACCTCCCACAGAAATTGTTCGAGCCATGACACATGTGATAAACCAAGGCATGGCGATGTACTGGGGCACCTCGAGGTGGAGTGCTATGGAGATCATGGTAACGTAATTTCTATTTTTAAGTGGCTATTGAATAGCTTATTATTGCTTTGCAGATGTCATGCATAAATTGTAAGATCTTTTATAAACTTTTCTCACAATCACTACGGTACTAGAATTCTAGAATCAATTCCATCATTATAGAGATGGATATTGGAGCCGGAGCTCATCTGTTCAGAATACAACAGATAATACAGCGTTCTCTGGTGACAAGATGGTAAAGTGAATTTCATAGCTAATGAGATATGTTAACAGAGTGTTCTAGTTTCCTTATAAAAAACTGTATTAACTATACTGTTCATATCAAAACTAGTTACAGATACTTTTATATGTTAGTCTAAGTCTTATTTCTTTACAAACTTAAAAATAGTTAAACCACATTTTCTTTATCATAGTCTATAATTCACACTTTGACTAATTTTCCCTAGACTTAACTCAGTCCATACTCTCCCAAAGAATAAATAAGGATTTCCTATATTTCATATTGCTCTTAGTGAAATTGGTGGTGACAACTTTGCTTATTATTTGGCATCCTACGTGTTTCTTGGTTTGTACTGATTTCACCAAAGTAAACATTTCTCATGCATACAAATTACAGCTAAGCTTATTTTTCATAAGTATAAATTCTCATTCCTCTCTAGGAAGCCTATTCTGTGGCAAGACAATTCAACATGATCCCACCAGTCTGTGAACAAGCTGAGTACCATCTTTTCCAGAGAGAGAAAGTGGAGGTCCAGCTGCCAGAGCTCTACCACAAAATAGGTAATCTTCAAAATAAAAGCTACTGAGTATTTTTAACAATAGGAAGATCACTGATTCTGGTGTGTGGGGGGGCAGGAGGGAATAAAAACAGTGTTACTGAAATGCTTTCCTAAATGTCCATAATTAACATAGACATTGTAAGAACCGTACATTCCAGAGACTGTAGCAGAATCAAGATGTGTCTGCATTTAGTGTACAGGGTATCACTGATGAAAGCCAAGCAGAGTTGTAAACGGTGACTGATGTTTAAGCTGTACTTAGCAGGTGTTTAAAAAATGCATACTGAATTAAGGGAAGAACCAGTAAATAAATTCATTTTCCACTGGTGTTTGCTCTAGCGCAATGCATCTCTGAGTAGACAATGACTACCTTTCCAAAAAATCATGGATATATACATCTATATCTACTACTCTGGGCCTGGCACTGAGTTAGATATGGGAAATTCAACAACTAACAAGTCGGGCACTATACATCTGTGCAGATAGAAGTAATGCCTTCAGAGACAGGGGAAATACATATATATAACATATACACAAGAAATTTAGACATTAGAAAAACATGAATAAGCCGCATTCTCAGGGTTGCTTATCAAAAGTTTTCAGAAATAACATTCTTCCAGAGACACAGAGGTTCATATGAGCAGGAAAATGCTGGGAAAAGGAGAAAAAGATAAAAATTCAACAACAACCATAATAATTATTATTGCTCTAATTTATTGAGTGTTTACTGTGTACTAGGTGTGTGCTCCTGCTGTGTACCATGCACTATGTCAGGCACTAAATGGACAAGGACAACAAAAATTCATGGATGAGCCACATATTTTTCAGGCTTCTTCATATGTCCCGCTCCCAGGAACTGACAGTCCACGTTTCATTGGTTGATTAAAAAATGAAACACAGTCTGTAAGCTCCTAAATTGTAATGGAAAAATGCATGCTGATATTAACTCATTTATCTGGCCAGCTTTTCCCTATAACCTACCAAATTTTGTTTAAACACCCCCCTATCCTTTTGATTCCAATTTGCACAAGTAACTTTCTAAGTTTTTTCTTCTGTAGGGGTTGGCGCAATGACATGGTCTCCACTTGCCTGTGGAATCATCTCAGGAAAATACGGAAATGGGGTGCCTGAAAGTTCCAGGGCTTCGCTGAAGGTATTTTTTCTCAATGTCTAGAAAAAAGCCTGGGGGTAGGAAGGAGGGGAAAAGATTGATAATAACAGCTCTGCAGCAGCCTAGGGCTTCCCAGCTCAGGCAGACTGCATTGTCCGAGCCCGGAGCCTTCTGGAGGTCTCCGCGCCTGGCCACGTATCAGTCAGCCCTTCATAATCTGCCTGTGTCAAATATTCTTTCTCTGGGGACAGGGGAAAAAGTGCCCAATGGTCTGATTGGACTTGTAGGGCTCAAATACCTACACTGTTATTTATTATTATATTAAAGAAAACATTCCATCATTTGAAACTGATAAAATGTAAAATCCCTTTTCTATATAAGAGGATCCTCGTATTATTTCCTTTTCTTGACAAAACAAAATGTAAGCCATAGAAGCTTAATCCATATGAGGCCAACAGTTGTAGCTGAGTATGGTTGACACTTTTATTGTGTGTTGGGGAAAGTGGGTTAGAAGGGAAGACTTCAGGAGACAGATACATAGCAAAACTTCTATTACTTAAGGCAGCTTAAATTCTTCTCTGAAGCAAAAAGACATTCAAGACCATTGACACAAAATTACCTCCATTCAGGATATCTTGATGACTAATTTATTGGAGAGTACTCCAAACATCTCTCCTTATTAATAACAACATGCCTGTTTTTAAAAACTTGGTAGAATGTGTAATAACATTAGAATCACAAATTACTCTGTAATGTCAAGGGAGAGAGAATACAGGCATTTTAAAAATTCAGACAAACCAGAGTCCTTCAAGAGGAGGTATAGGCCTGATACATTCTCTTGCCTCCATCAGCACTAAATTATTGGAAAAACAGCTCAAGTCAAGTCTGAACCACCAAACCTTTAATCATTGTGGCTGTGGCCACCATGTGCTTCCCTAATCAGAACATTTTCAAGGTTCTAGGCCTTTGACTTTCCTTGCTGTGTATAACAGTTGAGCTTTTGCTTGTTTGTTCTCTAAAATATTACAACATAAATATCTCCTAAAGCCTGATGATATTGTCCTATTTCTAGTTTTTGTATTATTACAAAAAAACAATTATCCCAAAATAAGACCTTGCTTCTGAAAATTAAAGATTGTTCTGAAACAAGTCTAAATAAGTCAACAAAGACAGACTAAAAGCATCTTAGGAAAGAAGGTATAAAAGGAGGAAGGCAAGAAGGGAGTGAAGAAGGAAAAAATGAAAGAAGGAAAGCACTGAGAATTACAATTTTACTGAGTACTTACTATGTGCCAAGCACTGAGCTAAGTGTTTTCATTCATCAACTTTTATTCTAAGAGAATGGATACAGGTGACGTTTCGTCAGCTGAGCTAAGCATGTTGCCGTATGTTCTTTCAGAGGCTTGCTGAAAAATTCAAAGCACTTCTATATATGCTGAGTGTCTGTTCTCACAATAACCTGCTGCGAGGGAGACCCTTTTCAGATGCAGAAACTAAAACACAAAGACCTTAAATAACAATCCAAGACCATAAACTCAGAAAAGGTTGATATTAGAACCCAGGTTTCCTGGCTCTTAGTTAATTATCTCCCTCAAAGACATCTTTATTTCCCTTTAAACCCAGGTTTTTAAAGGAGGAAGAAATAGCTATGTTGTATTTGGAGTGCTTGATTGTCTAACATCCACCGCTATTTGAGAAAATCTTGCAAACAGCTGAAAAAGCTTTCACAAATTCACTAGTGAAAGAAAAAAGAAGAAGAAGAAAAAAGAAAGAGTGACAAAATGTTTGAAGGTGGCTAAACCCAAAAGCAGCTTGGGAAATATTTCTATTGCTGACTTTTATAAAGTCAACTCTGTATCTACTGGAACATCCTTAACAAACATTAAGAGCTCTCAACGGATGAAAGGTGGCTGATCACAAAGTATGCTTCTTTAGAGCTCTGCAGATTCTCAAGGCTCTACATTATCAACCTGAGTGCTTTTGCAGTAATATATGTGCACTTAGGAAAGCCACTTGAGTATAGTTACCAGAGCAAAAAAATAAAAAATAAAAAAAGTAAAGGAAGCAAATATCAGAGCAACCTTAGGAGTGAATAAGGATGCCATGAAGGAAAGAAAGAAAAAGAAAAAGGAAGGAAGGAAGGAAGGGAGGGAGGGAGGAAAGGAAGGGAGGAAGGAAAGAAGGGAGGTTGGTTAAATTAAAAGATAGATAATCTGGGCAAGTAGATAAATAAGTTGGTAACATTCATCTCACCCTAAAAGAGAATAAGTAAATAGTTTGTGTTTCACATTGGCTATTGTTATACTGATAAGATTAAGAGGTTAATATGTTGCATCTGTTGTAGTATTGAACAGCCGATGAAGGATAAATTAACTCAGCATGAAAAATACCTATCTAGGGCTCTTTTAGAAAGTAACACTACCCAGGGGATTTTCTGGACTCCCTTATCTGTCCCTACTACTCTAATGATGATTTCTAAATTTGTGTTATCAGCTCTGACTTCACTGCAGAGCTGCACAGCACTCCTTCTTTGTGTCTATTAGACATCTCCAAGTGGAAGTCCCATGGGCATCAGTCATGCCTAATGGAATCTATCCTCACCCCCAGAACCTGCCATTCCTTCTTGTTTAACAGTGCCTCCACCCATCCATCTAGTTAGTCAGAAGCCAAAGCATTATCTCAGACTGCCTCCTTTCCTTCCTTATTACTGTTCAACAAGGCACCAACAAATCCTCCAGAATCTATCTTGACTCTAAGGTCCATCTTGTGCACAGCCCTTGTTTAGATCTTCATCATTTCTTACCACATTTACTGGAGTAGCCTCCTATCTGGGCTCTGATTTCCTCCCCTTTTCTCAACAACCCACCATTGTGACCACTTAATCTTTCTAAAATATTAATTTGACCATATCATCACCCTGCTTAAAATCCTTTAATGATTTCCCAATCATTGGTTATAGGACAAAGCCATAGCTTCACAATAGAGCATTCAAGGAAATTCCCTTGGGATGTAAGTTGAGCCTATTTTTCCATTTGTGTCTCCTGTATCACACTACTTCATTTTCCATGCAAATGTACTGTACTCTCCTTTGCCTCCCAGAAATGTCCTTCTTTTCATTCTCCTGCAGAATCCCTTATTCCTAAAGACAAAGCTTGGTTGTCTTCATCTGTATGAAGACTGTCCCAACTTTATAAAACTGAGCTATTTGTACCTTCTCTATTATTCCATGAATACTTCTTACAGAGTCTTCTAATTCTCTGGTTGCAAGTAACAAAACTCAATGAAAACTAATCTGATCAGAGAATGGGAACTGCATTGGTTCACAAAGACAATCCTTGGGAAGTATGGAGTGGCCTCAGAAGTGCATCCATCCATGGACTTGTACATTGTCAGGACTTCCAATCTCCTCTATTTCTCTCTGCATGTGGGTATCATTTTCTTCTACTATAAATCGGTCTTCTTCACGAGGCCAGGAGCAGGAAAGCTGGTGGTTGCAGGCTTACATTTCTAAAGGCATGTAAGCTAAGATAAAAGTGATCTTTTCTTTGCCAACTTCAGTCCAGAGAAGACTGGCCAAGCATAGGTCATGTGCCAACTTGTGAGACTAATGACAGTGCCCCAAAGGATAAGGTACTATGATCAGCTCAGGTTATGCACCACTTTGTCGTGGCATTTTCCATTAGAAAGCAGTACAAACATAGATTGTAAGGAAATCATTGATGGTGTGGAACACTAACAACAACAACAACAAAAAAAAAAAAAAACAAAAAAAACACTTCCCCGTTACTAGGAAATGATTTGTGAATACATCCAGGACAGAAACAGAAACCTGCTCATCTGACTCATCACAGAGCCTGATGAGTACACAAGAGGTACTTAAGTCTTTGTTACATTAATTTGATGAGCCATAATAATGTCAATAAAGTCTGATAAAGAGACCAGGTGTATAGCTTTTAAATAGAAATAAATAGTGCAATAAAATTTACTGGCAGCTCCTCCCTGTTGTTGGCAAAATGCTTTCTAGAAAGCTTACAGGCCAGGCGTGGTGGCTCATATCTGTAATTCAAGCGCTTTGGGAGGTGGAGGTGGGCAGATCGCTTGAGCCCAGGAGTTCGAGACCAGCTTAGGCAATATGGCAGAACCCCATCTCTACAAAAATACAAAACATTAGCCAGACACCATGCCCACCTGTAGTCCCAAATACTCAGGAGGCTGAGGTGGGAGGATCACTTGAGCCTGGGAGGTTGAGGCTGCAGTGAGCCGAGATCATGCCACTTCCCTCTGGCCGGAGCAATACAGTGAGAACCTGTCTCAAAAAAGATTATAAAAATATGTGCTCCTCTATCAAAGAAAAAATAGGAAGCAAGCACACCTTGATGAATCAAAGTTGGGGGAGAAAGGTGGTCCGAATACGTCAAGTGTTCATATTAAGAAACTAAGCATACTGTACATTATGGTGAAATTTCAGAAGGCAGGTTTTCAGCTCTAGCATTTTACCTAGAGATCTCAACCTCAGTAGTGACTTTGTTTTTGTTTTGAGTCAAAGACTTTGATGTTTTAGTAGAAATAGTCAACAATCTTGGATGCTAAATTATTCTAGACAAGATTCAGAACTGAAATGTGACTGATTCTGTCCATGGCTACAGTTTCAGCCTGAGTTCAATCCAAGATTAACTAACAACTAATTAGGGATTTGAGGCAAGTCTCACAGACTATTCTCACCCCAATATCAACATGTATGAAATGGGGACATATAAAATCATCATAATATTGGGAGAGGGCAAAGAAATAGGCTTTAGGAAAGCCTACAGAAATTATTTAGAGTTTTATAGTATGCATAAAACTAATAGCCAACTAATCTGTGGAGAAAAGCTCATTCAGTTATCTCATTGACAAATATTTACTCAGTGTACCCTGATTTTGTGCTGGGTACAGAGGATACAGGGATGAATGGGACAGTCTCAACCCTCAAGGAGTAGCTCCAGGACTTGTAAGAGGGACAGACATAGGAAGGGGTGAATTATGAAATAATATGGTATCCACAAGCCCTGTGGTATCTCACAGGACTGCTGGCAGAGTCACACTGCTTTGAGAAGGAGGTGTCATGATCAATCGGAAAAATGGGAAGAGATTTATTTTGACCCCAGGAAACTCTGGTTTCTCTGACTCCTCCCTGACCACTGTATTGGCTGAGCCCCTCCTCCTTGCCAGCCACAAGTGTCAGAACTGGAGATGCTGACACAAACAACAAGCCCTCCCTGCCTTCTACCTGCTCGATTTAGAAAGACCGACATGTAATCAAATCATTGCAGTGCAGTGGGGTGATAGAATAGGGTTGGATGAGGAGATTTTACCTTTTGATTCATGGATTACTGTCCAGTCAGCAAGAAGGGTTTATTACTGCCACAACCACACCCACCTCTAACCTTCCTACAAAACACACCTTTTGCTTCCATATGTAATCAATATTTTAATTAAGCCCCATCACCTGTCTCCACTCACATTTTATGATTCGGAAAACAGTTAAAGCTGTTTATTCCCAAAACACTTTTGTTTCCTTTGGTATGAGGAAAGCAGTATAAAAACTGCATCTACTTTTGAAAAATCTTAATCTGCTTATATTTCCATAGATTAAAGCAACAATGAGACTTACGGTGTTGAGGGTGCGTAATAAATGCTCGATTGTTATTTTTTTTTTACTTTTGGAAGCCTGTCTCTGAAAATGGCATATGTGTGTAACACACATATATACACACACACACATACATATAACTTGCAACCCAAGCCTAAGAAAGAGAATGTGCTGCATATAAGATTTAAAAAATGGAAGAGTTACGAAAGATTGATAAATCAACCACTCTTTACATGTCTGATATATAATGAAACTCAGAAATTCTCCTAATACTAAGAAGAAGCAATTGTTCAAAAAGCAGTTGGCTATTAGTTTTCCATCTTTGTTAGTCTGTTTGAAAACACTCAGAGATATTGGTCCCCTGAAAGATGTGACGAAACTTAAGTGAGGATTGGTGGTGTTTTTCCCACTGAGGACAGCAAAAGTTAGTTCAGGGACTCTCTGACATAAGACAGCACTTGGGTGCAGGAAGTCTGCCCAGGCCCCAAGGCAGTGCCCATTGTTCACAGTGTCCGCCTCAACACCACTGGCACCAATTGTCATCTCTGGAGAGATGTTCCAGGCCACTCTTCTTTTTGAAGAAGCTGAGGCTTTCCAGAGGTAAGGCAGGGAAAATGTTAGCCATCTCCCCAAGCCGACTACCAAGTTAGGAGCCAGACCATAAGCCTTTGAGATTTAGGAGGCAAAACTGGGGCGGCTTGCCCTTCTCTTTTTCTCATTGGCAAAATAACTCAAAAAATCATAATAAAATATAATATGGTTACCCTTTTCTTTGGAAATACTGTCTTAGAATGATGAAAAAATGCTCAAAAAACAAAAGCGTATAGCCTATTGAAATCGTGGGTGGAGTGTCTATGGCCCACTGCCTATTACAGAGCATTCTGTGCCTCGAGGAAGATAAAGATCCGCAATGGCGATTATGTCACAAATACACGCAAGAGAGAAAGTCCACATTGCCACACAGTGTGATAGTTTTTAATTATTTTCCCTAAAACAGGCTAACATTCTTACACACATTCTTTTCCTCTGGGTGTTGCTGCTTACTGCTCACTTTATGTAGAAGAGTCTGTTATTCCCTTTCTTGTAGGAAAAGCAGAACCTTCTGAAAAGTAGGGCATTGAGAAATTCTAAAAGATTTTTCTCTTTGTATTTAGGAGATTAGGTTCATTTTGTAGTCTACAGCTCAGGGTCAGTTTCTTCTCATTGGCTTAAAAGAATAGTTTCCTGTTTTGAGTTTCTTTACTTTTTAAAGTTTCAGTAGTTATACAATAGGTAATAACATTTGGCAAAGTCTTTATCCACTTTAAAATTTTTAAAATCTTCTTGGTATCTATCAGTTTTGCCACATCTGCTTCTAGGAAGGAGCTGCAGAAGCTAACAACAAAGCCTCATTATAAAAAGAATAAGAAATTAGCAGTGAATTGAAGGCAAGGGGGAGAAAAATAAACAAGAATGTAAAATTATGCTTTTCTTTGAGCAGAAAGCTTGGCACCCAGCTTTCTTAATAAAAAGGAGACATAATAGATCTTGGTAAAATGTACGTTTTTGGTGCTACATTCTAGAATTGGGCTATCCCAATAAGAAATATTATTTCTTCTATTGGGTAGGCTAGGATATAATTGGTTATATGTCAGGGTCAGGGTTTTAACAACTTTTGTGCATGCTGATCAATTTGAATGGTGAATATTAGTCAAAATCAATCTGTTTTGAACTGATAAGGAGCAAGATCATGAGGAACATTTCTTTGCATGAAATCATCCTTGTCAGTCTGAATCATAAGGGTCAAAAAATTCAAGAAATCATCATGAGGTTGATATATTTTATTGAATTACCATTCTTTAACATCAAATCTTTACCAGACATTTACATGTTATGCTTTTCCCCAGTGCTACCAGTGGTTGAAAGAAAGAATTATAAGTGAAGAAGGGAGAAAACAGCAAAACAAGCTAAAGGACCTTTCTCCAATTGCAGAGCGTCTGGGATGTACACTACCTCAGCTAGCTGTTGGTAAGAAAATTACTAAGCTATGAGGTTGTAGGGGGACTTCTGCTGAGATCATAGTTTTCTATTGCTGACCACACCCTTACCATGATAAAATGTCTATTGACAGACTGATCTCTGAAGCATAAACTCCTGCTAAATACTCTATAAAGTGAGGTATTTGAGGTTTCTCAGAATTTTCTACATGATAAAAAATTTTTCTTCTTTCCCCTTGCCTGTATAACATAGTTTAAATGAGAACATGTCAGTGATAACACATACACTATCACAGATGTTAGGGGTAAACGGTGTAGTGACATCCATTTCTTCTGGCTCCAGTTTCTGTCTCTGTGGAAAACTAAGCCAGGGTTGGTGAGAGGCTGAGATACAAGGCTGTGACAGGCCCAAGGCTGCTGCCACATGAAAAGCTGATCCAAGAGAAATAGCTTCACCCTGAAACTTCTTGAAGGCCAGAAAATTTGTTTTTCTAATGCTGGAGTCTATGAAAGGTCATGATTACTGGTAGCAATTGAAAACCATATGCACTGTTTAAGAGAAAGATAATAGAAGCCACATATAATCATGGGTGTTTCAGTCAATGATGGACCACATATATGTAGGTGGCCCCATAAGATTATAATGGAGCTGAAAAATTACTATTGTCTAGTGATGTTGTAGCTATCCTAAGGTCCTAATGCAATGAATTACTTATGTGTTTGTGGTGATGCTGGTATAAACAAGCCTACTGCACTGCCAGTAATATAAAAGTCTAGCACATATAATTATGTACAGTACATAATATTTGATAATGATAATAAATGACCACGTTACTGGTTTATATATTTACTACACTTTTCATCTTTAGAGTGTTCTCTTTCTACTTACTAGGAAAAAAAAGTTAACTGTAAAACAGCCTCATGCAGGCCCTTTAGGAGGTATTCCCGAAAGAGGAATTATTATCACAGGAGATGACAGCTCCTTGGGTGTTACTGCCCTTGAATATTTTCCGGAGGAACAAGAAGTAGAGGTAGAACACAGGGAGTTACTTTAGGAGCAGGCAATACCTTTGGGGAATCTCAAATGATAAGCAGATATTAGTGAGGCAAAAAGAAAGGGGAAGGCAAAAGGACATTTCAGGTAAAAGGAATAGCTTGAGCAGTGTGCTCCAGAAGGAAGGGAGAGAAAGAGGAGAAAAGCAGCATGATGCTTGGGGATGGAGAGGATTTAAAGACAGGTGAGTGCTTCTGAAGCAAAGTTCAAGGTAGGGAGCCATGAAGCTGCAGACGTAGGCTAGAAAATAAGGTTTGCCAGGGTAAGAATTAAGAACCTCATCTTACAGGACAATGATTCAGTCAAGCACTAGCTAGGGAAGTGACATGATCAGATTTTTGCTTAGAGAAACCTTTACTGGCTGGATGAGAGCTGTATGAGGGAAATATAAGGGGACAATTCAAGCAAGTGGGAGGAAAACCAGTTACGCAGGAGAGAGATGGTGAGGGCGAGTGAGGGCAGCAGTGACTGAGAGGGAGAAGACAGCTGACCCAAAGTGATCATTGTCAACCTAAGGCCTGTATCCACACAATGGAATACTCTTCAGCAACAAAAAGAAATGGTATACTGGTACATGCTGCAATATGGAAAAACCTAGAAAACATATGCTAAGTGAAAACCAGAACAAACAACCACCTATTGTATGATTCCATTTAGGTGTAATGTCCAGAAAAGACAAATCTGAAGACAAAAAGTAGATCAGTGTTTGCCTTCAGCTTGAGGTAGGGATCTTATTAGGGTGATAGAAATGTTATAAAACTGGATTTAAATGAAGGATGCACATTAAAAATGGTGGTTGGTAAACTTATAAAATTATTTAATGTACACTTTAAATGGGTAAAATTTTTGATGGGTAAATTTTACCTCAATAAAGTTGGTTTAAAACAAAAAAAAAAGCATGGTCCCAAATGAGCAGTATCAGCATAAGCATTACCTGGGAGTATGTTAAAAATGCACAGATCGCACCCCAGACCTTCTGAATCAGAAGCTCAGGAGTGAGACATGACAGTGGATGTTTCACAGGCCCTCTGAATGATTCCGATGCATACCAAAGTTTGAAAACCACTTGATTAGAGGAATATTTAGGAGGAATAATCAACTGGACTTAGCAGTTAAAAGGGAAAACAGGGTCAGAAAAGGACAGTTCTTAAAGATTACTCCCAGGTTTCCAGATTGGGAAGCCACATTGCTGGTGATGCCCCTAAGTGCGATTGGGAATGCAAGAGGGCCGGGCGTCATAGCAAGAAGTTTGCAGAGCCTGTAAGGCATCTAGCAGCGAGGTCCGGCAGACGCTGCATCTAAAAGTCTGCAGCAACACTAAGTTCCAGGCAACTAAGGACTCAGAAGTTCACTGTAACCACCAGGAGGCTCCTGGGGACATTGGCTTCTGGACAGAGCACAAAAGTGACTGGAATGTGAAGAAGGTCAGTAAGGGAATCTGAACTGACTTTTTAGAAGTTAAGAGAGGAAGAGGGTTGGGGCAGTATCTAGGCAGGTATAAAGGGTCAGAGGAAGCTTATTTTAGAATGGGAGAAATTTTAGCATGTTTTGTTGACATGCTAAATGTTATGCTAAAATGTATATATGTATAAATGACATGCTAAAATGTGTACAGATGGTTTAATAGTACAGGTTTAAGGTCATTTCAGGAAATGAAAGGAGATAACCAAGGCCAAGAGTGAGGCTGGCCAAGCTGGCTGAAGCCCAGCTGGGAGAGAAGATGTGAATGCATAGAGGCAGCAGACCATGAATTGTAAGATTCTCTCCAGCATGCTCAGCTGCCCACAAGTAGAGGCAAGTAGAAGCCAAAAACACACATGCAGTACTGATGAGAATTGCTAAGCAGAGGAAGTGAGGGGTATGAGGGTTTGTAAGAGAGTAATTTAGATAATCAACACAGGATGAATCTTGGATTAGGAAGAAAGGGAGGTCCAGAGAGTGCTGCCAGGTAGGTGGGAACAAAGGAACCAGAAAACCAGAGTCTACAAGGACTACAAGCAACAGATGTGGAAAAGTGAGACGATGAATACAATGGAAAGATAGAAGATTGTGGGCCAACGTAGAAACAGGAATCCAGCCATCTGCTGGTGAGCAGTGTTAGCTGTTTTCAGAAATAACAGGAACAACAATGTGTTTCTAGGGTGGGTAGCTGGACTGAATGCCCCAGTTGTGGGGACAGGGTTTTATGTGGAAAGCAAAAAGGCCTTCAGCTCCAAGCTAACTCAAATGCATTGAGTGTTAACTAAGAGACATATAGTGCCCTAGGAATTGGAAAACCAGTGGAGAAGCAAGAAAGACAGTAGTGCATCCATGTTTTCTGCTTCTACTTGAGGGCAGCTGAGCATGCTGGAGAGAATCTTACAATCCATGGTCCAGTGCCTCTATGCATTCCCATCTCCCCTCCCAGCTGGACTTTCACAGATTCTGTCAAATCTACACAACAGGGAGTGCTGCTCAGGTTTTTAACCCTAGAAAGCACTGTACATCCTCCACAAAAGGAGTTAATACATTTTGGCTGCAACAAACAGCTGTAGCTGGTGTTTATAAGCTAATCAATGATGGGAAGTGCTTTGATAACCTGACCCAGTGTCCTCTTTTCCCAGCGTGGTGCCTAAGAAATGAAGGTGTGAGTTCTGTGCTCCTGGGATCATCCACTCCTGAACAACTCATTGAAAACCTTGGTGCCATTCAGGCAAGTATTGCAGCCCCTTGCAACAAACACCAGGGAATTTATGGTACCTTTGAGGCTATTTCCAGGCAGTGTCCCATCTCTCCCTACCTTTATCCTTCTGGATGGGGCAAGAGTAGGGGGAACAAAGGCAACAGAACACTTTCCCGGTACATGGATCCAGTGTTGTTCTCTGCGTATTAACAGGAAGTGTTCCCAAAGCTCATTTCTCAGGATGGTTTGTTTCTGTGGAAAAGTGCATTCCAATGTTATGCCTGGCAACTTCCTTCCCAGCCCTCACCATAAAGCCTGCCTGATAACTTGCTTGGAAATTTAAGTCATAGGAAACTATACATACATCGTTTACTCATCTGTTCTTTCCACAAATATTGCCCAACTACTGTATGCTGAGCCCCTACTTTCTGTTCTCTTTTTCTGACCATCTTGTATTCCCCCTCCCATGATACCTTTTATGATAATGTAATGTAGTATAACTTCCTGTCTCTACTGATAGACTGCAAGTCCTCTGAAGTCAGAGACCTTATGTCTTTCTTGCTTCATCACTGGTTTTCCAGTTCCTAGGTACTTACTATATATGTTCCTTAGTTAACATTCAAGATCTATTGAATGAATACTTGTGATGTTTTAAGAGAAATGAGCTCAAAATTCTATTTTGGACTTCCAGGATCAAAGCTCCCTAGAAGAAAATTTAGGAGGCCCATCCCCATTCCCTATCCTGAGGATAGCCGTTGGTCCAGGGCACTAGATGGGGCCTGCAGCCATATTCTGGGGAGCCTGTAGTGGCAGTGGGTGGGGTGAAAAGGATGTTTCTAGGAGCTCTAAGGAGAAGGGTGGGGTTTAGTATCCATTGTGACCACCTCCTTTCCCCAAAGGCCACAACTAGCCCTGAGTCTGTCCTACTCGCAACCCTACTAAAAACCCTAGGAATGATCCTCCCCACAATTCTTGTTATAGCCACTACCTGCGAAAACAAGAAAGGTTGTCTATTTTTCTCCTGCTCACTGAGGAAAGGAACTGTCTCACAGCTTCTTCCCTATCCACCTGTCCCTGCAACAAGCACGTAGCCCTGTTACCATTCCCAAAAGGAAACAGGTGGAGGTAAGGATAAACAAGATTTAAAATCCTTTTTAAAAATAGCCCAGAACACACTGTGGAATAAATGGTATAGAACTCCTGCCCACTCCCCCAGCCTTCTTAGGGCTGTGTAGCCATGTAATCACCTCTACCTCTCTGCTTCTAACAACTGACATATCCAGCCTGTAACTCCTCCTGGATTCTGTTTCCTGTACCTGCATGGGGAATTCTCCCTCTTATAAATGCTGCCTCTTCCCTGTTATTTTAATTTATGCTCTGGGAAAAGATAAGGGTACACAGTGATGAGGGGATAGAACAGTTTGTACAAAAAAGGACTGAAATTCAATCCAATGATTTCAGTTTCACTAATGTTTATGGAGCACTTATTCTATGCCTGGCACCATGCTAGGCTGTGAGACGACTGAGATGAGTAAAAACAGGACCCGGCCTTCAAAGAGCTCATATGCTGCTGAGAAACAGTGAATTAATTAAACAATCTGTCCTTTCATTCATTCAACAAATCTTTGAGAGCCTCTTGTATACCAGGTACTGGAGATACCATAGGAAAGAAGAAAAACATTGTCCAACCTTCAAGGGGATTTTTACATTCCAGTAGGAGACACAGATAAATATACAAAATGATTTCAGGTTGTGAAAAGGGCTATTAAGTAAATAAATGTTTATTTAACTGAGGCTCAGAAATGGGTGAGCCTATGTTAAATGTCTTTGCAAAAAGCCCCTCTGGAGTGAGTATGTTTATTCAGAGGGCTTCACATGCCTTCATTTTTTACATGCCTTGACAACTATTCACATGCCTTCACACAGCATGAGAAGAGTCCAGGAAAGTGCATTTCAGGGACAGGGAAGAGCAATGCAAAGGCCCTGAGATGGGAAGGACCTTGGCTTTTCCCAGGAACTGCCAGCCTAAGGCCAATGTGGTCAACATGTAGCTGGGCACAGGGGATAGCAGATGCACTGACTTGGAGAGACAGGCAGGGCCAGATCTTGCAGGACACCATGGGGTTAGGTCATGCTACATGTAACAAGTCCTTGCGGAGGGTTTTAAGAGGAGGGGCATGCTACTATGAACGTCTGAAGGTCACTTTGGCTGCTGTGCGCAAAGTAGAATGAAAGGCGAGGGCAGTCATCCAGGCAAGAGGGGATGGTGGCTCGGATGAGGGTAGTGGCCCTGGAGGTGGAGGGAAGTGGATGGATTCTGCAGGTTTTGGAAAGAGAGACAACATGGCTTGGCAGAAAAGAGAGGAATTGAGGATTGCTATCATGCTAATATAGGGAGATCACTGCCATTCCTGGGGGCAGTCATAGTGCCTGGGGATGGTATATGATGTAAGTCTCAGGTTGAGTTTTAAAAGCTCTGGAAGTAGGCAAGGCAGCTGAAGGGGAAGGGGACACATTTCAGAGGAAAAGTTGAGTAATTTTTCTCCCCCAAATATGTTCTCCCTAGCAAGGCTTTGGCTGGCAGCAAGATGAGGCTTTGCCTATACTAAAGGAGACACTATCCATGCAGCAAGGCTGCTACCATTGAGGGCTTACCAATCCTCCCCTGTTCTGCTCCACCTCCCACATACCCAGCACTGAAGTCCACCAAGACAAACTGCGATTGGGTCCCACAACATGGTGAAAAGCAGACTGGGTGACGAGGGGTGTCCAGCAGTGGTGGGACTGGCTGCAGATGGATGGAAAATATGGAGCACCAGCAGTTGCAAGAAAATATTTCTAGTAGGTTGGGGAGGCAGCTTCTCCAAGGGAAGCCATCTGCCTAAATTGTGCAGGAACACCTTAGGGAAGTGTGTAAATCAGAGCCTGACATGTAGAAGAGACAAGAGGAGAAACCACAGGTGACGACAGCCCACCTTCACCCACAGGTTCCATCTTCCCCACTTCCACCTAAAAGATGGCAGAACTGCCTCTCCCCCCTCTTCCCCATATGCCTTAAAACCCTTCTGAGGCTCCCCATCATTCACTCAGAGAAGGCCAGGCTCCGCAGCAGTCGGGCCTCATCACTCCCCAGTACACCTCCCTGGAATCTGAATCTCAAGATGCTATGAACCACTCAGAGCCTCAGCAATAACAGTGGCCCTCTGCCTACAAACTGACCACTACCCCCGCCTGGCAAAATCCTACTCCATCCCTAAGTCCCAGATCAATAGGAACCCAATCCTGGGAGGACTTCCACCAATGCCCACCCAGCCCCAGCAATGCTAGGCAAGACTTCCCCTCACCCACCAACTATCCCAGGCAGTGTAACATCAAGTTGCAAAACTGGTAGCCTGTGGAGTGTTTCTTAAATCGGTAGTAGTTTAAAATGTTTTAAAATCATTGCTAACATTTTAAAACTGGGTGATTTCAAGTAGAGCTTCCCTTGAAAATTTTGGTCTTGCAATACTATATTTTCTTGTTCAAGGACTTTTATGGTTTCATTTTTTTTTTTTTTTTTTTTGATGTTTAAATCTCTTTCCTATCAGAAATTTGTTTTGGTGTAATTAAGGAAGGATTTTTCTCCTCACATGACTAACATGCTGTATTTTAGACACAAAACTTCCAACAAGTCCAGTTTCTAGGTTTTTGGTCTCATTGTTACAATCTCATTTTTAAATAACACATTATTAGCTGTTTGGACACTGAAAGTCCAGAGCTAGTGGGAAATCAAATTCTTCCTTCAGCTTCAGGCAGTTAAACATTAACCAGAATGAAGTTTTCCCAGGCTGGTAGCTCTACTATTTTGCCAAACCGTAAGGCATCTGAGGATAACACTTGAGTGGAGACAAGGTCACCTTGGCCAGCATGATTGCAGCAAAGGAAGAATGAGGTTGAAACCTCAGAATTGGTCATCAGAATTGTATTTCACCACAGTCTCCACACAGGGTCAGACTTTTCCAGTGAGAAAGTCTGCCTTTGTCCCTTGTCTTATGGTATAATGTGTACCCTTGGCCCACTTCTCACAATAAAGGCTAGCCTTGGATGAGCTCATCCTTTCCCAGGGCTTCAGTTAGCATGTCAGTGCATATGACTCACAAATGCTCAACTCCAGTCTTCTTGCAACTACTAAGCTCCACAGCTGCACTTGCAGCTGCCCAGTCACTCCTAGGTGGATATTTGACAGGCACCTTAAAGTCAACACCTCCTACTTCTTATCCCCAAACTACTTCTCCTGTGGTTTCTAATCTCAATAATCAACAATATTCTTCTAGTTACTCAGTCTTGAAACCACCATCATCCCCCAAAATGTCCTCAGGTCCACTTTCCTTTTCTGCTCCACTGCCCCTATTGTAGTTAAAGCCCTATTGCCCAGCTTGGATTGTAATACATATCTAACAGCTGTGTCCCCTTTCAACCTCCTCCAAGTCATCCTTCAAACTACCTCCAGGTATTTGATTGGGTTACTCCTAGATCATTACTTCTGACAGGTTCCCCACTGCCTAAAGTCCCAACTCCATAAAATGGTATCCAAGGCTTTCTACACTCTTTACCCAACTTCTATATCTTGTTCTTACCATCCCCACACCCACATCAATCACTGTATAATCACTCCAGTTCACTTTTCCATGCTATTCCATCTGCCTGGGATGTCTGTTAAACCCTGGCCATCCTTCACCAGGGTTCAGACCACTGGTCAGAATAAATCTCTCCTTAGTCTCTAGACCTGTGCTGTGCACTACTGTAGTTCTAGCCACAGGAGGCTACTGTGTGCGTGAAAGATGGTGAGTCCAGAGATGTGCTTTAAGTGTAACATGTTCACAAGATGTGACTTAGTACCAAAAACAACTGTCAAGTATCTTATGTTCTATATTGATTACATGTTGAAATAATGTTTTGGACATAATGGAGTAAAAACATGTATTAACTTCACCTGTTCTTTTTACTTTTTAAGATATCCAATAGAAAATTTAAAATTACAAATGTGGCTTGCATTATATTTCTATTGGATTGAGCTGCTCTATATTTCTATGAACCTTCACTTTTGCCTTTTGCCTTCATTTAAGCAGTCAACCAACAAGGCCCCTGACTTCAAGGAGCTTATAGTGTTTGGCGTGGGGGGGGGTTGGCGTGGGGAGACTTACTATCCAGCTGTGGTTTATGAACATGTACAAGTCTAGGTTGCTTTGCTTAATCTAGAGCACACAAAAAAAGAATGATCAGCACCCTAACTATATCCTTTGTACTTCTGCTCTCAGGTTCTCCCAAAGATGACATCACATGTGGTAAACGAGATTGATAACATATTGCGCAACAAGCCCTACAGCAAAAAGGACTATAGATCATAAGGCAATGCATGAATCACAGAAGCTGCATGGTTAAAATAGCGGCCTGTGCCCAGTTCAGAAAGGTGTTACTAACCAGTCTTTTGAATCACTTAGCAGCTTGCTGCTCAACCTCTAGTGACCCTCCCTGGATTCTTTGAGGTGTCTGCTGTTGCTACCACTGTGCACATCTGAAAACTCACAACCAGGAAAATCCATTCTATTTTCTTATCTTGGACTGGAGTCACCTATTCTTGCATTGCTCTATACACCTCACACTTATGCAATGGAAAGAATATGGGGCTGGGAGGTGATATATTACCTTCAGGCATTTGGTAACTCAAAGAAGGCTGTACAGATATATTTTTTCAAAAGAACAAAATCAACAGATGCAATGTGAGTTGCATAAGAAACAGAGTAGACTATCTTCTCTCAAATCTTTGCTTGGAAGAATAAGCAGAAACAATTTTATTTTATTCCTATTATCACATTCATATTAACAAGTTTTGTTCCATTTGTCGTACAACAAAACTAAAATTTCTAGGTATTTGCTTTAATTACCTTTCAAATATTTACTGTTGGTTGGCCCCAAGAATGGCCTTGTACAACTTATCCAGAATGTCTATTAGGATTTTAATGTTATGTCCACTTACAAGTAGAGACAGTAAAAGGATGAACACCCCAATCTTTAGTGACATTACAGCTGATTTATAAAAGAGAAGGTAACACTGCTGTGGAAACTTAGCTTTGAAGAAACTGCAATGTATCTGCAATTAGGTGTTCACTTTTTATGTTTTATTAAAACCTGCTTTATATTTTCAACTGCTTGTAGGCACAACTTCTGCAAGTTTAAATATCTGAGCTTTAAAAGTAAACATGCACATGCTCAGTTTTGAAGAACCTGTAAAATACCCAGAAAGGCAAATGTTCACTGCTTAATTAGCACTGGGATTTTACAATATAACGTTTGGTACTTTTGAGGTGATGTTAACATGAAAGTCAATCATGTGAAAAATGCCATCACTATTCAGAATATGCTGGGTAAATTAACTTGCCTAGTGAAATGAAAAACATTAAAGAACTTCTTGTTCTATAATAATATTATATGCACTAAACTATATGCATGAAAGTTCTCTGCATGGATTAATGGGGCTTACCCTTGTCACACTCAAAATCTGAGGTATACCTAGCCTTGCCACTATTGGCTACTTACCCTCATTAATATCCCACTTGAGGAAAAACTGTGAGAATATACTATGTTGGTATCTGTAAAAAGAGAGAAAAACATGTTTTTTTTTTTTAAGGGAGTGGTGTGGGGGTGGCCCTTTAACCCTATTTGGCTATCTGAGGATGTACAAAATTCTAATTTAATTTTCTGATCAGCAACTTTCCCATACAGAAGTCACTTTGAGGTTTACAGAAGAAATATAACATCATTTAAAAATGCTATTTTCTGTCATTATTTCTATATGTGATTTCATGGTTAAGTTCTAAATCTGAAAATGTTAGTGAGAGATATTAAAAAATTTTCTTTTTGATTACTAGTACCTGTATTCTAATAGAGAGTTTGAATTTTCTGCCCGAGTATCAGAATAATGATGGAAATTGATGGATTTTTTCAGTTGTTCATTGTGTATTCAATCCAGTGAACTACTCTATGTGTAAAGGAGCTGAGGTGCTGTCTAATGGGAAATGTGATTTATTTGCTTAGAGTAATAAAAGCATTTTGTGCATTCAATCTCACAATAGATTTTATCTGATCTTTCGTAAGGCATATGTATATTTTCCATACATGTAAAACATATACATGTAAAATATATGTGGCCATAAAATAGGCAATAATCATCTAAATAAAAATTATATTGGCAGCTAAGCTGTAATGAATACTCAACAGAAATAGTAGTGATCAAAAGTCTGAGATTTAAATTGCAATCCAAACATTTTCTATCAATGGAGATTACTGACACTATCTCTCAATGGGTTTTAGAACACCCTGCACTAAGGTTAAGGCTTCACAAATTCACTTTTTAAAACTTGCAAATCAAAACCAAATATAAACATTATGGCTTAGCTGCAGGAACAGCCAGTTTTTATATGCGAATCTGTCATGGTAAATATACTAGATAATGTATTTTACAGTTATGTCCTTAAAAAAAATTTCCATTCACTCTAATTTTCTTTTCTCCTCTGAAAAGAATTCCCTGGCAGAGAATATATCTCCAAAAGGTAACCTGGGTAGCAGCCATCCCTATATGGAAATCTCAGGCAACCTAGAAACTCTGTGTGTGGCTTTCCACTTTAAGAACTGTCACTTCACGAAGAGAGTGCTAAAGTCATGAGGCAAATGTCAGAGCTTAAAAGAACCTGAGCCATTTGTAAAGCCACCCCTCTTTGACAAATGAGCAAAGCAGGACTGGATAGATGAAAAAACTTGCCCAAACTCACACTGGTAGTGCAGAACCAGGCCTAGAACCCGAGTATCTTGTGTTCTGGTTCAGTGCTCCTTTAGATTTTTTTCTCCTTTTAAGCTTTAAAGTTTTATGCAGAAATTGTGAGAATGTTTAAGTTAAAAAACTTTTATTAATCCAAACTTAGAAATCAAACAACAGGGAAAAATCAGTGAAGAGATGTTTTGAAAATTAATGAAGGCCAACAAGATTTAATCTCTATCTCCCTGAAAATCTAAACCAACCCCCAAAAGACCCTCCTAATCTTCCATTAATTCCTCTGCTTGGGAGTCCAAGGAAGTGAGAGAGAATCCCTTAGAGCTCTAACAGATAGATACATCTACAAATTGGTTTTCTCCATAAATGTACACATATATGTATCCTTCCTTCCTGTCTCCAGAAGCATCAGTGATTGGCATGCACACTGAAAACAAAGGGGGAGGCAGAAAGGTGCAACAGGTACATACTGGCAGAGGCCTGGTGTCTCCCCTTTACTGTAACTGCTCTATGCTTTTCATTGCCTCAAAGATATTTGATCAGTAACTACAAAGATGTGCATTTACATGTGTGAGCTATTAAAATGATGGTTACACGTATACTTATGTAACAAACCTGCACCATCAGCACACGTATCCCCGAACTTAAATTAAAAAAAAAAACAATTTGAAAAAAACACTTTGAAAACAAGATGATGGTTAATGTGAAATAACGTAATAAAGATTATGTACTTCATCACAAAATTCTTATAAAATACAAATTTTAAAAAGCAAAATTTAATCATACTTATTAAACAAGACTTTTTACAAGAATTCAGTATAAATTCAACTTCCGTATTTCAGCTAACTTCAAACCTTGTTTCGAATTATCCTTTCCAAGTTTCAATAATATGCCAAATAGGACAACCAGTAAACTTTTATTGGTTAAGAATTTCAATCCAAGATTTTTATTAAGTTGTAAATGAAAGAACTAAAAATAGGTAAATGAAAATGTTTTAACACTTCAAAGTGCTACTTATGAGTATGAACAAAGGAATTTAATCACTTTGAATCCCAATTACAGATGAATCTTTTATTTCACGAGTGTTGGTTATGTGGTCTTTTTAAGACAAAAATTCTATAGCATGGTTTTACTATCTAAATCAGATTGAGTAGGTCACCTCTCTCTGTGTGCCACACAGACTTTTTAAATGATGAGAGTAGTGGGGAAAAGGTTCTGTAATTCCTGACAGTAAAGTACTCATACAGTAAATCCTTAACAAAAACTACTGAACTGCAAGTATAGGCCTTATAACCCTTATGCCCAGAAATTCATCTAATAATTTAGAAAGTTGGAAAATATCAGATTTAAAAACAGCGTGCTGTAAGAAAAATTCAGGACAGGAAACAAATTTTGCTCACTCCTTTTCCTACAAATGTTCAGTTTATTAATTCAAGAGAAACTATATTAGGAATATTAGGCTGAAACCCCATTTCACCACCTCATCTAAGCTACACTGTATTATACCAAGAATGTTGGTGATTTTTTCCCCATCTATACAGGCACTGCCATCTAGAGGCAAGTTTTCACCAGCAATTTTAAGATACTGGCCCAACTCTGCTAACAAACACACTGATGTCAAATAAGCAAATGCATTTATTTGATACACAGATTCCATGCCACCACTCGAACTATGGTCTGGCTTTGTTTTTTTTTTAAGAAAAGTTTTTTTGTTTGTTTGTTTGTTTTTGAGATGGAGTCTCGCCCTTGTCACCCAGGCTGGAGTGCAGTGGCGCAATCTCTACTCACTGCAACCTCTGCCTCCCGGGTTCAAGTAGTTCTCCTGCCTCAGCCTCCCGAATAGTGAGATTACAGGCGCCCGCCACCATACCCGGCTAATTTTTGGATTTTTAGTAGAGACAGGGTTTCACCATGTTGGCCAGGGGTTCAAGAAAAATTTCTTTAAAAAATAATAAACCTCTTAGTGTCACCCTAAGCATACCTTACAGTAAATCTGACTTCTGTAGTCACTTCACACTACCCAGTGATGGCACCTACATAACAATGCACCAAAGAAAAGTAAAGAATTGCCAACTTCTAGAAGCAATGATGAAATAGAATTCTCACCTGCAGAAAATGATGATCTGGGTCACTAAGCAAATGTATTCCTGCCCATTTTCCTTCCAAGTTCTTGGATGCAGCCCAATACATAGCATGGAAGTGGAAGTTAAACTCCTGATGAATAACTTATAAAATTATAAAGAAAACTAATAACATTTATGAAATTCATGTTAAATTTAGAATAGAATACTAAGGATTAGGACTATATTTTCTTTGAGATGCTGCTTGTGGGAAATTACTGAACTGCTATCACCTGTGATTTCACATCTTTTTAGGTGATTTTGTTAAAGAGCTTCTCACTTTTTCAAGCCATGGCACACACAAGAATGATATCTGTACAAACACAGGTAAAAAAAATGCAAGAGATTGCTCTTAGCCGGACCCCCAAAGGCTGAAGAGATAAATACTTTGTTCACAATCAATGGAAACCTGTAAACTAAAGAGTCAAATGTATGAAAGTCCTCATGGAAAAATGCTGACAAGCACTAAAATCACTGTAAATTCCTTGGAGAGTTCTTAGAACTGCAGAAGTTCAGAAAAATTACTTTGGTCTTTTACATGTCAATATTCAGGAAAAAAGTTCTCTCTCTTACTTAACATTCCTCCAGGGTGTGAGACCCTGGTCAAAGAAAACAATGACTCCTGTGTCTTAATAGGTCAAACCCACATGGCAGGGTCAACTTGACCTCTCTTGCCACTCAGGGCCAAAACCATGCAGCAGAACAGTGTGTTCTTTAACCCTGTAGGACAACTCTCATATGCCTGGGCACTATTTTTAGGTTACTAACTTGGCTGCCCTTCTTCTTTAAAAACACACACACACACACACACACACACACACACACACACACACACAAACTTGGCTGCCCTTCTTCTTTAAAACACACACACACACAGAACTTTTCCAAAAGTTTCTCTTCCTCAAGTTGGATAAATCATGTTTTTTAATTTTGTTATTTCAAATCACAAATTCAAACACTTGTAAACATTAAGCTTCTGTTCCATTCCCTGGGAAGAGGATTCATTCTGATATTTATGGTTCAAAAAAAAGTTGCAATATTGTGCTTGGAACACAGAGAACCAGTTATTAACTTCCTGCTACTATTATATAATAAATAATAACAGCTTAGCCAGGTTACTGTGACCTCTGACAGATCAAGGAAACAAGTTATTTTCTCCTCTTGTGATTACAGCACATTGCAATACATTTTATTCCTTTTAATAAACATCCTGGTACTCTGAGTTTCCCTTTCAATTCATTTAATTTCAACAATCTGTCAAAAACAGCCAATAAACAAATACTGAATTACATTCTGTTGGGTTTTTTAAAGGCTCTAGACTGTAAAAACATCTTGTGTGTCTCCCACCCTGACCACCCTGCTACTTTTCCATATACCACAGGCCACCCATAGACATAAAGCCAGGGGGCAAGCAGACATGGTCTACTTGGAGCCAGTAGACAGGAGGGCGATGAGTCCTGATGAAGCACTTATGGACAAAATGTAGTTCCTGTAAGAATTTAATGTTATGGAAAAGTTAATAACACCAAATTAGTTTTTCGACAAAATAAAAAGAGCCCATCTCTTTGGAATGTACTGCTTCCTTCCTAACACTTGGTATAATCATGCTGATGTGCAGCCCATTGTCTGCAAACACAATTTGCAAGACAGAAGACCATAAAAAATGGAAAACATTCACAGGAAATGTGTTCCAATTAAAAAAAAAACAAAACACTTAAAGACAGAAACCTAGAACACATGATCACAAAGAATACATCTGAATTCCATTTAACCTTCATGAAAAGAGCTGATCAAAGAATATGAGGAGAAAAGAAAGATTTGTTTTTTTCCTGAAGAGCAATGGAAAAATAAGTCTTTCCTGTGAATCAGTGTTTTGCTACAGTTGGCTTGCAATGGCAAGGAGGTTCTAAAAGTTCGAAGCTACTCCCAGTCCCAGAACTGTACAATTTTCGGCAAACCACTCCAGCATTCCCAGAAGGTGCACACTGGAGGGTATCTGATATTTTATTACATCATAATCACCAATTGTTAAAATGTTGGCTGCACATTCCTGGATAACACCTTTAATAAATTAATAAAAGAAGACTGATTCTTGCCCAAAAGCTCAATTTAAGAGCAGCTTGAAACACTATCAGGATACACTGGAATGAACCTATTTAACTGCATTGGCCATCCACCCAACCCCCAGAGCCCAAAAATAACAGCAGACACGGGCTTATTATTTCAGAAGCTATCAAAAATGACAAGTTTGCTTTGGCTCTTAGGAGCTTTTTTTAAGTAAGCAAGGACACACAATCCCATAAGACTGCTTTGTAATACTTTATCATAAAGTCATAATTCATAAACCTAAAAGAATCTTAAATTAACCCAAAAGCTGTTATTTTAAATGTCGAGAAAGTTACCTAAAGTCAGCACTATTTAATGGACTGACTCCCAGGGCAGTTTTTCTTTCCACTAAAATATCCAGACAAGTCAAAACCAAAATGAACTACTGTTTCTAGACCTCTAAAAAAGATAATCAACCTTTAAAAGGATACACTGTGGGGTTGAAGTTCTTCAATATGAAGAAGGAAGCAACAATGACCAAGACCAGGAACAGAGTGTTGTTATAGAAGATGGAAAATGTTGTAGCTTCATAATCAGCAACTTCATTCTTCTTCCACAGGATTCTAAGAGACACAGAAACAAGACAAACAAGTTTATCAATATGATACAAAAGCTTTAGTTCTGTATGGCTCTAGTTCATTTTAAAACAAGTTTTTTTCTTTTGTGTTCTAGGGTAAGAATGTGTTTGTAATATTAAGTTTAGTCAGAATTGTCCCCTTTCTTCAACTAAAAATAAAAAAATTTCACTCTATGATAGCAAAGAAAACATCGTGCTGGTTATGTTACCTTTTTTTCCAGGCAACCAGGGTTATGGAGGGACTCATTAATGGCAACTGGCACAGTTTCATCAGCAGCTGAATCAAGTGTCTTTCTCTTGGCCCTCACCTAAAACTCAGACTCCATGATTAGCAGCCTGTGGAGCTTCCTTAGCTCTACTCTAGGCTTGAGGCTTTCTACAGCCTATGGATTTCAGGCTTGAATGTCACACCTTCAGAAGATAATCACAATGACAAAAACTAGCTGTGGCCTCACAAAAGCAGGCTATTGTTAGCTATTTTTATTAATTCAAACAAAGAAAGCACTTAGTCATTAGGAGGATTTTTTTAATACCTGAAAAATCCTTTTACTTTTTACTCTGTATTTCTAGTTCTGATAGTATATCTTCTTGATATACTGGTATTTCATCAATCTTTTACCCCTTCACACAGGCAAAAGAAAGTTATAGGATGCCTGTGAATAAGGGAGCCTTTATTCCTCTTGGTTAATTAACTTTGTAAAGCAGTTTTTAAAAGAGTAGGTTGTGACCCATTAGTGGGATGTGAACTCAGTTGAGTGGATCGAATGCCCAAAGAAATTAATTGAGTGGGTTGAGACCAGCATTTTAAAAAAATGAAATAGGAAAGAACAGAAAAACATCAGCAGCCCATCACACACAGTAGGGTAATTACTGTTTTGTGAAATACATGCATGTGCCCACGTGTGAGTTTATTTGGTCAAAAGGTAAAATATATATTTTTTACTGTAGAGGTCATTATCAAAAAGGTTGAAGGCCACTTTTATAGACACTTTGTCTCCCCAAGAGATAAAACTACTCTGAAGCCAGATGACACACCTCCACAATCCTAAGGACAGCACTTTAAGTAAATTCATTGGTAATTGACACATTTTATTCACCAAGTGTACTAATCCAAAGACAACAGGTTTGGCTGTAAAGGAGCTAAATGAAGGCTAATTAACACCTTATGCTCAGCATAAGAAATCTGTAGTCTCTAACACATGTCATATTTCCTTGATTCCACAGACACCATCAACTTAATAACTCTTTCATTTACTGTAAGTTTGGAGGAAGGGAAGGACATTACATTAAGTGCAGCTATCACCTATAAAACACCTTCTAATTTCAGAGAAGTTTCAATGTAAATTTTTTTAAAACATGAGTTTGAGTTCTAGGAAACATATCACTCTAACACTGATGAATGAGACCAGTTGAGTTAGATGCATAGTCTCAACATGGTTTAACACTAGAATGAACACTCAGGACAAATGCCTCCATTTTTAAGACTCTGGCATGAGACCCAGGTTGCTTAAGTAGGTTATTAGCCTGCCTTTACTCTAGACAATAAATTTTTCTCACTTGCATCACAGTACTTCTCCCTAACTTCTTTTCTGTCAAGCCCTAAATAAGAAGTGATATGGTTTGGCTCTGTGTGCCCACCCAAACCTCATCTTGAATTGTAATCTCCACATGTTCAGGGAGGGACCTGGTGGGAGGTGACTGGATCATGGGTGCAGTTTCCCCCATGCCATTCTTGTGACAGTGAGGGAGTTCTCACGAGATCTGATGGTTTAAAAATGGTTCCCTCGGGCTCACTTGCTCTCCTGGCATCTTGTGTAGAAGGCACTTGCTTTTCCTTCACCTTCTACCATGATTGTAAGTTTCTTGAGGCCTCCCCAGCCATAAAGAACTGTAAGTCAATTAAACCTCTTTTCTTTATAAATTACCCAGTCTTCAGTAGTATCTTTATAGCACTGTGAAAACAGACTAATACAAGAACCATTTCCAAAAATGTTTTAATTAGGCCAGCTGTGGTGGCTCATGCCTGTAATCCCAGCACTTTGGGAGGCCAGGGCGGGCAGATCACGAGGTCAAGAGATGGAGACCATCCTGGCCAACAGGGTGAAACCTTGTCTCTACTAAAAATACAAAAATTAGCTGGGTATGATGGCTTGTGTCTGTAGTCCCAGCTACTCAGGAGGCTGAGGCAGGAGAATCACTTGAACCCAGGAGGCAGAGGTTGCAGTAAGCCCAGATCATGCCACTGCACTCCAGCCTGGGAAACAAAGCAAGATTCCACCTCAAAAAAAAAAAAAAAAAAAAAAAAAGTTTAATGAATGAAGTGGCCCAATCCTTTAGATTACCCCAGCTCCCAATATGACCACATGTTAGTGACATCAGTGTATAAAGTCAGGACGGCCTGATAGCCTTTAGAACTTTTTCCAAGTCCACCCATATCCTGGTTTGTTGTTGTTGTTGTTTTTGTTTTAAATTTAGAACCCCCAAATGCCCTTAATGCCAATGGTTCTGCCTGTTAGAAGACATTTTCTTCCTAGTAGGAAACCTGGTTTGGGAGAGCACTTCCCAATATCCCAAGGATGTTTTCAGGATGAGCTTCCTACAAGAGAAAAGTTGAGACCAAGCAACTGTTACAATCAAATAATGTTAAATGACAGATCACTTGTAAATCAAGAAGAAACCACATTCGCACTTTGGAAGGAATGTTAATGAATCTCACATTCTCCTCTGCTTATTTCCATCCCTGGATAAACGGATATTTTAAAGTAGTTTTAAAGTGGCATGGAGTATACAGAGCTTTGAGAGATACAGATCTAAGCAAAGAAACACTGATAAGCCTTCTCCTTATATCAAATCTCCTGGAATTCTTTCAGAGAGAAAAAACTAGATCTTAATGAGAAGCTCTGGTCCCAGTTACCAAGGTCAATCAATACAGGACAAACTGTATCCAGTATGGCTTTTATGATGGAAATAAAACAGCCAAATTTCTACCAATGAAAAGAAATAAATTGTATAATGTTCTGACACTCTGTATTTTCTATACATCCATGAAACCTCCACCTCATCCCACTATGAAATACCTAATCCGGCAAATGGCAAAGGTTTCATTCCCAATTTCAACTGATTCACTACTACCTGAATGCTAAACTGAGAAAGATTCTGAGCCATAACCCAAGATCAAGAACAAGTGCCAGACCAAATCTGTCCAAGACTGCAGTGGGCAGAGGAAACCCATTTACTATCCCTGGCATAATTAGTCACCAAAAACCTTTAAAAACTGTAACAAACATTTAGAAATTTAGGTAACTATGCATATTCTAGTTTAAGAAATACCATTTTAATGAAAAATTCAACAAGTTTTTCCTAAAAAAGTGATCTAGATTCTCTAACCTTGAACCATATGCAAAAAAATATGCAATTGGAAAGCTATGCAGCCCAACCTGATTAAAGCTGCTCCATGCAAAAAGGCCTCCATTGTCATAATACTGTGCCTTCAGTTTTATAAAGGAGCCATAGGAGATAATCATTTTAATATGTTTTGGTGCCTTTCCAAAACCACTATAGAAGACATTGTTCATTAAGTTACTCAGTGTCCCTTAAATAAGGATCCACTTGATAAAGTCTTTCCAAGATTCAGTGCCAGGAAAGTTTCTTTTCGGAAGGACTTGCATGCTGCTTCTCGTCAGACAATGAAAGCTATGTGACCTCAGATGCTTCCCCTAACACTTGGAAACCCGCAACTAAGTTCAGTGCTCAAATACTGTAACTACTCTAAGGTCCTTGTTCATCCACCTTTTTCTCCCTTTTAAGTGGTTTCTGGTCTTTTAAAATTGTGTTACTTGTTTTATATGCACTTTAAGAAAACCCTGTTAAATATAGAAAATATTCGCGCTTTAACACTCCAAGTTCACACAAAGTCTTTCTGGAGCAAAGTGGGGTAAAAATTATGTTCCAACAAAGCACCTTGTTGATACTAAAACTAAAGATTTACGAAAACAAGTAGACTCATGACTATTAAGCTATGTGGCAACACTTTATCCCAAGTTTACTTAGGGACTTCCTCTACTCAAATGGTAAGACTGTCCAGTAAGCCTTCTAAGAGCAGCTGGCAGAAAAAATTGGGAGTAGGGGCTAACAAATGCGGCACAGAACTGGGCAACAGGAGACAAACCCAGTTATTTTCTTTTTCCCAATTAATGCAGATAACTAATTACTAGATATTTCTCCGGAAGCTCAGGAATAGAAACACCACCACATAGACATGCTAACACATAAACCTTTCAGACCCAGAGGGGTTAGGAGATATGTCCAAGGTTGCACACCTATTAACAGGCAAAGCCCGCTCTATAGAAAGCTCTGTTACCTCCTCAATTTCAGCAGAACATTTACAAGTACAAGCTCTCAAGTCAGACTGCCTGTGTTCTTATCATGGATCTACCATGTACTAATCCAGGACCTTGGGCAAGTTACCCAAGCTTTCTGTACCATTCAGGTATAAAAAGGAAATAAAAATAGTAACTCCTGTGCAGGGGGCTCTTTAGAGGAATAAATCAAATATTGTATTGTATTGAGAAAGGTATCTGGTTGTAATAAAAACTCTAAAAGTCAGCTATTACTATTTCCATTACTACTACTTCTACAATTCCAAAATTTACAGCAAACAATTCCAAAATCCACATTCTTTAAGCAAAAATAAAAAAATTTTCTTCAAAGTACCCCCTTTTATGATGACCACACTTTAAATAGGAGTCAAACCTTTCATCTTTCTCCTTCCGAGACATCTTTCTATTATCAGCTTCAGAAAGTTTTCGAGTCACTTCTTTGGAAACAGCATCCTCCCTCTTCTGTGCTACTCTGGAAGGACAAGAAAAGAAGAAAAAGTTCCCATATGTTACAGAGGTGAACATCACTCTCTCTCAGAAACACTCTGTACTCATATGTATTGGCAACTGAATAATATCTCACATTTCAAGAAAAGAAGCTAAACAGAAAGTTCCAAGTTTATTATACAGCACTAGCCAAAAAAGAAGTTCAAGAAACATCCAAGATGTGGTTTATTAATGATGTGTTTTGATTTCTGCTTAAAAAGAAGAATTTTCCAAAGTTTAGGATTTAATGTGGATATTACAGTCAAATGCTATTAGCACAATTCAGTAAAGAAACATTTTAACTAATAAATAAATTTCATAAGGCATTAGCAAATGATGTATTATTTCAATTCCAAGTAAATAACAGGAGTGAAAACTAGGCTTAAACAAAGAGGAAATAATAGCTGTAATATCTTAAAGTAATGATTTTAACTTTATTCCAAATGACAATTTAAGCTGGGTATGACAGACAGAAAGCCCCAGGTCATTAAAGGCAAGTTTTCAATCTTTCTTCAACTACAAGGATGTCTAAGATATAAGTTAAGCATAAATTACAGCTGATTTTACCTTTGTCTCCATCTTTAGCTCTCTCACTCAAGAACTGACTTAGAATTGACATTGTTATTAGTAAAAGGAAAACATTTAATCAGCTTCAACTAATGTATTTTTTAAAAGGTTTACAAAGTTACTTTTTAAACTTTGTTACCCCACACAAGTTGGTAACTGTAAAGAGGGAAAAACGTTCTGGAAGATAAAAGAAAAAAAAACAGGTAAGAGGAAATCGACTCTGAAACCTAAAGAAAAAGGCTGCTAAGGGGGCAGACAGCTTTCTTTTTATGAGACATTTTAGGGCATTAAAATGAACTTTTTACTCCAAAGATCCAACTTCATTTGGTTCATTTTACTATGCAAAAACTATCCTTTCATATGCATCTTGCATTTCTGAGACACTCAGCTCCAAAGGCAAAGATTCTTCTCTCTGAACCTCTTTAGCAGACCAGGCACAAATATGTTTCTTCATGAGAACAGATTGTGAGAACAGGAAAAATAAGAAAAATTAAAAATAAATAAATGTGTTTCTTGAACTTAACATCGGACCACTTTTTTTTTTTTTCTACAAAAGACCAACTGAAAAGAAATGGACACAGTTTATGGCAGAAACCTTTCTTAGCTCAATATAAAAAATACAAACGTACACCCCAAATATCATGGTGTTAGGACACAGGAATAAACTACTGCAGTTTCAAAAGAGTTGGTTGTCACTATGCATCTTTAGGACAAATAGTAAGCCAACTGTCCACATGACAAATCCTCATGAAGACATTAAACCAGATAACTAAGCAATTTCTCATCTAGGTCTAGAATTTTATCCTTACCTACCAGGGGCATAACAACCACAATGCAGGTTTAATGCAACTCAAGAGGAGGAAGCTCTCCCCTCTGTCTTAGGGCTCTCAGAAAATAAACCTTACTCAGTGCTGAATGCTCTAAAATAAAAGAGGTCATGCTAGTGACCTAGCATTTAGTCAACTGAGATAATCCATAAAATGGATTGCATTTTTCTTCCTTTACTCTTTCACATCGGTATGTCAGAATACTTCCAGAATTAAAAATAAAATAAAAATAAAAGACACTATCTAATTTATTTTCTTTCTTTCTTTCTTTTTGTTTTTTGAAATGGAGTCTTGCTCTTGTCACCCAGGCTGGAATGCAATGGCACGATCTCGGCTCACTGCAACCTTGCCTCCTGGGTTCAAGTGATTCTCCTGCCTCAGCCTCCAGAGTAGCTGGGATTACAGATGCCCACCACCACACCTGGCTAATTTCTGTGTTTTTAGTAGAGACGGAGGTTTCGCCATGTTGGTCAGGCTGGTCTTGAACTCCTGACTTCGTGATCTGCCCACCTTAGCCTCCCAAAGTGCTGGGATTATAGGCGTGAGCCGCCTTGCCCAGCCGACACTATCTCATTTGTTAAAATAAAAACATCTTTGCAAACATTGTTTAAATTATGTTACCTTAAAGAAAAAAAAAAAAACACCTCCTAAGGGCTCTCTTAACCCCAACTTCTTCAACCCTGCAAATAAACATTTATCATGTGTCAGACACTATGCTTAACATGTCACATGTATGATCATACTGAATCCTTACCACCCTCTGAGGTTCCACTAGCATCCCCAACTTATAGCTGAGAAATTTGAAGTCTACATAGGTAAAATTATGCCCAAAGCCATACAATTAAGAGTGGCAGAGCTGGCACTGGAATCCAGACTATCAACTCTGAAGCCATCTTCCCTCTGCTGCCAACATCTACCCACACTCATCATCTTGCTGGATTTTTGAATCTTAACCATCTTGCAAATCTGTAAGAGTTTCAAAGTCAGTAGCATATTTAATATACAGCCAAAACTATGACTAAAAAACCTCTACTCTATTAAGGCAGTAAGTCATTGAAATTTTACTGAACTAAATGTACCATTAACGGTTTTAAGGGGTATAAAATAAAATGTGGCAAGTATCTTCAAGAAGCCTAAAGTAGAAATGAGAAGGTAAAAAGAACATGACTTTCATTCTAAAGAAATGAATGAAGAAAATGATATGAAGAATAAGTAAAAAATGACAAGTCTCAAAGAGACTGTGTTCCAAGAGTATTACAAAGGATGGTTCATAGAAGATACCCACTTCTAAGGGCTTCCTGGTGAACAGATGATCATGTCTCACAAGAAACAGTCCCATACAGTGGAGGCCCAGATGAGCTGAATCCTGGAATGGCAGCTGGTAGAGGGGCTGCCAAGCAGAAAGATAACAAAGATAACCCAGTTTCTCTGCTGGCCCATCAGAACTGCAGCCACGGAATCTGAGCTCCTTTGTGTGCAGAACAGTAGAGAGAAAACTGCTAAGGCCACTTCAGCCACTGAAGCCATTTTGGGCCATTTCTTAAAATAAATCCCTGTTAACTGAGATCATCTCAACATGTTTCTATTCCTCATTCCCCAAAAAAGTCTAACACAGGGACAACAGAGCAATGGAATGATCAAAGTCAGGAAGGATTTCTCTGGAAAAGATTCCTAGTCTTGAAATAAAACACAGGTTAAAAATGGAAAGGAAGCAAGTTAAACCTAAATAGGGAAGATACAAGACACATTCAAAGGATGACGTGAAGGCTGGGTCAGAAGGGTTAAAGCCTAATTCTGAAAGATGCAGCTAGACTCATAGGAAGGATGCAGATGATCTGCATTCCAAGAGTCTAGAAGAATTTGGCTTTAATACATTTAAAAAAAAAAAAAAAAAGAGGCATGGCTGGGCATGGTAGCTCATGCCTTTCATCCCAGCACTTTGGGAGACGGAGGCAGACAGATCACTTAAGCCGAGGAGTTCAAGACCAGCCTGGGCAAGATAGCAAAACCCCATCTTTATAAAATATACAAAAATTAGCCCGGCATGGTAGTGCATGCCTGTAGTCCAGCTACTTGGGAGGCTGATGTGGGAAGATCGCTTGGGCTCAGGAGGCAGAGGTTGCAGTAAGCCAAGACTGGGCCACTGCACCCTAGCCTGGGCAAGAGTGAGACTGTCTCAAAAAAAAAGGCCATGACGAGTTGTTATGAGAATGATATGATAAAAATGAGGTCACGTAAGGAGAAATACATACTCTTCATTCAATAAAACAAGGAAAATTGGATGCTGTAAGGATTATGAAGGGTAATGTGCTTTATATAGTGCATGGCAGGGTGGGCCCTAAACTTGTTTTAAGAGACCAGATGAAGACTGTTACAGAAATACAAGTAAAAACAGTGTCCAAACTAGAGTGAGAACTATGGATGAAAAGGTAATGCACATACAAAGTATGCTCGCATTTCAAGTATCAGTGAAATTCCAATTGCCTTTAAGAAATTACTTTCAAAGCAATATCGCACCTAGATAGCCTCACCAAGGAAGGATGGAAAAAATCCTGCTATCTGTACTCAAATATTACAGTGTGCATGAAAGCAACTTCAAAGGGCATCAATTAAACAATAATTTATACCTACTTCCAGTGAGACAATGCAGACCATGACACTGAGAGATAATGTCCCCATCTTTCCTAGGTCTAGATGCTTCTTCAGTTTAACCTCTCTGAAAATAGAGTACTTCACTGCTTATAATTGATATATAAATTTGTTGTGGTGAGGCTTGAGTTTTCGTCTCTAAAAGCTATATTTTATAATACATGTGATCTTAAAATGGAATACGTTAATCCTTTACATATGTTAATCCTTTACACTTGTATGAAAAAAATGTAATTAGCCTTGAAAATGACATAGAGTGTAATAAATAAAGTAACAAAATAAAAAAGACCAGTGTGGACAACATGGAGAAACCCTGTCTCTACAAAAAATACAAAAAAAATAAGCTGGGCATGGTGGCCTGCACCTGTAGTCCCAGCTACTTGGGAGGCTGAGGTGGAAGGATCACTTGAGCCTGGAGAGGGTGAGGCTGCAGTCAGCCATGATCATGCCACTGCACTGCAGCCTGGGCAACAGAGCTAGACCTTGTCTCAAAAAACAATAACAAAAAGATAATTTCTTTAACTTCCAAAAATAGTATGTGAAGAGCCCAGAACAATTCTCTCCAGAAATAATCCATTTAGCTTCTGAAATGTTAATTTGCTTGGTGGGTTTGTTACTCTGACGAATCTCTTATTAAGGCCAGTGCTTAAGTGTTCTAATTCCACCCTCAAAATCCACTTCGGTAGTCGTGTCAGACTGATCATTGTCTCTACTTAAGTTAGTTAATAATTCTTCCTTGTATCAATGTTCCTTTCCCCCAATATATATATATTAATACATATATATCTCAAATTAATGCTTATCTAACATACGCAAATGGTCATTAAAAAGGCATATAAAAATACAACATGTAGTAAGTACTTTCACTTGAAAAACATACTTACTTGTGCTTGAGAACAAATTTCACATTCTTGTATGCAAAAGCTACCAAATATGTGCTTACTAGGGTCATCACACTATACAAAACAGCAGACTGAATAAGATCCATGTGCCATATTCTCCAGTATAACCCTGAATTAAAATAAAGTGGGGAAAGTACAAAAAGAAACAAAAAATTACAACCCCATAACAAAAGCCTGCGAAATTAATTATAGCTAAGCCTGGTAAAATAACAGGTTATTAGTTATGCAATCCACTACAGTATCTGAGGATCTTCAGAAGAGAGATAACCAGTAACAGTTACCGTCTCAAGCTTTCTAGTTCAGAACACTTGAAAAACATCACCTTCCTATTACTAGTCCAGATGAAATTTCTGCTTCTAAAATGAGAACAAACTTTGGCTCAGCGTAATCACACGTCAGACTTCAAGTCAGGGTACTAGCACGCTAAATACAGGCCATTCCAAAACAACACATGCAGCAGCAAACCACAGTTTCCTTGCTGACGTGGCAGTTATCAGAACTCCAAGCAGTGCTCTGGTCGGATGACTGAGCCATAAGGCTTCACACCACGTTAACTGCACGCCGGGTTTTATCAGGACAAAAGAGAAAAATACATTTGGTTTTAAATGCCCAACAACAGTGCAGCAAGAGACAGGAGTCCTAGAACCCTGAGCTCTACTAACCTTGTCCAAGTCTGCAGTTTCCCAACCAAGTGAGAATTCTGGAATGGGTCCCGCAGGATTATTAAAAAGTCTAAACAAGGTAGATCGTTAACCCCTGGCACTTCAACCTCTCTCTTTTTGCAAACCAGGGAAATTATGCAGTGGTGTGAAGTAGCTCACATAAAGACACTTCTAATTCAGTGGGTTGCTTCAGGGGTCTCCCACCTAATTCATTAATTTATCCAAAATAAGAATATTAATTGAAAATTTCGTAAAGGCAAGCAACAGTTGTATGGAAAAGGGCAGCAGGCAGTATACTTGAGTGTGTGCGTTTAAATACAGACTTGGGGCCGCCACCCCAGAACTAGTTAACCACCATCTCCGGGGGTGGAGCTCCGGAACGTGCTTGTAACAAGTGACTTCCCCGAGTGCTGCATAGGACAATCCCAGGCGACAGCACTGAGGCCCAAAGAGGCTTTGTGCCTCCCTGAACTCAGGGGAGCTGGAGAGATCGTCGACCGCCGGTCGGCACCCGCGCCTTGTCTGCTAGCCCGGTCCTGCCACGTCCGGCCCTGTCCGGCCCTGTCCGGCCCTGTCCGACCCGCCCGCGGCCTCCCTCGCCAGCCTAGCTCCCAGCACTCACAGATGGGGATGGCAGACACGATGAACGCGTTCCCGAAGAACAGCGCGGAGGACTTGGCCGACAGGTTGCGGCTGAAATCCTGCAGGAGCAGGTCCTCCTCCGACTGCTGTTTGGAACCGCCTTTAGGAGCCATGGCGGAGCGGGAGACAACAGGAAAGGTAGAGCCTGCCGCCAAGCCGGGCAAAGGGCCCTGGCTCCGCCCCTGCGGCCGTCGTATCCGCTAACGACCCGTAAGCGCGGCGTGCGGAAGCGGGACCCGGCTCGTCGGAGAGCAAGCTTCCCCAGGATTGGCCAGCCTGGCGCCGCTAGATTGGCTTCCGGGCGTGATTGGGCGAGCGGGCCGGACTTCCGGTTTCCTGGAAAGCCACGTGACCCGTCCTCCTGGAGGAGAGAGAAGGGATTTGTAGTTTAGCGGGTGCTTTAAAAAAAAAAAAAATTAACAAAACTTTATTAATAGTAAACTTCACAGCCGCTGACAGACTCATGAGTTCTGAGTTTTTCAGCATTCCAAAATTAAAAGGACTTCTGGCCCCATTCCATTAGTGCCCCCTGTACATACCCAGAACTGGATGCATTATAGGAGAAAGAAGAGAAAGGTATAGCTAACTCATGTAAAATCCCTTCTCCTTTACACATACTTATTTCATTAAATACCTTCAACAATCTTATGACATGCACATCATTACCGCCATTGCAGATGAAGAGCCTGAGGATGGTAGACCTGTGGTGTAGGTCTCCAAGGTGTGGGTTCTTTTCACTAAACAATAGGCCACCTCTGTAGGAAGAAGAAAATGGTACACTTGCTTTTAAGAAACTCAATCTCATTGATGAAGGCAGTATTTAATACATGTCTGCTACATTTACAAGTTACTATTTTATTTTCTTTCAACTAAACCTATAGAGTTATGTGGCTTCCAAAGTCATGCTAAATAAAACATAATACTAAGAACAGGTTGGCTAGGCAGGACTCCTTCTCCAAAGCTCAGAAACATTAAGTATGCCTACTAAAACAGCTAGATGACATTTTTAACTCAACAAATTTTCACTTTTTCTTCAAAAAAAAAAAAAAAATTTCAACCACACCACTCTCAGCAAATGCTGCTTTTCATTACCGAGAACACTCCAGTGCATTAGACACAATTTCCTCAACCTCCAGCCTCTTTATCAACAGTTTCATAGGTATTTTTCTTCCTGGCAGTATCCAAATTGTAATCGACCTCCACAGCTTCCTATTACTAGCTCTAATTGAGCTTTGTCTTCAATCTTTTCCAATCTATTCTTTATACAGTTACCAGAGGAAGTTTTCCTGAAATATAAATCCTTCCATTATCTACTGCAAGTATTTCCTAATGCCAGAAGTTTTCACTAATTCACCACAAAATGAAAAAGAAAAATGACCATCTGGTGAATTTTTCAGAAAATCAAATGAATTCATTTAAAAATATCTGGGTTTATGTCTTTTTTACGTTAAAAGTATTCTTTATTTTATTTCCTGATAGTGATAGAAAAAGAAATTCTTATTTTCTTTTACAGCATACTCATCCCATATTTTTTCTTATCTCAGTAAATTGCATTCTTTTTCACCTATTTGCTCTGGTTAAAATGCTGGATTTCAACACTAATTTTTTTTTTTCCTTCTCCATCTGCGACCAATTCATAAATAAAACTTTTTGGATCTGTCTCTATAACTAGATTTTCTTCTGTCTATTTATAAACAAACCAAGGATATAAAAAGAAGTTAAAAGATAAAAATCAGAAAACCAAAAGATCCAAAGAGACAAAAATCATTTTTCTTTTAAAAGAAGAAAAGAAGAAACAATAATGATGAGAATAAAAAGAATTATGCCTGAGAAAAATATTTTAACAATGAAAACAGGAAAGATAAAAGTTTGAAATGTTAAGTGGATAGATAAAAATGTTATAATTGATATAACTAAAAAGAGGTAGCAGAAAAAATAATACATTTTGTAAAGCTAAAGATAACTGTAAATGGAAGATAAACTAAAATAGGAATTTTAAATTTTTCTCATGGGGTAAAAAAGATAGGGAATGATACTTATGACAGAACGTTTTTGGTAATGCCAACAATTACATTTATAAAGGTAGCACACTTGGAGTACTGAAGCAGTGTTTTCTTGTACCAGAACTACCTAGTTCCCTTTGAACAGCAAGCAGCAAGACCTACAGGTCACTTGTATGTGGTATGTATAGCCATGGCACACTGGACAAGCAGGGTACGTATTGTGCTGAAATACAGAAGGAGCGGTAGGTAATAAATTCTACCCAAGCAAAGATCTCAATATATTTTGCCCATTTCCACATAGTTTCACTTTGAAAGAGCCAGATGGACTTCATTCCATACCAGTCTAAGTCTAATCTATGAATTTTAGGCTTAACATTTCTATTATATCACTTTATTCTTTTCAGATTAGAGGAAAAACTCAAGCAATAATGTTTATTGCTGTCAGGTATATGGATAAGAGATTACTCTCATCCATTACTAATTACTTTGTGAAAGAAAATCCACCATGCTAAAAATTAATATATTTTTCTGTGCCAGACACTCCAAGTTGCCTAGCCAATATGGAAAGCCATTGCTAGCTTTTCATCGGGATCTTATAAAGAGTAACAAATGGATCATCCAGGGCTACTGTGGGGAGGGAAAAAAAAAAAAAAAAAAAGCTCCTCTGTTTTAAAACTTAGTTGAAATGCAAATCTTATGATGGGAATAATTTTAATAGAAATGGAACACTTTATATTAGTCCTTAGGTATAATGTTTTAAAGTATCACCTGAGAAATGATTTACTCAGCCAAACTACAATATCAGGCACTGATATTGACTAATTCATTAGTTCATGTACTCATTCAGCAAATATTTTTTGAGAAGTTACTACATGAAAAGTACTGTGCAAAACCTGTGAAAGTTATCCAAATAATAATCATGATTATTTTGGTTATAATAACCAACATGAATTGAGTCCTTGTTATATGTCCACCCCTATGCTAGGTCTTTCACATATATTGTCTGATTTATCCCTACAGCAACCCTAGGAGGTATATGTTTTTGTTGTCCCGATTTGTCAGATGAAGAAACTGAGCCTCAGATTAGTGAAATGACTCATTTAGATTCCACAGCCAGTAAATGGTGGAGTCAAGTTATGAACCCAAGCAATATGATTCCAGGATGTATGCTCTTAACCACAAATGAATTCTGGTCTCCTCCGTACAGTGGAATCTCTGATTCTGCATGCCTGATCACAACCCTATTTTGGGCAAGCAGCCAAAAGCAGTTTCTTATGCACTGATTATCAAGCACAGTCCCATGATATCGCAGCTCTCCCTAGCGCATTTTTGGACAGACAGGATCATAGACAAGCCTTGGTGGGCAGGCCTTTGCTCTTCATACCTGATTCTCTGTTACAGTGAGTTTGAAAATGAAACCTCAGGAAAAACAAACAAAACAATTAATAGACATATACAGAACAGGTATATATAACTGAGAAGAGGTAAAAAGCACAAGTCACAACTCACCAGCAGCCATAAATTAGGAAAGGGAAAATTAGATGCTCAAAGGGCCTTAGGGCTTCCTTATTTCTCTCTGTAGACCTGAAAGAGATCCCCATTACCTTCAATAAAGCTAAAATATTCAAAAAATGAAAACAAAACAGATCTGGAATCTATTAAATAATATAAACAACTTCTACATATAAATGAACATCTAGAAGAATAACTGTGCTCAACATAATTTGTTAATTTATATATCACTCCACCCCAAAACGTTTAAGGCAAAGATAACAAGATCAAAATCTCTATAAGATTCAAGTAAATAACTTAAGTGAGTGAATTGTGCCAGGCATAGGACATGAGATAGTGATGGGGGTCAATACAACTGGAAAGCTCATCTTTCCAAAAGCACTCAAACTGAAATAGAGAGATTAAACAGAAAGAAAACCACAATCAACAGCAAATATTGTGTAACCCAAACACAACCGATTTGAGGTTTAATCTGCCCCATAAACTCCCAGGTTTAAGGAGACAGACTTAAATGCAAATAATATAAAAAAGAGAAAATCTTACCATTTCAGAAGAAACTGGTCTTTTGCAGAGCATGCTGGAAGTTGGTCCTTATTGTTGGCTAGGCCTCTTCCCCCATCCACTCATTTCCCCAACACATAGGCTACTGTTGACAGGAGACATTTGCCAGCTGGGATTTTTTTTTTTAAATAAAGATAAGGTTTCAAGAATTCTAAATGTATACTTTGCATGGAATTGATTTTTAAACTCAATGAAGCATTGAAACACTTGGGGAACAAGGATTTGTCTTTGAGCTTGTAGCTTATTCTTTCCAAGGTAGACATTGTTTTCCTTTTTAGGAAACACTGATATGACCAATGTAAATTGGGGGTTGCTTCTGAAGCAGTCAGAAAAACCTGTTCCCTTTGTGCCTAAGGATATTCATAAAGTCACTTATTTATTTAAGAAAATGATACACATCTACAGAAAACATATTATTTTAATAACCACTGACAGAGACCATAATACTTTAAATCTCAAAACTCCCCCCAGAATCTTCTAAATGTGAGACTTATCACACATGCATCATTCATGCAGCACTACAGGGCACAATAAAAATTAAGATTTACAGTGGAAATCAATTTTCTTTCGTTACACATTTAATCCAGGCACTATGGTAACAGAATGTAAGACAAAGTAGGTCACGAATTTTAACTGGAATGGCTTAGGTGTTACAGAAGCCAGTTGTAATTTGTTGCTCATGTTTTAGGACTCTTTCTTTTAAAATTCTCTGTTTCACAGCCCCCAGTTAATATTATCTAACAACTTACTAGATGAAAACATGAGATCAAATGCCAGGGTGAGATTTATTCAATCTCATTATTTATTTCACTTGGTTTGCTAATTGATTAGTAAAATTCATCTCCATACTCATGAATAAATGAAGAAAGGAATTCCAGGAAAAAGGAACAATGCATGTGATTTGGTTTGGATGTGTCCCCACCCAAATCTCCACTTGAATTGTATCTCCCAGAATTCCCATGTGTTGTGGAAGTGACCCAGGGAGAGGTAATTGAATCATGGGAGCTGGTCTTTCAAGTGCTGTTGTCATAATAGTGAATAAATATCACGAGATCTCATGAGTTTATCAGGGGTTTCTGCTTTTGCTTCCTCCTGATTTTTCTCTTGCCACTGCCATTTAAGAAGTGTCTTTCACGTCCCACCATGATTCTGAGGCCTCCCTAGCCATGTGGAACTGTAAGCTCAATTAAACCTCTTTTTGTTCCCAGTTTTAGGTATGTCTTTATCAGCAGTGTGAAAATGAACTAATATAGTAAATTGGTATCAGTAGAATGGGGTGTTGCTGAAAAGATACCCAAAAATGTGGAAGCAACTTTGGAACTGGGTAACAGACGGAGGTTGGAACAGTTTGGAGGGCTCAGAATAAGATAAGATGATGGGGGAAAGTTTGGAACTCCTTAGAGACTTGTTGAACGGCTTTGATCAAAATGCTGATAGAGATATGAACAATAAGGTCCAGGCTGAAATGTTCTCATAAGGAGATGAGAAACTTGCTGGGAACTGAAGCAAAGGTGACTCTTGTTATGTTTTAGGAAAGAGACTGGTGACATTTTGCCCCTACCCTAAAGATTTGTGGAACTTTCAGCTTGAGAGAGATGATTTAGAGTATCTGGCAGAAGAAATTTCTAAGTAGCAAAGCATTCAAAACATGACTTGAGGGCTGTTAAAAGTATTCTGTTTTAAAAGGGAAACAGAGCATAAAATTTCAGAAAATTTGCAGCCTGACTATGCAGTAGAAAAGTAAAACCCATTTTTTGAGGAGAAATTCAAGCCAGCTGCAGAAATTTGCATAAGTAGCAAGGAGTCTAATGTTAATCCCCAAAACCATAGGGAAAGTATCTCAGGCCATGTTAGAGACCTTCATGGCAGCACTTTCCATCACAAGCTATGAGGCCCAGGAGGAAAAAGTGATTTCATAGGACAGGCCCAGGATCCCTCTGCTGTGTGCAGCCTAGGAACTTGATGCCCTGTGTCTCAGCCACTCCAGTCATAGCTGAAAGGTGCCAATCTACAGCTCAGGCTGTGGCTTCAAAGGGTGGAAGCCCCAGGCCTTGGCAGCTTCCACGTGGTATTGAGCCTGAGAGTGCACAGAAGTTATTGACTTCAAGAACTGAGGTTTGAGAGCCTCCACCTAGATTTCAGAAGATGTATGTAAATGCCTGGATGCCCAGGTGAAAGTTTTCTCCAGGGGCAGGGCCCTCATAGAGAACCTCTGCTAGGGCAGTACAGACGGGAAATGTGGGGGTTGGAGCCCCCGCACAGAGTCCCTACTGGGATACTGCCTATTGGAGCTGTGAGAAGAGGGCCACCATCCTCTATACCCCAGGATGATCAGATTCACTGTCAGCTTGCACCATGTACCTAGAAAAGCCGCAGACACTCAATAGCAGCCCATGAAAGCAGCCAGGAGGGAGGCTGTACGCTACAAAGCCGCAGAGGCGGAGCTTCCCAAGATCATGGGCACCCAATTCTTGCATCAGACTTGGAGTCAAAGGAGATCATTTTGGAGCTTTAAAATTTGACTGCCCTGCTGGATTTTGGACTTGCATGGACCCTGTAACCCTCTGTTTTGCCCAATTTCTCCCATTTGGAATGGCTGTATTTACCCAATATTTGTACCCTCATTGTATCTAGGAAGTAACTAGCTTGCTTTTGATTTTACAGGCTCATAGGTGGAAGGGACTTGCCTTGTCTCAGATGAGACTTTGGACTCTGGACTTTTGGGTTAATGCTGAAATGAATTAAGACACTGGAGGATTGCTGGGAAGACATGATTGGTTTTGAAATGTGAGGACATGAGATTTACAGAAGCCAGGGATGGAATGATATGATTTGTCTGTGTCCAAATCTTAACTTGAATTGTATCTCTCAGAATTCCACATGTTGTGGGGGGGATCCAGGGGAAGGTAATTGAATCATGGGACCTGTCTTTCCCGTGCTAGTCTCATGATAGTCAATAAGTCTCACAAGATCTGATGGGCTTATCAGATGTTTCTGCGTTTGCTTCCTCCTGATTTTTCTCTTGCCACTGTCATGTAAGAAGTACCTTTCATCTCCTGTCCTGATTCTGATGCCTCCCCAGCCATGTGGAACTGTAAGTTCAATTAAACCTCTTTTTGTCTCCAGTTTTGGGTATGTCTTCATCAGCAGCATGAAAATGAACTAACACAGCATGCAAGTTCAGAGTCATGAAAGGGCATTGTATTACAATTTGCAAATCATTCCATGAAGTATTTAGGGAAATGATCAAAACCAGACTCAATAAGGGAATAAAAAAAGAGGAGTATGTGCTTCTGTCACTGTGGGATCAATGGAATCATCAACATCTCATAGGAACCTAGCTGGACACCTATGCCATCTGCCTAGTCTACTGTACTTTCATCTAGGAAACAAAATGAAATGAAGTTCTAATCTTTTTACAGTGTTTTCTAATTCCACCTTCCTTTGCCTCTGTCTCAAGAACCCATATTTTTTATTCCAACTCCAACCACCTCTCTCTAGGATGTTTCTGTACTAAAATCCTTTCCTCCATGCATACAGCTTATAGATCTTTAGAATCAGAAAGACCTGTCAGTTTAATCTGTCACAACAATAGTTGTGTGCTGTCAGGCAAATTGCTTACCTTCTCTGAGCCTCTCTTCTCTCACGAGGTTCACAAGGTTGCCATAAGCATTTAATGAAACAAATAATATGAGGCCCTAGCACTGTGACTAGTACAGAGAAAATTGTCCTCTTTTTTCTCTTGATGTGTTCAACTGTTCAACTGTTAAGACTATGCAGCTTTCTCATTTTCTCCATAAACACATCTCCTACACATGCACAGGTGCATGCACACACTTCCCCTCAGCCCTATTGCATACCTAAAGTTTCCGCCTGCTTTTTTTAGACAAAAAAAGAGTTTGTTCAGACTCACTTTTCAATCATTCCTTACCATATTGCAACCTGAATTCCACCCCTGCCCTCTCTTCTGAATCTGCCCCAGAAATGACCTACTAAATCATCAAATCCAACCTTCTTTCCTTCATTTGTAGCCTCTTTACCTGTCTTCAGCATTTAGCACCACTGAATACTTCAACCTCTCAAAAGTTTCTGTTCTCTCATCTCCAGTGAAACTGAAGGAACCCCGGGTTCTCCTCCTACTTCTCTGACAGCTCCTTCTCTAGCCCCTGCTCTGGGTCCACAGCCCCTCTCTGATTCTTGGGATGGATTTGCCCCCTCATACAAATATGAAATGGTCAGGAGTAAAGCTCTGGTGGTTCCAGTCAGAGGCCTCAATAAGTAGTACCACACTGGTGGCAATAATTTTGGCAAATAGGAGATAACTTTTTCAGATAGTCTTAAACACTATGTTGCTTCCTAACTAACCAAAACTGAGAAGATCTTTAAACTGTTTTACACCCTAGCCACACAGAACAAAGTGAAAAGAAATAGGAAAATGTATCCAGAGCTTTATAGCAAGGACATTAGGCAAAAATTTCCTTGTCTTTTTTTACTACATAGATCTGTACAGTAGCTCATAGAAGCAGGAATATCTAAAACCACACACTGCTGAATACTATATATTTAAAGTCTGAGCCCCAATCAATTATAGATAAGTTCAGCTTTTTCTATAATTATTTTAAAATCTGTGATCAAAGAAGGCTTCATTCTATTGTGCATCACCTAGGAATGTTACAAAGATGAGCACCAAGAAATGGTGCAGAATCAGATAATTAAAAAAAAAAAAAAAAAGGAACTGAAACTTTTCCCTTAGCCACCTTTTGCAAGGGTTTCACCAATTCTCAACTAAGAATGCACTGGAGTTATTAATAATACATAGTGCATATTATCACAGTTTGTCACATATATGTTGACTAACAGCATAGGCACTTGAGTAAGAGTGCCTTAATTCAAATTCCCTTCCTATGACTTATTGGTTGTATGAAGTTGGGAAAATTATTTTATTTTTCTGACCCAATTTTGCTGATATATAAATTAGGAGAATAATTTAACCTATTTCATAGAGATTTTGTAAAGGTGTGTACATGTTCTCATGTACATAAAGTACTTATTATAGTTCAAGACATATGGTTTGCATTCAAATCATCTTTTTTTTTAAGAAAGAAAGAAAAAAGAGAGAAAGAAAGGAAAAAAATAATGAAAGAGAGAAAGAAAGAGGAAGAGAATGAGGGAGAGAGAACAGGAGTCTTGCTTTATTGCCCAGGCTAGATTGCAGTCTAAAAATGGGTATTAAAAACCTCTTTTATGCCAATAATTGTGCTTAACAATGGAGACAGGAAGGAATAAGGGAGGAAAATAACAAACAAGCAGCCAACCAATATTTCATTTAAACCTGTGAAATGCTATGCAATTACTGAGGAATGATTTACTTCCAATTGTTTCTCTTTCACTTTTAGAGTAGGTGTGATGTGGTACTGAGAAGAATGTATGTTTTGTAGATTTGGGGTGGAGAGTTCTGTAAATGTTTATTAAGTTTACTTGTTCCAGGTCTGAGTTCAAGTTCTGGATATCCTTGTTAATTTTCTGTCTCATTGATCCGTCTAACATTGACAATGCGATGTTAAATCTCCCACTATTATTGTGTGGGAGTCTAAGTCTCTTTATAAGTCATTAAGAACTTGCCTTATGTATCTGGGTGCTCCTGTATTGGGTATGTATATATTTAGGATCGTTAGCTCTTCTTGTTGCATTGATCCTTTTACCATTATGTAATGTCCTTCTTTGCCTCTTTTGATCTTTGTTGCTTTAAAGTCTATTTTATCAGAGGCGAGAATTGCAACTCCTGCTTTTTATTTATTTATGTATTTATTCGTTTATTTTTGCTCTCCATTTGGTTGGTAATCTTTCTCCATCCCTTTGTTTTGAGTCTGTGTATCCTCACATGTGAGATGGGTCTGGATGTTGCATACCAATGGGTTTTGGCTTTTTACTCAATTTGCCTGTCTGTGTCTTTTGATTGGGACATTTAGTCGATTTAAATTTAGGATTAATATTAATATATATGAATTTAATACTGTCATTTAATGCTAGCTGGCTGTTTTGCCCATTAGTTGATGTATATTCTTCATTATGTTGATGCTCTTTACCTTTTGGTATATTTTTGGAATGGCTGATACTGGTTGTTCCTTTCTATGTGTAGTGCTTCTTTCAGAAGCTCTTGTAAAGCAGGCCTGGTGGTGATGAAATCTCTGAGTACTTGTTTGTTCACAAAAGATTTTATTTTTCCTTCACTTATGAAGTTTAGTTTGGCTGGATATGAAATTCTGGGTTGAAAGTTCTTTTCTTTAAGGATGTTAAATATTGGCCCCCACTCTCTTCTGGCTTGCAGGGTTTCTGCTGAGAGATCTGCTGTGAGTCTGATAGGCTTCCCTTTTTGGGTAACCTGACCTTTCTCTCTGGCTGCCCTTAGCATTTTCTCCTTCATTTCAACACTGGTGAATCTGATGATTATGTGCCTTGGGGTTGCTCTTCTTGAGGAATATCTTTGTGGTGTTCTCTGTATTACCTGAGAACACCTGTTGAATATTGTCCTGCCTTGCTAGGTTGGGACATATATTTTTTCTTTTACTACATTCCCAAATTTAGCTTCTCCCTTTCTGAGAAATTATTTAATTTGTCATGATTAATTATTTTAATTTGTATTATTATTTATAAATAAATGTGTGTGTGTGTGTGTGTGTGTGTGTGTGTGTAACTAAATTGGGAGATGAAGCAAGGGCAACTTGGGTTTGAGAGACAGTCATTCCTGGTAAAAATTTAAAAGGTCTCAGTCTCTACCGAGGGAAAAAAAAACAATCCCTATCCGTAAAGGGGATCCCTGAAATCCCTAAAGACAGAGGGGATTTCAGCTCCTGACCCGGGGAGAAAGGTATCCAAATCCTATATCAAAAGGGTAGCAGGGAGGAATTACCTTCTCAAACTCATTCCCAACAAGAGTAACATTTTACAGTTTTATTATTGTAATCATTAACCACCTTGACTGGGCTAAGGGATACCCACATAGCTAGTAAAACATTATTTCTGGAAGGGTCTGTGAGATTAGCATTTGAATCAGTGGACTGAGTAAAAAAGATTGCCCTCACCAAAGCAGGTGGGCAGCATCCATTCTGCTGAAGACCTGAATACATCAAAAAGGTCAAGGAAGAGCAAATTTCCTCTCCCTTCCAGAACTGGATCATTCATATTCTCCTGGACCCTCAGATACTGACATACCTGGTTCTCAAGCCTTCAGACTCATGTCAGGATTTACACCACTGACTCCTCTGGTTCTCAGATCTTTAGGCTTGGACTGGAACTAAATCACCAGTTTTCCTGAGCCTCCAGCTTGCAGACAGTAGATTATGGTACTTCTCAGCCTTCAGAATTGCATAGGTTAATTTCTATAATTAATTAACTAGTTAATTTGTGCATATATGTGTATCCTATTGGTTGTTTTTTAGAGAACTCTGACTAATACAAGTATTATGAAGGAAGAATTCTGATTCTGAAAATTGTAAAACACAAACATATACAAAGAAAAAAGGCTGGGCATAGTGGCTCACACCTGTAATCCCAGCACTTTGGGAAGCCGAGGCAGGTGAATCACTTGAGCGCAGGAGTTCAAGACCAATCTGGGCAACATGACAAAACCCCATCTCTACAAAAAATAGAACAACAACAAAAATTAGCTGGGCATGATGCCATGCACTTGTATTCCCAGCTACTTGGGAAGCTGAGGTAGGAGGATTGATTGAGCCTGGAACATTGAGGCTGCGGTGAGCCTCAACCACTGCACCACTGCACGCCAGCCTGGACAACAGAGCAAGACCTTGTTTCAAAAAGAAAACAAATGTAAATAAAAAAGAAAACAAAAATTGACCATGACCTCACAACCCACAGGTAACTTTTATTAATATTTTGAAGCAATTTTCTAGTCATTTTCTAAACATTGCTTTCCACATCTGTAATCAGTGTTATATACAGTTTTGACTACCTTTCTAATTGTTCCATTATAGGTATTTTTCAATGTCACCAAAAATGTCTTCAAAGTACTCTTTAAAATGACTACAAAATTGCCTTTTAGATAAATATACCACAATTCGTGTATTTATTTTAATAACTCATTATTTTCTAATCACAAAATAATTGTGTCCATTTACAAAATTAGAGAATGTAATTATAAATCACCCATAATCTTATTGCTCAGATATAGCCACTATTAATATTATGATAGATTTCCTTCCAGTATTTTTCTATGATTAGCTATTATGTACTTAAAATAATTGAGGTCATATATTACAAGTATTTTCCTATGTCATTAAAAATGCTTTCAAAATAAAATTTTTAGTGCCTGTAAAAAATTATATGTCTGAACTCACTTCCTTACTGGTAAGAATGAAACAAATTTTTAGCCAACAAAGAAAATGCCCAGAAATAGAGGGAAAAGGCCTGCATAAGGCAATGCCTCTTAAGTCAAGAGGTTCTTTAGAAAAAGAATCCATACTTGTTTGGTATACAAAAGCCAGTGGTTCCTTCCAAAACTCAGGTCACCAAATCCAAGGGAGGATTTGAGTTAGAACTCTTTCAGTTACAAGTAATAGAAGCCCTTTCCAAGCAAGTTTGAGAAAAAATCAACAACAGAAAAAAAAATAGAGATAAGGATACAAAGGGAGGCAGAGGAGAAATTTATTAGCTGAGGTAAATAATAAGTTGCATCACTGCTGAATCCAGAGGCTCAAATGGCATCTTTACAACTTTCTTATTCATTATCTCTCATCTCTATGTTGACATCATTCTCTCTCAACATGGACAATGTGGGTGATATGGTTTGCCTGTGTCCCCACCCAAATCTCAACTTGAATTGTATCTTCCAGAATTCCCACCTGTTGTGGGAGGGACGCAGGGGGAGGTAATTGAATCATGGGCTCCAGTCTTTCCCATACTATTCTAATGATAGTGAATAAGTCTCATGAGATCTGACAGGTTTATCAAGGGTTCCCACTTTTGCTTCTTCCTCATTTTCTCTTGCCGCCACCATGTAAGAAGTGTGTTTTGCCTCCTGCCATGGTTCTGAGCCCTCCCTAGCCATGGGGAACTATAAGTCCAATTAAACCTCCTTTTCTTCCCAGTCTCCAATATGTCTTTATCAGCAGTGTGATAATGGACTAATACAGTAAATTGGTACCAGTAGAGTGGGCATTGCTGAAAGGTTATCTAAAAATGTGGAAGCAAATTTGGAACTGAGTAACAGGCATAAGTTGGAACAGATTGGAGGGCTCAGAAGAGGACAGGAAGAGTGAGACAGCTTGGAACTCCTTAGAGACTTGTTGAATAGCTTTGACAAAAATGCTGATAATAATATGAACCATAAAGTCCAAGCTGAATTGGTCTCAGCTAGAGATGAGGAACTTGTTGGGAACTGGCGCAAAGGCAACGCTTGTTATGGTTTAGGAAAGAGACTGGAAGCATTTTGTCCCTATCCTAGAGATCTGTGGGACTTTGAACTTGAGAGACATGATTTAGGTATCTGGCAGAAGAAATAACTAAGCAGCAAATCATTCAAAAGGTGACTTGGGTTAGTTTTAAAAGGAAAACAGAGCATAAAATATGAGAAAATTGCAGCCTGACTATGGGATTAAAAAAAAATTCGGAGGAGAAAGTTAAGCCAGCTGCAGAAATTTGCATTAATAGCAAGGAGTCTAATGTTAATCCCCAAGACTATGGGGAAAATGTCTCCAGGCAATGTCAGAGACCTTCATGGCAGCCCCTCCCATCACCACCCCTGAGGCCCAGAAGGAAAAAGTGGGTTTGTGGGCCAGGCTTAGGGTCTCTCATGGTGTGTGTAGCCTAGGAACTTGGTATACCCTGTGTCCCAGCCGTTCCAGCTGGCACTGAAAGGGGCCAACATACAGCTTGGGCTGTGGCTTCAGAGGGTGGAAGCTACCAACCCTTGGCAGCTTCCACATGGTATTGAGCCTGTGGGTGGGTACACAGAAGTCAAAAATTAAAGTTTGGGAACCTCTGCCTAGATTTCAGAAGATGTATGGAAACACGTGATGCCCAGGCAAAAGTTTTCTCCAGGTGTGGGGTCCTCATGGAGAACCTCTGTTAGGGCAGTGCAGAAGGGAAATGTAGGGTTGGAGCCCCCACACAAAGTCCCTACTGGGGAACTGCCTAATGGAGCTGTAAGAAGAGGGCCACCATCCTTCAGACCCGAGAATGATAGATCCACTGACATCTGGCACCATATGCCTGGAAAAGCCACAGACACTCAATGCCAGCCCATGAAAGCAGCTGGGAGAGAGGCTGTACCCTGCAAACTCAAAGAGGAAGAGCTGCCCAAGACTATGGGCATGCACCTCTTGCATCAATGTGACCTGGATTTGAGACCTGGAGTCAAAGGAGATCATTTTACAGCTTTAAAATTTGACTGTCCTGCTGGATTTTGGACTCGCGTGGGTCCTGTAACTCCTTTGTTTTGCCCAATTTCACCCATTTGAAATGGCTGTGTTTACCCAATACTTGTACCCCCATTGTATCTAGGAAGTCACTAGCTTGCTTTTGATTTTACAGGCTCATAGGTGAAAGGGACTTGCCTTGTCTCAGATGAGACTTTGGACTTTTGGGTTAATGCTGAAATGAGTTAAGACTTTGGGGGACTGTTGGGAAGTCATGATTGATTTTGAAATGTGAGGGCATGAGATTTGGAGGGGCCAGAGATAGAATGATGTGGTTTGGCTCTGTCCCCACCCCAAATCTCATCTTGAATTACATCTCCCAGAATTGTCATGTGTTGTGGGAGGGATCCAGGGGTAGGTAATTGAATCAAGGGGGCTGGTCTTTCTCATGTTATTCTATGATAGTTAATAAGTCTCATGAGATCTGATGGGTTTATTAGGGGCTTCCACTTTTGCTTCTTCCTCATTTTCTCTTGTCACTGCCATGTGAGAAGTGACTTTTGCCTCCTACCCTGATTCTGAGGCCTCCCCAGCCATGTGGAACTTTAAGTCCAATTAAACCTCTTTTTCTTCCTAGTCTCAGGTATATCTTTATAAGCATCATGAAAACGGACTAATACAGTGAGTATTTTCATGAAAAACAACTTATTTCATGACTCTCTGGGTTATAACATCTTTATAGTTATTGATCCCTGAATAAATAGTACTTTTTCCTAATGGCTCCTAAAGAAAATTACCTGTGAGGATTCTGGTTGCTTAAGGTGAACAAATCACTGTTCTCAAAAAGAAAAGAACGTCAGATTGGCAAAGCTGGTTCCTAGAGATCACACCTGGTAGGGTGTAGGAGGGTTAGTGCTACTAAACTGCAGAGTAAGAGGAGAGTTCTCCAAACAAGGAATAAATGCTGGGAGAGTCACATAGAAACAGGTAAGAGATCAATGCTTACACCATCACAGGCAGCAGGATCATGAGAGGGAAAAGGTAAGCAGGCCAAGACTGATTCCAACATTCACACACATTCAGGAGCCAGGAGCAGGAATAAGGCCCTCAGTGGGGATGGACCCTATAAACACATGTGACTTTATTTAACCATGCCCCTCCTGTTAACCATGTAGATTGCTTTCCAGCTTCCTTCTACATCAGTTACTGATATGGTTGGCTCTTTGTCCCCACCCAAATCTCATCTTGAATTATAATCCTCATGTGTCGAGAGAGGGAAGTGATTGGAGCATGGGGGCTGTCTCCCCATGCTGTTCTCATGATAGTGAATTCTCACAAGATCTGATGGTTTAAAAGTGGCAGTTTTTTCCTACACTCTCACTTCTCCCTCCTGCTGCCTTGTGAAGAAGTTGCCTGCTTCCCCTTCTGTCTTGATTGTAAGTTTCCTGACGCCTCCCAAGCCATGCAGAATTGTAAGTCAATTAAACCTCTTTCCTTTACAAATTACCCAGTCTCAGGTAGTATCTTTATAACAGTGTGAAACAGACTAAGACTATTACACTGCTAAGAATTACTTTCTTTTTCATTTATTTTACAATTATATTTCTTCTTTTATGATTGTAAAATAAACATATGTTCATAATAAAATGCAGAAAAATAAATATCTATATCTTTGCTATCCAGGAACAATCAAATATGTGCATGTATATAAACACACACCATACATATGTATATATACATGCACAAAATTAATATTATACTTCAAAATTTTTTGTGTATAATTTTATTTAAAACTAAATAGAAAGATTTTCTGTCATTAGTCTTTGATATCAGAATTCTGATAGCTGTATATTTCATCATATAACTTTTGTCAAAAATGTTTAATCATTTCTTGATTTGGAGACATTTAAGCTATATCAATTTCTTCACTATTATTCTATATTAGGTATAAATATATGTCTGCCTCTCTGATTATTTCTTTGGCATAGGTTTCTGGGAGAGGTGATACTAGGCCAAAGTATGTGAATAGCCTTATGAGTACAGCCACACAGACTAGCCTGGAGTTAACATATCAAGATGTAAGATAAGGGGAAATGACTACATTCTACAAAGGCCTAGACAGTCAGCTTGGGCATGGTGGGATGCCAAGAAGAACTAAGTTGAACATGAAGGCACTTGCCTCATGAGGAAAAAAAAAAAAGCAAGATTTGTTTAGGTTGCTATTCAACAAGATTACATCTTGTTAATAGATGAATTTGGGGGTTTCTAATTTTAATGTAGACAGCTGTCCCTACTGGATTGATCCATAGAACAACAAGCCCTCCTTCACCCCTCACCCTCATTTCACTTCTAATTCAAGTTGAGACTCATCATGAGAGGGAAAAGGGAAGCAGGCCAGGAGTGATTCCAACATTCATACACATTCAGGAGCCAGGAGCAGGAATAAGGCCCTCAGTGGGGATGGACCCTATAAATGCAACTGATTTTATTAACCATGCCCCTACTGTTAACCATATAGATTGCTTTCCATCTTCCTTCTACATCAGTTACTGATATGGTTGGCTCTGTGTCCCCACCCAACTATACAAGCTGTCCTCAGAGAGAATTACCTCCACCCAGGAATGCATAGGGACCACTGTGTGGACCAAATGAAGGAGGAGAGATTTTTAGGGGCTGCCACGAATGAGCTTTGAAGAAAAGAACTATGGCTGAAGAAGATTTATGGGATGCTTTCTGGAAGGTGCTGTGTATCTGGTCTTGTTCTTTAGGAATACCAAGGGTAAAGATATGCATTAATCTACAAGCCTTCCAGAGGCAACTTTGTGCTTCATTTGAATATGACTCTGTACAGAGACTGGCCCACATGAAGCCTAAAATAAACTTTCAAAAGTGAGCAAAATATGAACTCATCATATTCTCCTCAAAAAGAGGAACTCACTCTGTTTTGCATAGGATATGTAAAATTTATTCACTACACTTTCTTACTCTGCAATACTCCCCTTAAACTCTTAATAACTTTCTATTTCATGGTTGGATTGACTTGTCATATAATTGTGGAATAGGCATTCTTTTAATCTTTTCTCTCTAAGTTTCTTTCCTCACCTTATCACATCTGTTAACTAATAATGGCTCATTATTATGGCAAAAACCTTGCTTTACCTGTCCTTGTATACTCTATAGATTTGATCTAGGACTTTACACCTAGTGTTGCAATATTTGTACTTGCTAGGTTAGAGTGAAGGTAGAAAACAATACCAGTGATTGGAAGGAGAAAATTTTCAATTATTAAAGAAAATTAATCTGCTTTGTCTTCTTTTATTCATCAAATCCATAAACATGTATTGAGGATTTAATACAAATAAAACTCTTATTTCTTCAGTCTTTTGTACAATCCGTTATCCTATTCACCTCAAGAATATGCCTTTTCATCTGCTGATTATTTTAAAATTAGTTCTAAGCAAAGGACATCCTGGAATAAAGAATAAAGTTGGAAGAAGAAAGTAGTTTTTCTTCAAAGACATGGCCTCTATCGTCCTGGGGAGTTCTAAAGGGCAAAACACCCTTTTTGTACTGAGATGGTTATGGTTCAATCAAGAAATGCTGTGGATGGATAATGAAGGTATGTACTTGACTTAGTTTATCCTACCTGAGGATGAGAGAAAAGAACTACAGAAGACCAAAGGTTTGAGAAGGGAGAAGGCCTTAGGATACTAGCCTTATGGTGAAACAAGGTGTCTCAGAGGCAAGAGATGCCAGAACAGCCTCCTCAAAGGAACTGTGGTCCTGAAGAAAACTGGGCAGAGATTTCAGGAATTAAATTTATGTGTGTGCTCTACTACACTAGAGTAAGAAACCAAATGGAGTATATATTAGTCCATTTTCATACTGCTGTGAAGAAATATCTGAGACTAGATAATTTATAAAGAAAAAGAGGTTAAATGAACTCACAGTTTCACATGGCTAGAGAGAGCTCACAGTCATGGTGGAAGGCAAAAGAGGAGAAAAGCTATGTCTTATATGGTGGCAGGCGAGAGAGCATGTGCAGGGGAACTACTCTTTATACAACCATCAGCTATCATGAGAGTTACTCACTGAGGAGAACAGCACGGGAAAACCTACCCCCATGATTCAATTACCTCCCACTGGGTTCCTCCCGAAACACATGGGGATTATGGGAGCTACAATTCAAGATGAGATTTGGGTGGGGACACAGCCAAACCATATGAGAGTAGAAGGAAGATTAAATAGAGTAGTGCTGTGCTCTTCAAACAATTCTTGGTGTCTCCTTTCATTTCGTTGGCTTTCCATCACAAACCTGGCAGACAAACCAGACATCATCATATTTTCTGCTAGTCTCACAGGCCATTGCAAGCAGGAATTTTGCCACTAATAAGGGAATTAGGATTATTTGGGGAGACAGCAGAAGAAATTGTAGAGTGATCAACTCTTCATTTTACCTGGCACTTTCTAGGCTTTAACATAGAAAGTCTGGTGTCGCTAGAAACTCTCAGTTCCTTTGAAAACCATATAGGTACTCTTCTCACCTACCTAGAGTGGTCTTACAGAAAATTCAACTATCCATGGATTCATTTAGGCATTTTTTTTTACAACTTCAAAATGTCTAGATTGCATCTGCATAAATATCAGTTACTCAGTTATAAAACCAGAAAGGCAGTGAGTATTGGACAAGACCAAAAATGGGAAATGTAAGACATCAGTCTGTGAATGAATTTGTAAACATCTCATTGCAAACATAGAAGAGGTATATCTTGCCATATTTTGAGAAGCAAATATAAAAATATAGAGTATTTACTTTGTACTTATTTAAAATATGTTGAATGCAGTTGATATTCTCTTTTTTATGGATATAAGTTTTGATATCAATAAAGGTTTTTGTTTGTTCATTTGTTTTAGATATAAAAAATGTAACTCTTTACAAGGTATTTCCTTGGTTAGTTTACAACCAGCCCCCAGCCAGTGCTTCTCATAGTGTTCACCTTTTCAACTTTGAATTATCCTAACATGACATAAAGAATGTAAACCCTGTACTTAAAGAAGTGCTGTTTTTTCTTAACGTTCTGCTGAGAACCATCAGCTTCACATACTGCTGACAGTATATGTTCAGGGTCTCTAACCTAAACTAGACACTCGACATTGCCAAGTCCTCTCCATACTCTCCTCCAAATGCTAACTTTACCATTGCTTCCCTCCCTTTTCTGTAATAATTCGCACAGGATGCACTAAAAGATCACCTCCTTGCCCTCCTGCCAGAAGAACCTCAACCCAAGCACCACCCACACCCATTTCACCCTTGCTCTGGTCATAGTAAAATAAATCCTTTTCCTGTCCAAGGCTCATTCTCTACCTGTGCTGACTAACCTGTACTCCATCTCAAAAGCCCCAAACCATAAACTATCATCATCTCTGCATCCATATACTTTCAGCTGCTTTTTCTCTAAGACTCCCATCTTCAGCATTTGGTCATAAGCAATTCATTCCCACCTTAAAAGAAATTATTTTTCTATCCCAGTTGATCTTAGCTCTGCCTGCTCATTAGAATCACCATGGTACCCAGACTGTACCTCATAACAATCAAGTCAGAATTGCCAGGGACTGGGGCCAGATATCAAAATTTTTTCAAGCTACTCATATGATTCTAATGTGCAGCCAGGGTTAAGAAACACTGATCTTACCTAATCTATTCCTCCACCTATCCTCATTTGTCCTCATTCATCATTAAACTTGACATGTTGCCTCCTTTTTCTGACCACTTATTCAGGCCTCTACCAGTATAATTTGATTCAGTGCACTCTACTACCGAATGCCTCAAGGTCACTGAAGAACTTTTCATTGCTAAATTCCTCTTTTCCGTTGCTACCTTATTTGACTGGGCAGCATTGACCCTGCTGACCATTCTTTCCTTCTTGAAGCATTCTGCTTTTCTCTGCTAGCTTCCCTCTTATCCTCCTTGCCGTCTTTTATTCTCAGGGTCTCAGAATTCATCCTTATCCTTCTCTCTACACTCTCTTGTTGGGCAATCTCATCCATTCTCTGGGCTTTCACTGCCATCCCAAAAAGCCTAAACAGCTTTGCTGGACATCCCTCTATCCAACTGCCTTCAAATAGTTCTATTTGGATATCTCAGTAGCACCTTCAATGCCCTGACTGAAACCCATTTTTTCTTCATTGTTTCCTATTTCAATTTGTATCCAATTGTCCAAATAATGTTGGGATTACCTTTGACTTGCTCTCTCAAACCCCCCTTCCAGTCAGCCATGTATCTTCATTTAGAAATGCTGACTAAATCTAGAAGCCCTTAGACCTAAAAGTAGTCTACAAATCTAAGCATTTTAATTCTATAAACTAGTCAGAAATAAATAACCTTAATTTAAAAGTCTTAGTATATCTGTTGCAAGATCTATGACGTATTTATAAATACTATGGGCATATTGAATATTTGAAAATGTGTTATTATTGATTGTATACTGCTTACAAATTCTACTTGCTTTTCCTTTCTAAAAAGGATCACACAGCTGTTCATTGAAGGAGGCATATATTTTAGTTCTCTTGCAGTGCTTCAGCAAAGAATGATATGGTTCATATGTGATGGGAACCCTGGAGAAAAGATCAATTTGGGGGATGACAGTATAACTCGTGGTTAAAATTCTGTGACCCTTCAGATGTTTGTTCTTAAAGGGAACATTGCAAAAAAAAGTTATAAAAGCTGTTTTTCTTACACTTTTACTAAACCACAGTTACTGAAGTATAAAATAAGTTCCAGTTACTAGTTCTAAGAGAGACTGTTTTTCCATAGGACACTTATGCAGCTTTTAGGAATTCCTAGGGTTAATAATTTGTCTTAACATAAAACCCTTGCTTCATTTTTTTTTCCCATCTGCACATTTTGCATGCATAGAAGCTGTTAGTGTGCATATGTATCCAATCCTTTGCATATGGAATGAGTATGCTTTCAAAAGCAGGCTCATAAAAGTTCTAAAGGAGGCAGTGAGTACTTGGAGGGGGTCCAGCCTCATGCTGCAGATGGTGCCACTGCAGTGGGAAGGGAGGTGTAGTTCACAGCTCCAGATCAGCTGGTCTTTGCTCCATGGACCCTCTCAGCTTTTGAATGGATGGCACAAGCTCTATGCATTTACTATGTATATGGTACTTTCACATGGCACTAAGTAGTAAATCCATGGAGGAAAACACAAGGCTGTTTTTAATGACTGCTCCCCTTTGTTTGAAACTTGGAGCAAAAAATTTAGTCTAAAGGCTAAAAGCAATGTCAGTGTTTAATAATAATGAAGACGAAGAATAGTAATCATCAAACTTTCTAACTTGCTGTGGAAGGGGAAACAAATAACAACGGGTTAGTTATGATCTTGGGAGTGTCTCATTTTTTTCACTTAGCTCCACAGAAAACCAATTGTCTGTGAATGTAATGGTTTATGGGTTTAAGTCATGCTACTGCCTGAAAAGGCTGCTAGATGGAAAGCAAGAGGGAGGGAGGATTTGATGTAAGAAATAACATTTCAAACATTAGGATGGGATAGCTGGGGAGCCTTTAGAGTGTCTAATCTTGAATTCAGTCTTTTTTTTTTTTAATACCTAAGTTTGTAGTTGTAAGTTAAAATTGCAATAAAGGTTGGGACTGAGAACAAAGTAACCAGCACTATCTCCTTACTGGTTTTGACACTGAGCTCCAGCCACAAAGCAATTATATTTGGGAATAGTGGCTGACAGCTCACATCAGGCCTGGAAACCAGAGGAAAGGGAGAGAATTACTTTGGAAGATTCTTTTCCCATTTATCTTGCACTCCTCAATGTCTAGCACAGCTTTTCATACATAGCTGGCACTCAAAAATATTTGTAGAGCTGATGATTTGCTACCAACTGGACAAGCACAATAAAGACATGAAGATACTTAATTGAGCTTGTACAGATGGGGGAGAATCACCCAAAATAGTTAAGAGCGACCCCAAGGAAGGGAAAGAGGAAAGAGAAGTGGGTGATGCGCCTTGTCTCAGGTCTTTTGATGGGATGACAATACAAATGCTTTGATTCTCAGACCAGGCAAAGAAATGAGAATTAAATGTGATCTAAAACATTTACAAGGAAAGGTACAGTTTGCTTTGAGAGAATAATTTGTGGATGTCATATATATATATATATGACATTCCCAGGATGAATATATATATATATATATATTCATCCTGGGAATGGATGTCCTACTCTGTAGGGGTTACCCTTGATCCCTCACTAAGGTTTAACCAGCTAGGAAGCAATGGAGTGGCTGCACCCTTCAAGTTACTTCTTCAACATAGGGTATTTCTCAATGGAGATTTTGAAGTACTACATTGAGTTGGCAGTTGTTAAAATTGTGATGAAGTGGCTTCAGAGGAAGTGCATTGAAAGCAAGACACAGTCTGTGCATCTTAAGACTGAAGCATCAGCTGTCAGACAGATTGGTGGAGAGGGTCATCAAAGGTTAATATGTTGTTTTATATGCTTATTCCTTGATAATCATTTTTAAGAATTATCTGTTATTAAAAAATGAAGGCTGACAAAAACTGTTATATTAAACCTATTTCTAAGACATCAAATACCAACTCTGAGGGCCTATTGAAGGGTGATTTGTATAAGGGTTGCAGCAACTAACAGAGTAAATGAGGTTCTCCAGGGGAGTGGATAAAGAGAAAAACACAGGGCTTGGGGCAGACCAGGCGAGCTTGTACCTTTTAGGGAAACACAGAATGATGAGCCTCAAAGGAAAGAGAAGGAACAGCCAGACAGGATCACAGGAGAACTAGGAGGGCCACTGTGATATAGAAATCATGGGAGTTTCCAAAAAGAGGAAGTGATGTTTAACAAATTGTAATAATGAAGTTTGTAGATTTATTCCATTATAGTATTTTATTTTGCTAATTAGCTTCTCAGTTCTGCACTCATCTAGATATTTTGGGACTCACTGATCCACACATATGAAACCTACCCAGATGCTTCATGAGCATATGCATTTTGAATAAATCTACCATGACATGATTCCTGAATCAAATATTGAATCACATGGTCTGACAATGAGGCAAAATATCTGACATTGGGTGATACTGGAAAACTGTGACTAAAGGCCAGCCATGGGTGTTTCCTCCCAGCCTTTGCTTTTACTCTGAGAATCATAATTGTGATATATTCATGAGGAAGCCTCTCCATCTCTCAGTAATTTTTATTTCCCATATAAAGACTACTTCCCAGACTAGTATGCCTTTTTTAAAAATAGAGATTTTTAGGATGATTTCGACTCTAAAACAGTATTCATTAGAGAAAATTCTCATTTCAGAAAATATAAGAAATTAGAGAAAATTAGCCATTATACCAAGATCCAGTCTCTGCTGACATTTTTAAGAGTGTTTCTTTTCTGTTTTTTCTCTACAGACTTAAATTTTTCTGTTTTGTAGTTCTGCTTCTTATAAATATTTTATAGGAAAATTTTTTTCCCATTTGATGTTGTATAATACAGCTTCCCACTTTATTATAATGTCCTCATAAAGATTGTTTTTAATGTTTGCATTACATAATTTGACAAGGTTCCTGTGGTTAAACATTTGTATTAATTTCTAATTTTTACTATTGTAGGGAACTCTGCCTTTAGCACATTTATTCTTAAAGCTTTTACAATTTGTCACAATATTTAATAGGTTAAGAAATATGAATGTTTTTGAGGCTATTGATTTAATTTGCTAAATTACTTTCTAAGTTGATTCCCTGTGGTCTGTGATGAGCACAGGCTTTGGAGTCACATCAGCTTGAACCCTGGCTTCATGGGCTAGAGAGAGACACTTAGAGGCCCTCAGCAATGATAAGAGTATGTGGGGCTACCCACCCACTCACTTAGGAAACTCAAACAAATACAATACCTAGCTGAAAATAGGTTGCAAGGACGGCTCATAATGAATGTTTCCCTGTAGTATCTACTTTAATGCTTTTATTTTTTAATATGAAATTGCAAATTATACTTAAAATTTCTTCTCAAAAATATTTATGAAGAGTGCCTCTACTTGACCAATGCTGTTGGTACATATTTGATTCATATATTGAGTCATCTTTCCACAAAGGGTCCTTCGTACCAGTGAGACCTCAGCAAGTCTGTGCGTCTCTTTAAACCTCATCCTTAAACTGCAGATAATAATATCCATTTCACTGGAATAAGGGTTAAATCCATTTGCTTGCTTTGCATACTGCTTGCCATGTAGTAAGCACTCGATAAATGGTAGCTGCTGTTACTTTTAAAGTGCTATGAGAGTTTACATTCTCAAATGCCAGAAAAGCATGGCAGTACTCACCAAAAAAAAAAAAAAAAAAAGAAAAAAAGAAATCTTGTGTCATGTAATAGTTTTTTAAAAAACAGATTCTCAATCTTGCTTAATTTACCTTTCTTTGCTTATTAATGAGGCTGAAACTTATTTCCATGTGAATTAATGGGTTATATTTCCATTTAGAATTGCTGAATCTTCTTTTCCAAGTGTTAGTTAATTGGTTATTTTTCCATTTAGAATTGTGCGTTCTGTGGGTTCAAACCTCAGTTCTTCAACTTTCTTGCGCTGTTTAGGCCTTTGGCAGTGAGCAATGGAACACCCAGTTTCCACAGGACTTAATATTAAGGAAATGTACGATCTCCCAAAAGAGGAAGTCCCTAAATAGAGCTGCATGGGGGAAGGGCTAACTATGATTAGGGCTCAGACATTTTCCCTGAGATGGTGTGGGTCTGCCCCACCCACTTGATCATGAGATCATGCACTTGCAAGCATTGTGTTTAAAACAAAACAAAACAAAACTCTACAATGTGGACATTTCTAGTTGACCCAGGTAGAAACTGAGGGTCAGAGATGTGTAGGGGCATGTCTAGTGATTTATCTAATGAAGCACCTTATGTTTTGCCTATGAGACAACTGTTCCTTCCCAGCCCCACCTCAGCCAGGTTCATAATCAAACTCTGATTTCCTTCAGGTAGCCACTCCTCCATCCTCCACTACCCTGTAGTCAGGTGAGGACTTCCATGCATCACACTTACACACAACAGCATCCAGAAACAAAAAATATCACTGTCTGTTTATAAGGACAAAAAGTTATTTTCCAAAAGCCCCTAGATGATTTCTCTCTCTCTTCTTAGCCAGAATTTGCCACTTATTCACTCCTAATCACTGGAACTTCACCTTCCATTCCACACTGACATCATTCAGAACCTACCTCCTGGTCTGGAGAGGGGCCAGACTCCCTTGAACACAGGGAACAATTACCTGAAGGGAATCAGTGTTCAGTTATGAACCTGACTGCGGTGGGGCTAGGAAGAAACAGTTGCTTCATAGAAAAAAACAAAAGGTGACCCATTAAGTGAATGATTGTGCACACCCCTATATAACTCTGACCCTGAGTTTCTACCTGGGTTGAGTAGAGACATCCACCTTAAAGTGTTTTTTTAACTGAATGTTTGCAAAGTATCCAAAACAGACCTGGCCTGGGATAGATGCTTAGAAATTATGTTTCTGCTGATTTCAATTCATCTGCATGAGCATTTTACATAACCTGTTTTTCATATTAATGCAAAGTTATTCCAAGTTTATTAAGAATGTCTTAATTGGGAGAGTAAAACACTTATAGAAATTTATAATGTTTGTGTGGTCAAGTGCCTTAATTTTTTTTCTTTTTTAAATTTCTTCCAACACTTTTAAGCTTAGAAACTACCCCGACCCCTTTTTACTTCCGCTCACTTACAACTACTACAAAGGCATATTTTTTTCACCTGGTATTTTATGATGGGATTTGTTATGTTCTTTTCACTCCATATTGGATTTGGTATGGTGTTAACTGTAAAATGAGAATCTATTCTGACTTCTTTTCTAAACATGTATTCAATTGTTTCAGTATCATTTACCAAATAATGCTTTACCGCATAGATTTTGATGCCTTCTTTATGACAGATTATATTCTTACAAAATTTGGGACAAGAGACCAGGAAAATCTCTCTTCATGAAAACCAGAGGAATAGGGAAAAAGCACCCTACCCACACCCTGCTACAAACACTGCAAGCACATCTATCAATTTAATAATTGAAAGTTGTATAAAATTTAGTCTTTTCACCCAGTCAACTATTCTTCATTTTCTCAAATCTTCCTTTAGTGTATTCAGTTGATTTTCTATAATTTTAAACCTAGCTTGGGGATTACCTGGACTGTGAACAACCTAGCCAGGAGAAACATCCAACATCCTGCAGAAACCCCATGACCAGCCACTGCCACTTCGCCACTTGGACACTAGCACCAGAATTTGAGAACTCCTTCAAACTACAGAAAATCAACTGAATGCATGAAAGGAAGTCTTCACAATGCTGAGTCAGATGATTAGTTATAGTAATTCTTCCCAACACTTAATAATTTGTAGCTCTTAGAACAGCATGCTAAAGTTTCCATGTGGCTGCCCCATGATTTGATCCATAACTTCCTTATTTTTTAGCAATAAATATAGCACAAATTTGCACACCTTTTTTCATCTTCAGCTACCCTATCATTAGTAAACTATGCCGCAGAGACTATTTTTACAGCTATTTCTGTTCCCGCTATTCTTCAACTATAGCCAAAAAGGATTATTTGTTAATCCTTAAATATGCTGTGTACTTTCTTGCCTCCATTCCTTTTTCTATGCCATTCCCTGAAGCTGGCAAACACAATGCCATGTCTTCTCATCTTCTGTCCAAATCTGAACCAACAATGTTTGACATACTGGAAATAACCTAATAGTTAGATAAAGGTATTTAAATTCAATTGACTACTATACAATGACCAAAAATGAACAAAAGAAGAGTGGAAAGAGGAGCAGGAGAAATGTTTACTAAAATATGCATAAACAAATTCTATGAGCAACTTGGTTATAAATAGGCTTGGATCAGCATGACAAAGACTACAGGAACTAAAGTAGCCATATGAAGGCCTAGATCCTGAGACTTGTCCTTGCTAAACTCACTCTCTCTCTCTATCACCTCTTCCATTTCTCATTGTTACTTTTTGCTACTTTGCATAATTCTCGTCCATCACTGACAGACTTTCTCCTTGGAGGTTAAGGGAAGATTAGGGCAGATAATGACTACCAGAATCCACAACTCTGTGAGCCAGTCCTAAGTTTTAAAAATCCCCAGGAAGGACTCTGACAGGTCAGGATTGACTCACAGGCCCACCTTAGACCAATCACCATGCTTATAGGAATGGCTACCCAGAATGGTCAGATCTAGAACAAGAGAACTTCCCTGTCATCAGGGATGAGGGTACCATGATTGACAGGCTCGTCAGGATCACCTGTTGGAGTGGAGAAGCAGTAGCTTCCCAAAGGAAATATGTGTGTTTTGGAGTAGAAAGAGGGGAGCAGATGAGAAGAGAAGAAGCCAAGGTGCTGAGCAAACAAGAAAAACAACAGTTGCATTCTACAAATTGGCATGCAGGGCCATCTGTGAATTACCCCTGCCACTGCTACAGCCTCGTTTTTCTTCACTCTATTACTCTGTACCTCTCATCCTGTGTTAGGGATATCCTGAACTAATTGGTGTTCTGCTGGGCTCCACGTTTGCACATGTCATTCCTTCTTTCTCTAAGCCTTCCTAGACTTTCTGCCTCTACCTGGCTAATTCCAACTCCCACTTCAGCTCATATTGCAGCTATCACCTGCTCTAAGAAGCCTACTAGGATTCTATACCTGCCCTGAGTCAGAGTTTTAGAATCCCACATATGCTTATAGTGCTTGAAGCTTACTTCTAGCACAGCTCATACCCTGTCATATTGTGATACACTCCAGCTTGTTTAAGCAGAACAGGATTATTAGAGGATCCAGGGTAGCTTACAGAATTTCTGGGAAGCTAGGGAGCCAAGCTTGGGGATTACCCAAACTGTGAGCAACCTAGCCAAGAGAAACATCCAAAATTATGTAGAAACCCCATGGCCAGCCACTGCCTGCCACTTAGCCACTTCAACACTAGCACCAGAATTTGAGAACTCTTGCAATAACTGCCGTTGGAGAACTGAGCACCTCTACTGCCCTTCTGGCCACCAGAAGGAACTGTGGCCACCACCTCACAGTAGTTGCTTTCACCTTCCAAATCTCTGCTTGGCAGAAGCTTGGTCATGTGACGAATCCAGATGCAAGGGAAACTGAGAAATGTAGTCTTTTCCATGATAAACAGAAGGCCATGTTGTATTAAATGAGTCAATTTCCCGGTCCTCCACCAAACCGTCCACAACAACAAATTTGGTGTTACGAGTAAACGAATTTATGGTTGTCCTACTGTCTTGGAGAGTAGTTTTATTGTCTGTATAAGATTTTGGTTCCCAGAAATATTTCTAATTTAATATTCCTTTTTATCTAGTACTAGTATTGCTAGTATAGTTTTCTTATTGTTGTTGTTACTAATTTTCTGGTATGTCTTTTTTCATCCCTTTATTTGTAATCTTTCCATGTTATTTTATTTGAGGTATATGACTTATAAAAGATAGATACCTGAGTTTTTGAAAAGCCTATTTAAAAGTCTTATCTTTTAATAGGTGAGTTTAAATCTAATAATTTATCTCTGACATTTCATATTTTCCATTTATGAAGTTCTTTTTCCCTCCTTTTTTGTCTTCTTTTGAATTATCAAGTTTTCCTAATTCCTTTTCTTTTTCTTCAATTTGGAAATTAAACATTCTATTTCTAATCATTTAGTGGTTTTAACAGACTTAGGTTTATATATTTTTAACAAAGTTAATAGTTAATCCATATATATAGCCTATTCCTGGACAAGACAGAACAATGTAACTTCCCTTCTGACTCACAATTTTCCCCAAATGCTCACGTTATTATTGTCTAGACTTTGGTTTAAAATGTTCTTGTCTGTGCTTGAAAAGAATCGTACAGTGGAGCCTCCCTCTGTATGACCAATCCATCATCTTGATCTGGATGTTACAATAGCCTTTTTTATCTCTTCTTTCTCTGAATTCTTCCTGGCTTCAGAGCCTTTCACCCCCATTTTGGAGTCCCCATTGTGCATATCATTTCTTCCACAACTTACAAAGACCCCCTAGCTCCCTCACTCCTTGCCTTGCCACTGCACCATCCTGCAAACTTTCAGTCTGGGAGAGGTGCACATATGTATCAAGAACAAGAAAGTACTGAAGATTCTCAAGTCTTCTAACCTACTCCTGCCTTCTCTGTTTTAGCACGTGATCCTACTTCCTACTTCAGAGGAAACAGAAACCATCAAGTAAGAACTCAACATTTTCCACTTCCTCCACCTTAAATTTATCTATATCCCCACCCATATTTCCCCTCAGTCTCACATGAAGCAATGACCTTCCTCCACTCCCAGACCAGCTATAGGACACAATCCTAAATTACTACTCCTGTCTGCTGTATTTTCAGTTTTCCTTTATTGTATCCCAGACAATACTAGCCAAATCAATACATTTGTAGTGAACATTTGATAGACATTTATTACATTAAATAAATATAAATAAAAGAATAAATTTGTCAGGTAAGATATTTACAAAATGGCCACAATAGCTATATTTTCATCTGAGATATTGTTAAGAATATCGAGATATTAAACACTCAGCAGTATTACTTTTTACAAATATTTGAAAATGATATCAATTTATGGAGCAAATATCTGAATCCTACAATTGTCTTATTCTGTGTGCTGGGAAAAGAGAGTGAATAAGATAGACAACGACTCTACTCTCATGAGGCTGACATTCTAGAGTGAGAAGGCAGGAAGTAAATAAGTAATCAAATAAGATCATTTCAAATGGTAGAAGGGGCTATGAAGAAATTAAAGCAGAATAATGGCTACGGAGTGGCACATGTAAGGGAAAAGTAGAAGGCCCGGGCTGTCCAGTAAAAGCAGAAAGAACAAAGAGGAATAAAGTGTGAGATAAGGAAAGGAAGGCAGGTGCCAGACCATGATATGGTGTATAGAGTCAATTGTAAGTGCATTAGGATGCCATTGACTTTTTATAATTGAAGAAAAACATTCATAATTATAGTGTGCACAAAAAGTGTACAACTTGATCATACAATCACACACACACACACACACACACTCTCTCTCTCTCTCTCTCTCCTCTCTCTCTTTCTCTCTCTCTCTCTACTCATGAAACAACTATCCAGCACAGTTCAAGATACAGAACATTTCTAAACCTCAGAAAATTACCTCACACCACTTCTCAGCCTAACCACCTTGTCCGCAGTCCCTAGCAAAAGTAAAGTCCCAGTAATCAATAATTGGCCTTCTGTCAATGCAGATTAGTTTTGTCTATTCTTGAACATAAGTAAATAGAATCATGCAGTACAGACTTTTCTACTTCTTTTCTTCCTTAATTGGGAGATTCATCCATGTTATGGGATGTGCCAAGTAGTTCATTATTTTTTATTACTTGCTCTATTTTGTGGTACGAATATACCACCATTTATCTATTGTACTGTTAGTAGACATTTAGATTGTTGCCGGCGTTTGTCTATTATAAATAAAGCTAGTGCAAATAGTGTTGAACATCTTTGGATGGACATGGGCACTCATTTATTCAGGTATAGTCTCAGGAGTAGAATTGCATATATTTAGCTTTGTTAGATACAGCCAAACAATTTTCCAAACATATTATATATTTCTTTTTACTAGCAGTGCATGAAAGTTCTGGTTTCTTTACATTCTCAGCAATATTTGGTATTGTCAGTCTTTTTAATTCTTAAAAATTTAGCTATTTTGGTGGGTGCATAGTACAGCATCCCTAATTGAGCATCCATAATCCAAACATTCAAAATCCAAAATGCTCCAAAATCCAAAACTTTTCGAGCACTGACATGACACAACAAGTGGAAAACACTGCAGAAAAATCACCTATAGAAGACATAGTAAAAAATGTATGATGGGTTTATTGAAGGGCTAGAGCAGTGTGCATTCATAACAGAATAAGAATTAAAGTTTATAAAAATCAGATTTCTAACACAAAAACCATAGTTAATGAGGCAGATGACTCTGGGGGAAATATTTTTAAAAGCCATTCAGCAGAAAGCATCCTCATCCATATATGACCCACTTCTTGGTCCCTCAAGTGCTTCTGATGTTTCCTCTCACCTTTAAAAAAAAGTGTATATAGGAACCTTTCAATCAAAACACAACATCATAGGTAGAGACTGAAAGCCTGCCATTGTTTGTGGTTGCTGTTGTTTAACAGCCAATACAGCTATTCTGATGATGCTACTGTGCTACCTGGTTTCTGTAAACCACATTATTTTCTCACTGTATTAATATTATGTCATATATTTTACAGTTAAGTGATTATGGGTGAATAAGTGTTAGAAAATGATTCCGTATTATTAGCATAAAAATTCAGTCAGGAATGATGGTGATGACAAACAACCACAGATTGTCCACATGGGTGGCCAAGATAGTGACACCTTTGCTTTTTGATGTACACCTTTGCTTTCAATACACACAAACTTTGTTTCATACATAAAATTGTTTAAAATATTGTATAAATTTATTGTCAGGATATGTGTATAAGTTATATACACAAAATTGTTAAAAATACATAAATAAACATTGTGTTGAGACTTGGTCTCATCCCAAAATATTTTATTATATATGTACAAAGATTCCAAATTCAAAAAAGTCTGAAATCCAAAATACTTCTAGTCCCAAGCATTATGGATAAGGGCTACTCAATCTGTAGTATTTCATTGTAGCTTTAAATTTACTTTCTGTGATGATTAATGATGTTGAACACCTTTTAAACATTCTAATTATATAGTTGAAGTTACACCATTGATGGTTTTAGGCAGAAGTTTGATCTTATTTATATTTTTAGAGATACCTCTGGTTGCTCCATGAAAAATTGGCTGTAGGGAAATATAGTGGAAGTAGAGGGAACATTTAGAAAACTATTGCAGTAGTCCTGTCAGTAGATGTTAGTGGCTTGGATAAATAGTGGCAAAGGAGTTAGAGAGAAACAAAAAGATGTAAGATATGTTTTGGAGAAAGCCTCGCAAATGTACCTACACACTGACCATGGGGGAGAAAAGGAGGACTCAAAGGTGAACTAAACAGCAGAATGAATGCTGGTAATTTTCCCATGGTGTGGAAATTTCAGAGTAGGTCCATTGAATGTTAGGAGGAAAATTATAGGAAATGAAAGAAGAGACTGAATCATACCGAAGAAAACTATGCCAACTCCAAAACAAAATTTAAAAAATTCTTGTCACAAACTGTGCTCAAAAAAACATTTGGGGCAGAGAACTGCAATGGACTTTGACTTGCTTCCCTGTCTTGCAAACGAACTCTGTAGCACTGTGCAGTATCAGTTTGCCAGCAAAACTCATATGGCTCCTTTTATCACTAATGTCATTGGGTTTTTTGTTCTTTCCTTCCAAGAATAAATATATCTCTACGTAATGAAATGAAAAATCAAGAAATTTAAAATTAGATTAGTTTGGAAATTACTGGCATTTTTCTTCTTGTGTAAGGTCATTCTGTCCTTGCAGGCCAGTGCTGGGGAAGTGACACATTTCTTTCTCCATCCCACACTTCTGCTTATTTTCATGCAATAAAATGCAGATCTTCAACATTTCAAAATGCTTAGTGCATGTGGCAAATTATTTTTATACTCATTTAAGCCTTTAAGTTATGTTATGTTACGTAAAAAGTAGCATGCCAGACCACTACTTTAGTAGGCCACTTTCATACAGAAAAAAAATTTTGTCCTTGCAGAAATAATAAGCTGATTCTTCAAGTTGCCTGGTATTAGGCTGCCTGCTGCTTTTGGTAGTGCTTTTCAGTTCTCAAACCAGTAACAACTCTGCATAAAGAAGGACCTCATAGTTGTTAACAGCTTACTATAGATAGTCCCTGTGCTAAACACCAATCCTGTGAGGTATGCACTATTATTATCTCCATTGAATATATGAGAAAACTGAGTTCAGTAGCCTGCTGAGGATCACTTGGCTGCTAAGCAGCAGGGATGAGATCAGAACCCAGGTTTATCTGAAACTAAAACTGAAGCTTTTGATTGTTCCCACGCTAGGACAGTGTAGGTTGCAAATTAAGTGAGTGTGTGCCAAAGCCAGCTTCCCTGGGTTTGCATCACAGCCATACCACTTACTGGCCATGTGGCCCTGGGCAGTCTTTCCTGGGGACAATCATGATACCACTGGATATTGTAAGAATTAATAAGCTAACATATATGCAACACTTAGAACTATGCCTAGGTTATGCTACGAAAGTGTTAGCTACCACTTTTAAAAAGTGTTATTGAGATATAATTCACATACCACTCAATTCAAACATTTATGATCTACAATTCAAAGGTTTTTAGTATATTGAGAGAATTGTACAATCATCACCAAAAACAACTTGCGAACATTTTATCACCCCCCAAAAGAAACCAGTACCCATTAATAATCACTCCCTTTCCCATCCCACTTCCAGCCATAGGCAACCATTAATCAACTTTGTGTCTCTATAGATTTATAGATCTATAAGAATCTATAGAATACAGATTGCTTATTCTGGAAATTTCATACAAATGAAATCACATATGTGTCCTTTTGCTTCTGGCTTCCTGAAATTTACTCCATATTTTAAGTGGTTTAAAGTTACTCCAAAGTTACTCCATATTTTAGCACATATCAATGCTTCATTTCTTTTCATTGCCCAATAATATTGCATTGTGTAGCTATACCTCATTTTATTTATCAGCTCATGGACATTTGATTTGTTTCCACTTTTGACTATTGTGAATAATGATACCATGAACACTATGTGTAAAAATTTTTATGTTGGCCTATGTTTTTATTTTTCTTAGGTATATATCTGGAAGTGGAACTATAGCTATTGCTTGTCACTGCCTCTGTCTTTGTGTATATGTGAATGTGCAGATGTAATTCTCCCATATAAACACAAGCCCTGGGGTTTTCATTCTAAATTACCTAATGTGGTAAGTATTCTTCCTGTTTCATATCACAATTGAAGAAACTGAAACTCTGGGAGATGTGTCTTACTGTTTCTTGGTCTGCAGATTTGCCCATGCTCTATCCCCTTTTGAGCATGGCCCCTTGAATCTTTCCCTTGTCAATCCTTTGGGTTTGAGCTGAGACCTTACTTCTTGCCAGGAAGCCTTGCTTAGACCCCTGCCTGGGGCAGGTACCCTGCTCTGTGCCTCCACGATGTCCTAAGAGTTCCTTTACCATCAGGTTTATCACATTTTCCTGTGCTACCACAACCAACCAGATGGTAAGATCCTGGGGAAGGGGAACCATTGTCCTCAACTCTGTCTTCCATGCTAAGCACAAGGGCTGGCATACAGTGGTTGTTCAATAGATGCTGATAGAAGTTAAGAAGGGAGGAAGGAATCTGGCCCAGATACATGCTAAAAGGTGACATCTTTGGTTTATCAGACTGATAACATCTTTTCTGTCACATCATGTGGCCTTGGTTTGAATTCATAAAAACGAAAAACCAAGGAGTGATTATTCAGATTGGGAAAAGAGTCTTTGCTTTATTAAACCACTTAAAACAATCTACTTGTAAATAGTGAACACCTGGGAAAGTGTTGCTTGAAAGACAATGTGTGTGTCACAGTGATACCCAGGATGCTTTTAGGGGTATAATATGGAGGACATTTTTAACTTAACAGTCCATTATTTACTTCAAATGAATATAGAATATAGCTATATTATAGGAATATAGTTAGGATATAAAACCCACAATATCATTTTTAGGAGCAGGCTAAGGTCTTTTTTTTTTCTTTAAGACTATTCTTTTTTTTTTTGGTTGGAGTCTCACTCTGTCACCCAGGCTGGAGTGCAGTGGCACAATCTCGGCTCACTGCAACCTCTGCCTCCCAGATTCAAGAGACTCTCTCTGCCTCAGCCTCCCAAGTAGCTGGGATTACAGGCACCTACCACCATGCCCAGCTAATTTTGTATTTTTAGTAGAGACGGGGTTTCACCATGTGGCCAGGCTGGTCTCAAACTCCTGATCTCAGGTGATCTGTCTGTCTCGACCTCCCAAAGTGCTGAGACAATTCAAAATATCTATTAATAATAGTGCAGATGAAACACAGATATAGAAATTCTTGTATAGGTGGCATAAAATAATTCAAGTTTTAGAACACTGCTTAAAGACATTTAAAATGTGAAAAGGTCTAAGTACAAAATACACTTTATAAAGTAGTGCATGTCCAGGTTGACTGGGCACACAAATCACCTCAAATCTTGCTACAATGGAAATTTTGAGTTGGCAGACCTGGAAAAGGCTCTGAGGCACTGTATTTTTAAAAAGTACTCAGGGAATACTGTTACTGCTGATCCTGAACCACACCTGATTATAAACCATAAATGAAAGTAAAAAGTAATAACAATAATGCTACCTGCTACCTTAAGATTTCTGCTATGCACTAGGTGCTCTGTACATATGTACATAGGTGCTTTATATTATAGATGTCAAACTTGGCAGTATTCACAGAAATCCTGGAAGGTAGTTATTAATATCTCCAGTTTACAAATGAAAATTTGAAAATCAGAATTGGCTTGACTTTTAGCCGCAACCTTTTTTTTTTTTCTCCCACAAAGCAAGATGCACAAGCAGCAAGGAAATGATAATATCCTTGTCTTTATTTTCATTATTACTGTAAAAGAAATTGAGCTAGAGGGGCCTGACCTACTGCCTTGATTTTGGCCAGTGCAAGTTCTCAGCATTTGTTCCATTCACATGTCCTGTCTGTGACCTCAGTGTGAGACAGAAAGTAATCTGGCCTAAGGATCAAAGCCTGAAGTTCTCCCATTTCCCCCACATTCAAAACAAAATAGCTCTGGGTAAGGGATGCATTTCTATCCCATGGTTATAATGAAGGAAAAAAAATCCTACTAAAGTCCAATTTGGATAAAATAGCATTCTTTAAACAAGTAAAAATAAACATATACACACATACACATAAACATATATATGTTAATGCACAAAACAGTTTCAGCTGCCTGCAGGGAGTTTTGTTATTGTCTCTAGTTAATACTACTAATTCACTTTCACATGGGTACTCTGTGAGTTAAACACTTTACATTTACATATTTTTTTGTATGTAAATTCCAAAATGCCTAATTAAAAATAAACCCAAGAAAATAAAGTAAAACCAATGGTTTCTTTTCAGAGAGTTCCGAGGCCCTCTGTGGTGTGGTAGGAGGAAGGGAAGGGAGTCTTCTATTGCTAGTCACAGGCCACCAAGGTGCCTTCCATAAAAGGTTTCATGAGGGAATGTCATGCTCTACCTGGCTAAATAGCAGATTTCAAAAACCTACAGGCTTGGGCTCAATCTGTCCTGTTTTGTTTTGTTTTGTTTTAATTGATAAATATCCTTATAAATCTGGGCATCTGGATTCTCTGGAAAAATTGGAAGACCTGGCAACAGTGGGCCTAGACTCCTGCAATAGCTTCCGTTGCAGCAAGGAGCAGCTGCCCCTCTTCACTTTCCCAGCAGGCTTCACTCATGTCCATTACCTGCCTGGACCTGGAAGCTGCTGACTTTGGAATCTTTAGTTTATAAGTAGATTTTATGAATAGCCAAACTTTGCTCTTCTCATCATTATCCTAAGAAAAATCTGTCCAAACAACTATGTGTTGGAACAATGAAAAACAGTTTCCTTTTAACAAAGTAAAAGCAGCTGGTTCGCATAAGAATTATTCATTGAGTTCGTGGAAGCCAATGTGTCCGGATTTTAAATACTCTGTGTTGTTCAGATATGCAAGTGATAAATCCCCTGTGTTCCCCCCATGTCATGCAGCTGGTCGTTAGTTGGTAAACTCTTGGCCCAGTTCCTGTGAGGATCACATTAAGTGATGGGAGTCCAGAGGTGGCTCAGCGATTATCCTGTCCCATTTGCTGGTAGTAGGAGTTGAACTCCCCAGGTCCAAAAGGGTCAACAGAATGAATGGCTAGTATATAGGTATATGGTGGAAGGAGATGATATCCAGAAAACTGAGATACTTTTTTTTAAAAGCAGATACTTTCTCATGCTTGATTTAGAAGTGGAGAACATTGCAGTCCTCTAATCTGTTATTCATTCAATAAATATTTATTAAGTACCAACTGTATGTTATGCACTGTGCTTAACAGGGAACATGATAATGAATGAGACTGAATCCCCTGCCCTGGAGAAGTTCAGTCTGGAAGTGGCTATCCAAATATATGTACCTTGATAGCTACGTGAAAAGTGACTGATGCCACCTTACAGGTGGAGCAAAGACCTGTCCATTATATCATATTCCTAATCCCAAAGAGATTCCACAATATTCCCATCAGTTTCATTCCTCCTACAAACAGACAGATATATTTTGCTTTGAAACAGTAATAGCACAGCTGGATAAGGCAGACCAAACTGGGACTGTGCTGAACTGCAAAGGAACGAACTGTCACTACTCAGGTATGGCCAACTCTTAGTTGGCAGGAACGCTGGCCCAAGGTTGCCAGAATATTGGTGTTTGTGATAAAAGCCAGAAACTAGATTTTTAAATATGACAGCTTCTTTTTTGATAGTGTTTTAAAACATTTTAAAACCCAGTGTAGATTCACAGAAATGGGTTTTCAGGGAGGTTTAATTAGGGAGTCCCAAGACTATGATCTCAGATTCCAGGAGTCCCTGTGCCCAACCTTTTCATTGTATTTAACATAGCATCTTACCAAGAACTGGCAGCCTGGAATTTGCTTTTTCCAGGAAGTCCTATTGGGTCTTTCATATTTTTGAAAATCATTTCTGGATATCAGTCCTTTGTCAGATGTATAGATTGTAAAGATTTTTTCCCACTCTGGGCGTTGTCAGTTTATTCTCTGTTGACTGCTCCTTTTGCTGTGCAAAAGCTCTTTAGTTTAATTAAGTCCCAACTATTTATCTTTGTTTTTATTACATTTATTTTTGGGTTCTTCATAATGAAATCAGACAAAGGACTGATATCCAAAACACACTGAAATACTCAGACTTCCTATACATCTCTTTCATTTCTCTCTCCTGCCTCCTTCCACTGCTCTCTTTCTCTCTGCCATTCCCTTTCTCTCACTCTGTTACCTAAAAATAATTATCTTAATTAAAAGAGTGGAATGTGAACACATTTACCAACAAGTTATTCTTTAAGAATAACTTTTGAAATCCAGAAATAATTAAAGACATCATTTGGTTCTTCTTACATTTATCTTTAACTTTTCATATTCATGTCACTCTGGCTTGGAATAAAAATCCTTTGCCAGACACTTGTCCTTTACTTTTGAACTGGTCTTGAGCTAAAATGCCCCTGAGAGGCTTATCGTTAAATAGAGCTTACAAAGACTTCTTTCTCTATTATTCACAGGTGTTCCATTCACCTTGCCTAGACTGTATAAGCTAATTACATGAATGGTTTTGTTTGTATTTTCTATCTCCCAGTTCTCAGAGCTGCTTCCTTTTTATCCAACTGTAGCTAAAGAGAAAAAAGAAAGTCTTGAGAGGGTAAAGCCCCCTTGGCTTTTCTTTTTATTCAGAGAAAATATTTTCATTCCTTAACTATTTCACTGCAGTTTCTCGCCTCATTAGGACATAATTTATGGACAATAAGTAAAATTAACTTTAATTAGTAGCCCTGGATTTCTGAGTTTCCTTAGCAACATCCCAGAGAGTCTTTAGCTTTAATAATGCTTCACCTTCCTTGCTTTTCTAGAATCATATTCTAAAAAGCCAAAGCAAAACAGATAAACCAGTGTCCCTAATACATTTATTTAAAACATTCTAACATCTTGAGATGCTCTGATATTTGGCCTTATTTTTCTAATATCCTTATAGTTGCCATAAAAAATATATGTGTTGAACATGATACTAGTATAAAAGGCACAGAGAGTAATGAAACAAAATAAAGAACCCAGAAATAAGCCCAAATACTTACAGCCAACTGATCTTCAACAAAGAAAACAAAAACATAAAGTGGGGAGAGGACACCCTTTTCAACTAATGGTGCTGGGATAATTGGCTAGCCACATGTAGGAGAATGAAACTGGATCCTTATCTCTCATCTCATATAAAAATCAACTCAAGATGGATTAAGAACTTAAATCTAAGATCTGAAACTGTAAAACTTCTAGAAGATAACATTGGAAAAACCCTTCTAGACATTGGCTTAGCAAGGATTTCATTACCAAGAACCCAAAAATAAATGTAATAAAAACAAAGATAAATAGTTGGAACTTAAACTAAAGAGCTTTTGCACAGCAAAAGGAGCAGTCAACAGAGAGTAAACTGACAACGCACAGAGTGTGAAAAATCTTTATAATCTATACATCTGACAAAGAACTGATATCCAGAATCTACAAAGAACTCAAACAAATCAGAAAGAAATAAAGATCCCATCAAAAAGTGGACTAAGGACATGAATAGACAATTCTCAAAAGAAGATATAGAAATGACCAACAAACATATGAAGAAATGCTCAACATCACTAATGATTAGGGAAATGCAAATCAAAACCACAGTGTGATTCTACCTCACCCCTGCAAGAATGGCAATAATCAAAAAATCAAAAACCAGTAGATGTTGGCATAGATGTGGTGATCAGGGAACACTTCTCCACTGATGATGGGAATGTAAACTAATATAGCCACTATGGAAAACAGTGTGAAGGTTCCTTAAAGAACTAAAAGTAGAACTACCATTTGATCAGGCAATCCCACTACTGGGTATCTGCCCCGAGGAAAAGAAGTCATTATACAAAAAAGATACTCGCACACACATGTTTACAGCAGCACAATTCACAATTGCTAAATTGTGGAACCAACCCAAATGCTCATCAATCGATGAGTGGATAAACTGTGGTATATATAAATGATGGAATACTACTCATCCATCAAAAGGAATGAATTAACAGAATTTGCAGTGACCTGGATGAGATTGGAGACTATTATTCTAAGTGAAGTAACTCAGGAATGGAAAACCAAACATCATATATTCTCACTGATATATGAGAGCTAAGCTATGAGGACACAAAGGCATAAGAATGAAACAATGGACTGTGAGGATTTAAGAGGAAGAGTGTGTGTCAGGGGGTAAAGAATAAAAGACTACAAATAGGGTGCAGTGTATATTGCTCAAATAATGGGTGCACCAAAATCTCACAAATCACCCCTAAAGAACTTGCTCATGTAACCTAATATCACCTGTATCCCAATAACTTACGGAAAAATAATTTTTTTAAAAAGGGAGGAAAGTATATGTGTTGAGTATTGCCAACACTGACTCTCCTCTAGGAATACCTTGTCCCTCAAGAATTTAAAAGTGATGGTTTTATCATTATGACTTCAAGCTGAGGCCTTAGTAGTTAGTAATGCCTAAATGTGATCTAATTTTCTGATAATGAGGAAAGTGACAGCTTATGGAGCCCAAGACAATAATAGCAGCTGGCATTTTTTAAATTGCTTGCCACATGCCAGCATTTTTCAAATCACTCTGCCTCTCAATTCATTTAACTACTGTTATCATCCTATTCTTATAGGTGGCACAGCTGCAGCATGGGGAGGCACTGAAACTTGCCTAACGTCACAGAGGTGGTGGCAGAGCATGTATTTGAAGCCAGGTCTCTGACCCCAGTCTGTAGCCTTAACCAGTTGGCTGCCCTGCCTCCAGGAATTGGGATAAAGCAAAGCAGAGATGTGGTTAAAGCTGATGTTTTTTTTTCCCTTTCAAGTTTGCCTTGAGAACGTTTAGTTCTTTCTTTTGTCCCAAATTCTTCCTTTGTAAATTCCAACAGTCTATTTACCAGAATGTTGTGGCAGCTCATTATTAAAATGTGTTCATAGTTCCTTGCAAGAAAGGCCACATAAATATTACAGAACTGTTTTAAAAATATATGAAATGTGTTTACCTGAATATGTGATGGTCATATTTCTCACTATAAATAAATAAATGAGTGCTGATTTTCTGAGTTCTAAGAACGTGGTTGTACCAGGTCCCTCTTCATGAACTCACAGTCCAGGCTATTGAGGCTATGGGGCTGAAGATCAGACTCTGCCCCAGGTGACAGTCCCCTGAGGCCTCAGGAAAGTGCCTCCAGGGCAGTGGCTAGGCCTTCTCATGACTTTACATTCAAACCTTCTACAATGCTGAGTGCCAAGGGAAAAATATGAAGAAGAAGTGAGAAAACTGATAAATTGTTATACACTCACACAGTGACCTACTAACTCAGCAAGAAAGAAAGAATGAACTAAATATACATACAAAATGGATGAATTTCACAAGCATTGATGTTGAAGGAGGCAGGCATAAAATAATACATATTATATAATTTTATTTATATAAATTTTAAGAACAGGGAAAACCTGGAATGGTAGGTGGAGCATGTACAGACCAGGAAGGACACCAGAGAAATTTATGGAGTAGAGAAAATGTTTTATGCATTGATCTGAGTGTGGTTACATATAGATTCATACATGTGTAAGTATCATAAGGCTGTACTCTGTTGATTAGCGTATATTATGTATATTATACCTCAGTAAAAAATAAAATGAAATAAAAATTACATAGAAGACTGTCAAGCTGAAATCACCTTGAGATTTGAGGCCAGCACTAAAGGCAAGAACCATCTCACAATAGGATTTGAATGCCAAGCTAAGAGGTTTGGACTTCATTTTGAAAGCCCAGGGGTCTAGTGAAGAAGTGGCAGGATCGATTTCAAATGTTGAAAGCTCTTTCAGCATCATTGTGTATAGAGGGAGCCCTGGAGCTGGGGCAAGGCAGAAAGCAGGAAGACAAGATCACCCTAAAATTTCTCTTCTTGGAAAAAACTAATTATATTTCTATCAATTTGGTGAGTGTGCACTTTCTTTGAATAGAAAATGTTCCTCCCATGAAGTTGGGGCAGCAGCAGGAGGTAGCTACATGTATTCACCTTGCCACACTTGGCACACTGACAATTTAGAACTGTTTTTCACCACGCAGGCTCACAGAGTCTTCATGCTCCCCAGGGCAGGCTTTTCTGGCTTCTTGCCTTTCTCAGCATCTCACACTTCCCAACCCCCAACCCCTGTCATAGTCACAGTCTTCTTCCTTTCCTCACAGCGTTTGCATGGAGGAAGGCAAGGTGGTTACTACTGGCCACGCTGACCTAAATAAAATGCAGGGGTCACAAGGTCATTTCCATGGGGACTGTGTACAATTTGCATACTCTCAGTCAGACATGCTGTCAAAATCCAAGCAGTTTTCCATATTAAATATCGCTCACTTAAAAATTAACATTTGGAAAAACGGAACTGGGCATAGATAATTTTTAATTATATAATAGCTACAGGTCTTTTTATTTTTTATATTTGTTTTGAGCTGTTTCCATTTATTTAATAAACATTTTAAATATAAAACTAAAGTATATCTATTCATATATTTTAAAGACATACACATAGGAGAATGATATATCAGTAACTCGGGCTCTTTTCTGTAAGCTAATTCAGGTATGCTCTTGTATTATTCATCAACACTAAAGTATCCACTTACAGACCATTAAATGAAGTAGGATATTTATACTTAAAATCAACACATTTTGGCATATGTAAGTCTCTAATTTAAAAAATGGCCAGGTGCCATGACTCATGCCTGTAATCCCAGCGTTTTAGAAGGCTGATGTGAGGGGGACTCCTTGAGCTCAGGAGTGTGAGACCAGCCTGGGCAACATAGCAAAATCTCATTTCCACTAAATATTAAAAAAAAAATCAGGCATGGTGGTACAGACATGTAGTTCCAGCTGCTCATGAGGCTAAGGTAGGAGGACTGCTTGAGCCTGGGAGATCGAGGCTGCAGTGAACTACAATTGAACCACTGCATTCCAGCTTGGGTGACAGACTGAGACCCTGTCTCAAAAAAAAAAAAATTGTGTGGGTGTATGTATGTGTGTGCATGCACTGGGAAAGACAGGATAATGAGAGAACAATGCTGAACTTGATCACATCACTAAGAAAAAAAATTGATGGAGTGGGTTCAGCTTTGTGCACTAGCCACTAATTGATGCTGTTAAACTAGGATGACTTGGTCACTGCCTAGATTGATGAGAATGGGAGGAAGGTTGGAAGGCAATTTAGATATATAAGATGATTTTTAAAAAACAAAATTGATGCAAAAAATTCAATGATGAACAAACTATAAAAAGGTAAGTAACAGGATCTAACCCTGCATTTGCATGACCTTGTCTCATTTGCCTCACCCTAATCCTGGCCCTGGTTCCAGTAAAACTTTATTTACAAAAATAGGCAACTGACCTGTGAGCCATGGTTTGCCAATTTGGTATTTTAGAACATTGCATTAAAATACAGTCATGGATTGCTTAATGATGGGGATACGTTCTAAGAAATGTATTACTAGGTGATTTTGTCATTGTGTAAACATCATAGAATGTACTTACACAAGCCTAAATGGTATAGCCTACTACACACCCAGGTTATATTTATGGTACAACCTATTCCTCCTAAGTATAAACCTATACATTATATTACTGTATTGAGTACTATAGGCAGTTGTAACACACGGTGTTGTATATCTACACATATCTAAGCATACAAAAGGTACAGTAAAAATGTGGTATAAAAGATAAAAAATAGTATACCTGCATAGGGCACTTATCATGAATGGAACTTTCAGGACTGGAAGTCGCTGTGGGTAAGTCAGTGAGTGAATGATGAGTAAATGTGAAAGCCTAGGACATTACTGTGCACTACTATAGAGTTTGTAAAAACTGAACACTTGGGCTACACTAAATTTATTCTGTAAGTTTTCTCTCTTCAATAATAAATTGACCTTGGCTAGCTGTAACTTTTCTACTTTATAAACTTTTAATTTTAAAAAACTTTTAGATGTATTTGTAATAATACAGCTTAAAACACAACACATTGTACAAATGTACAAAAACATTTTCTTTATATCTTTATCTCATAAGCTTTTTTTCCCTATGTTTAAAAGCTTTTAAAAAGCTTTTAAACTTTTTTTTGTTAAAAACTAAGACACAGACATACTCATTAGCCTTGATCTACACAGGATCAGGACCATCAATATCACTACTTTCCACCTCCACATTTTACCCCACCGGAAGGTTTTCAGGGGCAATAATACACATTAAGCTGTCATCTCCTATGATAACAATGCCTCCTTCTAGAATACCTCCTGGAGGATCTGCCTGAGGCCATTTTACAGCTAACTTTTTTTTAATAAGTAGAAGGAGTACACTCTAAAATAAGAATAAAAAGTATAGTGTAGTAAATATATAAACCAGTGACATGGTTGTTTATTATCTTTATCAAGTATTAAATACTGTACATGATTGTATTGCTATACTTTTATATGACTGGCAGTGCAGTGAGTTTGTTTACACCAGCATCACCACAAATACATGAATAATTTGTTGCATTAGGACATTGTGACAGCTACAATGTCCTTAGGTGATAAGAATTTTCACTTCCACTACAATCTTATGGGACTACAAACTGATAAATATATTCAAAATAGCTTCATATTTTACATGTGGTTCATCATTGACCAAGATGTTGTTATGTGGACTAATATTTTTTATATTAATTACTGAGTATTTTTTGCATTCCCTTAAACTATGTGCCTAAGGTGAGTACCTTACTAACCTCATTCCAGTCTTGGCCTTGAGGTGGACCTGGTAAATTGTGACTTCCTTTCAGGTTAAATGTCAAAGAAGTTTGAATGTAAAACAAAGTTATGCAAAATACATAATGTAAAACAAAATGAAGTCACATGTGCATTATGTTTATGTAATTCCTTTTACATATAACTGCCTTAGACTCCAGATAGTACAATCTTTATGAGTGAGAGAGAGGATGGACCCCAGGGTTCTTCCTAGTCCTAGGTGGAGTAGACCTAGGCACAAGAATCCACCAGATCAAAAGCTCTTTCAGCCAATCAGGAGCAAAGAAGCAGTGTCAATAGATCCAGAGCTGACTCTACGGTTTCAGCAATTCCTACATTACTTTACTGTATAGTATCCTCTAAGCTCATATTTTTGTGCTATGTCTAAGGTGTGTGTCTCCTAAAACCTCATGTCAAAGCTACTTGATAGGTCTTAAGCATACATTATGGTTCAAAAGCAACTCAGGTTTCCAAAGAAAACCACAGTCTACAGATGAAGTCAGAATTTCTTCAGGGCGTAAGTGGTGATTTGTCTCAGTCTTATGATTTTCATGCACTCATTTCCCAAATAACTCCAGTCTCAAAGAGCATATCTGAAATGTTACACCTCTTGCAAGAAAGTACACTACAGTGATTCCCTGTTCCAGAACATTATATGCTTTAGTGAGTCATTAACAGGATATTTCATTTTCCTACTAAAGTGTCAACTAAACTCATAATCCCTTTTAGGGTCAGCATGATTTCCTTCTGACTTAGTACATACTTAAAGATTTCCTGATGTCCAGATCTGAGAACATCATCATCCATGGGGTCATCATGAAAGTGGTCACAGTTGTCTTTAAAATCTGCAAACAGTTCTCAGAATAGTTAATGTGATGTTTATGCACGTCTACTCCCAGAAAACCAAACTATTAATTTGCTTGTGTGGGAACACTTTGGGCTCATCTGTACAGCCATTTATTTGGGGGCAAGTTCATTCCTTGCCATAAGAATTTTAATTATTTATATTATAGCCTTTTAGTTGTTGTCAACTGGGATCATTGTAACCAACAAACTTTTTTTCTTCTCCTCCCCCTTTTTTTTTTAAGTTTTCTTTTGTTATTGTTGTTGACTTTAAACATATGGTGAGGTTTTTTTTCTCTTAACATTTTATCAGCTAGACTATTTGATATATGACAAATAAGTAACACATAGTACATAGTAATTTATTAAAGAAGATAAAGTTAAGTTACAATGAATTTCTGGAGCCAAAGAACACCCCTTTCTTTTCTCTCAGGCCATTTGGGATATAAACTTAACACAAACCAAAGAACATTTTGGTATGCATCTTTGTGCTTTGGTTGCCAAGTACAAGAGGTGAAACATGTCTCCAATAAATAGCTTTGGGGGTACACACTTGTACTGGACAACCTGAAAATGAGTACCCTGTACTGGAAAGAACATAATGCTCCCTTCAGTAATTTTAAAGCTTCTTTTTCTGATTGTGGCTGCCCATACATGCTGGGTAGTTCAGTTGGCAGGATCATTAAGTACAAAATGCTCCACAGGAGAGAACAAGCCCAAAATGCTCCAGAAGTGCAAAGATGGGAATGTTCAGTGCAGACCTTAGAAGAGAGAGTCCAGAGGTGAGCCCAGAAGAGCCAACCAGTTCTGGCAGGATGGGGAGCAGTCTGGCTAGCAGGGCTTCCCAGAAGTTAAGGGGCACCAGGGCCACTTCCATTTTTTAAGGGCCCTGGTATATTAAAAAATAAAAGCTGAAAAATCTGTTAACATTGTGGTATATTTTGGGTGTTTACAACAATTACAATGACAAATTGAATATATTTATATCCCACTGGTATATTTCTAGGGTTGTTCCACCTCATTGGAGATTACATCCAAAGTCCATATTTGAGGCCACCAGTGAATGGTAGGCCCCAGCTAAACACCTTCCCCAAGTCCACATTTGTGGCCACCAGTGAATGCTGGGCCCCAGCTGAACACCTTCCTGGCTGCCACTGCCACACAGTTCACCACCAGTTAGGATCAAAGAGCACAACTGGCAAGGCACATGCTGTCTTTAGAGTTTCTTTCTTACTCTGTAACCTGGAAGGCCTGTGCCCCAAGCAGGCCCTTAATAAGTACATATTGAATAAATGAATTGACCAGTCTTTAAACATCAGCAAGACAGGTCTCATCTTGTTCCGTTTCTAAAATGCTTTTTTTCCTGTCCCAGCTTGACTCCCCACAACCATGTATCCTACCCACTCTTGAAGTTCTAGCCAAGCACCAAGCACCATGTTTTCTGTGAAGACTGTCTGCTGCCGTTACTATCCCTACTTTCCTCTATATGCTGAGAAATCCTCCTGCATTTACAGTCAGAACCATGCATAATAGTTTGACACCCCCAGGCTTTCAATCCCCACTTCCACCCTAGCCTAGAGAATTCAAGCTCTTTACAGCCAAGAACTATGTCTTACTCTTCTTTTGGATCTGTAATGTAAGGCCTAAAGTTTTCTGTGCTGCCTTGACATCTTTGAGCTTCCTGGAGCCCCCACAGCCTAATTGTGAATTCTGCTCTTGCCAGATATGCCCTTCCCAGTGGGAAAGACTCCTCAACTGGCTAGTTTCCCTATTAGCAAAACCAGCTGTACTCTACCTGGTCTTCAACCTAAGGGGTTCTACTTCCCTGCCAGTCTGTGAAATTAAAATAAGCCAGTCATCCTCCAGTGGGAAACAGGGGTTATCCCAGCCTGTGTTGCTAAAAACCTTGCCTCCCATAGGCCTTGCTTGTCCACTCTACTCAGTGTAACCCCGAGTGACCCTGGATAGTGTGCTGTGTCCTCCCCTAGGCTGTGAGTATATGTGAGTCATAAACTGCCATCAATCTCATCTGTCCAGTGTTGGGTGCTGGGTGTTCTGCCATCTCATACTATTTAGGGTTGGGAATCCCTCTTTCAATAATGTGGTGAATAGAAGGTGCTCAGAACAGTATCCCACACAGAGGTGTCACTCAATAAATTTGTGCTGATTTCATCATCTTCATTTGATGAAGTTCCTAGCCAAGTAGACTGGAAATTAATTATTTACTGTAGATGACTATAGATTTTTCTACAAAGAATCCATTTGAAACATATAGCAACATCTTCCATTTGCTTATTATGCTTCAAGCAATCTCTTTCTTTATTGCTCACTGTACTGTTAACCAATAAAAGCAAAACTGCCTAACAGCAAATCTGTACTTAATTTCTGTACTACTGATCTGACATTTACATTGCAATTCTTAATAAATAATCGAGGTAAACTGTAACCGTGTCCAATCATGGAAACAAGATTCCAGTATCAGTCAACATTGGGTATAATCAAGAGACTAAAAACAACTGAAAGTGCATTAGAAAGTAGACTTTCCCCCCACAATGACCTACTTAATCTATTTCATTTTCTCCCTTTATCTCACTTCTTTGTAAGCAAAATGGCAACACTTGGAGGCACTGAAAGGGAGACTTACCTAGAATCTGCAATCAGTATTAAACTTATTAGTGTTTCAGGGAGAGTTTCATTCGCATTACTGTTATTTTATCACTTGGTTTCCAAGGTCCAAGAGAAGGAAAAAAAAAAAAAGCCGTATATTTTCCCTTCTGGGGACTCCTGCTTTATCCTAAACCAGTGGCGGGAAAATGGACACCAGGGAGCAGCTCTCCTGTACAGTTTCCAAGTCACACTCAGTAGTAACGGGCCTCAGCCCCTCCCACCACCACCCGGTCACTTCTCTCCTCTGCTGAGGGCTGGAGAAGTTGGGGATGAGGGCTCGAGAGGGATCAGGAGATCAGGAACGCTCAGATCCACGCCATACCGCTCTTCCACAGTGAAATGTAACGACTAGCTTTTCAGCCTGTGCTCTGCATCACAAAAGTGAGCGCAAAATGGTCATTAAAGAATTCAACAAGCTTCAGAATTCTCCAAAGGACAGGGCCCTTCTCCGAAGGACCACCTGGTGCCTGGATTAGGCCGCTTCTAGCCTAGCTTCCCTGCTGCTCCTTTTCTCGGAGTGGTCAGTACACTGGACGTGCAGAACGTGCGATTCTTATAAGGCTATTCCTAGAAGCCAGGGTACACGCTCAGGGTGAGGCGGAGACAAGGAAAAGACATTTCCCAACAACCCAAACAGCTCGTGACTGGGGACGAACCATTTCACCAGGGCGGTGGGGAGCTGGCCGGCCGTTCCGGGGTGCGTGTGCCCAGAAGTTATGGGGGCCCCCGAGGGCAGACGCTCTGGCGGCGCTCTGCGCGCCCTCAAGTGCCAAAGCGCGGCTCTCCACAGCGGCTGGAAAAGGTGGAAGAAAGAAAAATCTGGAGACAACAGATGCTGGAGAGGATGTGGAGAAATAGGAACACTTTTACATTGTTGGTGGGAGTGTAAATTAGTTCAACCATTGTGGAAGACAGTGTGGCGATTCCTCAAGGACCTAGAAATAGAAATTCCATTTGACCCAGCAATCCCATTACTGGGTATATATCCAAAGAATTACAAATCGTTCTACTATAAGGACATGTGCACACGAATGTTCATTGCAGCACTGTTTACAATAGCAAAGACCTGGAACCAACCCAAATGCCCATCGACGATAGACTGGATAGGGAAAATGTGGCACATATACATCATGGAATATTATGCAGCCATCAAAAACGATGAGTTTGTGTCCTTTGTAGGGACATGGATGAACCTGGAAACCATCATTCTCAGCAAACTGACAGAAGAGCGGAAGATCAAACACCGCATGTTCTCACTCATAGGCGGGTGTTGAACAGTGAGAACACATGGACACAGGGAGGGGAGCACTACACACTGGGGTCAGTTGGGGGGAAATAGGGGAGGGACGGTGGGGGGTGGGGAGTTGGGGAGAGATAGCAAGGGGAGAGATGCCAGATGTAGGTGATGGGGAGGAAGGCAGCAAATCACATTGCCACGTGTGTACCTATGCAACAATCTTGCAAGTTCTTCACATGTACCCCAAAACCTAAAATTCAATAAAATAAATATATGGGGAAAAAAAAAGAAAAGAAAAGGAACTTTCCCCACTGGGCGCTAAAGGGAGGAAGCAAGCAGAGGGCCAAGCTCTAAGGAAAGCTCTAAGGGATCTGAATGAATGGAGGGGGAGGCCCAGGGTAGAGGCTGGTGCTGTGTTTGTGTCTAAAATTTGCCTGCTTTCCTGCTGTTTGATGCTGGCTTGATTGGCCAAAAAAAGTCCCCACGTTTTACCCCTAAATATGGAGACTTTTCTCAGTATTCAACACACACATTTTCCAGATTTATTTAAATTTAAAAAAAGAAGCAAAGATATTCTTCGTAAATATCTAGTACTAATAATGTGTAAACTGCCAGTAACTGCATCTGTACACAAACACACACACACACACACACACACACACACACACACACACATGTTTTTTAAATCAGAACATACCATAGTTGTGTAATCTATCTTAAAAATAATTTTATTGTGGTAGAAGACTCATAACTTTAAATTTACCATCCTAACCATTTTTCAGTGTATAGTTCAGTAGTGCTAACCATATTTACATTGTACAAGATCTCTAGGACTTTTCCGTCTTGCAAAAGCGAAACTCTATCCCCTATTAAACATTAATCCCCTCTTCCCTCTGCCTTTGGTAACTGCCTTTCAACTTTCTGTTCAATTTTGACTATTTTAGACTCTTCATCTGAGTGGAATCATGCAGTATTTTCCTTCTGTAACTGGTTTATTTCACTTAGCATAATGTCCTCAAGGTTCATTCATGTTGTAGCATGTGACAGGATTTCCTTCTTAAGACAGCATAATATTCCATTAGATGTATACACTATTATACATTTTCCTTTCTCATCTGTTGGTAGACATTTGGGTTGCTTTCACCACTTGGCTATTGTGAATAATGCTGTGACAAATCTGTGTGTGAAAATATCTCCTCAAAACCCTGCTTTGAATTATTTTGGATATATACCCAGAAGTGAGATTGCTGGATCATAAGGCAATTCTATTTTTAATTTTCTGAAGAACCTCCATAGCGTTTTTATAGTGGTTGAACCATTTTACATTCCACCAACAGTGTGCAAGGATTCCAATTTCTCTGTATTCTTGCCAACATTTGTTATTTCCTGTTCTTCAGATATTGGTCATTCTAATGGATATGAGGTGATATGTAATTATGGTTTTGAGTTATCTATTATGATTAGCGATGCTGTGCATCTTTTCATATGTTAACCACTTGTACATTGTCTTTGGAGAATTGTCTATTCAAGTCTTTTGCTCATTTTAAAAATCAGCTTATTTGTGTTTTGGTTATTGAGTTATAGAAGTTCCTTATATACTACAGATATTAACTCCTTATTAAGTATATAATTTGCAAATATCTTCTCCCATTCCACAGGATGCCTTTTCACTCTATTGATTGTTTCCTTTGATGTGAAGAAGTTTTCAGGTTTGATGTAGTCCTGCTTGTCTACTTTTGCTTCTGTTGCCTGTGCTTTTGGTGTTATAGCCATGAAATCATTGCCAAATTCAATGTTCCAAAGCATTTTCCTTATGTTTTCTTCTAGAAGTTTTATAGGGTCCAGCCCTATAGGGTCCAGTGAGTCCCTCCCTGCTGGTGTGGAGATGAGAAATTAGAAATAAAGATACAATATACACTGAGATAGAGAAAAGAGAGTTTGGGTCCCGGGGTCCACAGCTACCCAAAAGCGTGGAGACCAGCAGTGGCCCTGAGTGCCTGGAGACTCTGATTTTTATTCAGTACAAAGCAGGGGGAAGGGGAGGTCGGATGAGGTAATGGTAGTCAGTGATAGGGTCAGGTAAATCATGTGTCTTGGAGATGGGGGCCCAAGACTTTGAAGAAGCTGAGGTGAGGAGAAAACCTAAGGTGTCAGCACTTTTTTCATACTTGCAAGGTCACTAAGATTTATGTTACTAGTACTAATTCTTATCTCCTAAGGAAAAGAGGAACCAGGTACAGAAGTAGGACTTGAAAGTAGCCATGGAATGTGACCGCTGAAGCACAGCACCACTTAAAGACAATTAAATCCCTGGATGTCTGTGGGCCTCCCTGACAGCCGTCAGGCCTACCACAAGAGCTTGGAGAAGCGGAGTTTTCTCCTCACTCCTCCGGGGAAGGAGACGTCTCGGCCATCTTGGACATCTCCTTCCCTAGCTGGCTAAATAGCGGGCGCTTTCACAGCACTGACACTGTCACACAGACAAGGGATCCTCCAGCAGCCCTTATGCGGGAGTGGCAGAGAATTTAGAGCATCTTGCCTTAGGGTCACATCTTTTTAAATGCCACTTCAGTCCCATATTTCTTGACCTGAGACTAATTAGTAAGATTAAAGATTATATGATTATATATGTATATGTATTTGTGATTATATATGGTTATGTGATTATATATGATTATATATAGGAATAACCATGTAACTATATCTTTAATTCTTTTCTAAGTCTGTGTTTATATGAGAACATATGAGGCTTCAGGTCCTTGCCTTGGCTCTTGCAGGGTTCCCCCCTACAGAGTTTCATAGTTTTAGGTGTTAAATTTCTTTAATCTATTTTGAGTTAATTTTTATATATGGTATAAGGTAAGAATCTAACTTTATTTTTTTGCATGTGGATATACAGTTTTCCCAGCACCGCTTATTGAAGAGACTGTCGTTCCCCCATTTTATTATGCTTACCTTTTTATGTTAAGAAATGTATTCAATTTCATTTTTTTTAAGACTGTATAGTATTTCATGCAAGCAGATATATCATGATTTGCCCAGCCAATCTTCTATTATTGAATAGCATAGATATACTCAATTGTTTCTGGATCATAAAATAAAATTTCCCTCTCTATGTAATTGGCTTCTGGAGTCGTCACCTCAGTCAGGTTTTTTGAAGTTTCCACATTCTTTCTAGTACTGCTGCTCATGAACTCCCACCTCCACACCTTTATAAATGCTACTTTTTTACTGCTAAAAATTTTATTTACTCCATACAGTTATTATGCAGAAATTCAGTATTCTTTTCATTGTGGTAATAAAGTACAGCTGGGAATCAGGAAATGTGGGTTCTAAACTGAGCTCTAGCATTATGGTAAAAAAAAAAAAAAAAAGAACAGTGTAACTCATATGGGCTGAATTGTGTCACAATAAAGTTCATAAATTGAATCCCTAACTCCCAGTGCCTCACAATGTGACAATATTTGGAGACAAAGCTTTTAAAAAGTGATTAAGTTAAAATGAAGTCATTAGGGTGGACCCTAATTCAATCTTATTGGTGTCCTTATAAGAAGAGGAAATTTGGACACAAAGAAAAAGTCCAAGGACTTGTGCACACAGAGGAGAAACCATGTGAGAACACAGCAAGAAGTATGCTATCTACAAGCTAAGGTGAGACGCCTCAAAAGAAACCAAACCTGCTGACACCTTGATCTTGGACTTCTAGTCTCCAGAACTGTCAGAAAATAAATATTTGCTGTCTAAGCCACCCAGTTTTTGGTGCTTTGTAAAAGCAGCCCTGGCAAATTAACACAGCAATGCTTGAGTAAATTACTTGAATCTGTGAGCTTCCGTTCCCTTCAAACAAACTAGAGGATGAGATTATGAGATCTGGACTATTCTTAAACCTTAAATATGTTATTTATTTTAATGGGATTGCACTAAAGAGAACATTAAGCTTTACTAGTACACATAACCGAAAGTCCAGAGAAAGGACAGACTTCAGGGTTGTTGATTCAGTGGACTGATCTTTCCAAGGCCCAAGTTCTTTTTCTTTTTGGCTTCTTTGCTCTGCACACCATAGTGTGGGCTTTTTCCTAAGTCTAGGAAGCTTTATAATGCTGAGATAGACGACTGCCAGCAGCAATAAGGACAAAATCCTTTCTTATTTAGATCTAAAAGGGGCCAGTACCCTTCTACTCATCTTTCATGAACCTGAATGGTTTAAACATGTCCATTCCCAACTCACTCACTCAGAATTAAAGGTACTGTGAAAGGCTTGGAGCAATAATCCGGCTGGAAAGGACGTAGAGAGGCAATAGTAACGTCCACACACTAGGAATAAATCATTGAATTTCTGGTTAGCTGTGATTTGTATGTAATCATCATGCATACTCAGGAAAGTGAGATCATAATCTACAAATATATTTTAAGCAAAACATTTTATGAATACTAGCTTTAACAGTTGATATATTAAGTATACTTTGTAGAGATATTTAACTAAATATTTAATGATTTTTGATATCACTGTTTCCTTCATGTAGTTAGAAACCAACATATTGTTTTCATGTCTGAAATATTCAGGCCCTGAAAAGCTCTTAGACTTTAGGCATTGTGTACAATGAATGAAAAGGCCCTAGAGGCAAGACTGAAATGTGATGGTAATTAAGAAAATCCAAAATGTGATAAACTATTTTGTTCTTTGCTAGAAGAAAAATTATGTTTATGGGAGAAGAAAAATTATGTTTATGGGAGAAATTAAGTCCCTCTGGAAGCTGGGAAAGGAGAAACAAAAATTGTAACAATTTTCAATGTGTATCCAGCACCATTCAGTGAAATAAATTTTGACTAAGAAAATCAAAGAAGTTGTGGGCAGGCACTACTAGAAACCCATTTTCTTACTAATATATCCTTGCAGCAATGCGTCCAGCAAAACAAAAGCAAAAACAAAAACCAAAGCCAACAAAAGAACAACAAACAACAACAGTAACAATGCAACAGGGAAAACAAAAATAACTATATTTTACTCTCTTTTGCAAACCAAGATATCATTTGACATAATACTAGCCAATGAGGTACAAGTGAAAGTCTGCAGAAGATTTCTGGAAATTTTTGCTTTACTATAGATGTCTCTCTTCCTCCTTGTTTCTTTATTTTTCTTCCTCTACCTAAAATGCTGACATATGGCTGGAAGTGGAGTAGCCATTCTTTGACTATAAAGTGACCGTGAAGAGAAAAGCCTCACATCAAAGATGGTAAAATGGGAAAGGCAGAAAGAGTCTGGAGGTTGATGATGTTGGGAAGCTGTCATTCCAGTCCAGGACTGCCCACCTCTAGACACATAAGAAAGAGAAATACCTATTTGGTTGAAGTACCTAATGTGGTTTCTGTTGCATGCTGATCTGATTAATGTAACTTCATGGAAAAAGTTAAAAAAAAAAAAAGGTAAAATTAACTTAAATAATACATTTTATTTATCCTATATACATGTCATTTTTAAAAAAATTTATTTATTTTACTTTAGGTACATACTATATCTGGCATTTCTCCCCATGTTATCCCTCCCCACCCTCTCTTCCCTTCCCACACCGCACTGTCTCTCCCCTACCGGCCTCAACTGCCCCCAGTGTGTGATGTTCCTCTCCCTGAGTCCATGTGTTCTCGTTGTTCAACACCCACCTCTGAGTGAGAACATACGGTGTTTGGCTTTCTGTTCTTGTGTCAGTTTGCTGAGAATGATGGTTTCCAGATTCATCCAAGTCCCTACAAAGGATACGAACTCATCATTTTTTATGGCTGCATGTATTCAAATAAAAATTATTAACAATGTATTTGACAATTTTCCATTGGAGGTTTTCAAAAATCTGGTGTGTCTTACTTACAGCACCTCTCAATTAGGACTGGTCACATTTCAAGTTCTCAATAGCCCATGGATGTGTCTAGTGAGTACCGTATTAGGGCAATTTTAGAGGCTTAAGTCTCATATTCAAAAGTTTAAACTTTAACTACAGAGTGTAAACAGAACCATAATTTAACTTCTAAGAAAAACGAATATATTCCAAACATTAATGGCATTGTATTTATTTCAAACTGTTAGGACTTATAGTTTTTGAAGACAAAAACCAAAAATGTAGTCAATTTCCAAAATATTAACCCAAAGTTAGGGATATCTGCTGAGTACTCTTTAGTTTGCTTCTTTCATAATAACATTTTAGGGGTATTTTAAAGAAGAAAAAGAAGCCAATAAGAAAGCATTAGAAAATCAGTTACCACAAACAACTATAATCAGCATGTTAACAAACTGTCTTCTTGAATTTTTTATGTACTGGTACTTTTTTATTTTTCTCTGAGACTGTGTCGCCCAGGCTGGAGTACAGTGGCATGACTTCCACCTCCAGGGTTAAAGCAATTCTCCGTGCCCCAGCCTCCTGAGCAGCTGGGATTACAGGGGCCCGACACCACGCCTGGCTAATTTTTGTATTTTTTAGTAGAGACAGGGTTTTGCCGTGTTGGCTAGGCTGGTCTTGAACTCCAGGTGATCCACCTGCCTCAGTCTCCCAAAGTGCTGGGATTACAGGCATGAGCCACCACACCCAGCCTGTCAATACTTTTAAGACAGTTGAGATTACACAGTTTATACTACTCTTCATTTTTAACATTATTTCATAAGCATTTTTTCTATCATTAAAATTTTTTTCAAAAATTTTCTCAATGATTACCTTATGCCATGTCTTCATATGAATAAAATATAATTTGCCTGTTACCTTAATGCCAATACTTAGTTTGTTCCAAACTTTATTACTGTAAGTAATTTGTTCCACTATCTTCTTATGTAAAACTATTCTCACAACTTGCTTTATCTTCTTAGGATAGATTCCCAGAGGTGAAATTACTGAGACAAAATGCATGAACACTTCTTAATCTCTGATATAGACTTGTTATTTAACAACTGCTGTTTGTCTTCTGATTCTTATGTAGTTTATGTATTAAAAATATGAATACTTCATCATACTTGTTTTAAACACATTTCCAGTTTGCTTACCTTTAAATTTTATTTTTTAAAGTCAAGTTTATTGTGGTATACCTTACATACAGGAAAATTCATCCCTTTTAGTATAAAGTTCTATGCATTTTCAAAAAATGTATAAAGTTGGGTAACTAGCATCACAATCAAAATATAGAATATGCTGTCGCTTCCAAAAATTTTCCGCATGCTCGTTTATAGTCAACCTTTCTCCCACCTCCAGCCTCTGGCAACCACCCAACTGTTTTCTGTCCCTATAGATTTGTCTTTTCCAGGATGTCATATAAATTGAATCATATAGAATAGAGATTTTTGAATTGGCTACTTTCAGTTAGCATAAAGCGTTTGAGAGAAACATCCATGTTATTGTGTATGTCAGCACTTTGTTCCTTTTTTATTGCTGAGTAGTATTCTTTTGAATGGAATCCCACATTTTGTTCATGCATATCCTAGTTGAAGGACATTTGGGTTATTTCTAGTTTTTTTTTTCAATATTGAATAAAGCCGTTATTAACATTCACATACAAGTACCGGAACACAAACTTTTATTTCTCTTGGTAAAAATCTATTGGGATTACTGGATTGCATGGCAAGTGTATATTTAACTTCACACGAAACTGTCAAAACTATTAAAAAAAAGAAAGAAAGAAAAAAACTGGCTGGGCGCGGTGGCTCACGCCTGTAATCCGAGCACTTTAGGAGGTCGAGGCAGGCGGATCACCTGAGGTCAGGAGTTTGAGACCAGCCTGGCCAACATG
>NW_022436944.1:11950164-12005903 GCF_009761245.1 Sapajus apella | reverse complement strand
AGAGAGAGAAAAGAAACTGGGCAAACTATTTTCCAAAATGGCTCTACCATTTTGCATTCCCACCAGGATTGTATGAAAGCTTCCGTTTTTCTACATCTTTGCTGTCTCCTTGGTATTACCAGTGCTGTTTTTCATTTGGGGTTTTATCGTTGTTTATTTGGATTTTTAAGCTATTCTAATAGTATGTAGTGGTATTTCATTATGACTTTAATTTGCATTTTTCTGAGAATGCAAAAAAAGCAAATAATACCTAATGAAATAAATATCCTAAAGAAATTAAGTGTTTGTGAATTTAAATGTATTGATCTTTTAATATACTTTTCCACTTTTTTTAAATTAGAAAGTTCTTTCTCACTTAGAACTAGAAGAAAATTTAGCTATAATTCTAGGGTTTTCAAAAATTATTTGCTCTAAATTATCCACATTTTAGTCTACCAGGGTACACATTTATTTAAGTAGTTGTATGATGATGATGAGTATCTATATTCATGCTTTTCCCAAAAAAGGGATGATCAGCTTTTTCTATAACTTTTATTGACTAATCAATCCATTCATCTGATTTACTTGTGAGGTCTCCCTTATTAAAAAATAGGAACTGTTTCTAGGCAATCAAGTCAGTTCCAGGTATCTATCTGTCCATGCATTCAACAACTATGTATTAAACACTTACTACGTGCCAGGCACAATTCTAGATTCTGGGAATATAACAGCTAAAGAAGTAAAGCCCCTAATTTTCTGGAGCTTATATTCTAGTCAGGACAGACAAAGAATAATTAAAAAATTAATAATTGTATAATATTTTGAGTGGTGATAAATGCTAAGAAGGAAAGTAAAGAAACTAAGAAGGTAAGAAGCATGTAATGACAAGCAAGCACCCTTTTGGGCAGGCTGGTCAGATCGACCTCTCTGAGGGAGATCTGAGTAGAAACCTGAATGTATTAAAGTAGCAAGACATGGAGATATCTGGAGAAGAAGCATTTTGGGCAGAACCACCTCAAAATGTAACGACTTCATAATGGAAAGGAGCCTGGCATGTAGGGGAAAGAGCAAGGAGGTCATCGTGGATGAAGCTAAGCTATGGAGGGGGTGAATAGAAGAGACAGGGTGAGAAGTGAACTCTGAGGGTCAGATTACATACAGCTTTGCAGACAATTTTTATACTAAATCAGACATAAAGCTACTAGAGTACTGAGTATAAGGTGATGTGATCTGACTTACATTTTTAGATCACCCTGGCTACTATGTGGATAATTAATACATTTAATTTAAATAAGAATGAGGCTTTTGAAAGAAAAATAGTAAGTAAATGATAGTGCAAATGGTACTTGGATATAGTAAAAATGATGAAGGTAGTATATTAATGCCCAAAGTATGGGAAACACTGGTTTAACTGGTTATTGCTACTATCCAGGCAACTGCAAATTCCTACAAGATTCTCTTACGACCAGCCATTTTTCTCAACCTTCTTGATAATTCTAAGAGTTCTCCTACTGATTCCTCAATAGGAATTTCTCAGCTTTCTGGTATTCAAGTCTGGTTCCAGGGTTTCACACTTTCCAAAGTTATTGCACATCTATTATTACAACAGAGCTTAAGGGAACTCACCTCAGAAAGGTCTGAAATCTTGCAGTGAATCAGAGCTCTCCTCTCCCAGCCTCCATCAGTGACCCAACTGTGTTCTGAGAATAGGGTACACCAGAGAGAAAAGGCTGCATAATCACAGGTAAACTGCCTTGAAGGCACATTCAGGCAAAACTTCCTCAATTACAGCACCTGTAGTTTTTGGACTGGCATTATCAACAAGCAGTTCAGAAAGCTGTGGTGTGATTCCAGATGTGCCGAGGCAATCTCCACAAACAATTTCAGGTTATGATTCCAGGAACAGAGTTTGAAAGATGCCTTGTTACCCAACTGAATGAACTGGGCAAAAGTATCTATTTGTTTTTGAAAAGTAATCTACACTCATGGTTAAAAAAAACAAACCAAACAAGCAAAAAAGCATATAGTGAAAAGTTTAAAAAGAAGCAGTATGTACACATGGCCATGAATGTCTTAGCATTTGCGTGGAATGTTTCCGGAAAGAGGCATAAGAAATTATTTACACTGGTTGCCTCTGCAGAGGGAAACTGCAGGTGTCTGAAGTAGAAGGAAAATTAAGAATTTACTTTTTACAGACTCTTTGTACTTTCTAAATTTTTATTGAATGTTTAATTATGTGTTTGTATTAATTTTTCAATTAAAACAAGTTGATAGAAAACAATACAAATGTGGCATTCATTTCTGTCATTCCCATGAGGAGTTCTTGAAGTTCTGACAGCAGAGGCAGTTAGCCAGGGTACCTCAATTCTAGCCAGAGCAAAAGACAGTTTACCTGAGCTTTGGCTTCCTAGCTGCTGTTGATCCAGAATAGCCTGAAGCACCCTCCTAGAAGTAGAACTATAGTCTTACCTTACTTCAAAATAGAACTGTAGAAAAAAGGGGAGAGTTCACTTTGAATGCCAGCTCTGTGACCCATTGTGGGACAGAAGGTAATTATTTAGCCACTCTGAGCTTCAGTTTCTTCATCTGTGAAATGGGGGAAAGAATACCTGTTGGTTTTTTAATGACCGAGAGGGCTTTTGTGTGTACAAAGGAGCACACCCAATTACTTGGGTTTTAATTAATATACATTATGTTAAAAGATTTCATTTTAAAACCTGATGTTTCTTAAGCCCTTAACCATAATATCCAAATATTATTTTTATATTATATTTTAAGCTATTATATATTAGATGATATATTTTCATAAATCAACTGGAATACAAGTGGCAGATACAGAAAGCTGGAAGGAGTTCTAGTCCCAGATGACCATGGAGTGCCATGCTACTCTTGGACTGAGTATCTATAGATTTAAGTGAAAGAAAAATAAAGTTCTATCTTGTGGAATTTGCTGCTTTTCAGGTCTCTGTTACTTACATCTAGACTTAATCCTGACACGTATCTTCTTTGTTCCACTCTCCTCAATATCAGAACCCTTTATTTTGAGCTAGAAGATCTAGTATGCCACATATAATTAGATAGACAAAGTCCTTATGAAATCTATATTTTTAGTTGTTGCCACATAAGGGTGACAAGTTCATGGGCATTTAAGTTTTTCTTTTATGATGGATTTCAGCTAATTAGGACTAAATAATAAGGTCAAATTGATTATTTAAAGAATATCCAAAATATCCCCTTTTAAGATGAAAATAAAATAATGTGAATCAGTAATGCCTGCTTCATGCCAGGATCTGTGTGAGACACGGGTCCTCCTGTGGTGTATGAAGCAAGCCCTGGGCCCTCAGCAAAGGGACTAGCTGGTTGTGCCTCACCTGTGAGCCCTTCTAACCTTTGGCTCAACCTCCTTCCCATCACCTCACACTGTGAGGCTGTCTTTCCTCATCTATTGTTCCTAAAGAACCACGGTAGAACTATAAAGAGGTTGGAGATTTTCCTTTCATTTAGCACTTAAAATATTTGAAATTGTATGGGATGACTCAATTCCAGGAAACTTCAAGTATCCTGTGACACTCATTGAGTGAAGTGTTGAAAAAAGGCCTCCTCTAGGGTCTTACGGAAAGATGTAAGCAAGCCAACTTGTAGGAGGTAAGAACAAAACGTAGTTTCAAGAGTGTCTCTTTCATTCCCTTGTGGTTTGCAACATCGTCTTCTCTGCCCTACTCCTACAATGTTCTCTTGAGCCAAGCCTCTGTGTGTTGGCATCAGAAAAGCTCTGCATCCCTGCCACTGGCTTCCCCATAGCAACTGGCTAGCACCCTCCTCCAAATGCTATTTATGAAACTGTGTGTGTCTATGTGTACTTTAATTATAAACTCCTTTGAAGGGAATACTTATCAAGTACTTTTAAAAGCCATGATATTAAGTACTATCTTGTTTAAGTTATTTTATCTATCCTTTAAAGTTGGCACTGTGAGGCCCATTTTATAGATGAGAAAACTAAAGCTCAGAGGTTAAGAAACTTGCCCAGGTTTCCAAAGCAAGGATGTATTAGAGCTAATTAATCCCAAATTCATATGATTTCTCTATTACCTCCCTCAGCCATGCCAGAAAGAAACTGGGGCATAAATGTCACTTGCTGCTAGCAAAATGGAAAGATCACAGGCTTTGGAATCCAACATACCAGGGTTTAATTTCATTTTGTTTTTTTTCCAGCTATGTGACCTTGGATAATAAACTTAAACTCAGTTCTGTCATCTAAAAAAATGGAAATAGTGCCTACTTTATTGGATTGTCAAGAGAATGTAAAAAAGAGTTTGACACATGCTAGATGCTACAGTAGCAACGATGGCTCTTTAAAATTAAATTTTAATCTCCAAGATAATGGCTGAGAATCTAGCATATGACTGGCCTAGGAGTTCCACTTGATTTTATTTATTTATTTTATTTTATGTATTTTTAGAGACAGGGTCTTACTCTGTCACCTAAGCTGGAGTGCAGTGATGTGATCATAGCTCATTGCTGCCTCAACCTCCTGGGCTCAAGCGATCTTCCCATCTGAGCTTCCCAAGTAGTTGGGACCACATGCGTGTGCCACCATGCTGGGCTAATTTTTCAAGTTTTTGTAGAGACTGGGTCTCCCTAGGCAACCAAGGCTGGTCTTGAACTTCTGTGCTCAAACAATCCTCCCACCTTAGCCTCCAAAAGTGCTGGGATTACAGATGTGAGCCAGTGCACCCAGCCTCAATTATTATACTTTTAAAATAGCATTGAGGAAATAAAAATTAATTCCTTCTACAAATGTTTATTGAACATCTACTTTAGCCCAGGACTATTTGAGGGACTGGGGATCCTGAAACTTAAATTCTAGCAAGGTAGTGGTGGGGGAAACAGTAAAGATAACAACTAAGTTAATTATATAGTATGTTAGAAGATGCTAAGTGCCATGGGGGTGGGGAAGCAAAGGCATGAAGGAACAAGTTGCAGAATTGTACAGAGAGGTCATAGCAGGCCTCACTGACAAGAAAAGATGAGAACAAAGCTGTGAAGGAGGGAAGGAGTCAGCCAAGCAGATATTTGAAGGAAGAAAATGGCAGATTTACTATTGGAGCTAGTGAAATTTATATTTCAAGGTCCCTAACTTGCAGGGTCCCCTTCCAGGCCTGGCATATAATTCTGTATTTGTGATTTCTTAATGAAGATTCACAAAATTTGCATATATTTCAAGGCTTATCCCCATAGAAACATATTTTCTGGCAGAAGAACCAGTTAGAACAAAGGATCTTTGGTACATGGGCCTGACCTGCTCAAGAAATAGCAAGGAAACCATCATGGCAGGAGCAGAATGAACAAGAGAGGTGAGAGGATCATGCAAGTCTTGGAGGCCACTTTACGAATTTTGATTTTTATAAGGAGTCATGAGAGCTTGGGGCAGAGTTGTGATATAACCTGATTTACATTTTAAAATATTGCTTTGCCTACTGTATTGGGATCAGACTTAAGAGAAGCAAGGGCAGAGCACAAGAATTGTTGAGGGCCATGGCAGTAATCCAGGAAGGAGAGATGATGGTGGCTTGGATCAGTATGGAGGCAATGACAGTGGCAAGAAGTAGCTGGATTCTGGATATTTTGAAGGTCAAGTCAGTAGGGCTTCTTTATATGAATTGTGAAGACGAGTACTAAAGTGATGAGACAGCATAAGGTCCTCAAGAAAGTGACGCTAAAGAAGAAAACAGGACCAAGTTCTAAGGCAGGAGGCATGCCAACCTTTCAAGAAAAGAGTTTGGAAATATTATCCTTATATGTGATTGAAGTAGTTCTTTCAGGTAAAGGCATATTGAGATTTAATTCACTAAGTATTATAGCTTTACTATACAGATTGTTTACTTAAACTAAACTGTAGTGTACATGAGGCTCAATCTTCCCTCTCCCATTCTGGGAAATTTAACTAGAAAATGTATTACGTTAGGACAAGGAATTAGAGTCTATAGACAAGGGTCTCGTACCAGTTATAATGATAATAGGATTGCAAGCCAGTCATTTAAATCTTCTGTTCTCAATTGTCCCATCAGTGAGAAGCGAGTTGGAACAAATGTTCCTTCTTTTACTACATTGATGTTCTTCATCTTGAGATGAGTCTGTACCCGATCATTTTGTTTTGTTTTGTTCTTACTATGATGTAAGGAGGATAATTTTGAGCAAAGGGAACTTGAGTGCTTTATTTCTCTCCCTCACACCCACCTTGGTCTGCAAGGGAAGGACACACACTGAACCAAATGCTTCAGGCAAAACTGAATCAAAACATAATCCCCTGTCTCTCTGCAGGATTCCCCCAAGAATATATAGTTCAGCTCCTCAATTTTGATGCAATAAGAAGTGCTTCATTGGTGTGGCAAAGTGGAACCTTCTACAGGAATTTCATCAGATTTTTGCCACTAAAGAGAGTACAAGGCCGAAGCCAGAGGCAGCAGCTCTTAACTGTGTTGGATCATGAGCCCCCTTGAGAGTCTGATGCAACTACTCCTTTATCAGGTCAAAAGGAAAAACATCATGACCACTAAATTTTAGAAATGGAACCCTCATTCTTTAATAAATAAGGAAGCTGAAAATAGACATTAAGAGACTTGCCCTAGCCCTTGTTGTTAGTGAGTAATGACTGCAAGCCTAAAATCTAGGTCTTGACTCTTAATGTTCTTTCCTTTATATGAAGTTGCTTGGTAAATTTTATATTTCCCCTATTTTTGCTACAAAACTAGTTTCCTTCTTTTTTTGGTCAGGGGTGAGGGGCTATGTTTTGTTCTTAACAGTATTATTGAGCTATAACTCACATACCATAAAATTCGACCATTTAAAATGTAGATAGAATTCAATGGTTTTTAGTGTTTTCAAGTTGTGCAACCATCACCACTATCTAATTTTAGAAACTTTTTTCTTCACACAAGGAAATACCATACTTATTAGCAGTCATTTCCATTCTTCCTACCCCCCCGGCCCTAATCTACTTTCTGTCTCTATGGAATTTTTTATTCTCGGGATTTCATATAAATTGAATCATATAATATGTGGTCTTTTGTGATTGGCTTATTTCACTTAGCATAATGTTTTCAAGGTTCACTCACATTGTAGCATGCATCAAACCTCCTTTTAATTGCCAAATAATATTCCATTAGATAGAACGTTTTGTTTACCTTTTCATCAGTTGATGGGCCTTTGGGTTTTGTCCACTTTTTGGCTATTATGAATAATGAAGCTATAAACACTTGAATACAAGTTCTTGGTGTGAACATGTTTTCATTTCTTTTTCGTATATGCCTAGAAGAATTGCTGGGTCATGTAATAACTTATATTTAACATTTTGAGTAACTGCCAAACTGTTTTCCAAAGTGTCCACATCATTTTACATTCCTACCAGCAATGTATACAGATTCCAATTTCTCCACATCCTTGCCAACAGCTGTTATTTTTAAATTATTTATCATCATCATCATAATTTTTATTATTATTATAGCTTTCCAAATAAGCATGAAGTGGTGATAACATGTGGTTAGTGGCTATCATATTAGATAAAGCAGAGTCAGGGGCTAAAATGGAATTAAAAAGCCACAACATAAATTCTACACTAAATTTTTTAAAGCCAACACTTACTGAACTTTTACTATGTGGCAATAACTATGCTAAGCATTATCTTGGATTATCTCATTTAATTCTCACAATATATCATGGAATAAGTATTGTTACTGAGTATAAGGGAAATGACTGTGCTTTAGTCAAGAGTAGGCCCACATGCCACCCCCATGGGAGAAAAGGGGGCCCTAACAAGTGACATGCTCACAGGAGTGGATAGATTTGATTTTGGCCAGGATTGAAAGAGAGAAAATCAATAAGCAGTCCAATTACTCTTAACTTTGTGGAGACAGTTGTCTCTGGAGCAGCAATTCTAGAAAATGCCCAAAGGGGAGAAGGACATTGCTGCATGACCCAGTCCCATCCAGGCACTTCAGCTCAAGGATTACTTGCTGTAGCCAGGTAGAAATGTATAGCCTTTTCTGTTTGCTGGCTGAGGTGCCCAGCTTGGGGAGACACCAGACAACTGGCTGCCACATGTGAAATTAGTGATCCACTGGTCCCCCACCAGTATACAGTGAGTGCTGACACTTGTGGATATTGGCACAGATTGCAGCCTTGTTTATGGGACCCCAGGTAAGTCTCTGGGCTAACCTGCTTACATTGATGGATATGGAGGCTGGTCAGTGTAAGTGAAACCTGTATCTCTGCACCTTTGGCTCCCCATTTATATCCTGTGTACTTCTCTCTCATACCAGAATATATTCTGGGGATGGACATTTTACATGGCCTGGCATTACAAACCATGGCCAGGGAATTCAGACTCCAAGAGCATGTGGTGAAGCCGGTTTTTCATGGACATGTATATCACCAGCCTCAAGTCCTGCCACAACCCTGACAGGTTATTTCCACCCATCAATATTGTTTGTTGGGTGCACATACAGAGATAACTGAGACAATTAAAAAGCTGGAGGAGGTGCAGATAGTGTATGGTACCCACAGCCCCTACAATTCTCCAGTGTGGTCAGTTAGAAAGCCTCATGGAACTTGTTGGATGATGGTGGACTACTGGGAACTGAATAAGTAATACACCCTTTGCACACAGTTACATCATCAATCATGGATTTGATGGACCGTTTGACCACAGAACTGGGACAGTACCACTATGTAGTGGACTTGGTCACTGCCTTTTTTCTGATAGACATCACTCCAGAGAAGCAGGAACAGTTTGCCTTCATGTGGGGTGGGCAACAATGAACTTTTAGAGTGTTGCTGCAAGGCTATGTGCATAGCCCCACCATATGTCATGGTCTAGTTGCAACGGATTTAGTTACCTGGCAATGTCCAGAAGGAGTCCACCTATTCCATTATATTGATTATATTATGTTAACCTCTGATTCTCTTGCAGAGTTAGAAGTGGTGGCACCCCTCTTGCAGCAACATTTAGCAACATGCGGTTGGGTTGTCAATGAATCCAAGGCCCAAGGGCCTGGATTAGTTGCCAATTTCTTGGGAGTTTTCTGGTGGGGTAAGACAAAGGCCATCACAGAAGCTATGATTGATAAGATTCAGTCATATCCCTGGCCCACAACGGTGAAAAAGCTGCAGAATTTTGTGGGGGTCCTGGGATATTGGCAGGTACTTGTGCTCCTTTTAGCTCAAATAATAAAACTGTTGCATTGGTTAACAAAGAAAGGAGGTACCTGGGGTTGTGATGGTACAGCTGAGACTGCCTTCCTGGCAGCCAAGCGGGCTATTCAGCAGGCACAAGCCCTATGGGTAGTTGACCTGCGGCATCCATTTGAGCTGGATATGCATGTGACCACAGACGGTTTCTGCTGGGGCCTGTGGCAGCGCACAGAGTGCTTGAGAATGCCAGTAGGCTTTTGGTTCCAACTATGGAAGGGAACTGAGCTCCAGTATTCCCTTATAGAGAAACAGCTAGCAGCGGTATATGCTGCCCTTCAGGCTTGTGAGAATGTGAAAGGATGGGTTGCAGTCATCGTGTGGATGACTTATCCAATAGTGAGATGGGTGTATTTGTGGGTAATGACCCCCCATACTGGGACAGTGCAGACATCCACTTTGGCAGAGTGGGGCACCTACTTGGAGCAGCAGAGTACACTGAGTACAAATGTCTTATCAACATAATTGCAAGAGGTCTTGGGACCTATAGTCCTAATGCAAGATAAGGCCATGGGGCCTGAGGTATTCCTAGACCCGGAGCCTTCACCATTTAAGGAAGGGCATCCTTCCATTCCTGACAGGGCATGGTAAACAGATGGGTCTAACCAAGGTGCTACTGCTGCCTGGATCGCCATTGCAGTCCAACCTGATACTGACACCATATGGTTTGAAACCAGATGTGGACAAAATAGCCAATGGGCTGAACTCAGAGCAGTATGGATGATGATCGAAAAGGAGCTGATACCTATGGTAATCTGTACCAATTGCTGGGCAGTCTATCGAGACTTAACCTTGTGGTTAGCTACTTGGGAAATACGGAAGTGGCTAGTTGGTCACCCACCCATTTGGGACCAAGCCATGTGGCAAGACCTCTGGGAAATGGGTCATCAGAAAGAGGTAAGTGTTTATTATGTGTCAGTCCATATGCCTTTGGCCACCCCTAGCAATGATGAGGCAGATGCCTTGGCTAATGTTCGATGGTTAGAGTTGGCACCTCCACAAGATGTGACCTTGTGGCTACACCAGAAACTGGGACATACAGGGAGTAAACTGATTCAACAGGTCAGTAAGTATTGGGGTCTGTCCTTGCCCATGCAAAATATTTGGGAGGCTTATCAGAGATGTCTGGCATGTGCTCAGGCATACCCTAAACAAACGCAGCTGCCCACTGTTACACAACAAGTGACGATAGGACGAGTGCCTGTGACCATGTGGCAAGTAGAATACATCAGGCCGATGCCGAAGTCACAAGGGTATACACATGTGTTAACAACTGTGGACACAGCTACAAGCCTGTTGTTCACCTACCCTTGCAGGATGGCCGACGAATAGAACACCACCCAGGCCCTGCAACACTTATGTGCCCTGTATGGTTGCCCTCTGGCCATTGAGAATGATAGGGGAACACATTTCACTGGACAACAGGTATAAGAATGGGCACGAGAAAGGGACATAAAGTAAGCTGTGGATATGATTGAGCAACAGAACGGGCTCTTGAAGAATGGGTTACACATACATGTCACATCCCTATCTTTTTGGGGCTGGAGTTCCAGGCTGGACTTGGTGTTCCAAACCTTGAATGAGTAGCCAAAGAAAGGCGGCCTGGCCCTAGTGGAGACCTTGTTACACTGGGCCACCGCCCTCATTCAGTTGCAGATACATACATACCAAGGATGACCTCCTCTGACCAGGTATGGGAACGAAGGTAAACTGCTGCTTGCTCTAACGCCCCTGAAGCCAGAGGAACAGAAAACCTGGCTGTGGGCATGGACCCTCCAAGCCCCCACTGCCAGTGGTTGATCATTGTAGCTCCCTGTGGGGAAGGCCTACAGTATGACTTGCATGTCACTTTTTGGGTGTTCAATACATAGTCCCCACGGTTGACTATTCATAGAGGAATGGCCAGGGAAGGAACCCTTCTCGGGGGGGACATAAGTACTATCTGTGGGGCCTATTATGAGCTCCCCCATGAATTTTGCATGGATACAGGACTCAAAGAAACCATGGGGAGCTGAGAAGGTTTGGTACCATCACTCAGGGCAAAAGCCCTTGGTGGCCACATTGTTATCTAGGGATGAAAGGTTAGCTTGTATTTTGCCTGAGGGATGTGATTTACCTGTTAGTACCTGTGCCTGCTCTGTCATTTTGACCATCAGTTAACATGATCCAACAGCTTTGTGAACTGGGCCCACACCTACGTGGAGGTAACCAACGTATCCAACTGTTGGATCTGCACTACCCTTCCAGTAGCAGCTGTGGATAGCTTGCCTTGGCACACACACCCCATGTCTACAGAGAACTGGACAAGGTTGGAGACTTGGGGTTTCATGGCCAATGCATGGAACACAATGCAGCACGCTCTGGACAAAAGACACCACAAGGCCCATGGCGTGCCTGCCCCCTGGCTGTCCCATAGTATTTATAATGGTTAGGGCTGGCTAATGGGGCAACATACAGTACCACCAGCCCAGGTGCTACAATGCATAGAACAACACTGGGCTAACACCACTGAGGGATGGGTACCCATCACGGCCTATATAAACATAACACATGTCACCATATCAAATGTATGGTAGAACAAGTGACCCCAACAAGCTTGGTCCCCGATAGATATTGTGTCTCCTGGGAGTTTATGCATCTGTGGGGACACAAGGTAGCCTTACCTACCAACAGACTGGACTAGACATTGTACCTGGGGTAGCCTTATGTATCTGTGCCTGTTCTCCCCACATTGCCCAGATGCCCGCATAACTGGGAGGCACTATGCTTTCAGTTTTTGTGAGTGTGACAAGCCCCCTGGTAGTTCTACCCCTTGGCAATGACTATCCCTGGAGGAGATGTCATAACTGTAGAAGCATAAGTTACTGCTCGTGCAGAGCACACTGACTGCTCTCTGCATTACACCCAAGTAGCCCTCTTGTTAACAGATGAGGTTGATCAGATCAAAAATGTTGTGTGGCAAAATCAAATGACCTTAGACATAGTAACTGCTGCCCAAAGAGGTACCTGCGCTCTTTCAGGAACACAATGTTATACCTTTGTCCCTGACAGTTGGCAGAACACAACAGTAGCCCTGCAAGTGGTCTCACAGGAGATTAAGGTTGTCCAGAGCCTTACTGATTACCTGCAGAAATAGTGGGGACTCCTAGGCTCTGGCCTACACTTGGCCCTAACAGTCATAGCTGGGATCCTAGTCGTGAGCTGTTGCTCTCTGTATTGTTACTATGTTATTGTTATGGATTCAGGGCTCTGCCCTATGGGCACATGTCCCTGCTCTCGGAGGGTGCCCTCAGCCTAGGGAATAGAGTGTAAGGGTAATGGCTGTGCTTTAGTCAGGAGTAGGCTGAAGCACCCTTTCAGGGCAGCATAACTCATCAGGTTTGGAGTGCAGATTATCCCGTACATTATGAAACCACGCCATGTGAGGTGCATTAGATGATCACCCATGTGAGCTCATGCTTAGCTTGGAGCCACTATTGTCTGTAAAATGTATAATTACCCTGCTAACACTGTACATATAACTCGCTCATGCCCAGAGATAGAGTAAAGCCATGTCAAAATTGTCTACGATTCCTTGAGAATTTTTCCAGCTATCCACCGCTTGCCCGCTGACTTCCCTCGGACCTCAGTTAGAATCTAACATTTTGGCCGGGCGCGGTGGCTCACGCCTGTAATCCCAGCACTTTGGGAGGCTGAGGCGGGTGGATCACGAGGTCAAGAGATAGAGACCATCCTGGTCAACATGGTGAAACCTCGTCTCTACTAAAAATACAAAAAATCAGCTGGGCATAGTGGCGCGTGCCTGTAATCCTAGCTACTCAGGAGGCTGAGGCAGGAGAATTGCCTGAACCCAGGAGGCGGAGGTTTCGGTGAGCCGAGATCGCGCCATTGCACTCCAGCCTGGGTAACAAGAGCGAAACTCCGTCTCAAAAAAAAAAAAGAATCTAACATTTTATAAATGAGTAAAACAGTTTAGAAGTTTAGTTACTTATGACTGGTAGGTGGCAAGGCCAGGATTAAGCTTAGTTCCGTTTGTCTCCTGAACCAAAGTCTTTAGCCACTATACTGTACTGCTGAATATTTTATTTAGTAGAATCATTTTTCCAAAATAATTCTAATCACTCATTACTTTTCAAATTCAAAGTCTGCCCTCACCATGTGTTTTCTCTAGCTCCTAGGGATATCTAGTATAGTTGTTTTCAAACTTGGTTAGGTATTAGAATCACCTACTTGAATATGCTTCATTTGCTTTGTAGGCGTTTCTGATATATATCAAAGTTTCAGAACCATTGAGTCTATTAGAACTAAGTTCAGCTGTAATGAACAGACATAGTGCCATAAACTAGTTTCTTTTTCTCCCCCATTAAGAAGCCCAGAATAGTCATTCTAGAGCTGGTATCAAGCTTGGTGTGGGGAACCAGATTCCTTCTACTTTGTGTGGCTTCCATTCTTCTAAAGTCTTCTCATTGACCAATTGCCTGTTGGAGCTTCATCTATTATGTCTGCTTTCTAGCTAGAAAGGTGGAAGGGTGGAAGAATAAATACTTTCCTTTTAATGATTGTCAGGAATATGCACCACTTCCACTTAATCCCATGGGTCAGAATTGAAACAAACTGCCATGTCCTCCTGCAAGGAAGTCTGGGAAAAGTAGTCTTTATTCTGTGTGGCTACGCAGGCAGCTAAAAAGTAGACATTCTCTTATGATGGAGGAATCAGGAGGACTAAACAGTCAAGAATAATTAATCTCTGTCACACTTAGCAGGGAGGAAAATTTACTTAATCCTTATATCTACTTTTGACCACAAGACCTAAGAGAAATTCTTTCTATAAGAGATTTTTAGATCTCATAATGAAGGTGACTAAGGCAATGGCTCTCAAACTCTGCTGCACATTAGAATCACCAGGGATCTTACAAACTAATGATGCCTGGCTTCCACATCCAATCATTCTGATTTAGTTGGTATGATATAGAACCTAGGTATCAGCATATTTGAAAGCCCCCATAGTGATTCTGATTTGCAGCAAAAGTTTGGGAACCACTGGACTAAAGGGGGGAAAACACTTCGAAATCTTTTCTTTAACTCTATCACAGGGTCTTCAACCTAAGATACAATTAGTGTGGATAAGATCCACTTGAGTGTTGCTTTGCTCCATTGATGGGCTCTTATTTTTTCCTGTGCCATTGAAATCTCAGCAGTTGAACTAGTGAATGTTATTGGTAATAAGGTTACAGGTGACCTGGGAAGATTCATTATCAATCTTGTAAAAGACAAAGACAACTCAGAGGACATGTCCTACTCACAACAGCCAGTGACATTTTCATGTACAAAGAACACATTTTAATTATAGCTATATTTATTTACATGTGATTCATATGTGGCATGAAAATAGCTATTTTGGTTTTGTGTGTGTGCGTGCATGTAGCAGGACCCAGACACGGTGGCGAATCATCCTTAAGTACAGCATTTACATTTTAAACACAGGAACGTATTCAAAACAAATGAGGATGGCCCTCTCTATTTGGCAGTATATTTGTCATCCAGCAGCTCAAAATAGCCTTTTAGAGATCTAAGCAGTCTGAGCTAGCGGCATCTCAACCTATTACTAGCTACCAGATATTTTACCCATTCAAGCAGATAGGTGGGCAAAGGTTATGTTTTCTTTGAATTGCTAATGCAGAGGTCTGTCTTTTAAGTTGAGATGTGAAATGAGAAGAAGAGGAGTAAAAGAGGAAATTCTCAAAGAAGAAAGCTAGATAGGTCATTTCATCTACCTCTTCACCTTCAGAAAGAATGACATTAAAACATTCTAAACAGATGGGAATCTATACTATTTTTATAGCTCTTCAATGGCAGGATTGCACAACCACATTCTTACCATACTACATTTCATTTCAACAATTTTCAGCTAGAAAATTTCTTTTTGCATCTAACCCAAAGGTTCTGACCAGGTTGATCCCATTTCTTCCTCGCTCTTCTTCAGTTCAAAGGGACAACAGCATTCTTTATAAAATTATCTTGCATACTCATAATTAAATTAATCTTCAGGTTTCTCATTTACAATCCAAATATTAATAACATCCCTTCACACCTTCCTTTTAAATAGTTATCAAATACAATCATCTTTGCAGCAATCTTCTTTTAACCTAGGAGTTCCCGGACTTGTCTGCACATTAGAATCACCTGAGGAGCTTCAAAAACTACTGATACCTCTGTCCCACCCCCAGAGATTTTGATCTAAGTGCCTGGGGTATGTACTAAAGTGGGGATTTTTAAAAAGATTCCCAAGTGCTGCAAAAGTGCAGCAAGTTTGGAAACCACTATCTGAACTTGCTGCAGCCTATTACCCCCTTCTCTTTCTCTTCGCTAATAGAACCTTGATAATAGTCCCAAAAAAGAAATCATGACTGGCCTAAAACAGTGGCTTCCAGTTCTGCTAACATTAGAATCACCTGAAGAACTTTGACTATAAGGAGCCTGGATTCCACCAACAAATTAAATCAGAACATCTAGGGGTGGGACTGGGAAATGGTGTCTTTAAAAATGCTCTCCAGTGTTTTTAATGCACTGCCAGGGTTGAGGGCCATTGGCAGAGGTGAGTGATTCTCAAAGTGTTTTTTAAAGCCTGGATTCCACCAACAAATTAAATCAGAACATCTAGGGGTGGGACCAGGAAATGGTGTTTTTAAAAATGCTCTCCAGTGTTTTTAATGCACTGCCAGGGTTGAGGGCCATTGGCAGAGGTCAGTGATTCTCAAAGTGTTTTTTTTAAAGTCCAGAAGCATCCACATCAACTGAGAGATTTAAATAATAGAAATTCTCAGATCCTAACCTAGGCCTACTGAATCAGCATCTCTGGGGGTGGAGCCCAGCAATCTGTGTTTCAACCAGCCCTCCAAGGGATTTCAGTACTTGCCAGAGTTTGAGAAGCACTAGTCTAAGCCTATTATGATAAGCCCTATTTCCCACCCTTCCTTCAACAGCAGGTGGTTGTGTGACCCAGTTCAAGCCATTGCCATCCAGCAGAGTTCTACGGAGAAGGGGTAGTTTCTCGGACAAACTTTCCTTTCTTGGCGCAAGGGAACACACATGGCTGGCCACGAACTTCTGCTTCTTCTTTCCTTACAGTGTTGGGGGTACGTAATCTGTGAAGCCTCTGCTGCCATTTTGGGACCATGAGCAAAACACACTTGAGGAAAGTTCAAGAAAATCACAGAGATAAGGCCCAATACCAGCAGTAGCCTACCTGCAGACTTTTAGTTATAAAAAAAAAACAAAAACAAAACTTATTTGTTTAAGCCATTGTTAGTAGAATTTTATGTTAGTTGCACCTGAACAAAATCTTTATAAGAATAAAATCTCCAACTACCTTTTACATGGAGAAAACAGAATTGAACCCAATGCTTTCACTTAGAGCTAGTAACACTAAATTTCAGGGAAGGTAGTCTTCTAATTGTGGTATTATAAACACTTCATCAGTGATTCTAAACCTGGATGACTATCAGGATTACCTGAGGAAGCTTATTTTAAGTGATTCATGGACCTCACTCCAGTTATACTGAATCTGAATCTCTCAAATTTGAACTGGGAGACTCTGTAACTTAACAAGGTGATTAGTATGCCCTCAGCTGACCCCAGTCCACAGCATGGCTGAGACTAGGGTGAGGCAAATAAAGAGCCTAGGGTGCAACATTTAAGGAGGCACTCATTCTCAGAGTTGTGCAAGCATAGGGTCAACAGTTGCATGACCGGAGAGCAGATGCCTTCTTAAATTTTGTGTCCTAGCCACCTCATTTAGCCTCTTCCTAGTCTCTACCCTGATTCAAATAAGGTAGATTTAACAGGTGGTGCCTGTCATTGGTCATGACATAGTGGCAACCCCAGCCAAATATTCCTTTACGAAAATTCACTGATTGTTCCAACTGAATTATTTTTCAGTGGCGGTCCCTGCATCATAAAGACATAGCCTATACTCTATAAATGATGATATATGTAGGTTATTTTCAATTTGAGTTATGCATCTAGGTGTCAAATGACAACAATTTCCTTCTAAGTTGAAAAATAACTACAGCACTGATTTGTCTCAGTCCCTGTTCATCCACATAAAAACAGGAATGTGATCCTGTGAGAGAAGAATTTAATTAGGCGAGTCAATAGGTGTCAGATATCAGCATGTTGATGGCAGAATCCAGGACTGCAGTCCTCACATAGCTACTAAATAATTAAGTATTGGTTACTTGAATTAAAAGTGGAAACTAGTAGGTGTTGGTAAAAATGTGTTGAGCTTGGCTACTCCTGTTTTCCAAAAGCATTTTAGCACACATATATGCTGCAGTCTCCCAGAAATAGAAGTGTGGGTAACTTAACCCAAAGTTGTGGCTCCTGTGTCCAGCCTATGTTGGTTGGTGTGTCAGCACAGTGAATGCTGAAGAATCTCTGTGGACTGTCATTCAAGAGCTTCCTAAGAATGCCTCACTGGGGTTGGCAGGGAGGTAGGGGTGCTGGCCAGGCAGACAAAGGGAAGTCCACAGACGGCTTTGGTTGAAGCAGTGCCAAAGGCCAGGATAAAAGCTGTAGACCTGTTTAACTCCAGATTTTAGGGCTCTAGCTTTTGATTTTATTAGTACTGATGGGAATAGCTGGTGATATGTAGCAGGAGGACAGCCTGAACAAAGTGAAATATATGAGGTTCCCCTCATCATGCCTCCTTACTTCTGCAAAGGTAGCATTAGAACAACTTTCATCTTAATGTGACTGGTTAATAAATACCCCAGCATCAGGCAGATATTTCACACATGCTTGCCAAAAAATAATAACCAATCTTTTCTGCCTGATGTATGCTAGACACTCTGACTCCTTTATCTATGATTGTGCATCAGGTCTATGGCAGCAGGAATAGATGTCCTGCATCTTACCTTGGGGAGGGAGTTAGTTACAGTTCTATTGGTGAACCGGGAATTGAGTAACTTTCCTGGAGGCAGCTTCTCTACCTCCTTTCCTGACAGTCGTTAAAGCAGTCAAGGTGGCACTCAGCAGCAACTGATGAGCTGGAACTGAATTAAATCAACCCCCGAATGGTCAGAGGGTTTAGAAGAAGCCCAAAATGTGTTTTCCAGCCAGGATGATTGAGAACCTACACCCCGTGCCAGAGTGCAACACGCAGGTGCCTGTTAGGGCACCCAGGCAGATATGCTATGCTCCTAGTATAGGGTGGGTGGAGGGGGCTCTGCTTGCAAAGTCACACTCCTTTAAACACAAAGGTCAGGTATTGCTGCAAGATGCATCCTGAAGTATGAAGAGAAGAAACGACACAATGACTGGAGTTTGTTTTAAAATATTTCAATTTAAGAACTTCAGCAAAGAAAAATAATAAAGGGGGGCAGATAAAGCAAATGTAGCAAAATTGTGATTGTTATTGAATCTGGATGTTGGATAAATAGGGGTTTTCTATTAGAGTAAACAGGATTATTCTATTGCCCTAATAAGGCAAAAAAGAATAGAATAATTTTAGGGCAAATAGGATTATTCTAATTGTTCTTATTTTGTGTATCTGAACACTTTCATAATTAAAAATCGGTTTAAAAGTTTCAATCAATCATTATAAAGCTTGTAAACCTCGCATTAAGTTGATGTATGCCTTTGAATACTATTCATTTATTTTAGGTGACAGCAAGCAATACGGAGCCAGAACTGTGTGGAATTTGGTTTGAAATGTCCTCCTCACCCAGCCCCATCCACCAACACCTATTTGGGCTCAGGACCCTTATTTTTTAGTGAAAAGATGGCAGGACTGAGGTTTATGACATCTGAACATGAGTTCTAGTTCGTTCATTAACAGTGAGGCCTGAAACAACTCATTTGCCTGCTCTGCACCCTCCTTTCTTCCTCTGTCAAATGGGGACGATCCTTTAATACCAGCCTTGCAAGTATTGGAGAATCACATGAAATAATGTACCCTGTGAAGTGTGAAGACAGTGTTGGTTGTTATCGACACCAGCAGCATGATCTTGAACCAGGCAACCAAATGCTCTGTCTCAGAGGCCTCATCTATGAGATGGGTGAGGGGATTACGTCAGGGGGACACAGGCTCTGTGAGAACCAATTAGAAGGCATGTTAAAATTCAGATTCCGGGCCTGCTGTGATTTAGATATTTGAGCCCTACAAACCTCTTGTTGAAATTCGATCCCCAATATTGGAGTTGGGGACCTAATAGGAAGTATTTGGGTCATAGGGGCAGATCTTTCATGAATGGCTTGGTGCCAGTTGTTGAGGTAATGAGTGAATTCTTGCTCTATTAGTTACCATGACACTTGGTTGTTAAAAAGAGCCTGGCACCTCCTCCCAAACCCTGCCTTGCTTCCTCTCTGGCTATGTGACCTCTGCACACACCAGCTCCTCTTCCCCTTCCACCATGAGTGGAAGCAGCTGAAGCCATCACCAGAAGCAGATGCTGGTGCCATGCTTCTTGTACAGCCTGCAGAATTGTGAGTCAAATAAACTTTTTCTTTGTAAATTGCCCAGCCTCGGGTATTCCTTTATAACAACACAAATGGACTAGAACAGGGGCCCACCACATCTGGGGGCAGCTGAATTCAGTAACTGTTGAGATCCTTTCACACTGTAACAGCCAAAATATCTGTTGGGGAATTTGAAGTCTATTGAGCCAAGTTATTTTGATGGTTAGGTGCAGATCACAGATTTGGGGTAATTTCATGAAACAGTTAAAGAGAATCAGAATAAACAAAGGAGAGGAAGCTGGGCACTGGCATGGTGGACTGAGACCTTTATAGCTAGGAGTAGACACACACATTAATAGAGTGAAGAGGGCCAGCTGTTCTGCCCATGCAGGTGTCATATAAAAATGACGGACTTTGGGAGGCCAAGGCAAGTGGATCACCTGAGGTCAGGAGTTCGAGACCAGCCTGACCAACATGGAGAAACCCTGTCTCTACTAAAAATACAAAATTAGCCAGGCATGGTGGAGCATATCTGTAATACCAGCTACTTGGGAGGCTGAGGCAGGAGAATCGCTGGAACCCAGGAGGTGGAGGTTGCAGTGAGCCAAGATTGCACCTTTGCACTCCTGCCTGGGCACCAAGAGTGAAACTCCGTCTCAAAAAAAAAAAAAAAAAAAAAAAAAAAACTGGTAACAGGGGTTTCCCAAGCCACCTGAAAGAGCTTATGGGAGGAGAGTGAATTGTCTCAAGTGAAAGCAGCACCCATAACTCATATGGTCTGTGGGACTCTTAGGGTGGCTTTTCCAGGCAGCAGGTCACATGTGGGAGGGAGGCCTTGCAGTCCTGGCTTCAGGCCTGCAGCTCCTTCACTCTTAGGACCACATGATTGGCTGCCTACCACGCCTGCATTCATCCTACGGGCTGCCCCTCTGTTTATCCTCGCAGTACATTCCAACATTTGTGACCGCTTGCTCACAAGTCTCTCTTCCCACATTCTAACTTCTTTCAGAATTCTTGTTTGTCTCATCTGAAAAGCAATTCAGTTCAGTATTTGTTGACTGCCTGATAAATTCAAGACCTTGTGCTAAGGACCTCAGTTGATACAAACAAGAGGAAAAAAGGTGTTATGCCGTTGAAGTATCAGTCAAATGTAGGGAAGGAGGAGAGAATCAGACAAAGCACACAGATAACCTAACCCCACCCCCCCAAACAATCTAGCAAGTACCCTGAGAATAGTGTAAGTTGTGAAAGGATTTCAAGGAGGATGATCACATTCAAAAGACTTCATGGCAAAAGTGGTATCAGAATTGGGTTTTGAATGGTAGGTAGATTTTTACAAGGCAGGGAAGGATTAGAGGACAGTAGGAGCAAAGACACTGAGGTGAGGAAAGAGGATATGTGTTTGGAGAAAAGCAAGCAGTGACATCTTGACTAGGTCTTGGAATAAGGAGAAGGCTGACAGGACCCAAAGGTAGGCGGAGGCCAAACAGAAGCAGCACTTACTTCAACTTGGTAAATAAGAATGACTCCTGAAGGTTTTTGAGAAGAGGCCTGACATGCTCCAAGCAGTACTTTAAGAATTTTGACTTAGTGTCAGTGTGCAGACTAGAGAGCCAGATGGACTAAACTAACTAGAGGGATGGGACAAGAGAGTGATGGGCCATAGGGGTTCCCTAACACCCCACCTTCTAGATCCAAGAAACCATGGAGTCAAGGCTAAGAACGAGGGTGTCATAAGGCGTTATTCTTAAAACTCTTAGGATGAGATAAGCCCTCCACTCTAGACCTATACCTGAGGTCGGGAGAGGTCAGTGTTTTCTTGCTGTCAACCAAAGGCATACAATCAAGTTTCCTCCCTGAAAGAGCTTTTATTTTGAACATTGGCCTATTTACCTTCCACTAATATTAACAGCCATTCCACGGAGATCTGCAACACAAAAACAAACAAAAGTGGTTGGAATGAAGGCTATGGTACCCTGGCTTCTTTGCACCTCAGAACTTCTAAACAGCCCCTGAATGTAGACTTTATTTGTTCATGGAAGTTTCTCTCCTCCTTCTCTTTATAGGATCTGCAAGATCTCCCTCTGCGATGGCTTCATCTCCTAGCATCATCTGGCTACTTCTCCTGCTCCAAACCACCACTCCTCCTGCTCCAAACTGCTACCTCTCATCTCAACTACTGTCAGAGCCTTTTAGCTTCCTGCTCATATTCATGCCCTCTCCCTACTCCCTCTCCAAGTCACAGACAGCCAGAAACAAACATCCAGTTCTGTTACAGCATAAATAACACCATATCACTGCCTGGTTTCAGCCCTCCAATAGGCATCTCATACTTAGGTTAACATCTGAAGTCCTTAGCATGACCCACGTGATCTTCAATAATCTGGCCCCTGTATCCCTCTTTACTCCTGCCCTCCAGTCACGTTGGCCTTTCTGCTGTTTTCACACCCACTAAGCATGTGCCAGACTCAAGCCTTGCCCTTGCTTTCCCCTCTGCCTGGAATGCTCTCCCCCAGATATTTGCATGGCCAAGTACCTCACTTCCTTTAGAGTTCTTTTTAAATGTCACCTCCTCAGAAAGGCCTTTCTAAATCCTCTGGTCCCTCTCTACCCGCTTACTCTGCTTCATTTTTCTTCATACAGTTGGCCACAATTGTCACTTGTATTATGTCTGTGTTCTCCAGTAGAATGTAAGATCCCTGAGGATAGATCTCCACTCTGCCCAACTCGGTTTGTTCGGGGCCTGGATAAGGGCTAAGTTCTCAATAAATATTTGTCAAATGAATAAATTGTAGCTCTTCTTTCTAGCAAACACTTTCCTCTGGCTCTGCCTTTGTTTTTCAGTCCTCATTCTCTTTAGACTTTGCAGAATTTGATCTAACTTAGCACCACATCTTTCCCTTTGATCAGCATGGAGATAAATTCTTCTATTATATCTCCGATACTTTCATGGGATTCCTAAGTATAAATATGCATAAAGATTCACTCCTCACTCTTCAGCTCTTTCCTCTACTCCTTTCCCTCTGCCTTTCCTTCATCTTCATCTCTTCCCTCTGTTCAGATGATATCCTAACATTTACTTTCAGCCTAGACTTCTCTAGAAACTCTCCTCCCAATGCTTCCTGGGCATTCTTAAGGCAACTTACAACTCATATACTTAAAAATTTCATTCTCCTCTTCACTTTTCTATGTCTGTTAATGGCACCACTATTTTCTTGACCCCTAAGTTAGAAGCCTCAGAGTTGTTTTTTCCTTCTTTTAGTCCCCCTTTCAATTAGTCACAAAGTTCCTGTTGAATCCTTCTTTTAAATGGCTCTGACATCTCTCCCACTGTTTCCATTGCTGCAACCATGTTCCTGGTCCAGTCTTTGCCTACGTGGCCAGAACCATTGTGACCTCTTTGTTGGTAACTTTCCTACTTATAGGATCCTATTCGAGGCCCCTTTTCCTATATCTCTGCTTCAAGGATCTCCTCCAGGCTCTGAGCCGGCTAACCTAACCTCACTGATGACCATGCATTTCCAGTCCAGGTTTGGTTCCCTGTTCACCCCTGCACTGCCCAAACCTGCCAACCCTGATCTTAATGTCTAGAAGCCACATGGGCCAAGCCCACCAATTCCACAGGCTGCAGCCAGCTCCTAGCTCCCATTTCCCCAGGTGTTTTATAGTCCGTTTGTGCAGCTCTAACAAAATACCCAAGGTGGGGTAATTTATAAAGAATAGCAATTTATTCTATTTATGCTGTTTCAAGGATGCTTGGAAGTCCAAGACTAAGGCACTAGTAGGTTAGGTATCTGGTGAGGGCCAGGTCTCTGCTTCCAAGATGGTGCCTTGAACTCTGCTTCTTCCTGAGGAGACAAACACTCTGTCCTTGCATAATGGAAGACATAAGTGCAAAAGGGCCTACAGTGTTTCCTCCAAGCTCTGTTATAAGGTTGCTAATCTATTCACAAGGGCTCTGTCCTCATGACTTAATCACTTCCTAAAGGCCCCACCTCTTAATACTATCACATTGGTGATTAAGTTTCATAAGAATTTGGGGGAGATACATTTAGACCATAGCACCAGGCAATGAGGTTCGAACCCCTTTCCTTTACTTTCCTATCCTCATTCCCAGCCTCAAACAAAAATCAGAGTATTTTTTCAGAATCATTTTGAAAGAGCTATTTTAAGCTTTCACTTCCCTCCTCAAAAATGGGTCTGGGTGTGGTGGCTCATGCCTATAATCCCAGAAATTTGGGAGGCTGAGGCAGGTAGATCTCTTGAGGTCAGGAGTTTGAGACTAACCTGGCCAACATGGTAAAACCCCGTCTCTACTAAAAATACAAAAATTAGGCAGACATGGTGGTGGGTGCCTGTAATCCCAGCTACTTGGGAGGTTGAGGCAGGAGGATCACTTGAACCTGGGAGGCAGAGGTTGCAGTGAGCCAAGATTGCACCACTACACTCTAGCCTGGGCAACACAGTAAATGACACTCTGTCTAAAAAAAAAAAAAAAAAAAAGAAATTATCAATGGCTCTTTTTTTCCTATAGGAGGAAGACCAAATTCCTCAGCTCGGAACTCAAGTTTGACTACAATCTACCTTTTAAGCCATCGAATTCATAAAATAGGGCTAAGACTCAAATGCCAAGTGGGGCTGGGAAGATAATAGGAGTGAATAATATGGGTCCTATATAAACAGTAAGAAGTAGCAGGGACTGTGGCAAATGGAAAAGCATGACTCCTGTTTAAAGTTGAGAGGTGGCTATTGCTATAAAGAAATTTGGACCAAAGGTTGCCAGATGTTCTCTTTATTCAACAGAAGCTAGAAACACAAATTTTTGGGCAAAATTTTCTGAGTTTTTAAATGTTGGCTCAAAACAAAAAGTAAGGTGCAGAGCAAATAAATTATATCTGCAGGCTGGATCCAGCCTCAAAGACACCTGTCTGGAATTCTGCCCTCTCTAGCAACCAAATTGGTTTATTCACTGTCTATCAAACACTCCTTACAAGTTTTTTTTCACTGTTCCTGTTCAACCCGGCATGGATTCTTTGTTGGTCTTCACCTGGAAGTCCTGGCTCCTTCTAGTCCCTTTATTTCCTCCACGAAGCTTCCTCAGGCAACTCTGACCCTGAGTAATCTTTTATCTCTGCTCTCATAGTACTCATAGTCCCTGGCCAACACAGAGAGTGAATTTACTAAGCCAAGTGTTACAGGAACTGGGTCACACTGCTCCCTGCTAACCAGTTAGGTGACCTTGGCAAGGACCTATATCTTTCAGAGAATCAATTTTCTCATCTACAAGGTGGAGCCAATAATTTTTGTCCTACCCCAGGTAGACTTCAGATAAAATAACACAATTGTAAACTGTAGAACATAATATAAATTTATAATCATAAACCTATGTAGTGTCTTTTATATGGCCCGAGAAGCATGTTCCATTTCCCCGATCCATTCAAACTTCTACTCTCCTAGATAACTATTTCATACTCTTATTTCTCTCTTCAAAACTTCATCCCCAGGCTAGGCGAATAACCTTTCATTTTCACTGAGGAAATGAAACCAATCAGAAAAGAATCTCTACAAGTTCCCACCAACGCATCTACTGCCCACCAGCACATGCATCCAAACTCTGCCCTCTTTCATTACTGTGGATGATTCTAACAAAGATCTAAGTGTGCATTTGATCCTATTGCTTCTCACCTACTGAAGGACAGTTCTTCAACAATTCTCCTTTGTCCTGCATCATCAGTTTTTTCTTTCTACTAGATTTTTCTCATCAGCTTAGATCTTTCTCATTGGCCTATAAAACTTAGAGTAAACAAACAAACAAAAAATCTGTCTTGATTCTACAGCTTCCTTCATGTATCTCCTTTCTTTTATACCAAAACTCAAAAGAGTTGTCTGTGATAGTTGCCTCCAATTCCTCTCTTCCCATTTCCTCTTCCCCCACTAGCCCTGACTTTCTCCCTCTGTGTAGAGCCTACTCTAATCAGGCTTTTGCTCCCATCCCTCCACCCATATTGCACTTGTCAAAATCTCCAGGCCCTACTACACTGCTAAATCCAGTGGCCAGTTCTTAGCCTTCATCTTATTTCGCTCTTGAGCAGCATTAACAGAGTTGATCATTAGGTTTCCAGAATACCACACTCATCTGCTTTGTCTCCTACCTTGCTTTTAACTTCCTCTGTTGTCTTTGCTGGTGCTTTATCATCTCTACAACATCTAAATGTTGAAGTGTCCCAGGTCTCAGTCCTTCAACCTCTTCTCATTTCTTTTGCATTAACTCTCTTGGTGATCTCATCTAATTGTATGGCATTTAATGCTATCCCAATACTGATGGTTCCCAAATTTATAGAAGTCTAATCTTTCACTAAACTCCTAACCTAGAAATCAAACTGCCTATTCACTTGATGCTAATAATGATCTCAAACTTAGCACAGCCAAACTTGAGCTGTAACTTCCCTTCATATCCCCAAATCTCTCCTCCCAAAGTCTTTTCTTCTTCTGGCACAGCCCATTCCTCGATCCAATAAATATTTATTGAGTGCCTATTTTGTGCTAGAGCCTGGTACAGATGCTTATAGGCTTACTGATGGCCTGGGAGTAGAAACAGCAAAATTCATGTAGTGTTGGCATCACTCATGTTGCCTCCAGTTTTTCATGCTCTCAGCTTTTAGTTTCAGAATATATCCAGAGTTTCGCCACTTCTCATTACTTCTACTGCTGTGATTCTGGTCCAAACTTCCTTATCTCTCACCTGGCTTATGGCACTACCCTCCTAATAGCCCTCCCTACTTTTTTACACTTGATCCTCTATGGTCCATTCTCATGCCAGCAGCCAGAGTGATCCTCTTAAAATGCAAGTCAGCACATTGTCACTTTGCTGCTCCAAATCCCCTGATGGTTACTACTCATCTCACTCCACAGAAAGCCAAAGTCACTACAATGGCCAACAAAGTCTTTCGCACATCTTCTGATTTCTGATTGCTTCTCTGACCTCATTTCCTACAGCCCTCTCTCTTACTTATTGTGCTCCAATCATTCTGTCCTGTTTCTTCTTTGTTGGTTTGGTTCATTCTTTCTTTTCTCCCTTCCTTCCTTCCTCTTTCTTTTCTTTCTTCTCTTTCCTTTCTTTCTTTGAAGAGATGAAAGAATAAATGAAAGAACTGGATAAATGAAAGAATGTTTACATGCCACTAAAAATAAAACCACTGTGACGGACTTTTCCTCCCTCCCTCCCTCCCTCCTTCCCTCCCTCCCTTCCTCCCTTCCTTCACTCCTTCCCTTCCTTCCTTCTTTCCTTCCTTCCTTTCTTACTTTGTTTCTCCTTCCTGGAATCTTTTTGGCATGATCCTGTCTCAGGCCTCTGGACTTACTATTCCTTCTGCCCACAGGCTCTTCCTCAGATATCATGGCTCACTCTCTCAACTCCGTCACATCTTTTCTTAAGTGGTACCTTCTTAGCAAGACTTTCCCAGGTCCCCCTATTAAACACTAATTTCCCTTTCTCCCTCATGCGTAGTCCCTTACATTCCATATACTTTTTAAAATTTTTTCTCTGTTGTTAGATGGTATCAAATCTATTGCAGTTGTCAACATCTAACATGCTATATATTCAATTAACTTGGTTTTATCTGTCTCCCACACTAGAATGTAAGTTCTACACGAGCAGGAATTTGTTCATTCATTTGTTTGTTTGTTTTTGTTGATCTGTAGCATTGAAACAGCACCTAGCAAATAGTAGACATTCAATAAATATTTGGGGGAATGAATAAATGAATTTGGCAACTGATCTTGTCATCTCTTTGTATTTTTTAATTTCATGTGCATTTTATTAGCCTTTCCTGTGAATATTTTAATACCTTTTACCAAATTATAAAATCATGAATTTACATCTTCTTTTTGTCCCATAACCCAAATAGTACTTCCAGCTGCACATAGAAGGTTCCTTTAAAATGGGAACATTTTCAATAGTTCTATTATTCCCTAGACTTCAACTCATGCATTATTTCTTTCTTTCTTTTCTTTTCTTTTTTTTTTTTTTTGAGATGGAGTCTTGCTCTGTTGCCCAGGCTGGAGTGCAGTGGCATGACCTCAGGTCACTGCAACCTCCACCTCCCAGGTTGCCCGTAGTCCCAGCTACTGGGGAGGCTGAGGCAAGCAATTCTGGGACTACAGGCAACCGCCATCACACCGGCTAATTTTTGTATTTTTGTACAGGTGTGGATTTCACCATGTTGGCCAGGCTGGTCTCGAACTCCTGACCTTAGGTGATTTGCCCACCTTGGCCTCCCAAACTGCTGGGATTACAGGTGTTAGCCACCACGACCGGGTCCTCATCCACTATTTCTAAGGTCTAGTGGCTTATCTTCCATTTTGCACTCAGCCACGTGTAGCCCCAGGTCTACTCAATACTGGGAAGAGGCAGGGGGATTTCCCAGTTGGCTGGAATGGGCAGATCTGTTCACTAAGACAAAGCTGCAGTCAGAGACAATCCAGGCAAACAAAAAATTGTAGAAATGCAGACTTGTTAATTTACATTTACAAATTACGGCTAACAAATTCTCACACTCCTGCTTGTCTTCATGATGGCCTTGTGGAAAATAAAAAACTAAACTTCCTAGATTGGATTATTGCTATGATGGATTGTTAAAGGCCTCTCTCAGAAGGATTCTAGCCATTCTGGCTAATGACCATCCTCCACTTGCTTGATCCAGGGACAGCAGTGCTCACCTCGCCTACCTGCCTTGAGGATATCTCTCTGAGGCATTAGAGAACAGGGAAGTGCATGGATTGGCATAGGCTAAGTACTGATTTTATTACATTACATTTCCATTATATTTAGACTCTTACTCATGGTTCCTAACAATCAATTGCTTTGTAATATATATTCTGTCTTCTGTAATACATTATAAGCTTCCTGGGGTTATTATTTATTTATTTTTAACTTATCTCTTGTTATAGTCATCCTTTTCTACTCTCCTCAACCCCTACCTCCCCGAGTTTTGTGTAATGTCTTGCACATAGTAGATACTCTCTTTCGGATAAATGAAAGAATGTCTAGATGCCACCAAAAATAAAACCACTGTGAAGGGCTTTCTCAACCTGGGTAGGCCAATATTTCCTCTGAACTATTTTTAGGATTAACCTGCTTGATTTTGCTTAGGCAGAACTCACCTTCTACTTCCAAAATGTGATGGGGCCAGGAGCAGTGGCTCACACCTGTTATCCAAGCACTTTGGGAGGCCAAGGCAAGAGGATCACTTGAGGTCAGGAGTTCGAGACCAGCCTGGCCAACATGGTGACACCCCATCTCTACTAAACATACAAAAAAATTGGCCAGGCGTGGTGGAGTGCACCTGTAATTGTCCCAGCTATTCAGGAGACTGAGGCATGAGAATCACTTGAACCCTGGAGGCAGAGGTGATATTAAGCCAAGATGGCATCACTGCACTCCAGCCTGGGAGATAGAGTGAGACTCCATCTCAATAAATAAATAAATAAATAAATAAATAAATAAATAAACAAGTGTAATGGGATGCTAGTCCATGGGGGGTTGTAAGAATTTTGTGGCAAGGTAAGTGCAGAAACAGAAAGTAAGATTTAATAACTTTTATAGCAACTTGACATTGTCCTTAAACCCAAGCACATGTTAATGTTCGTAGTAATTCATTTTTATTATATTTTACAGCAACAATTGGTCATGATAAATCAAAAACAATTAAAAAAAAAACCCTAGTTGTTCCCTATGGATAGCAAGAAGCACTGTTTGCTTTCAGTGATTTTCTTTATCAAGGTGCTCCATAATATGTGAAAGCTGGGCTTACCAAATTTTTGAACATGCTTTTGCCATGTTGTACAACATTGTAACAATTTCTTTCTTCAAATAGAGCTTTCATGTCTGACTTAAGTTTATTTTTAAAATACACAATCACAACATAAAGGGAAGATCAATATCAATGGCCATGAACAGAAGTTAATTATAAAAATAAATGCAACAAAAACAAGGCAAACAAATTAAATTCTAGCCAGAAACCTGACAAAAAGCTCTGAACATATGGCCTGTTAAAACAATAATAATAGTAACAAGTAAGTGATGAAAAGGCGTTCAAATCCATTAGCTCCAAACTGAAACAACCTCCTTGTTGTAATCAGAAGGAGAGGGAATTAGAGAGGTAGGAACTGTCTCAGTATGTTATTCAAGGGCACTTCCTGCCCTGTCATTGTACATCCCAGAGCACCAGCCGCAGTGACCCAGTTTATGAAAGCATGGACAGTGTTTCCAAACCTGGCATAGGATTCATGAGACATGTTTGTTTTAGTAAATAGGTGGCATTTCTAGAGGCTACAAGACATTATTCTTTAAAGAGTCTGTGTTTCAGATGTTTGTTTATCAGGGTTTTGTTTTTTGCAACATAGAGCATACTTTCTCTAGAAACAATGATATAAATAGGACCACAGAAGCAAGAGTGCAGATGGATTACTTCACATTTGCAATGAAAAAGAGTAGCAAAGAAGGCTGTTGTAAATGTGTGGTGTGTCGTTTCAAACTCACAGGCTGTTTCTAAGCCTCTAACAGGCAGTCCTTTTGGGAGAATGGACAGAAAGGCCAGGGAGAGTCTTTGGCAGAGGACAGGGCTTCTGAAGTCCTTTGGAGGGAAGTGTCAGCCCTCCAACCATTCCCCAAACTTAGCAGTTGTCACAGGAATGGCCCTTTTTTGAAGGTGGGGGGCTTAGTGGTTATGGCCAGAGCAAGGAAGGTGAGAGCATGCTGTGAGGAGCGTCCCTCCTGCTAACCTAGAGCTGCAGGGAGCCACAGGACAATCCAACTGTCCTTCCTGACGAGTGCTATCACAGTGAGGCTGGGAGTGTGGGGAGGGAGCACATCTGGAAATGTCTCCAATTTATTCAGGGCAGAGGTCCCTCTCACCTCCCTATTCTTTCTTCCCAGTACTGCCTCTGCTTGGAAGCCGGCTGGAGGCATTTCCTTTACCTAGTATTTCACTCCTTCTCCAGAAGCTCAGCAAGTAGCACTGACAGTACCCCAGGGGACTCCTACGATTTCCTCAGTCTCCAGGGAGATGCCTCCTGAATGAAAGGATCTAAGAAAAGCAACACGCAAATACACACTCCTTCCTGTTCTCTCTCAAGCACCAGAATATTTTCTGCCCTGGGCTCCCACACTCAACAGCCTCATTATTCTCTCTGAGATTTTCCTCCCCTTCCTCATTCCCCTGCCTCTGCTACCACTCCCACCTTCCATGCAAATACATGCGTGCCTGCACATACGCACGCACACTCGTGCAGTTTCCGCACAGCTACCTCTGAGGGTAAGAACAGCCACTAAACAGAGAGGAGGAACTAGATCTTCATCTATCTTGAAAATTTGCCTCAAGCTCAGTAAGTGAAAAACTAAGAAAGCTGTTCTCCAAGGTACTAGAGGGCACAAAACTCTTTCCCATTCCCCTCTTGAGTGTAGGAGCCCAGAGCAGAAAATACTTTCCTCACGTTAACCCATCCCCATCCGTCACTGAGCCTACAACTCATTTGAAGGCTGCTGTTGAAACTAACTTTCCTTAGCCAGGACAGCCACAAAAAGTTATGGCTTCTCTTCTTCCTCCTCCCTTGCTCTACTCTGCCATCCCCCCAGTTTAGGAGACTGTGTCTGGCTTTTCTATTTTTGCTGTTGATGAGATAGATACAGTGCTAAGGGTAAGAGAGTTGTTTCAGAATAGTGAGGATACATAGGATGGATTTGTTTTAAACAGTATTTTGGTTATATTTCCAAATAATATGCTGAATTTTTTTTCTTCCGTCCCCAGACCCCCTTTCAGGTGATGCATCTCTAAAAATAATACAATGGGTCCAATTGTTAATCTGAAAAAAGTACAATTAAAAACACTACAAGAGCATCCAGAAGTGTGGAAACATCACTATTTGAAATGTAGAGAGTCATTACTTGAAATATAGCTGAAAACAAAAATACATGGAGTGTTTTTAAAATGTGAATATCATAATTTTAAAATGCCAGTTTCTACTATGCTTTGTTCTGTAATTTTTAAAATTTAACAAGTAGACACTATGATTGGTGTATATTCCTGCCTACAATCTTCCAAGTTAATTGGATTAATGTAAGAGCTACTTATCTAAACATAAACCATCTTATAAAAAAGATGGACCAATTCAAATTTAGAGTGAGCTTCTAATAATATATTTATCAGAAAATACCAAAAATGAGCATGATTTGGGGTTTTGCATTTTAATGAAATTCTGCAGCCTCCAATGAAGAGTAGGAAAGGGTCAAGATATCCTATTTCTCTTTTACCCCGAAAATAGAATTGTTATTACATAAAAATTCTATCTGTATCATACAATAAATCTAAATAAATGAGAGAAAACTTTTGTCTATAATGTTGTCACCTCAGCAGATCCAACTTTTTGTTTGACCCTGTTCTTTTTTAGCCATTGTGGATAATCACAGTGAGTGTATTCTGCCATCTTCCATTAATACAATTTCAGAAGCATATTCTGTGTTGCTGTGTGGTCCTTGTAATTTACATTTTAATATCTATGTCATCTTTTAAATTATTTTCCTGTTGTCCAACATACATTTCATAATCTTTTTCTGGAAGAAATCATGCAGCGAAATCTTTGTTTATTTGGCTTTTTTTCCCCTTATGGATTACTTGTTCAGAATCCATTCTAAGAGGTAGGATCAAAAGTCAAAAGCCTGGATATGAGGAGGCTTTTATTTCCTCTAGTGACAGAGGGACTCTGAAGTTTCCACCCACAGACTCCCACCTTTTGCATCTCAGATAGACATTTCTCCATCAGCAATGTATCCAGCCACTGCAGTACCCCCGCTAAAATGCTGGGACAAGCTCAGGGACTTGACTTAACCCATACAACCTCGTTACATGTTACACATAATTCTCTACAAGGAGTATCACCAACACTTTCAGAGTATAAAAATTTCACTGAAGAAACAACTCATGATCAAGTAGAGACATTTAAAGAGTTGTGTGCCCCTTTAATAAGTATAAATAGTCCTCACTTTTGTCTTAATTTGCATTTTTTTTTTATCACTAGTGAGTTTGAACTCCTTTCCATGTATTTGTTTACTGGTTATTTCCTCTTGGAAGAAGCATCTCTTTCTCCAGCTCATTTTGTATGGGCATTTTACAGAACATCGATTTTAAGTTTTTTCATTAATGCTAGTGATATTTTCCAGTTTCCTTTTCCTCTTTATTGTAATGTTAAAGTTTATGTTAATGAGCTATAGTCACCTTCAGCTCTCACAGAATTGTGTTGGAAAACTTTGGATACTGGTTTTTGTTCAAAGGGCAGATATGCATGTTTCCAAATAACTGATATGTATGTTTCCAAATCACTGATATGCATGTTTCCAAAGACAACAATAGAAAAATATCAAGTGTTTGCATTTTCATAATACGCCAGGTATGAAGAATAGAAATGTTTTTGTCAATGCTAAATTTACATGGTTAACTCATTTTTTTTGCATAGTATAGAAGGAACAATCAATTAAAATAGATTAGTATTTTGGGGAACCTCCAGGTAGGTCATGGGGTTAGAGCCTTTGGAATGTGGAGAGACAGGAGCTGGGCTTTCTTGGGATGGCATAAGATAAAAGCATGTGGTGCAGGATGGACATATGCAGGAAGACTGGAAATCAATGAGGTAAGAGAATTTTTTCCTTTCTCTCTTCTTTCCCATTTACTTCTCCTTATCCCTTTCTTATCACTGCATCTTACTTCCTTAGGAAGTAGCTTGCAATTATTTTTAATGTCTTGCTTCCTTTCTCTTCTTTCTGCCCATTCCTTCCCAACTCTTTTTTTTTCTTTTCTCTTTTGATGGCAGTATAACACAATTATACTAGGGTCAGACAATCTGGGTCGAGGCCCTACCATTTCATATTGTTTGACTTTTTCCTGGTTACTCTCTGAGCCTTAGTTTATTCATCTGTAAAATGGAACAATAATAGTATTTTCTAGAAGGCTGGTATGAAGACAAAAGAAGAAAATATTTGAGTGCTTAGCACAGTATGGTAGACTACTTTATTGTTCACAAATACTTGATGTTCCTCCCTTGGGGAGCATTAGACTTCCCAATCCCACTGATGTCAGCCTAGGTCATGAGACTTGACTTAACCAATGAAATATGAATAGAGGTAATATAGGACATTTTGGGGAATAAGATTTAAGAGCCAGTATGCCATTTGCTGTATTTCTCTTTTCCCTCTACCATAATGACCTGTAACGTTCCAGACAGCTGTTGCTCCATTCTTCAAAGTCTCATAGTAACGAAAATACAGACTAAAGTCAGAGCCAGCATACAATAAAGATTTAAAATAGCAAGAAAGAAACCTTTGTTGTTATAAGTCATAAGTCACTGAGCTTAGGGGATTGCTTGTTATTACAGCAAACCTAGGCTTGTCTAATGAACACAATATATGGCATATTGAAAGCACTTAATATTCTATGCTAATATTATTTATGATTATTCTATTTTCTCCTTTTTAATTTTACTACTATAAATTCTAACTCTGCCTCATGGTATGAAGTAAAAATTTAGGAAAGAAGTAGGTCAGAAGCTTTGAAGAGTTTTATTCCACGTGGTGGTAGGACCAGCCCTGGGAAGAAGTCATATTTAGCAGGCATAGGAAAGAAAAGAGAGTTCCTGAAGATTCCATTATTTATCTGTAACTAATGTATGAAAGTTTGACTGGCTTTTTCTGAACATTCACATAACACAAATATATAACATGGAATATATTTCTGCTTTACATCTATTATCCCTGGAGAAAGAAGATGAATGAATATATACTAAGTTATGAAATAGGTCATAATTAATGTGAAATATATATAAATGTATTATTTATGAATGGATAAATAAGCACTGTTTGCTGAAGTCCTAAAAGAGTCCTTAGGAATGTTAGCTCTGGCTTAATTCAAACAGAATAATCAACCCTTGATGTCAGGGGTACTAGTTAAACTATTTTTCATGGTTCCTGAAACTCTTAAAATCGAAATATTTCCAGTATTTTTCAGTGGATTTGCTCCTTTTAAAATTCTCCTCAGTTTGTGTAAGATATAATTTGTGAATATTGCAGTACTTTGGCCTCTTTTCAAAAGTTACTGACTTCTGTTTCTAATCACGATAGAGTAACTGGATCTAGACATACCTTCCCACTCTAAGCAAAATGTATGAACAATTGTTATAGTAATTGAACAACAACAGGTAGTTCAGTGCTCTGAGCCCTGAGAGAAGGGAGAAAAATGAGATGAGCCCTGCAATATCACTAGCTTTCTGCTTAGGATACTTTTCATATGATGGTATGGCATGGCTAAGCAGAGTGTGGCAGTCTTGCCAAGTTGAAGAGGTTAGAAATTCAGAAGGTGGAAACAGCTGGGATTGGAATAGCAGAGTTGCAGGAGGGAGAATTCCATTTAAAAAAAAAAAGAGAAAGCTTCAGAAAATTGAGTAGGGGTAGGGCTGCCCTTGAGATCGTTGCTGAGTAAGTCATCATAAAGACATAGGGGGAAATTCCAAAGCAGCTTCATTACAAAATGACTGGGGAGCTGTAAACCAAACAATTCACAGTGTTCTCATAGGCCTGGAAGTCATTTGACTTCTTTCCAGCTGGAGAGTATGGCCTTAATGACACCTAATAACATAGCTTCAAAATACGTGAAGTGAAAACTAATAGAGCTGTGAGGAAAAATAGACAAATCAACAATTATAGTCAGAGGTTTCAATATTTCTCTCTCAATAATTGACAGAACCAGTAGACAAAAAATCAGTAAAGACGGAGAATTGAACAATGCTACCCAACCAACTTGATCTAATTGACATTTGTTGTCAGCTTTACCAAACAATAGCAGAATACACATTATCTTTAAATACATACAGAACAGTCATCAAGATAGACCATATTCTGAGCCATTAAACAAGTGTCAATAAATTGAAATCATTCAGAGTATATTATCTGACCACAAGGGAATTTACTTAGGAATCAAAAATAGATATCTGAAGAATTCCTAATTATTTGGAAATTACACTACACACTTCTAAATAATTTATGCAGCAAAGAAGAAACACAAGAGAAATTAGGAAACATCTTGAAAAGAATAAAAAATGAAAATATGACATAAAAATTTATGTGATGCAGCAAAAGCAGTGCTTAGAGGGAGATTTATAGCTCTAAATGCTTATATTAGAAAAAAAGAAAGGTCTGAAATCAACAATCAAAGCTTTCAACTTAACAAATGATAAAAAGAGGAATTAAAACAAAGTAAGCAGAAAGAAGAAAATAATAAGGATAAGAGGAGAAATCAATAAAATAGAATACAAACAAAAGATAAAAATCAATGAAATCAAAAGCTGGTTCTTTGAAAAGATCAATAAAACTGTTAAGTCTCCAGCTAGACTGATCAAAAATTTAAAAAAAAATACCAACATTAGGAGTTAAAGAGGGAACATTATACTACAGATTCTATAAATATTAAAAGCATAAGAATGGAATATGAACACCTCTGACAATTTGACAAATGAAATTAACAAATTCCTTCAAAGACATAAATAACCAAACTTGATTCAAGAAGAAATAAAAACCTTATTAACTTCACATTTATTAAAGAAATTGAAGTTCTAATCTGGGTTTTACTGCAGGCCCAGATGACTTTAAGTGGTGAATTTCAACAAACACTTAAGGAAAAAATGGTATCAATTCTTTACAAAATTGAGGGGGCAAATTTCCCAACCCATTTTGTGATGCCACCACTACTGTGATATCAAAACCTGATAAAGACATTACAAAAAAAAGGAAACCACTGACTAATATTTCTCGTGAACATAGATTTGAAAATCTTCAGTAGATGTTAGCAAATCATAGCCAGCAGTATTTAAAAGGATACTATATCATTAACCAGTGAAATCTCAGGAAAATGAGGTTGATTTAAAATTCAAATGTGATCAATGTAATTCACCATATTAACAGAAAAAATGGAAAACACCATACGATCATCTCAATAGATACAGAAAAAGCATTTGATAAATGTTTCATTTATGAGTCTCTCCGCATATCAAGAGCAGAAGGGAACTTCCTTAACATTGTAGGGACATTTGCGAAAGTCTACAACTAACCACATACTTAATCATAAAAGACTAGATGAGAAAAGGTGGGAGAAAATCTTTGTGAACTTGGGATAAGCAAAAGTTTCTTAGAACAAAAGTATGAACAAATAGTTAAGGAATGATAAATTGGACTTCATAAAATGAAAACCCTCTGTTCTCAAAAAGACAAAATTAAGGAAATGAGCATACCAGCCACAAACTGGGAGAACATATTTGCAAAATACATGCTTGACAAAAGACTGAATCCACAATATATTTTTAAAAACTCTCAATAGTAAGTAGTCAACTCAATAAGAAGAAGATAAACTAATCTAACGAAACAAGGGGCAAATGATTTGAAAATAAGATATATGAATTTTGTGTAAACACAAGAAAAGCTGCTCACTATTTATCTTCAAGGAAGTACAAATTAAAACTACAATGTGTCACCACTGCATATTCATTAGACATTAGAAAGGCCAAAATTAAGAAGACTGAAATACTCACTGTTGGCAAGGACATGGATCATCAGAAATCTCATACATTGCTTGTGGGACCATAAAACACTACAACTCCTTTGGAAAATAATTTTGCAGTTTCTTAAAAAGTTAAACGCATGCTTACTATATAACTCATGAATCTCATTTGTAGGTATTTATACAAAATAAAACAACTGCATATATTCATACATGAATGCTTACGGCAGCTTTATCCATAGTAGTCAAAGATGCAAACAACCCAAGGGTTCATCAACAGATGAACTGATACACAAATTGAGACCTATACATATAGTAGTATATTACTCAGTTATTAAAAGAAACTACTAACACATGCAACAACATCAATGATCTAAAAAAAAGTATATTGAGCAAAAGAAGCTAGATGGAAAAAAAAAGAGTACTGTATGAATGAATTTACATGAAATTCTAGGAAGGAAAATCTATCTAATCTATAGTTAAGCAATTTAGCGGTTGCTTAAAACTAAGGGTTGTGGGTCAGGGAGCATGGACTGCAAAAGGGTCCAAGGGAACATTTTAAGGTGATGAAAATGTGCTATTTATTGTGGTTATAGTATGGTTGTAGTCACTTGTTAAAATTCATTGAACCATAGCTTAAATTGGATGCATTTTATTGTATGTCAGTTATACCTCAGTTAAAATTTTTTTTTTTAAATTTCACACAGTGGTTAAGTGTACATACTCTGATTCTGTCACCCTGGATTGGAAACCCAGGTCCAACTGTTATTAGCTGTGTGACCTTGAGAAGTTACTTAACCTCCCTTTGCCACAATTTCATCACTTGTATCATCAGGATAATAATAATAGTACCCGCCTCGTGGGCTTGTTGTAAAAATTAAATGAATTAATATAACTGAAGTGTTTAGATAGTAAGTGTTAATATTGTTACAGGTGTTTTAGTTGGTCAACTGGCTTCCAGAGGCACCAGTATCTGAAAATGGGCCGTGTTCTCCATTGTTTATTCTTTTAATCTCACATTGCTCACATTGTTTATCTCTAGTTTCTAGCAGAGGGTTACACACACGGTTGATACTTGATATTTGTTTAGTGGATGAATTATTTCTTAATGAATAAACATTTATTCAACATATTGCATAAAAAATGTACCTGGTGATAGAGTTTCTGTTTGGGGGAAAGGTTTAGGAAATAGTGGTGATGATTGCATAACATTGTGAATGTTACTAATGCCACTGAATTGTATACTAAAAGTGATTAAAATGGCACATTTTGTTATAGATATTTTGTCATAATGAAATAAAAAGTTTATATATACCTAATGGGAAAAAAACCCTACAACTTTGTATTACAGCTTTGCAGAGTTTACAACCTCAGAAGAGTCAATATACTTGTTTCATCTTGTCTATGGCTAAAATATGTAGGAAAATGACATTCATTTGTAAAGTTCTTTAAAGTCTTAAGATGGGGGATGTTTGTGAACATCTCAACAAGAAAAAGAAGTGAAATTTGGATCTATCGTGAGACATATTAAGTACCAAGAATGCTTGATCTATCAAGCATTTATCTAGTAAGATAAAATTGCCACCAACTCCACTATAGCTTGCTTCCCACACAAAAGCTATAAAAATATAGAAGATTCTGCACCTGTTAGCAAAATTATGAATTGAAATATCTTGAGTTCTGGTGTTAAGTTGCTCAATAACTATGATTAACACCCTTCATCTGCAGAACTTACGTAACATGATTTGCCTGCACATCTTGAATACCTCTACAGAAACACTGATTTTGTTAATAATGGTCAGTGTTTAGAAAATGTTCTCAAAGTGGCAGCTTGAAAAATATCATTAGTTTGATTATTTCAGACCCATTTAAAGCATATGGATGAGTGTTCATCTTATGTATATAAAATATTTACATATTCTTTTTTTCTTGATGAAAATTACTTCTTGAGAATCCAAGCTGCCTAAAATGATTAAAATTACATATACACGTTCAAAGGAAGAACAAAGAGCTTTAGTGTTTAAATTAGTTTGGACTAGTGTGTAGTGTTATTTCCCACCATTAAGGCAGGATAAAAAGATATCCAATTGTTTCACTAAAAAGGAGAGTTTTGTTCATTTATTTCTCTTCATTTCTCTGTTTACTGCTGCATGACAAGTAGAGAAAAGAGGAAGCATGTTAGATTCCATGGTGGTGTCTGCTATATATCTTGGCTCAGGTAGACTAACAAAACCTCGATTAACTCATTTTCAAAATACCACTATGATAGAAGTTTCTCTCCCTGAAGGAAAAATTTCTCTTTCTCAAGGAAACCAATTCACTTTTAGTTACTAATCTGCAAAAACACATAGGGAGATTTTCATGAAGAAAAAAAGGTACATATGGTAAATGAACCATATGTATTATTTTCTTTACAAAATATACAGGCTAAAGCTTTGAATGAAACACAAGGTGGGGGTTGGCAAGATATTTTAAATCTTTCAAAAAGCTCAGTAAAAATTTTACTGACATTAAAACAAAAGTACCTGATCTTGCTTTTGGCTTGCATTGTTATGTTGATTAAATGCCCTAATTAGGTATTATATATGTCTAATTGGGGATTACATATGATTTAAGGTGAAAAATAATTATCTCATGGTAAATGTATTTTGTTTAGCAGGCAAATGTTTTCAAAAATATGAGGTTCTCGTGGGAAAAGCATAATGAATAAATCCTTAGTGATGAAACTGTTGGAAACCATGAGCTTGTACTAATCATTTAGCAATTAATTGTCTTCTGTACTGATGCTGTCAGTATTTATTATTTATTTATGATTTATATCTTAACTTCTGCTGAAAGTATTTACACTGTCTCACACTACATATTGTTCTTTCAATATTTTGATTATTTTTTAATCTGCCCTGTGAAATCATAGAATCTTTAAGGAAAAGGAGTATGGTCTTAGATATCTATAAGAACATTCTGTTTTTCTAACAGGCAGTTTCTGGCACTTTGTGAGTGGTTTCCCTTTGACCTCCTCACTGACCAATGGGCTATTGTAGAATTTTCCTGTCAGATCCATTTGTTGCAATCATTCAACAAATACTTACTGAGAGCCTACTATGTATCAATTGCTGTACCAAATGTTAAGTTATTAAGTGTAGTTAGGCAAAGGAGATATATACACCGAGTAGGCAGAGTGCTCAAGGAGAAGGGAACAATTTATGCAAAGCCTTGAAGCAGGAAAGAGCTGGGCTAGCCCCAGGAACTGAAAGGACATCAGGTTTAAGCTCTGTGGGCGACGAAGAGAACGGAATGAGATGAGCTTGGAGAGACTAGCAAAAGCCAAATCATGCGTGGCCTTGTGGGCCACAGCAAGTTCTTAAATGTTTACTCTCTGGCTGTTCTCAGTGAAGATACTGGGGCAGAGTTGGACTGAAGATGTCAGGAAGTATATCAGAGAAATGAGTTTGGAGGCCATTTCGAGAGTCCAGGTGTTGGCTTAAATCAAAGCAATGAAAGGAGAGTAAAGAGAAGTAGACATATTTGAGATTTATTGTGATAATAGGAACCGTAGAACTCACAGATGAAATAGATGTGGGAGACAATGCAAAGGGAGAGGTTTCTTTTTTTTTTTCCATTTATTTATTTTATTGCATTTTAGGTTTTGGGGTACATGTGAAGAACATGTAGGATTGTTGCATAGGTACACACGTGGCAGTGTGATTTGCTGCCTTCCTCCCCATCACCTACATCTGGCATCTCTCCCCTTGCTATCTTTCTCCAACTCCCCACCCCCCACCATCCCTCCCTATTTCCCCCCAACTGACCCCTGTGTGTAGTGCCCCCCTCCCTGTGTCCATGTGTTCTCATTGTTCAACACCCACCTATGAGTGAGAACATGTGGTGCTTGACTTTCTGCTCTTCTGTCAGTTTGCTGAGAATGATGGTTTCCAGGTTCATCCATGTCCCTACAAAGGACACAAACTCAACATTTTTGATGGCTGCATAATATTCCATGGTGTATATGTGCCATATTTGCCCTGTCCAGTCTATCATCGATGGGCATTTGGGTTGGTTCGTCTTTGCTATTGTAAACAGTGCTGCAATGAACATTCGTGTGCACGTGTACTTATAATAGAACGATTTATAATCCTTTGGATATATACCCAGTAATGGGATTGCTGGGTCAAATGGAATTTTTATTTCTAGGTCCTTGAGGAATCACTGCACTGTCTTCCACAATGGTTGAACTAATTTACACTCCCACCAACAGTGTAAAAGTGTTCCTATTTCTCCACATCCTCTCCAGCATCTGTTGTCTGTAGATTTTTTTAATGATCGCCATTCTAACTGGCATGAGATGGTATCTCAATGTTGTTTTGATTTGCATTTCTCTGATGACCAGTGATGATGAGCATTTTTTCATGTTTGTTGGCTTCATGTATGCCTTCTTTTGTAAAGTATCTGTTCATATCCTTTGCCCACTTTTGAATGGGCTTGTTTGTTTTTTCTTGTAAATCTGTTTTAGTTCTTTGTAAATTCTGGATATCAACCCTTTGTCAGATGGGTAAACTGCAAAAATTTTTTCTCATTCTGTTGGTTGCTGATTCACTCTAATGACTGTTTCTTTTGCTGTGCAGAAGCTGTGGAGTTTGATTAGGTCCCATTTGTCTATTTTGGCTTTTGTTGTCAATGCTTTTGGTGTTTTGGTCATGAAGTCCTTGCTGATGCCTATGTCCTGAATGGTTTTGCCTAGATTTTCTTCTAGGATTTTTATGGTGTTAGGTCTTATGTTTAAGTCTTTAATCCATCTGGAGTTAATTTTAGTGTAAGGTGTCAGGAAGGGGTCCAGTTTCTGCTTTCTGCACATGGCTAGCCAGTTTTCCCAACACCATTTATTAAACAGGGAATCCTTTCCCCATTGCTTGTTTTTGTCTGGTTTGTCAAAGATCAGATGGTTGTAGATATGTTGTGTTGCCTCCGAGACCTCTGTTCTGTTCCATTGGTCTATATCTCTGTTTTGGTACCAGTACCATGCTGTTTTGATTACTGTAGCCTTGTAGCATAGCTTGAAGTCCGGTAGTGTGATTCCTCCCGCTTTGTTCTTTTTGCTTAGAATTGACTTGGCTGTGCGGGCTCTCTTTTGGTTCCATATGAAGTTTAAGGTGTTTTTTTCCAGTTCTGTGAAGAAGGTCATGGGTAGCTTGATGGGGATAGCAATGAATCTGTAAATTACTTTGGGCAGTATGGCCATTTTCACGATATTGATTCTTCCTAACCATGAACATGGAATGTTTCTCCGTTTGTGTCCTCTCTTATTTCATTGAGCAGTGGCTTATAGTTCTCCTTGAAGAGGTCCTTTATGTTGCTTGTTAGTTGTATTCCTAGGTATTTTATTCTCTTTGTGGCAATTGTGAATGGCAGTTCGTTCTTGATGTGGCTTTCTTTAAATCTGTTATTGGTGTATAGGAATGCATGTGATTTTTGCACATTGATTTTTTATCCTGAGCCTTTGCTGAAGTTGCTTATCAGTTTCAGGAGATTTTGGGCTGAGACGGAGGTTTCTCACTTGAATGAAATGAAATACCATTTACTGAGCTGGAAAGACGGGACTGACAAAGCTGGGCGGCTTTCAAGGGAATCAAGAGTTTGATGGAGAGTATGCTATGTTTGAGATGCCTGAGAGACATCGAAAGAGAGAGAGAGAAAGAGAGACAGAGACAGAGGTTGAGTTACTAATTACATTTGCAGGTCTGGAGCCTATTAGAAATGTGATTTATTAGCATATATTAATGGTACTTTAAAAAATGTCAGAGGAACTCTGTATTTTAGAAGTTGAAGAGAAGAAGACTCTATAGAAACAGCCAAAGTAGAAGGGAAACTAGATGTGTAACGTACTAGAGGTCAAGAGAGGAGAATGGTCAGCTGAGGAGTAGCAGTTGTTGAGCAATGAGCATGAGGACAAGCAAAGAGACTATTCAATTGCATGCTACCAGGGCCACTGGGGGCTTTAACCAGGCAGTTTCAGGAATATCTAGGATGCTGAAGTTAGATCAGAGAACATGTGAGAAGTAAAATATTTTGAGACAGCACAAGCAGACAACTCTCTTTGGGAGTTTTGGAGAGTACATAAAAAATAAAATTCAAGAGAAGGAGACAGATTTGGGGGAAGGAGATGAAGGAGAGATATGAACTAAGTTTTCAAGTATGATGAGCTTCATTCAGGTAGCTGGAGAGTATCCAAGTGAAAATATTTTACAGAAGGCTGGATTATGACTCCAGAGAGGCCTTGAAAATCATCGTTGTGCAGCCCAAGCTGGGATAAGAATCTCTACTCCAGATACCCTTTTGACATTACTCTGTCTGCTCCTATAGTCCATGCTCAAGGTCCTGACATAAAAAGGAAGATCTGACACAAAACCCCTTTTCCAGGCATAAGTCCTGGACTACTCTCCTCAGCTAGCAACCACTGGCTCTATCGTCTTTCTAGAATCTATAAGCTACCTCAGTCCCTTACTTTGCCCTTTGGCTTTTTTTCTGCAAGCTAAATTTCTACAAGTAGCACTTCTGGACCACAGTATGTTTTGATCTGATGGGTCAGAGGCAGCTGTGCACCCTCTTAGGGAACCACTGGACGTTGGAATGAGGTGTGCTGTGTTTCTCTGTTCTTGCTCTAAATGGCACCTCACTTCTGCTTCGTTTCTGTAGCCTTTGCTAAATAAATTAGAAACTTAATATTTCCTGGGATGAGTTAATGTGGTCTGTTGGGTCATCTGTGGCCCAAGACTTTCCTTAAACATTAGGGAGAGGAGAGAAGTTATGAAAGTCAAAGGAGGTGGGCAGACTTTTGAAAGTGGAACCTATTATATATGGCTGCTGAGTTTTCTCAGCACTTTCGTGAAAACTGGTTTAATAAAGATTCCTCATGAGAAGTGCTTTCTCATGAAAGTAGCATACAAGTATATTTATAGGCTTATTTTCCTTTTTTCAAAATAACTTTAGCATATACCTACTCAAATAAGCTACCGGTCTCATATGAACTGACTCATTTGTCAATAATAAATGCAGACATCAGTGTGGGGCTGACCACTCGGACAAGAACATATAAAGTATATTGTGTTTTTAGCTTAAGCATGTTGGGAAGCAGTAAACTTTTCTTTTTCTTGTTGTTCTAATGGCATCCACTCACTCAAACATGATTTCTCTGTCCTGAGAGAGACTGTAAGTTCATTGCAAAGGGGACAAGGACACAGGATGGGCAGAATGTAGGGGAGATGATTGATGGCACACCAAGAAAGGAATATCTCAACTTTATTGTGTTAGTTTTTCAGGGCTGCTGTAACAAAGCATCACAAACTGGGTGGCTTAAAACAATTTGCTGTCTCAGTTGTGTAAGACAGAAGTCCAAAATCAAAGTGTCAGCAGGGCCGTGGTTCCTCTTAAACCTGTCGAGGAATCCTTCTTTCTCCCTTCATAGTTTCCCATGGTTTTGGCCTTCCTTGGTTGACAGCTGCATAACTCTAATCTCTGCCTTCATTATCACATTACATTCTCGCTGTATGTCTCTGTGTCTGCATGTGGCCATCTTCTTATAAGGATGCCAATTATATTGGCTTACGGGCCCATCTTAACTGATTACATATATTTCCAAATTATCATGACCCCATTTCGAAATAAGGTCATAGTCTGAGGTACTAAATATTAGGACTTCAATAGATCTTTTCTGGGGGAGATACACTATAATCCATAACATTCATATTTACAAAAAGAAAAAAAATGAAAAAGAATAGTTACGGATAATGGATTGGGAGGCTAGTTGTCCCTATAACTGTTCTCAGACTACTACTTCTTTACTGTTATTTAACAAAAAGAAAAATTGCTTCCTGGATACTCCTGCTATTTGGCTAAATTGCCCTCTCTTCCTTTCTTCGGGTAGATATGGTTATGTATTTATTGATTAGTTACTTCTCACCACTAAATATTGGGCAGAGGTTCTCAATTTTTTGTTGTATATTTCATATTATCTGAGACCTTGGTGAAACATACAGAAGCCCAGGCCCTATCCTACTTCAAAAAGCCTGGGCCCCTCTATCTTCTAATGGCTCCCTAGGTGATTCTAATACACTCCAAAGTTTAAGGACCACTGACCTTGGGCTTGCAATCTTTCAACCCCAACTTTTGCCAGCATCATGGAATAATTTATTATCTACAAAGATGACCCAGCCATCACCAAGCCCTCTTATACCTTGACTTCTTCGCCCTCAATGATCTTCTAGTCCATTCCATCAGAGCCATCTACTACAGCCACACTCTGGACCTTGTTATCATTATTTTACTAATCTGATGTAACCAGTATGATAGTGAATGAACTGAATTTTATAGAGCAGAATAACACAAGTTTTCTTTTTTTCTCTAAATCACTGTATTAGTTCAATCTTGCATTATTATAAAGAAATACCAGAGATTGGGTAATTTATAAAGAAAAGAAGTTTGATTGGCTTACAGTTCTGCATGCTGTACAGGCAGCATAGTAGCTTCTAGGGAGGCCTCAGGAAGATCCGAGTCATGGAGGAAGGCAAAGTGAGAGCAGACATTTCACATGGTAAGAACAGGAACAAGAGTGGAGAGGTGCTACACACTTTTAAACATCAGATCTCGCAAGAACTCACTATCTTAAGGATAGCATCAAGGGAGGTTGTGCTAAACCATTCAAGAGAAACCACCCCTATGATCCAATCACCTTCCACCAGGCCCCACCACCAACATTGCAATTGAACATGAAATGTGGGCAGGGACACAGAGCTAAACCATATCAATCACCCTTTTCCAACTCCTCTATAGGCTAGTTGTTTCTTGTTTGTTTGTGTTCCTACTATCCTACTATGCTCCCATCGTGAGGGCAATGTCTCTCCTCAGGCTGGCCTCCTAAAATTCTCTTCTCAGCCCCTGGTCATCTGGTGGCCACTCCCTTCCCCGTAGTCACATACCCCCCACCCCCAGCCAGTTTTGGAATCTGAGGTAGCTTCAGGCCACCTTCTCCACAGGCCCACATCTGGCTCAGGAGAAACAGTTACCCACCCTTTCCTCACTGCTTGTGGATGTGCAGCTTGTTTCCAATGCCCCTGATCACTTCTCCCCTTTCCTCCCTGCTTTCTCTAACCTGGATGATTTGCACAGAGCTACTCTTACCAGTCCTTAATGCTCTTCAAACTCCAGAGGCATATTTACACCTCTTCAGATTGTTTCAATAAAGTATCCTTATTTGAGCTAAGGAGACAGGAACATCTCTGCCTTCCCCCAGGAGAAAGGGGAAGAAACACCCAAAGCACTCCAACAATTCTCCGAAGAAAACATATATCCTAATTTCTCAACTTCAATATTTGTACACATTACAGATGGTTAAGGAATTAAGGGTCACAAAACCACACTGATCCTCCCTTTGCAAATATCCCTTAGTGATATAGCTCCTCACTTTGGCACCTATTGTTTTCTCTTAAGGTTTTAGGGTCTCAGCCAAAACTAAAAGAGAAAGAGCCCCAACTGAACATTCTGTTCATATAGCACATTGCTCCCTAATTTAGGAAATGATTAGCTTGCTTATTAAACACTTCTCACTAGGACTGCTACAATGACCTCAAGGAAATCCTTCTTAATTCATGGTCCCCTCTATTTTCTCTCTCATTACTAGCCCTCTCCTGCTAATAATTCCCTCCCAGGTTAGATTTCATGGTCCATATTTTCGGTAATTTCCTTGCCAATACCATAAATTCTCTTGACTATCTTTTTCTCACATCCATCTGGAAAAACCTCAATCCTGGATGAACTCAACAGCCCACACTCTCCATGCTTGCTCCAAGGCAGCTGAGGCACTGGCAGCTGAAATAAGAAACACAAAAGGGCAGGCCAATAGAATTATAATTTTAAAGTCAGTAACTCTGGGCCCTCCACACTGCCAACAATGCTGTGATAGTTCTTTGGCCAGCTGGCTCTCTTATTTTCTGCAAGGGCCATTTCAAGTCTTCCACACTCTCTTCAACCTCTAATCTCCTACTGTGCTGTTCACTCTCAGAAAATACCTCACCTTTTATTTCTTGGAGACTACAAAAATTAAATTACATCTTCTCCCTAGAAAATTTACTATCCAGCCTACACCTGTACCCATCCTATTCTCTTTCCCTCCTGTTTATTAGAGCTCTTTCTTTAGTGCAAGACCAACTCCGCTGTTTCTTGTTTGGATCCCATCCCCTCCTACCTTCTCAAGGAGCATACACCATTAACTATCTCTTCTAGTTTCAACCTCTCTCTTTTGGATTCTTATCAGTATCTAAAGATAGTAGAGTCTCCCCATCTTAACATATCTTTACATTAATAATTAGAATTAGTTCACATATGAAACTTATTTAACCATCCACATTACCTTATAAAGTAAGTATTCTTTTAGCCCTAGTTTTTAAGAGAAAACAAGTTCAGAGATATTCCATAAGTTGTCTAAGATCACATGGCTGGTAATTAAAGTGAGACTCAAACCCAGGTGGTTTGATTCCATATCTTTGTCTAAGTCTCTGGATTCCCTGCTAGCCTGTTTTATTGTCTATTGTTTCTCTAGATTTTCTGTTGCATTGTCTTATCGCCTTATAATCTGCTTCCTTCCTTAACTTTTATTGAGATAAAATTTGAAAGTGACAGAAAAGCTGCAAGAATAATACCATGGGCTACCTATATATCCTTTATCTAGATTCACACACACAACTATATATATATGCACATACATATACATACACAAACAAAGGTAGTTACCCAATGACATGATTCAAATTTCAGTAAACAAAGTGCAAATTTCACTGCAAGGGTTTCAATCTGCCAATCACTATGTAATTAACAAATGTGTATCATGATCAGTGACAGCAACCAATCATTCACTGCTTTCAAAATCTGTCAGCAGTTGATCACTGTACCTCTGTTTTTCAGTTCATGCACAGACAGCAAAGCATAAAGTTGTGTTACCTCCTTGTCTCCCAGTGATAAACTCACATATTTTATAAAAATAGGTATTAAAAAGAGGAAATTGACCAAGAGAAATGAAAGTGAAGGAAAAACATGAAAAGTAGTAACCCTGGAAGTGAAATTCAAATCAAACATAGAGTTACAGAAAAGATAGTTGGTGATGGCAATGTTGACACTGTGATTATTAAAAAGACTCTAGATATGCAGTCAGGGGAACTTAGTAAAGGTAAAATTATCAACGTTAATGAAGGAAGTGGCTGTGACAAAAAAGCATGAAGATGTCCCAGAGGAGGTGACACTGGCAACAAAATTCACAAAAAGTAGGTAGATTGACAGAATTAGAAAATCTCTTTGGAAAATTTCACAGCACTGAAACTGTAAAGGATAAAATAATATAAGTGAATCCAAACTTAGAAAGGAATGATTTGTGAAAGCAGAGAAAAGATGTTTCATCGTTAAGATAAATTATATAATCAGAAGAAGAAGCACTGTTCAAACTACTCTTTGTAAGTTTTTTGTTCTTGTTTGTTTGTTTGTTTCTGAGACAGGGTGTTAGTCTGTCACCCAGGCCAGAATGCAGTGGCATGATCATGGCTCACTGCAATCTCTGCCTCCTGGGTGCAAGCCATCTTCCCACCTCAACCTTCTGAGTAGCTGGGACTACAGGTTCACACCACCATGCCTGGCTAATTTTTGTAATATTTTTAGAGACACAGGATTTCACCAGGTTGCCCAGGTTGGTCTCAAACTCCTGAGCTCAAGCAAACTGCCTGCCTTGTCCTCCCAAAGTGCTGGGATTACAGGTGTGAACCACCACACCTGGCCTTTGGTAAATTTTAACAAAGAGATATTTAATTCTCAATATTTCTAATGTTTTAAATTACAGTGCACTAAATACAAATTAGTTTTGCTTTTTTTTTTTTTTTTTTTTACATTTTTCTGCACTTATGCCTGACCATAAGAGTGCTCTTAATGTTTTGGCAAACATTTTTAAAGGTGACAGAACAACTATAATTTTCCCCATTGATTATTAAGATCACTTTGTAGTTTCAGCCTGCATGGTCATTTTTATAATCCTGTACTACCATATATTTTTACAGTCCTTCTAAGTGAAGACTGCATGTGTATAGATACAGATATTATAGTACCATTTGAAAGTCCTCTACATATAAAATGATGTTTCATTTCCTAGACATTTCAACATGTATCTCTATCTTTTAAGAATAATGATATTCTCCTACATGATCACAATAACTCTCTTATCGCATGCAAAAATTTAACATTGATACCATAATACATGCAAATTTCTTCAATTGCCTAAATAATAGTCTTTAGAGCGTTTTAAAACATCCTAACATCCCGTATCTATATTAGGTTTAGGCATAGCCTTTAGTTTCCTTTCATCTAGAATATTTCCTTTTTTTCTCTCATGACATTGATAGTTTTTAAAGAGTTCTGGGTCAGGCGCGATGGCTCAAGCCTGTAATCCCAGCACTTTGGAAGGCTGAGGCGGGCAGATCATGACGTCAAGAGATCGAGATCATCCTGGCCAACACGGTGAAACCCTGTCTCTACTAAAAAATACAAAAAACAATTAGCTGGGCGCGGTGGCATGTGAATTTAGTCCCAGCTACCTGGTAAGCTGAGGCAGGAGAATTGCTTGAACCTGGGAGGCGGAGGTTGCAGTAAGCTGAGATCGCACCACTGCACTTCAGCCTGGCGCCTGGCAACAGATCAAGACTCTGTCTCAAAAAAAAAAGAGTTCTGTAGAATGTCTTACTATTTGGATTTGTCTAATGCTTAGGTCTAAATTAAATATTTTGGCAACAATACTACATAGATGATAGTTTGTCCTCCTCTATTCATTAATATCAGAAAGCACGTAATGTTCGTTAGTCCCATCAGTATTCATTTTTAAGTTTGATCATTTGGTTAAGGTGATGTTTGTTGGATTTCTCTATTGTCAAGATTATCTCTGTGTTACTAATGAAAATGTGTAAGGAGATACTTGGAAACTATGACTATTTTCCAATCTCTCACCTAGTGGTATTAGCATCCATTGATAATCCTTTCATTGTCAATGAAAAGCCATCCCTGGCTCTTCAGTTTCCCACATATACCATTATTATTACTTTGGTGATTGCAAAATGGTGATTTTCCAATTCTATTAACCTGTCCACATTTATTAACTAGCATTCTTCTATAAAGAAAAGCTTCCCCTCTTCTTTTGTACCCCCTCCATCTTCCCTCTTATTTCCTTTCTTTTTTTGCAATGGCTGTGATCTTGGCTCACTGCAACCACCGCCTCCCAGGTTCAAGCAATTCTCCTGCCTCAGCCTCCCGACTGGCTGGAATTACAGGTGTGCGCCACTATGCCCGGCTAATTTTTGTGTTTTAACAGAGACAGGGATTCACCATGTTGGCCAGGCTGGTCTCAAACTCCCAGCCCCAAATGATCCACCTGCCTCAGCTTTCCAAAGTGCAGGGATTACAGGCATGAACCACCCACCACATCAGGCCCCCAGACTTTTTTTAAAAAACTATTTCTTAAAAATATTTTTATAGACTCATGGATTTCCTTTTTATTCACAATTTTATAATGAATAGCCATCATTCTTCTTTTTATCATTCAAATTGCCCTATTTTGGCCAGTAAGAGGACCTTCAATTTGGCTTCTTTGTTCTTTGACTTCTTCCATCAGTCTGTGAATGCTTTCTTGGTTACTTTTTATTGAGTGCTAGATATTGTATTTGGATCATTGTAAAGATAATTTGAGACCAAGAAGAATGTTATCTTTCTTCAAGGAGTGTTTATATGTGCTTCTGGTAAGAGATTAAGGCCAGTAGCAATCCTACATTACCTTAATTCAATCCAATTGGAGGGCCTGAGAAAATCTGAAGGGGGATGGTTCAACCCTCTGGGAAGATTGGCCTACTTCTGGTTTACCCTGACTCTCATGTAGTCCTTTGGTTTCCAACCCAAAACCTAGCATCACTCCCCTTGACTTTCCTTGAACTTCAGTTTTATTCCCCTATCCTTGTTGGTCTGTCAAAATTTCTATTCAGCTTCTCAGACTCCTCTTTAGAAAAGTGGTCCTAAATGCTCTACTCACCTCTCTGAGTTTCCTTCTCCCAGATAATCCAGATATTGTCATGTTAACTCTCAGAGTAATTTTCAAAATATTTTGTCCAGCTTTTGTGGTTTTTCCTTGGTAAGAGTGTTAGCTGAATTGTCTAATTCATTACTGTAAGTAAAAGTTCCCCTCATTACAGCTTTACTTTTAAAAATGAAAACAGGGAGGAGGATCCGAGATGGCCGTTTAGGAACAGCTCAGGATTGTAGCTCCCAGTGAAAGCGCAGAGGGTGAGTGGACGCCGCATTTTTATTGCCCACAAACTAGGAAATTCCCCGGCAGAGGTGCTCCACAGGTCCATGCAGCTGCGTTGTTGGCGCCCCGGAGCAGCGGTTCTCCGTACAAAATACACCGGTCCGGGTGCCCTTTTGGCTGGCGATTGGAGCCACGGGAAGTTGGCCATTCGTCTGTTTAAAAAGGGGACTAAGCAGGGAACCAGGACAGTAGATTCCAGGGCAAAAAAAAAAAAAAAAAAGCGCCAGAAACCTCAGTGCCGCTGTTTAAGCAAGTGCAGCGAGCGGCTGGCCGCAGGGGAAAACAAACAGACCCCAGCGCCTCTGCCTCTTCAACAGGCGACTGGAACACCAGCTGAAAACTGCCCTGAGGCAGGGAGCCAGGCGATCAGGCTCGGCTGGTCCCACCCCCACAAAAGAACAGCAACCAGAAACTCTGGATTGAGAGTTTCACAGAAAGCGCAGCTGAACCCGGGACGGTCCAGCTCTGTAGGGGAGGGGCGTCCCCCATTACCGAGGCAGCCCGCCATGACGGAGGTAGACGGCCAATGCTGAGGCAGCCCGCCGTTGCCAAGGCAACCAGCCATTGCTGAGGCAGCCCACCGTTGCCAAGGCACCCCGCCACGGCAGAGAGACTCCGCCTCAAGAGAGGCGGGCCACCATAGCCAAAGCAGTTCTAACTACACCCATATAAACAGGACTGCAGGGAAGTTCACTTGGCAGCTGAGCGGAGCCCACAGCAGCTCAGCAAAGCCTCTACAGGCCGACAGTGACTAGGCTGCCTTCTTGCTGGGCAGGGCAGGTCAGAATGAAAAAAAAAAGAAGGCAGAAGCATAACGGAAACTCATAAATAAAGCCCTAAATCCCTGGGACAGAGCACCTGGGAACAAAAAGCAGTTTATGAGTTCTGCTGCAGCAGACCTAAACGTACCTGCCCAGCAGCTCTGAATGAACAACAGAGCTCACCATTTGAGCTCCTATAAAGAAGAGACCGTCTCCTCAAGCAGCTCCCTGACCCCTATATATCCAAAGAGACACCTCATAAAGGAGGGACCAGATTGACACTAGGCGGGTATCCTTCTGGGACAAAGATAGCAGAAGAAGAAAACTGGTAACAACCCTTACTGTTCAGCAGCTGCTGCAGGTGAACCCCAGGCAAGCAGGGCCTGGAGTGAAGCTCAGCAGACCTACAGCAGAGGGGCCAGACTGTCAGAAGGAAAACCAAGAAACAGAAATAGCCTCATCATCAACAAACAGAACGTCAATCTGAAAGATTTGAGACCCAATCTGAAAGCCAGCAACTACAAAGTCGACAGGTGGATAAATCCTTAAAGATGGGAAGAAACCAGTGCAAAAAGGATGAAAACACCCAAAACCAGAACACCTCTCCTCCTACAAGGGATCACAACTCCTCACCAGCAAGGGAACAAGGTTGGAGGGAGAATGAGTGTGATGAAATGACAGAATCAGACTTCAGAAGGTGGGTAGTAAGAAACTTCTGTGAACTTAAAGAACATGTTCTAACCAAATGCAAAGAAACTAAGAACCTTGAAAAAAGATTTGACGAAATGCTAACGAGAATGGACAAAATAGAAAGTAATATAAGTGAATTGATGGAGCTGAAAAACGCAACACGAGAACTTCGCGAAGCATGCACAAGTATCAACAGCCGAACTGACCAAGCAGAAGAAAGGATATCAGAGGTCGAAGATCAACTCAGTGAAATAAAACGGGAAGGCAAGACTGGAGAAAAAAGGGTAAAAAGGAATGAACAAAATCTCCAAGAAATGTGGGACTATGTGAAAAGACCTAATCTACGTTTGATAGGCGTACCTGAATGTGACGAAGAGAATGAATCCAAGCTGGAAAATATGCTTCAGGATATTCTCCAGGAAAACTTCCCCAACCTAGCAAGGCAGGCAAACATTCAAGTCCAGGAAATACAGAGAACACCACAAAGATATTCGTCAAGAAGAGCAACCCCAAGGCACATAATCGTCAGATTCACCAGAGTTGAAATGAAGGAGAAAATACTAAGGGCAGCCAGAGAGAAAGGTCGGGTTACCCACAAAGGGAAACCCATCAGACTCACAGCAGATCTCTCAGCAGAAACCCTACAAGCCAGAAGAGAGTGGTGGCCAATATTCAACATCCTTAAAGAAAAGAACTTTCAACCCAGAATCTCCTATCCAGCCAAACTAAGCTTCATAAGTGAAGGAAAAATAAAATCCTTTGGGAACATGCAAGTACTCAGAGATTTCGTCACCACCAGGCCAGCTCTACAAGAGCTCCTGAAAGAGCCTCTACACATATAAAGGAACAACAAGTACCAGCTCAACTAAAGGGCAAAACACCCAGCTAGCACCAAAATGGCAGTATCAATTCGCACATAACACTATTAACCCTAAACGTAAATGGACTAAATGCCCCAATCAAAAGACACAGACTGTCAAATTGGATAAAAAGACAAAACCCATCGGTGTGCTGTATCCACGAAACCCATCTCACATGCAAGGATACACAAAGGCTCAAAATAAAGGGATGGAGGAAGATTTACCAAGCAAATGGAGAGCAAAAAAAAGCAGGAGTTGCAATTCTCATCTCTGATAAATTAGACTTTAAAGCAACAAAGATCATAAGAGACAAAGAGGGACATTACATAATGGTAAAAGGATCAATGCAACAAGAAGAGCTAACGATCCTAAATATATACGCACCCAATACAGGAGCACCCAGATACATAAGGCAAGCTCTTAATGACTTACAAACAGACTTTAGACTCCCACACAATAATAGTGGGAGACTTTAAAACCCCATTGTCGATATTAGACAGATCAACCAGACAGAAAATTAACAACAATATCCAGGACTTGAACTCAGACCTGGACCAAGCAAACCTAATAGACATTTACAGAACTCTCCACCCCAAATCCACAGAATATACATTCTTCTCAGCACCACATCACACCTACTCTAAAACTGACCACATAATTGGGAGTAAATTTCTCCTCAGCAAATGCCAAAGAACGGAAATCGTAACAAACAGTCTCTCAGACCACAGTGCAATCAAGTTAGAACTCAGAATTCAAAAACTAACCCAGAACCACACAGCTTCATGGAAACTGAACAACTTGCTCTTGAATGTTGACTGGATAAACAATGAAATGAAGACAGAAATAAAGATGTTCTTTGAAACCAACGAGAATGAAGACACAACATACCAGAATCTCTGGGACACATTTAAAGCAGTCTCTAGAGGAAAATATATAGCAATTAATGCCCACATGAGAAGCAAGGAGAGATCAAAAATTGACACCCTATCGTCAAAGCTGAAAGAGCTAGAGGAGCAAGATCAAAAAAACTCAAAGTCTAGCAGAAGACAAGAAATAGCTAAGATCAGAGCAGAACTGAAGGAGATAGAGACACAAAAAACCCTTCAAAAAATCAATAAATCCAGGAGCTGGTTTTTTGAAAAGATCAACAAAATAGACAGACCACTAGCCAGATTAATAAAAAAGAAAAGAGAGAATAACCAAATTGAAGCAATAAAAAATGATAAACGGGATATCACCACAGAGTCCACAGAAATTCAAACCATCATCAGAGATTATTACAAACAACTCTATGCACATAAACTAATAAACCTGGAAGAAATGGATAAATTCCTGGACACTTGCCTCCTCCCAAGCCTAAACCATGAAGAAGCCGAAACCCTGAACAGACCCATAACAAGGTCTGAAGTTGAGGCAGCAATTAAGAGCTTACCACCCAAAAAAAGCCCAGGTCCAGACGGGTTCACAGCCAAATTCTACCAGACATACAAAGAGGAGCTGGTACCGTTCCTTCTGAAACTATTCCAAACAATACAAAAAAGGGAATTCTTCCCAAATCATTTTATGAGACCAACATCATCCTGATTCCAAAACCTGGCAGAGACTCAACAAGAAAAGAAAACTTCAGGCCAATATCCATGATGAACATAGATGCAAAAATCTTCAATAAAATACTGACAAGCCGATTGCAACAGCACATCAAAAAGCTTATCCACCATGATCAAGTAGGCTTCATCCCGGGGATGCAAGGCTGGTTCAACATACGCAAGTCTATAAA
>NW_022436944.1:11949673-11950064 GCF_009761245.1 Sapajus apella | reverse complement strand
GCTAGGTATCGATGGAACGTATCTCAAAATAATAAAAGCTATTTATGACAAACCAACAGCCAATATCATACTGAATGGGCAAAAACTGGAAGCATTCCCCTTGAAATGTGGCACTAGACAAGGATGCCCTCTCTCACCACTGCTATTCAATATAGTATTAGAAGTTCTAGCCAGAGCAATCAGGCAAGAAAAAGAAATAAAGGGCATTCAAATAGGAAAGGAGGAAGTCAAATTGTCTCTATTTGCAGACGACATGATTGTATATCTAGAAGACCCCATCGTCTCAGCCCCAAACCTCCTGAAACTGATAAGCAAGTTCAGCAAAGTCTCAGGATACAAAATCAATGTGCAAAAATCACATGCATTCCTATACACCAGTAACAGACTTAAA
>NW_022436944.1:11744796-11949573 GCF_009761245.1 Sapajus apella | reverse complement strand
AAAAAAAAAAAAAAATCTATTTATGACAAAACAACAGCCAATATCATACTGAATGGGCAAAAACTGGAAGCATTCCCCTTGAAATGTGGCACTAGACAAGGATGCCCTCTCTCACCACTGCTATTCAATATAGTATTAGAAGTTCTAGCCAGAGCAATCAGGCAAGAAAAAGAAATAAAGGGCATTCAAATAGGAAAGGAGGAAGTCCAATTGTCTCTATTTGCAGATGACATGATTGTATATCTAGAAGAGCCCAGTGTCTCAGCCCCAAATCTCCTGAAACTGATAAGCAAGTTCAGCAATGTCTCAGGATACAAAATCAATGTGCAAAAATCACATGCATTCCTATAAACCAATAACAGACTTAAAGAGAGCCAAATCAAGAACAAACTTCCATTCACAATTGCCACAAAGAGAATAAAATACCTAGGAATACAACTAACAAGGAACGTAAAGGACCTCTTCAAGGAGAACTACAAGCCACTGCTCAACGAAATAAGAGAGGACACAAACAGATGGAGAAACATTCCATGTTCATGGTTAGGAAGAATCAATATTGTGAAAATGGCCATATTGCCCAAAGTAATTTACAGATTCATTGCTATCACCATCAAGCTACCAATGACCTTCTTCACAGAACTGGAAAAAAACCACCTTAAACTTCATAAGGAACCAAAAGAGAGCCCGCATAGCCAAGTCAATTCTAAGCAAAAAGAACAAAGCGGGAGGAATCACACTACCGGACTTCAAACTATACTACAAGGCTACAGTAATCAAAACAGCGTGGTACTGGTACCAAAACAGAGATATAGGCCAATGGAACAGAACAGAGGTCTCGGAGACAACACAACATATCTACAACCATCTGATCTTTGACAAACCTGACAAAAACAAGCAATGGGGAAATGATTCCCTGTTCAATAAATGGTGTTGGGACAACTGGCTAGCCATGTGCAGAACGCAGAAACTGGACCCCTTCCTGACACCTTACACTAAAATTAACTCCAGATGGATTCAAGACTTAAACATAAGACCTAACACCATAAAAACCCTAGAAAAAAATCTAGGCAAAACCATTCAGTACATAAGTGTAGGCAAGGACTTCATGATCAAAACACCAAAAGCATTGACAACAAAAGCCAAAATAGACAAATGGGACCTAATCAAACTCCACAGCTTCTGCACAGCAAAAGAAACAGTCATTAGAGTAAATCAGCAACCAACTGAATGGGAAAAAATTTTTGCAGTTTACCCATCTGACAAAGGGCTGATATCCAGAATTTACAAAGAACTAAAACAGATTTACAAGAAAAAAACTAACAAGCCCATTCAAAAGTGGGCAAAGGATATGAACAGACACTTTACAAAAGAAGACATACATGAGGCCAACAAACATATGAAAAAATGCTCATCATCACTGGTCATCAGAGAAATGCAAATCAAAACAACATTGAGATACCATCTCATGCCAGTTAGAATGGCGATCATTAAAAAATCTGGAGACAACAGATGCTGGAGAGGATGTGGAGAAATAGGAACACTTTTGCACTGTTGGTGGGAGTGTAAATTAGCTCAACCACTGTGGAAGACAGTATGGCGATTCCTCAAGGACCTAGAAATAGAAATTCCATTTGACCCAGCAATCCCATTACTGGGTATATATCCAAAGGATTACAAATTGTTCTACTATAAGGACACGTGCACACGAATGTTCATTGCAGCACTGTTTACAATAGCAAAGACCTGGAACCAACCCAAATGCCCATCGACGATAGACTGGATAGGGAAAATGTGGCACATATACACTATGGAATATTATGCAGCCATCAAAAACGATGAGTTTGTGTCCTTTGTAGGGACATGGATGAACCTGGAAACCATCATTCTCAGCAAACTGACAGAGGAACAGAAGATCAAACACCGCATGTTCTCACTCATAGGCGGGTGTTGAACAATGAGAACACATGGACACAGGGAGGGGAGCACTACACACTGGGGTCAGTTAGGGGGAAATAGGGGAGGGACGGTGTGGGGTGGGGAGCTGGGGAGAGATAGCAAGGGGAGAAATGCCAGATGTAGGTGATGGGGAGGAAGGCAGCAAATCACACTGCCACGAGTGTACCTGTGCAACAATTTTGCATGTTCTTCACATGTACCCCAAAACCTAAAATGCAATAAAATAAATGGGGAAAAAATAAAAAATAAAAAACAAATAAAAATAAAAATGAAAACATGATCATGTCATTTTCCTAATTAAAGCACTTCAATGACACCCATTTTTCTTTAGGATTCTTAGGAGGCCTGAAGGTCAACATTCTCAAGTAATCTTCACCCACTCTCTTTCTCACTTTCTATTTTGCAGACACAGTGGCTCTCTTTTGCATGCCACGGCTTCACAATTCTGACTTTGCACTTACCATTCTGTCCTCTGATCACCATTAGCTGCTCCCACCCATATCCTTTGATCTAGTTCATTCTTACTCAATCATCAGAGCTCAACCAGATGTTTCTTTACCAGGAAAGGCTTCTTTTAAAGCACTTATTAAAGTTTATTCTTGTAAGTTGATTTGATTGGTTATTTGAGTTAATATGTCCTCTTCCATATGCAACATGAAGGCAGAGATCCTGTTCATTTTTTTCACCATTGCGTGCCCAGCAACTACTTGTAGCAGGCATTCAACAAAATAGGGAAATAAATAAAAATTACGTCAATCAACAAGTTATTTTCTAGGTCACTTATCTGTGTAACCATACTATTTATTTTCACCAACAGGTCTGTATCTAGGGTTCTGTCAATGCCGCTAACATTTCCTGTCTTTCAACTTTGAGGTCCGATAAAAAGTTTTGGTTTCCATTTATCTAATGCTGACATTTATTTCATTTCAATAGAGAGTTATTTTTAGCCAAAGTAACATTGTTTTTTGGTGATTTTGCAAAACTTTCAAACCAAGAGGTTATCTTGGTTTCAATGTAAACACACTGATAATTGAGAAAAAAGCCATTCAGAGCCTTGATTTCTAATTTAGCTAACTCTTCAGAAAGTGAAAAATAAAAACCAAAGAATCTCAGGCAGGTGGTGAAGTAAAAATGTTACATACAGTAAATAATGCAAGTATTTTATTTGGCTTCATATAGATTTCCCTGGTACCATAAATTTCCATCTGTTTTGCATTTGAACATAAAAGACAGCTGCTTCTTTAAAGTCTGTAGGCAAGAAGCCAATAAATAATGGGAATGCTAATTGATACTGTAAGTTTTTGTTTTAAGCCCAAACTTAAGCTTACATTACTAGAAACTTGCATGAGCCTGTACCGATTTTTAATTTTCATATGCTTGGTCTGGCTATTTTTCTTTCTTAAGTCACATAACATACACATATCAACTGTTTCTTTAGCCTCAAAGTCATTTCTTAGTCAACTTCCCAAAATGGGGTCATCAGGTAACAGTTGGGTAATGGGAACTTTAAATTAGCTTATGTTTATAGGGATTACAGTTTCCTTCTGCTGGAGAAATATGATGAGTGAACATACTACTGGGCAACACCTCACTTCCAGACTTTGTGAAAATAAATCTTCCTCCTCTGCAAATGCAGAATATGGCCCACTGCTCCGCTTTTACAAAACACACTTTAAGACCTCCTAATTAATCTACATGTAAAATGGAGGAATAAACATATTTGCTATGTAAATTTAGCAATGGGGACTTTCTTAGATATGGTAGCAAGTAGCTCCAATGTCGCCTTTGAACTTTAGACTTATGTAATTTCCTACTAACTTTCCCACTTAAATATCTAATATATCTCAATCTTAACAAGTCAAAAACTACATTGTTATTTCTCCCTGTTCCCCAAAACCTGTTCTTACCACAGTCTTCACCATCTAAGTGAAGGACAGCTCCATTCTTCTAGTTGCTCAAGCCAAAAACTGAGGAGTCATATCTGGCGCTTCAGTTTCGCTCATACATCATATCCTCTCAGCTTTACTCTCAGCATGTGTCCAGAATCTAACCACCTCTCTCCATTATCATGATCCAAGTCACCACAGTCTCTTGCTTGCTCTATTAACTAATCTTCCTGTGTTCACTCTTTCCATCCTACAAGGCTCCTCTCCACGTAACACTACAGTGATCCTTTTAAAATGTAAATTACATAGACTTCTGTCTCAGGGTAAAATCTGTCTTAGGCTCTTACCATGAGCCTAGCCTAAAAGAACTTATGAAATCTGGCCTCTGGTCATCCCTTTGACCTCATCAGCAGCACTCTTGTTCACTCCACTCCTATCAAACTGGCTTCTGTGATTTCCCTCTAACATTCCAAGCTTGTCCCTGTACATGCTATTCCATCTACTTTGAATGCCCTTTCCCTAATAGCCATGTGACTTAGGACTTCATTTTCCTCAGGCTTCTGGTTAAACGTTTTCTTTTGGGGGAGGTCTTCTAGGAACAGCACATCATATTTTTAAAAAACACTTCATTTCCTTTTCTACAGCACTCTCTAACACATTATGTAGAGTGACCACACATCTTGGTTTATCCATGAAGGTCCTGATTTCATCTGTACTATATTGACATAATTGTGAATAATTATTCTCAAAGTGTCCTTTTTTGATAAAGTATGTGTGGTTGTCCTACCATTACCATGTCTTAGTTTATCTTTACAGTTTTTATCACTACCTGATGCCACTTGTCTTCCTCTCATTAGAATGTTGATAAGAGTTGACCATTTATTTTATTCTCTGCTGTATTTCTAGCACTTAGAAGTACCTAAAACACAAATGCTCAAGAATATATGTTGAATGAATAAATGAAGTCATTGATTACCTGATATATGTCCAGTGCTCTACTGGGAATCAAAGAGGAGAAGACAAATACAACATAGCCTTTATTCATTGCACAGGGTCCATGAAATTTAAATATATATATTATATATATATAAATAATAAATATATAAATACAAATATGTAGGTATGTATAATACAAATACATATTATTTTTATATATAAATATATATGTATATTTAAAGTAGCTTAAATAATTCTCATGTGCAGGCCAGTTTAAAAACCCAGGAGCTATCTGCCTAGTGGAGGAGTCAGAAATGAAAGGCAGGTAAGCATCAGAATGAGCTCTCTTTAGTGAATGGCTAGGATGTCCAGTCTGCCAAAATCAACATACTGAATGTGGACATCAACATGAAAACGTATGCTGTGTACAGGAGCCTGCACAGTGAGGCCAGCCAGGGCTATTAAGGAATTCAATTCCTAAATTCTATTACTGTGCTGTGGGAAAAAACCCCAAAAAACAAAAACCTTCTTTACTATAAAAACAGAGTATTGGCTTTGCAGTGCCTGAATAGCAAAAATGGGAACTCTTCATGGTCCAGAACGTCTTTAAATGTCTAAGACGTGGGGAGAGGAAAGCTTTCCCACAAAGAACTGTGCCTGGGGCTGGATGAAAATAAGCACTCAGTCACAATTTATTTGCTGTAGAGAACAGATTTGTAACCAAACCCATGCACATAAGCTCTAATTATATCCTTAGGATAAATTCATACTAGTAGAACTGCTGTTAACTCAGGTGATCTCTGCACACGATTACAAGATCTTTAATTTTAGTTGGGAATTCACTTTTTTTTAAAGTAGAGGTTTAAAATTTTTTTGATTTTAGATGTACCCGAAGTAAAAAATAACTGAGTCTCTTAACATTCTAAAGAATAATACTCCTAGCTACTGTAAGAAATCTGCTGTGGTAATCCTCTTCTCTGACAATATAGTTAGGCTTAATTCATCCTCTCTATGTAGTTGTCCCTCAGTATTCTCAGGGACATGGTTTCAGGAACCCCCAGAATACCAAAATCCATGGATGGTCAAGTCCCCTACAGAAAATGGTGTAGTATTTGCATATACCCTACACACATCCTCCTATATACTTCAAAACATCTCTGGGTTACTTATACTACTTAATAAAATGCTATGTAAATAGTTGTTATATTGTACTTTTATTCATATTTAGTTTTTTTATTGTTTTCTTTCCTAAATATTTTCGACCTATGGTTGGTTGAATCCATGAATGTGGAGTGTGCAGATGCTGAGGGCTGACTGTATTTGGCCTTACATGTGTATCTCTATTATGGCACTTACCGGCTAGGCTAGTGTGTGTGTTTTCCTACCTGGCCACACCCTGAAGCCACGTCCTCCCTACCCCCAAGTGTTTTAAAAGACTATGAGTTCTTAAAGCAGTAGTGCCTAGAGAATTTCTTCAAAGTGTGAATTCTCCTGACCTGTTCCCTGAGATTTAGGAGGACTAGGGTAGGACTGGGGAATCTGCAGCAGGCTTTCCCAAGTGATTCTGAGTGGTCAGTTCACACATTTCCTTATAAGAAACCGACGAGTGGAGACTGTCTTAGTCATCATTGCATAACTACTGCCAGATAAATGTGCGTTGAATCAATTGACTGAATGGTCAGGAAAACATCTGGGGACTTCTCAGAGGAAATCATCTTATATAGACCTAAAGCCAGTTAGATCAGACAGTACTTTGAGTATGTGTTGTGAGAATTACTCAACAGGTCCAAAACTGAAGGGACTGAAGAGAATGTTTGACTGTTAAGGATTTTGTGAAAAAACAGTCAAGCAGATGATTAGGCAATTTACAAACGCAAATCTCAGATAATCAGAATACTCTGTGATACTGTTTAAGCATTTTAGATCTTGTCCTATTCATACTTTATCTGTTTCATTTTCTACTAGGCCTTGTAACCCTCACCTTTCCCAGACAGAGGCACCTCATCAGAGGCAGAGAAAAATGTGAGTTTCAGGAGGGAGGAAATTATAACTGAGAAATATTTTTAAAACTTGGAAATGATCTGCAAGGTGCATTTTCTATCAAAATAAAATTCAAAATATGAATTTTAAATTTACACTTATCAAAGCATGTTCATGACAGGCTCTAAACCAACCTACCTTTGAGGTTACATTTAAATCATTAATTCATGTGTGTTAACTCCCCTGCCTTGCTGCTCAACATATTCCCTAGCAGCATTTTCTAATCTTCTCCCACCAACATTATATTTAAAACCCAGTTGAAATAAATTACAATCCAAACCTCATCTTCTTGTAGAACCCCACAGGAACAGAACTCCTCAGGGAAATAGGAAATCTTCCTTTGGGTAAGTTCCAGGAGTTGGTTCATTATAATTACATCAAGACAGTATTTTTAATAATAAATTTTATATGTTTAAAAACAATAGTAATTCAGTTGCCTAGATAATAATAGTTTCATTTTATTTATTTACTTACTTAGACAGGGTCTTGCTCTGTTGCCCAGGCTGGATTGCAGTAATGCAACCATGGCTCACTGCAACCTCCTTGGCTCATGTGATCCTCCTGCCTCAACTGCCTAATAGCTGGGATTGCACCAATCCTGGCTAATTTTTTTTTTTAATTTTGGTAGAGATGGGGTCCCACTATGTTTTCCAGGCTGGTCACAAACTCCTAGCCTCAAGTAATCCTCCTTCCTTGGCCTCCCAAAGCACTCGAATTATAGGTGTGAGCCACTAGATCCAGCCTCCTTCACTTTAGATATATGAGATACATGCACATATACACTTTTGAGTTAAAGAATAAATTACTCTTACATGTACACTCATAGAAAACATTATAGCTCTGACTTAGCCCTCTTAGATAAGGAGTTGTCAGTCTGCCATTTATGCAAGTTGGCTTTATTTCCCATGTATAGCATGGGGAATGCTGTCTTTTTGTATAGCAAAGCTAAAAGACAGAGCCTTTGTTTTCAAATCCCAGGTTTTTCATTCTGCTGTGAGTCATGTTATTCACTGTTCCCTTATGTGGTAACCAAAAATGATTCTTTCCACAAGAAGGATGTTAGGAAATCAACTAACAATTATGAAAACGGAAAGCAACAGAATATTGATATTTACATTTTGATAGCACTTACTGTTAATGAAAATGAAAACTGGAGACCTTGGGTCACTTGAAATTCAAGTAAGAAGGAATGGCTTTTATATTAATAAAGTGTTCATTGTAAGTACTCTACTGATAACTGCTCAGTCATGCTGAAGGCAAATTCAGTAGATAAGAATAACAAAAATTATCAATAAAAGAAATTGGAAATTAAAATATTTCCATTCTTTAAGCATACTTAAAGATAATTTGGCCAGGGGCAGCAGCTCATGCCTGTAGACTCAGCACTTTGGGTAGGCCCAGGCAGGTGGATTGCTTGAAGCCAGGAGTTTGAGACCAGCCTAGCCAACATGGCAAAACCAAATCTCAACTAAAAATAAGAAAATCAGCTGAGCGTGGTGGCCTGTGCCTGTAATCCAAGCTACTCAGGTGGCTGAGGCAGGGGAATTGAACCTGGAGGTGGAGGCTGCAGTGAGTCAAGATCACGCCACTACACTCTAGCCTGCGGGACAGAGGGAGACCCTGTCTCAAAAAAAAAAAAAAAGAAAGAAAGAAAGAAATTAATAAAAATAAAGATAATTAAATAGCTTAGAGTCACATATAAAATATATATACATACATATGCCATATATATATATATGGCATATACTTGTGTCTTCTGTAGTTTTGAAGAGTGCTCTGGGAGGAGCCACATCTTATTCATCTATGTATACTTATAACATTTAGTCCAGTTACTGGAATGTAATAGATACGCAGTTAATAAGTTATGATGAAAAAAGTAAATTGACACGTGCAATGAGAATGAACTAGATAAGCAAAAAATATTATAATTACTTGGAATATTAAACAGCTATTTGTTTAAAAGACTATATTAACATGGAAAGCTGTTAATGACATAATGTTAGGTAAAATAATATAGAAAAATACCTTGAATAAATAAGATAGATTGTAACTATATCAAAGTGTTAAAATGAGATTTAGAGACCAGGTCCTGTTCTGTTGCCCAGGCTGGAGTGCAATGGTGTGATGGTAGCTCATCGCAGCCTTGACCTCCTGGGCTTAAGCAATCCTGAGGCCTCAGCTTCCAAGTAGCAGGGACTAGAGGCACATGCCACCATGCCCAACTAATTAAAAATTTTTTCATAGAGATGGGGGTCTCACCATGTTGGACAGGCTGCTCTTGAACTCCTGCCCTCAACTGATCCTCCTGCCTTAGCCTCCTGAAGTGTTGGAATTACAGGTATGAGCCACTGCTTAGCCAAAATGAGACTTTAGAAGGTTCAACTATGGGCATCATTATTTCTTCTTTCTACTTCCTGTTTTTCTTTAATTAATATGTTTATTTATCTTACAATAGTTTGATATATTTATGGAATTAGCAGGAAGTGTTACAGGAGTTGTATTGCTTTGTGACAGTTCTTGTATTTCTGACATACTAACTCACATTACTTTTTTTTTTTTTTTGAGACAGAGTCTCGCTCTGTCGTCCAGGCTGGAGTGCTGTGGTGCAATCTTGCTCACTGCAACCTCCTGGGTTCAAGTGATTCTCCTGCCTCAGCCTCCCGAGTAGCTAAGATTACAGGCACATGCCATCATATCCTGCTAATTTTTTGTATTTTTAGTACAGACAGGGTTTTACTGTGTTAGCCCGGATGATCTCGATCTCCTAACCTCATGGTCCACCCACCTCAGCCTCCCAAAGTGCTGGGATTACAGGCATGAGCCACTGTGCTGGGCCTACTTACATTAGTATCTAACAGGTAGAGCTTAGAAGCAGGAAGATTACTTAGGAGATACAGTTTATGAATTAGCTAAGAAGGTGTTCATCTATACATAACAGATAACAGTTTAAAAAATTGGGATTTATTTTTTAAACACATTAAATCTAGAGGCAGCCAGTCTAGGACAGCTGCAGCAATTTTAAGAGGTCATGAGTGAATCAAGTTCCTTCTATCTTTCTGCCGCAGCATCCTTAGCTTATGGCTTCTATCTTTACATTTTCCAAGTCATACTTACCTTCATTTTTGTCATGAAATTTCATCTCCATTCTGTTATTCTAGAAGAAAGAACAAAGGAAATGGGTGACTCTATATTAGGAAAGGAAATGCTTTTCTAGAAATCTCAAGCATGTGTCTAGAAGTGTATTCCATGGCCATCCATAACTGCATGGGATACAGGGAAATGAATTTTTCAGCTAGGCACATTATCACCTCTCCTTCAAAAAAAGATGGGCCACATCTGAAGTAGAGATTGTAGATGATACCTTTTCTGGAGCAGTAAAACTTCAGCAGTCTGAGGAGCCTAAATCCAAGATTTTGAGTCCAGAATTTGGTGCCATTTTTCCCTTTGAGGCATTAACATTCGGAAAGCAATAGTGGAGAGAGATTGGGAAACTAGCCCGAGTTTTCAACTGCCTCAAGGAGAGTGGGTGTGGGATTGGATGAGTAAAAATTTTGAGTTCAGGACCTAAGGAGGAAAGATTTTAAGTTGGAACTGGGCTATACCCTGGAAGTAACTTTTAATTATTCTTTGATTGGATTAAGGTGGTCTGTCCCTAATCTAAGTAACTACTAATATGTCACACCTCCCAATATTCACAATCTTGTGTAGTTCCTTCCCACACTGATGCTGAGCTTGCCCATGTGACTTGCTTTGGCCAGTGACACATTAGTAAGCATGATAAAAGTAAAGGCTTGCACATTGAGGCTTGTCTTTTTGGAATGTCCGCTCTTGCAACTCTAAGACTATGATGCTGCGAGGAAGCCTAAATTAGCCACATGGAGAAGCCATGAAGAGAAAAAACAAGGCATGTAGCTAACAGTTTTCCTTCTGTTCCAGCATCCTTAGCTTGTGGCTTCCATCTACATATTTTCCACATCATGTTCACATTCATTTTTGTCATGAGACTCCATGTCCATCCTCAAGTCCCAAGATTTATGACCCTAGTTTAGCCATTCCAGCCAGGCCCCAGACATCATGGAGCAGAAATGAGCCACCTGTACTATGCTCTGACTGAATTCCTGAGCCGAAGAATTCAGAATCATGAGCAAATAAAAGAGCCATTGTTTTAAGTCATTGTATCTTGGGGGTGGTTTGAACATAGCAATAAACAACTGAAATACTACTAAAAGTATAAAGAATGTATAACAAATAACCTAATTGTTGGAAAAGAGTGGAATTAAAAATAATCTATTAAAAGGACAGTAAAGAAACAGAACAACGAGAAAAACAGAAAGCGAACAGTAATATGGTAAACTCAAATATTAGCTTCTAGGCAATCCATGTACGAGTAGACACAGACCAAGATCTTGTCTCAATAAGATTTTAAAAGTAAAGATTTTCATCTTTTACCTATTGTCCTCTGAAGTCCGCCCATATCATTCTCACTGTAGTTTAATGGCCCTGCGTTGATGCAATCTGAAATAAGCTGCTGAAAGGTAACACCCTTAATCTATTCTTTGCTGGTGTGCTTACCTAGTCTGGTTTAGAACAGTTTAACAAAGGCTTAGAATCATAACGTCTATGATTTTTCCCTCTTAGCTCCTAGTTTTACTGACTTCCATGTCTGGAATTACCAGCACTTTTTTTCATATATATGAATTATAAGAACTCAATGTATTGTTTCTTTTCTCACCACTGAAAATCGATTCAATATATGGAGTCACAATTCAAAGTATTTTACAGCCCAGAAAATATGGCCATTCCGTACGTGGTGTGTATTTCAGAGGTGAGTACACGGTGCTCTGCAAGCTCCACGAGGACAAAAATGAAGTCAAGGCTACATGCCTGGCACGTAATAGGCGCTCTGACAGACATTTGCTGAAAGAATAAATTAGTCACTAAGGCGTTTGTGGGCTTTAAAACACAAGTAAATGCGCTTCTAACGTCAAAACCTCGGAGCTAGGTTTCCCTTCTGCAAGGTGGCGTACGAGGCCCACGAAACAGTCGGCCCCTGCAGGTGAGCAGCCCGTCCCGCCTGTCCCCCGCGGGACGGGCTACCTCGTCTGGTGGTGGCGGCGGCTGCGGACGCGGCCTCTTGCTTCCTCACAGGGTGCGCCGGCCTCAGGGGCTGGAGGCGTCTGGGGAGGAGGCAAGTAAACAAAGCCAACCGCACCGAAACGGGTTGTTCCGTTTCACATCCTCCCTCGAGTGCCTGAGTCTCCTCGGAACAAAGTGACCCTCTATCTGTCCGCAGGCAGGTGGAGCCCGCCCCACGCAGCACGCGTTTTCCTTCCTCACAGCCGCGTGTAGACGCGGACCCGCAGGGACCCTGCCGGCCAGAGAAAAGACACGCCCCCTCGCGGGAGCACAGGTCCACCACACACAGCCAGCGAGCCTCTCCTCGAACGAGCGCGCACGCGCGTGCAGGGGGGCGGGTCTTCTTCCCGGCACCCACTGAGCGCCCGGCCTCCTCAGCCCACCCCATCCCCCTCCGACCGCCCAGGCTCCGCCTCCGCGACGGGGCCGTCGGGAGGCGGCGACCGGAAGCCCTAAAAGCAGAGATCGAGGTGACAGGCGAGCTGGCTGGACTCAGAGCGCGGTCGAGGCTTTCTGCGTTCGCGGCGGCGGAATGGCCCGTGCGCGGCTCGCCGCGTCGCCGCTCTGTGATCCCTAGACGCCGGCTCCCGCCCTCGGCGCTGACCCCTGGCGCGGACGCTGCTTTCGACTCGGCTCCAGTCGTCCGTTCTCTCAGACTCTCGTTCAGGTAAAGGGCTCCGGGTGGGCACTGAGGGGCTGAGGGACGCTAGCGGGGAATGCGAGCGCCGGCCTCGCGGCCCCGGCCCCTCGCCAGGAGTGTGCTGGGCTGTCGCGGATCGGGGTGATTGATTTTGAGACTGCCCTTTGTACCGAATTCACTCGGATCCTGTCAGCATCAGGATGGAATTGGCTTACACTTATTAGGCACTTGGAGCCTCTGGCAGGTGTATACATCAGACCGAGACGCTGAAGGATTTAGTTGGGGTCGCCGGCGCCTGCCCCTTCCCAGTTCGTCAGGGCGGGGGTGCGTCTATGTGGCCTTTCCCGCGGGCCGACCCCGGGTGCTCTGAGACGCTGAGGAGTCCTTTCCAGACCCGAGGGGAGGGCACAGCGGCTGCGGGAGCCTTCCCGCTACCCCGCGTTTCGGGCTGCAGCCCAGAAGTTTGGAAGCTATTTTCACGTTAACTTTGAAAGCGCACAAGTCTTCGCCTTCCTCCCAGCCGCCGCGGGAAGCGTCAGCCGCGTTTCCCCCACGCTTCGCGGCTCAGTTTTGCGAGCCCTCAAGACCCGTTGGACCTCCTTGGGAGGTGGGCTGAGGAGGTAAAGAAGAATTAAAGGGAAAGGTGCCGCGAGTGGCTTCTGGGATGCAGGGAAGCCGGGGCGAGTCGTTGGTCAGGAGGAGGCTGGACAGGGGTTGAGGGGCGCCCCGACGCCTGCTGAGGGGAAGGCGGGGGCGGGGACGCCCGGGAACACCCGGAATTGCAGAGCCGGGCGGCGCCTCAGCTGCGCTGCACGGAGTTGGCGCGGCCCGGGACCAGGAGCTGAGCAGACCGCCGCGGCCGGCAGGAGGCGTCGCTCGGACCCGGGCTCGGTCGGCGCCGGGGTGTCGCGCGGCTGCTGGCTGGCAGGCTTAGGAGCGGCGGTTTCTTTGCGAAGGGCAGTCAGCCGGGAGTGCCGGAGAACCCCGGCGTCAGGAGGTGAGGGGAGTCGCGGTGTGTCGCCTGCCGCTGGAGACCGGAGGATGTGTCCTCATCTTTATTTTTCTGTTACGAAAACTAATTGAGGAACTACGTTCTAGTCGCTTCCCCACTCCAGCCACTCCTCTAGTTCTCTGCCCGCCCAGTTTTGTTTCCGAGTTTGATGAAGGGCAATAATAGGCAAAGTTGCGCGCTTGCTTGCGTGTGTACGCGCAGACACGCATATAAATGAAATTGATTTAGTGTCTATTTTGCCTTGATTGGGTTTGATAGGAGTGGTCTGAGTGAGTGCGCGTGGGGAAAGCACAGGCCAGTTTGGTATGGTGGAGAGGGAATACCACAATCTGTGCCAATTGTGCCTTGAGGCAATAGCACCGAATGATGAATAATAACGCCTGGCTTGGCTGCTTTCCAGTTGATTTATGTCTCACGTCAGATCCCTCCTTCTTCGTGAAGCTTTCCATAACAATGCCAAGCTCACAATAAACTCTCCTTTTTCTACCTTTTCCTTTTGTACTTACCATGTACACTTAACACTTTGTTATAAACTAGGCTTTGTATTTTACTTTTCTGAATTTGATGCACTTCTTACACATAGATTATAACTCTCCAAATAGATTTTTAATATTCATTTTTGGGGGACTCAATTTTATCTTTTGTTGACCAACAACAAAGAACTAAGCATTTAATATGTGCTTAACTAATTCAGCCAACAAAATGTGTATGAAACACCAGCTGTGTGCATTGTGGTGGGCACTTTACTAGGCACCTAGGATGCATATTTGATTAAGTCATGGGCCCTTGCGTCACAGATCTCTTTCAGTCTGTTGGACAAGAGAGAAGAGGATTAATTGCTCATCACCATTCCTTTCTCACTTGGCACCGTCTCGGAAAATGTTTTCAAATTCAGTTTTTTCAAGGACTCTGATTCTTGGAAGATAGGACTTTTTCGTCTCTTTCAGTAGTTGATTAGGAATCTGAAATTTGGCATGTGTTTATATTGTTTTATTTTTTAATAACATGCCATCATTTGCTTTTTAAAAAATGTATATATGTAACTTTTCTGAAGACAAGAACTAGGAAGCTCTTTCTGTGTTACCAAGTTGTGCTTGTTTTCTGACACAGTGTGCAGTGTTTGTTGCTGATGTGGCCTCTCTTACTAAACACACTCTGGTATTCCATCAAATGCTTTTGGGGGTTGCAAAAGTAGACTCTTAACATTTTTGGGTAGTATATTATAGAATTTTCTGAATATAGAAATGCTTAACAGACTCCTGGCTTTCTCCCATATAACATTTCAATTGAGAGCCCCTGTTTCTTGTGTATAGCCTTACACACTTAAATTCACTCACTATTTCAGTTTGAAGCTTATCTTTCATTTCATGAACTTTTAAAGAAACTTTTTGTCAACTGATGAGATAGGTGATACATAAACAACTGTGAAGAGAACTGCAAAGCTGAGTGGAGATGTGGTTTCCCTGCTTTCATCATCTAGACAGTTATTTCTACCTCCCATTTCCCATCCCACTCTAGCCTTACAATAAAAATTCATACCCCAGCAGAACTGCAAACTCTTGTGTATTAAGTCCACAAATGCATGCCAATGGCCTGTTGAAACACTCTTCTACTTTTACCTGCTTTGTGCTTTTGAATGGCCTTGGGTGCTTTGGAGCCTTAATTTCTCAATAAAATTTAAAATTGACCTGTAAACACTAAATATAGTATAAGTGGAATGGTTTCAGGTAGTCAGGACAAAAAGAAAATATTTTAATGAATGAATGAAATCCAGTTACTGTCAGTTTGTAAATGATCATATTCCTTTCTTTCCTCATAGGATTTTTAGACTCTGAGGAGCAGTTGGAGCTAATCCACGTCATGGAAATGGAAACCACCGAACCTGAGCCAGACTGTGTAGTGCAGCCTCCCTCTCCTCCTGATGACTTTTCATGCCAAATGAGACTCTCTGAGAAGATCACTCCATTGAAGACTTGTTTTAAGAAAAAGGATCAGAAAAGATTGGGAACTGGAACCCTGAGGTCTTTGAGGCCAATATTAAACACTCTTCTAGAATCTGGCTCACTTGATGGGGTTTTTAGATCCAGGAACCAGAGTACAGATGAGAACAGCTTACATGAACCTATGATGAAAAAAGCCATGGAAATCAATTCATCATGCCCACCAGCAGAAAACAATATGTCTGTTCTGATTCCTGATAGGACAAATGTTGGGGACCAGATACCAGGAGCCCATCCTTCCGCTGATGCTCCAGAACAAGTGGTTCCAATCCAAGATCACAGCTTTCCACCAGAAACCATAAGTGGGACAGTGGCAGATTCTACACCAGGGCACTTTCAGACTGATCTCTTGCACCCAGTTTCAAGTGATGTTCCTACTAGTCCTGACTGCTTAGACAAAGTAATAGATTATGTTCCAGGGGTTTTCCAAGATAACAGTTTTACAATCCAGTATATTTTGGACACCAGTGATAAGCTGAGTACTGAGCTCTTCCAGGACAAAAGTGAAGAGGCTTCCCTTGACCTCGTGTTTGAGCTGGTGAACCAGTTGCAGTACCACACTCACCAAGAGAATGGAATTGAAATTTGCATGGACTTTCTGCAAGGCACTTGTATTTATGGCAGGGATTGTTTAAAGCACCACACCGTCTTGCCATATCATTGGCAGATCAAAAGGACAACTACTCAAAAGTGGCAGAGTGTATTCAATGATTCTCAGGAGCACTTGGAAAGATTTTACTGTAACCCAGAAAATGATAGAATGAGAATGAAGTATGGGTATGTATTTATAACAACTTGTAGAACTGTTGTTAAATGCTATAGAGAAGGTAAAGAAGCTATAAGCTTAGTAGGGTGGTTTCTTTCAGTAGTAACAGGTTTTCTTCTTTTCCACTATTATTCTTTTGACTGTGCTATCCTGATTTTTCATGGTGGGTGAATGCAGGCTATTAACCAGACAATGAAGGTTTTATGATTTGAACAGTTCATATGCCACTCAGTTCAATGTGTGTGTGACTGAGAAATTGCATATACATTGAATACTGTGAATAAAATACTGCTTTAATCATACAAGGAAAGCTGGGTTTTGAAAGAAAGTCTGGCGAATCTTACTATAACGTAATGAACACCTAATTTACCTAATTTTAAAGCTCTGCATATTGAGTAGCTCTTATTTTTTAAAGAAAAATAGTATTGTTGAGAGATGTTTGTGGCCCTCTTCATTTTGAATGGTATAAGCATCTTTTCTGTGAATGATTCAGAAGTTCCTCCCATACCTCTGGATCTTTTATTAATTTCCTTGAAGCTTTTACCATTAAGTTTCTATTATAGATAAAATAAATTTTTCCACAATTTAGGGTATTTTTTTAAAACCTGGAAGTGTCCTTTAACAATCAGTGAAGGGACGAATTTATGTTAATAGGTATGTTTATTATTCAAACAATAATCCTTGGGTTTTGGTATGCAAGATGTGTTATATACATAGCTCAGTTCTTTTAGTATAGATGTCTAAGCAGTATTCACTGGCAGGGAACTGATATTTCCACATCTGAATTCTTCTTTAAACTTTAATCATACAAGGAAAGCTGGATTTTGAAAGAAAGTCTGGCAAATCTTACTATAACATAAATAATGAACACCTAATTTATCTAATTTTGAAGCTCTGCATATTGAGTAGCTCATATTTTTTAAAGAAAAATAGTATTGTTGAGAGATGTTTGTGGCCCTCTTCATTTTGAATGGTATAAGCATCTTTTCTGTGAATGATTCAGAAGTTCCTCCCATACCTCTGGATCTTTTATTAGTTTCCTTGAAGCTTTTACCATTAAGTTTCTATTATAGATAAAATAAATTTTTCCGCAATTTAGGGTATTTTTTTAAAACCTGGAAGAGTCCTTTAACAATCAGTAAAGGGACGAATTTATGTTAACAGGTATGTTTATTACTCAAACAATAATGAAGAAAATGATATAAAGTTGCTAGTGCAAAAACAGCTATATAATAAGCATTAATCTTTGTGTCTCTAAGTTATTTCTCCTGTAGCATAGAAGTAGTTAAATTGTATGGTGTTATAGCTATTTGTGTATGACCAAGAGTAAGGATTAAAATTAAAAGGGAGATAAGAGGACTTCTGTCCATGCTCCCTGACTAGGAAGGCCATGAGGACAACCTAACAGCTTCATAGATAATGAGCGGCCTGGTGTAGTACTGAGATGCATGACCCATATTGGGTGGGGGAATACACTGAATATACCATCCCAGAAATCCGGGAGAAAAATCTTCTTTGAGAGTCATATTTGTAAACCAACAGATATGTTGGTTTACACTACCCAAGTATCTAGAGAGTCAGCAAATGGTGGAAGTAAACCATTTCCAAGTTGTCTGATTTTGGTAGTCTTCATGTCAACCTTCTGAATTCTGACTGGTGCTAGAGCATTGTTGGCATTACAGAAACTTGATCTCTCTCTCTCTTTCTCTCTCTCTTTTTTAACTTATCTTGTTCCCATTCAGTAATGGGTAAATGGTTGTCTTTTAATAATTTTACTATTTCAGTTATATAGTGCAGAAATCCATGTGTCTTTTTAGCAACTGAATTATCATGAGACTAGAACATCTTGTGTTTCAAAAGGGAAGTGTGGAACAAGAAGAGAAACAGTATAATGCCCAAATTCCAAAGTATTACATAGAAGACTCAATGAGATAAAACAGGTCATATCAAGAGTGTAGTATGCCTGACTATAAATGTATTATCTTGATAATATATTACACTCAAGATGATACCTTGCTTCGGTAGTGAAAATCTTATACAGCTAAGTACTTTTAACTTATTTTTTAAGCCAGCATTGGAAGAAATAATGTTTTTCCATCTTATTTTAAAAATCTTTTTATAAGGTATTGTCCGAAATCTCTGTTGCCCATGAACTAGCAATTCTAATTGCTATGTCAAGGGTAATTAATTTTATATACTCTCAAAGCCACTCTAATCCTTCTGTCTCTAGATTGCAAAACTCTGCAGAACAGTGGCTCCCACTTCACCCTCATGAAGCAAATTTCCAGTCTGCTGAGTACTTCAGCATCTTGGTACATTAAGTTTCTATCTGTTTGAATTGGTCAGGAAGAAACTAGCAGGATTACTGGCCAACACATGACATTCTGTTACCATGAGAACAAGGCAAGACAATCATTTTGATCCCAGAAAATCCAGGAACTCTTAGGTCAGGAGCATATGGGTATTTTTTTATCCTTTGGTAAGATTATTTTACTTAAGAGTAGACATAAATACGGGCCCATAAGCATGCATTGTTGTATTATGAGGTAGTTGCAATGGGTGCTTGACTTCTGAATCAGTTTTAGTGAAGTAAACTAATCTGACACTTGGGAGAAGAAAAGTATGAGTGAATTATTATAATTACCATTGCTCCTACTACATTGTTAGTGGTAATAAGTAGTCCTATCCTGGGAAAATAGCAAAAAAGTATTAACTGTTAAATTACTAGTAAAGTGAAGTTCTCTGAAGATTACAGGAAGAAATGTTGTAGTATAGTAGATAGCTAAGTGTCAAAAGTTAGGCTTTTGGGAAGTTGACCTGTGGTCATTGCAACCTGGTTTTCCTTGTATTCCAAAGCGATGTTGTGTTTCCTGGCAACAAGATGCAGATAACGGCATGTTGAGCCTTGCTGAGAGATTCACAAACAAGCTGGAGCAGCCCAGGTTCACATGGTTACCACATTATTTGGCTAAAGCTATTAATCTCTGTGGTCAGGCCTGTAAAGCTGGTCTATCTGTGCAGATTGCACATAACCAGGAAGTGTGTGTTCAGCTGTGTATATGTCCAAGTTGGAACCAGCAGCCTTTGGATTCAGAAGTAATGAATAATGAATGCCAGTTGTTTATCCCACAGTTTTCAGTAGTTTATATGGCTTGGTAAATCATTATTTTCTATATCCATAACATCTTAATTGTGTGATACTTAAGGAAAGTTCATAATTCTGGGTATCTAGCAGAGACAAAAGTTCATAGTTTCGAACTGTACAGATAAAATTTTTTATTTTGCTTTGCAAATGTATTAGATTTAATGCCTAAATCTAAATTAGATGTGTAGTGTTCATTTTGTTCTCAGGAATGAAATTGGAAAGGAAGTTAAACTAGCTGGATAAGTTCACAGGACCTTTCTAACTTTATAGTCAAGATGCTTAGGTACTAAAAACACGTTAAAAAAGGCTTTCAATAATACATGCTTATTTGATTCCTTGAAATGAAATTATGATGTAATCCCACTTTGCTTCCATTCTTTTGTACATCTACAAATGTTTATTACCAACATCAACTGAATACTAGTGTGTATGAACTTCCCAGATATAGATGCTAAGGCTTCTTTTTTGCACAAGATGAGCCTTGGAGAATTTCCAAATTCCAAATATGCAGTTGAGAAAATAACATTGAGTGTTGTGTTTTCAATAAAGAAAACACAGTCTCAAACAGTGCAGGCACTCATCCTTAGTAGACGATAACATGGGATGGCAGAACTAAGCAGTTTTAAAAGAGCCTTGCACACTGCGTGGAGTATTGTTGTGGGTAATTGAAATTATGGAGGTTGTGCAAATCTCTCTTTGGCAGACAAGATCACCATTAGTTTCACATCATATCCATTTTAAATAGTGCCAGAACAATTTTCTTCACCCATCAAGAAGGGACACACTGCAAACCTTATTTTGGAGGCTACCTGCAGGTGCACATATGATTAATGATTATTTCTAATTCTGAATTTATTGAAAGAGAGCGGGGGTGCAGAAGAAGATGGAAAGTTGCAAACCCAGAATCCACTATTAGTTTTTTTCAGAGGACAGGGTTTTTTTCTTTTGGGATTAATGCTTATTGATAAAAAAGGGAGTTTTACTTGCTTTAAAGCTTAAGGCTAGAGTGTTGTCATAGTTGTAGTTGCTGAGTGATTTTGATTGCTAATTGCCCTTGGAAGTCTTTATTTTTAAAATCTGCCCAAGGGGCAACATCATTAGATGACTTCACAGAAACTCTTTATAAAGAGAATTGTATATTAATGATCATAAAAAACATATACTGTTATAGTCCCTGTATGACTTGCATAGTGAATTAGCTAAACCAGAGCAAGCTCCTGACTGAACTTTACTGGAGTAGTTAAATTAGCCAAGTTAGCTTTGGCATGCACAGCTGTGATGATGTATGAACTAACTCATTATGTGTTATTGATAACACGGGAGAGAGGAGAACAGCTGAAACTTACTATGCCTTGTGACTTTTTGGTATTTCTTGAATATACACAGCTGGATGAGTTTAAATTTATTTTAAAAATTCCTGCCTAAGAGAAAGAGAGAGCCCCATAAGCAAGAACTGTGTTTGAAGTGACTTTGAAAATGTGTGTCTTGTGCTTTAGGATAAAGCAATCCAATGAATTATTTTGTGTACTTCTTTATGCTACTATTTACATATGAAATAAAACTAATTGGCTTCTATCTATACTAATCCAGAGAAGTTACTGGATGTGTGTAGAGCTATCATGGGAATCAGTAGCAATCATTCATTTATTCCCTTTCTGGTTTTTCATCAAGCAGATCAGACTTTTTGAAGCAGCTGTCACCTGGCTTCAGGTGGGGTCATTCTTTTCCTGATGTATTTATGGTAATTAAAATGAACCTTGCCAAAAAGATTTATAACTTTTAAATCAGTTAGAGGAAATAGGATATAAAGTTATGTGGCATTCCCTAAAAATATGACATGATACAGTATGTGTTTTATCATTAAGTTGAATCCAAAGCTCTTACTTTTTATTGTAAGTAAGAAAAAAGGAATACGAGTTGAATATCCCTTACCCAAAATTCTTGGAGACCAAGTGTTTCAGATTTTAGATTTTGGAATATTTGTGTAGTACCCCGGTTAAGCATCTGAAATCGTAAATGCTCCAGTGAGCATTTGGGTATCATCTGGGTGCTCAGAAAGTTTTGGGTTTGAAGCATTTCTGATTTTCAGATTTGGGGTGCTCAATTTGTAGTAGTAATTATTCAGCTTTTAAAGCTTTATTCTACACAAAGTGATATAGTGGGCATGAAAAAAACACTACTTTTGACTGGTAACTCTGATGTGTCCCTGTAAATCTATTTCCTATTATACTAGAATTTCTAGATCATAGATTTACAATCTGCCATAAAGCAAAGATAAACTTGATAAGTTCTTCTGTGTATTTCTAATCATGGTCAGTGATCCTCAGTTTTATTCTGGGTTTCGGTGCTATTCCTAAAGGGTAAAGCAGTATGTAGTCCTTAGAAACCTTGACTACTCAAGGAATGCTACAAAAATATAGCCATTTGAGATTCTGACTTTCTTCCCATGGTCTCTTTTGTTTTTATTTATTATTTCCTGATTCGAGACGGCCAGATTCTGTATCCTCTGTCTGATGGTGATGATTCTAGACTGCATTTAAATAAGGACCTTAAGTCCTCTTAGCCTTGGTCAACAACCTTTAATAATTATCAGTCTCCAATTTGTGAGTTGCAGTTGCCTTTTTGTAGAAGGAAAACTTAGTACATGTGTATATCATTTTTTTTTTTTTTTTTTGCAAAGGAAAAAACAAATCTTGGTTTTTCCTCTACTTTGCAATACCTTAAACACAAACTGTACAAGGAATAAAATACTTCTGAAGTTCACCATTTCTAGGAGCAGACAAGCCACATTTTAGATATGAAGGAATTTCTTTAACAAAACTAAATAGGGCTTATTTTTATATTTATATATTGTTTATCACAGTGCTTTCTAGGGACTGAGAATTATACTGCACACAGACTCACCCCAATTTAAAATTTCTTCCTTCAACCGTTAAACCTAAACCAGTCCAATCCCTGAAACAGTAACTGAAAGCTTTAAATTTTTAATATAGATAATTCCTTGTTAACAGGGAATTTGAAGTTACAAGTGGTAGGTTTTGGAATACATTTTGAAATTTTTGAAAATTAAGGATTTTATGTAAGATAAATTCTGTTTGTGAAGATTTACATTCAATGTGTGAAGAGAACAGTATTGCAGACTTAAGCTAAATATAATCAATTCTGTATTTAGAATCTCAAATTTTAGAAGTTGATGACATTAATAAACTTCAGATTATCATTTGTGAAACTTCCAATTTTCCCTTGCTGACCCAGCTAGTCACTGTTACTAAGGCAAGCATAGAAGAGAGTTAACTAAGCAATCCTATTTGCCATTTCCACACAACAAAATGTGTCTGTCTCCCGGATCTTTCTTGCTCTATGCTGTTTACTCGCTGGTAACACCCATTTGACCAGTGAAGAACCTTTGCATGGTCATCACAATGAAAGGATAAGCTCTTACAAAAGTGAGAATGCTAGAGCCACTATTCCTTTTAACCTTCTATAGAAACCAGTGGCTTTCAAGTATGTGTACCACAAAAAATTGTGTAAGGAGTGTATGAGAATCTCCTATAACTAAGTTGTCTGAGGAAGAGTTCAGTAAATTTGTATTCTTTATGCAAATTGAAGTCCTCTGTTTTGGTGTTGTTGCTTCTAAGTATAAGGAAGGATTTGTGAATAATCTTAAGACGAAACATAGTACTTCTTGTAATCATTGGAAAATATGTTTAAGCTACACTTACAAGAATTTCTGTTCATTACATTAGCTTTTTTTTTCTTTTTGAACTAATTGGAGGATTCTTAAATTGTCCCACTTAACATGACATAGCCAGAGAGTTTGGGTAATCATCTTTGGACTAAATATTCACCAGCACTTGAATAGTCAGTGAAGAATGGGAAGGGTGGGGACCAAAGGGTGAACTTTGCTTGCAGTAGTGCATGTGCTTTCAGAATCTTGCATGCACCCTGTGATTTCACCGTTCCTTCAGCTGATCAGATTGTAGAGAGGGCAAATGGCACAAAATACTCTAAATAATTTCCTGATGTGGTTGGTCTTTGGTTTTTGACTGTCACCTGGCTTAGCTCTTTCACTTCCAGGCATTTAGAGAGTAAAAATTAGCACAGGAGAAACACTGGGTTTGCCTTCTAAGTTTAATTATTCATCCTAACAAAAGAAAGACATCCTTGATTCTGGGCAGAGTATGTGAAACAGAAAGGAACTTTGCTTGCTTGCTTTCTGACATTTGGATTATCCAAATGCTGGCAGACATCAGAAGCATTACGTAAAGTGTTCTACAAATTTGTTACTCGACTGTCTTAACTAATTGATAAAATTGAATCTATCAGAGAAATTCGGCTTTGTAGAATCCAACTCCCTCAGAAAAAGTTACCAATTTAAGAGTATGTTGAAAGGTATTGTTATCATAGTTTATAAAATCTAGACAATAAAAAGACTCTTTGTCTTTTCTATAGGAAGTCTTTTTCTCCAGAAATTTGTTTAAAGAGCTATCAAAGTAATGAATTCTCTGTATAGTTTACTTGTATGCATTCAGATCTCTAGTCTGCTGAAAGCTGCTTACTCATCTCTGGGTTCTTAGCATCAAATACATAAAAGTCATCAATGAGTATATTTCTAATTCATTGATTAGTTCATCTGAACTAATTGGGGAAAAAACAAAGCTAAATAATAGGAAATTCTGAATAAAAACCTTTTTGTGGCGATCATTTGTAATTTAAAAGTTAAAGCAGAAATAAATTAGCTAATAGTTTATATCTTACTAGGCATTATTAGAAAATATTTTTATGATAACAATAACTAGTATTTCATTTATATGTAAATGAGTGCTGAATTGAGATTATTTGAAAGCAACTTAAGTAATTTTGTCATTTATAGTATTATTTTACATTTATGTAGAAAAATTTGATAAATTTATTTTATCCTTTTTTAAGGGATGTCAAATTCTATATCCAAAATATTGAATTGACCAGTATTTGTGCCGTGAATACATGGGAGACATTTTTTATTGTTTACTTTGAGATAAGATAGAAACCTCTCAGTTTTAAAAATATTTTTCTTAACAGAGGAGATATCTACTCTTCTTTACAAAAATCAGTGATTGTATAATTTAAGGTAGTATAAAGCATGCTACTATTTTAAAAACTAGCCTGTGCCTTCTATCCCAGCTATTCTTATAGAAATTAAGTTTCACTTTCTTATCAGGCCATGGTTGAGAAGTATGTCTCACGTATAGTACCTTCTGTGATCCCAGGACATGTGACTGATCTTGAATAAAAGTTAAGGCTTTTACGACATTTCTGGTACCTGCTGGGTGCAAAAATTTAATCCCGCACCATTATAATAGCAGTGAGATCTTCTGATCTCATAAGTAGAATTTTTATTTATGAAATATTTTAGACTTATCCATATCTTACTGGAAAGTCTTTTTGTGTTCGTTGATTCGTAGTTTTGTAATAACAAACAAACAATGAAAAAAGTCAGCGTACCATCATTCTCAGCAAACTGACAGAAGAGCAGAAGATCAAACACCGCATGTTCTCACTCGGGCGGGTGTTGAACAATGAGAACACATGGACACAGGAAGGGGAGTACTACACACTGGGGTCAGTTGGGGGGAAATAGGGGAGGGACGGTGTGGGGTGGGGAGCTGGGGAGAGATAGCAAGGGGAGAGATGCCAGATGTAGGTGATGGGGAGGAAGGCAGCAAATCACACTGCCACGTGTGTACCTATGCAACAATCTTGCATGTTCTTCACATGTACCCCAAAACCTAAAATGCAATAAAATAAATAAATGGAAAAAAAAAGTATTTTAATAGGTTCTTTTCCTTCAGTAGATATTGTAATTTGCTTTTAGTGGGTGCACTGGGGCCAGTGGACTTCATTGTATAGTGTTATTTATTAGGGGTTTAACAAACATCTATATGTATTCAAATGGTCATGTCTTAGTATCAATGTGTTTTGAGAATAAACTGTGTTATGTTTGTTTAGTTCCCCATATACTTTTGGAGAATATACAGCTGAAAAGCTTAAAAACATATTATCTTTTCATTTAGGAAATTTACCTGCCTCTTTCTTCTCCTATCTCTTATCCTCTCTTTTTCATTTCACGGGGTTCACATCTAGAATGACTTTTTTTTTTTTTTGGAGACGAAGTCTCACTCTTGTCCAGGCTGGACTGCAATGTTGTGATCTCAGCTCACCACAACCTCTGCCTCCCGGGTCCAAGTGATTCTCCTGCCTCAGCCTCCCGAGTAGCTGGGACCACAGGTGCGTGCCACCACGCCTGGCTAATTTTTTGTATTTTTAGTAGAGGCGGGGTTTCACGGTGTTAGCCAGGATGGTCTTGATTTCCTGACCTCATGATCTACCCGCCTTGGCCTCCCAAAGTGCTAGCATTACAGGCATGAGCCACCACGCCTGGCTTAGAATGACTTTTGAGACTACAGATGTCTAACAATTTGTGAATCAGACATGAGGTTTGGCACACAGATAAATGTGAATTCAGACAGCATTCTTCTCACTAACTTGCTGCCTTCTTGGAAGCAAGAATTTCCAAGATGTCTCAGGAGGTACCAAGGGAGCAGCAACATAGAATTTTGCCTAATGATCACTTCTTAAAGAAGTGATCCTGAGAAATGCATTGTATCTTAAGGTGGGGAACACTTTTACCTACTCAAAAATCATTTGAGGTATTTAGATAAATCCATGATCCGAGTTTTATGTTAATAGTTTTACAGTGTCATAGTGTAATTAAGTATAGAATTTAACCTCTGAGGCTGGGCACAGTAGCTCATGCCTGTAATCCTAGCATTTTGGAAGGCCAAGGCAGAATGATCACTTGAGACCAGCCTGGGCAACATGGCGAAACCCTGTCTCTACAGAAAAATACAAAAATCAGCAGATGATGGTGGAGCATGCCTATAGTCGCAGCTGCTGAGGACACTGAAGTGGGAAAATAGTTTAAGCAAGGGAGGTCAAGGTGGCAATGAGCCTAGATGGCAACACTGCACTTGAGCCCGAGTGACAGGAGACCCTATCTCAAAAAAAAAAAAAAAAAAAAAAAATGAGAAAGAAAGGAAAAGAAATTTAATCTCTGGTGAATATTAAAAGATGTTGCTTTGGATGTAAGCATTCATAAGTAAGTTTTATTGCCCCACCCCCCGACAGCCCTGTACTACTTTATTTTGAGGCAGTGTCAGCAAAAATCTTAATTAGCAACAGAATAAATGATAGTTTTTATATCATTTTTATTCAGCTTTCTGAATACATACTTTTCTACACACTGTTTTCACAAAATATGTTGGTATTATGTATGCCATGTCTTTCTCATCACCTTGTAACATATTTGCTGGGATATAAGCTGCCAGATATTCCAGCATTGCCAAACGAGTTCCTGGAACTATCAAAGCCTAGCATCAAAAGCCAGCTATATTTTGTTCACCTGTAAAATTGTTTTAGCAGCAACAAACATATCTCATCTGTCATAACTGTCTCAAACCAGTAGCAGAACCTCAATACTCTCAATAAATTAAATTGCATTTAATCTTTATCCTTCTATCATTACGACCCTCAGTTTTGGGAGACATTTTCACTTTACATCATAGTAATAAAAGGGCCCACTAATTGTATGTGGTGAGTCTACCTGATTAGGGTGGGTATTAATTAATTTGAGGTCACAGGCTTATGCTTGTAGAAACCAGTTAACTCTTACAGGCAGAAAGCCAAGGTTCTGAAGTTTAACTGAGCTGGTTAAAACCGTAGAGAGTGTAGGGTTCAGAAAACTTTGCATTTAGTCAACGTATGCCAATGTCTGAGTCTGTGTTTTATTTCTGTTACCTTCCCACTTAAATATGCAGTATGTCTTGTAATTTCTTGTTAATAGCACCATTATCCAATCACCCAGACCAGAAACATGGGACATCCTAGTTTCTTTTCACTCTCTTCTGCCCCACATGTAATTATCCTTCATGCAGTTAAATTCTGACTCTTAAATACCTCATATCATCCCTACATTGCCTCCTTAGTCCTCTGTCATCATATGTCTCATGTGCAGTTCTAATAGCTATAGATGGCTGTTCATAAAATAATATTGATGAATATCCTAATATTTACCAGATGAATTGTTTTCTCTATCTGTCCAATGCCAAAAATAAATAATTCTTCTTATTCATAGAAGAAATCATTCTTTATACCACTACAATTGGAGTGACCTTTATAAAGACAAATCTGGACCCTGTTGAAAATTCACTGGTGTTTCCTACTGCCCATAGAATCAAGTCCTAAATTCTTAACCCAGGAAACAAAGTTCTTCATTATCTAGCCCTAGCCAACTTATCCAGTCCAGTTTTACCCCTTACCTCTCATAGATACATATACCTTGACCTCCCACATGAACTGGGTGTGCCTCTTGCACACTATTCTTGTGTGCCTTGCTTGGTTAGCTTCTTCACATGGAGTCACTCTGCATTTGGTGTCCCACTTCCCACTGTTTGCCTGGTAGCTAGATTTGACTCACATTTTATCCACTCTGGGACGACTCCCGTGACCACTTTTATTGACAACTTTCCCAGCAGAGGTAGGCTGTCTGCCTCTGACCACCTTTGTGTCACATTTCACACTATGCTACAGGGTTTGCTTTCCCTACTAGATTGGAGCTCCATGGCATTTTGCCTTTTTCATTTTCTTATGGCCAAAGCAGAACCCAGTACCTAATTAATGTGTCTACTTTCAATTACTTTGCTTTTTAAAATATTGTCTCATTTTCTTCTTGGTTACAAACACTTTATAAATAGATAAATAGCCTAAAATGGTTACATTCTTCATGGATCTCTTAAATGTATAACCTCAAGAGCTATTTATCTGAGAAAGAAGCTGTGTTTTTACTCATTTCTATTTCATTTAGCATCTTTTTCTATTTTAGTTCTGGTTTTCATCCCAACTCCATTTATTGTTCATGTCATAGGTCCTTTCTACTTTCTTTTTAGGATCTTAAATACTAAAATATTAGTATACTTAAATGATGTGTGCAGCATACTTTCTGACTTAGTGTGGGTTTTCGTGTTCTATGCATTGGTAATGTATGTTGAAAAATGTTGGCTTAATTGGTATGTGTAGATACTTGTTGAAGAGGAAAACCATTGTTATAAAGCATCTAAATTATGAGAATGGGCGTCCTTTTCAGCATTTTAAATTAGTGTTGTATATGGATTCTTATAGTAGTATGTGTGGTGATGTGTTGGTGAAATGTGCAAAAACAGAATTGTTAATATTTCAGCGGTTCAAGTTCATTGTTCTGTTAATAGCAAAAATCAGCAATCTGTTCACCCATTTGTTTTTTTTCCTTTCTGGTTCATGATAGGGCCATATATTAGATAACACAATACTGATGAATTTAGCCATGTGATACAGGTAGCAAGATAGAAATCCTACTGTGCAGTGGCTATCACTCACACTCTTTTTTTGACCATCCCTCAGTAGAGATGCCTTTTAGGCCTGATGGGGTTCTCATCTCCAAGGATTATTGCACCTTGCTTTTACAAAGATACCCCCAATCTTTAGCACTGTCTCTCTTGCTCAGTTTCTAACAATCTGTATATACTGCTCAGTTTTCCAATATCCTGTATTTAATGCTTTGACTCTAACTTCATCTGCTCAGTAGTATAAATTCCTACCCTTATATCTTAAGTATATGAGACCCTGGACTTAAAACATCCTCAGTTCATTGCCTGACATCTCTCACATTGCTTGTTACCCACTTACAAGAATTTATAGGATCTCATTTCCTCATCTCTCAGATACCCCTGTTTAGAAGGTCTCCTTTTCCAACTACTTGTACCGATCCTGTCTCCACCCATCTTTCAAGAAGCAAAGTGCTTGGAGACCCCTTTTTCCTTGTTCTTACAACTCTTTACTTACCAGTGATATTTCCTGTTATTTAAACTGCTCCTAAAATTCTTTTTCTTGTCGAAAGTTATTTTAGATTGAAAGAGTAAAACCTCTTAATTTTCCTGACCTTTTTCCATTATTGGATGCCAATAACCATCTCTTCTCCCATATTGCTGCATGTCTATTCTTTGTCCTCTTGTTTCCTGAATGTACTTGCCACTGATGAGCTTAGATAGGCAGATGTACTGCTTCTTTGGCTTACGTTTTGTGAGTTATTCCTCTCTTAAAGCCCCTGGAAGACAGGGCTACATCTGTTTAATTCTTTGTGTATTGTGCAGTAGAGCCTACCATCACGATTACCACACACAGATGACTCATAACTGCTTTCCGATAATAAGAAACAATAGTTTGATAAAGAAGAGTGTGGTGGCTGTTGAACATTTGGCATCCATATTGCACACATTTATACTGATGCAGATTGTAGAGGAAAAAACCTCTTGGGTTTAGATTTTTAAAGCATTCCCTGTTTAAGGGAGAGCAGGTGGTAAAATTAATCTTACAAAAAGACAGTTTAATGTTTTTCAAATTTGCGATTTTGTCTCTGTCAAGTTTAGAAAAAGCATATTGAAAACCAAATAGAGCTAAAACAGTACTTTGATACATCAGTCCAAAGAACAGTTGATTGTAGCAAATTAGGATTTGTCATAGAAACTTCATAATGCCCAAAGGACTGACATGCACAGAGAATGTAGCAAAAGCTGCAGTTGTAAATGTCTTTCTCATGCAAATCGTTATCTATGAAGTCTCAGTAATACAGGCTTACACAGAAATTGCTAGAGTGATGTCCAGAATAAAATCTGACACCAAACAGCAAAAAGCATTGGGTGTTTATATTATAATGCATGTTAACATAATGACTGCTATTCTAAGAAATAGAAATACTGAGGATTTGTAACTCATAATTGGGAAAAGTTGCTGGGTGAAGCTTAAAGGTGGAAAAATATGTTTAGAAACTTAAAACAGTCTTAACAGGGAGAAAGATTTTTATCTCACTTTCTAATCATAATATCAGATTCTTCTTAAGTTAAGGAATATTGCTTGAGGCAACTTGATACAAAGTTTTAGACATAGGAGTTCTAGTTTTCAGGAGTTTTGTTTGTTTCATTTTTTAGGGTTTTCCAGAAACATTTTTCTATTTGAATTAAATATTCCTATTTACCATAAATCATTTTAAAACAGTGGCCAAATACTATTTTAAACTACATTTTATTGTATTATTTCATGCTTAATTAAAATTATATGTTGTTTTTAAGACCACATCCAACTAGTTAGTATTCTTTCTAAGGAAGAAATTGGGGATTTATTGGGAAGATCTGTAGGAATTTTAAATGAATATACTGCTCTTTACAAGTTCCATGCTTTTTGGTATCATCAGTTGGCTATGTAACCTGAGTTTTGTTTTTTTTTTCTTTTTTTTTTTTCGGAGTAGAAACTGATTCATAAATTTTGAAAATTGGGGAAGGGGGGGGAAAGTAGATTTTTTTCTTTTCTGATGTTTGCCAAAGTTGTATTGAGAGATGTTACTAGATATTTGCGGGGGAAAGGGAGAGAGGAACATTGTCATAGGTTTAGAAGGATTTTTTTAGCCTTCATCACAGTACTTTGGTCTCTACCTTAGCATAGGGACTGAGGAGAGACTGTCAAAAGTAAATTATTAAGCTTTGTATAATCAGTTTTTCAAATATTTGACTGCAGAATCTTTTGTGCACAGAATACCTATTAATAGTTTTTAAAACAAGTATTCCAAGAGCAGATTTTGGAAAATGTGCTAGCTAACAAAACCCATAGATCAAACTCCTTTTTTTAAAGACAGAGTTTCACTCTTTTGCCCAGGCTGGAGTGCAGTGGGCAACCATAGATCAAATTTAACAACCCTTTTCAAAATCCTAATTTACAGCCAGGAAATAAGTTAATTATAGGGAAAATCTGTCTCAATACCTAGACCTCACGTGTATCAGTCTTTCTGAATGCCACTAGATCTTGAGTATTTCCTGTATTGTAGACATCCATTTAGAAATCTGTGGTACACTATGCTGCAGTAACTATTGCTGTTATCATATATTTCATGTTTTATATTTTCTTCAAGTAACTTTCAAACATATACAAAAAAGAAGAGACAGGAGTACAATGACCATTATGCCAGTTACTTGAAATATTGGTTCAAATGTTTCATGAAGTTCTATAAAACAGGAAACACAAATGTTTTTATTAGACCACCATTTATAAATTGATTTATTAAATGAGTCTGATTCACTTAGTGGGACTTCCCTCCTAACTGTATGGAGACATTTGTAAAGTCAGCAGCAGCGGACCATATAACAAGATGACCAAAATATTCTCAAAGCTAAATCTCATAATAATCCAAACGATTTTTTTCTTCATGTTTTGCCAATATTTTTCTACTCACAGGATAAAAGATAATATTGATGTTGGGTGGATTAGTACTGGCTTTATCTGGAGTAATTTTATTTTTCCCTTATTTTATCCTGTCTTTGATCAGGCAATACTATATATTCCTGTGTTGGCTCAAGTAAACTGATGGCCTCTGAAAAAAAGGCCGAGCTTCAAGAGAAATTTTCTTTTGTCTATGTTTAGTTTCTACATACCTTCATAGTAAAACTGACTCCCTGATTGGCTGAGGCCAGCCCACTGTAGAGTGGAAGATGGGCTTATTTTGATTGGTTTAGGCCAGTGGTGCTGTGAGGTTAAATCAATCTTACTATAATTCCATGGCCTAGAAATTTTGGTCTTGATTATAAAGGGCATATAGGAAATGGATGCTATGGAAACAACCAGCAATAAATATTCTTTTACTCTAAGTGAAGCAAGTCTTGAGAATTCTACGACAGGCTATGCTATATATTTTTAATGTCCAATGAGATGTTTAGATATTTTTGTTTTACAAATGTATTAACAGGTTTTTGGTTTTTGTTTTTTTTTTAAGAGGTCAAGAATTTTGGGCAGATTTGAATGCCATGAATGTGTATGAAACAACTGAATTTGACCAACTACGAAGGCTGTCCACACCACCCTCTAGCAATGTCAACTCTATTTACCACACAGTCTGGAAATTCTTCTGTAGGGACCACTTTGGATGGAGAGAGTATCCTGAGGTATTTACAGGTTCTTTCTTGACAAGTACATTTTTCAAATTTAATTTTTTCCTTCTTCTATTCTTTTATTCTTTCTTTACAACAATGACTAGGCAGAACTATGAATATAATCAAAGAGCTTATGAATATAAAATTGAGTCTCATTGATACAAGAAAACTTTTTATTTTTCTTAAAATTTATTTCTTTCCATTAATTTGAAATCCAAAGATAGCATACCACTATTAGCTAAGTAAAATTCTTTCCACAGAATCTTACATTATAGAGATGAAGTACTTTGACCTGTTGCCACCTATGGAGTAATTTTCACAAGATGAGAATTGGTGTAACTTTTGATTATATCTGGCTCCTGGGCTTACGGAGATTAGATTAAGTGTTATACTTGGCATTTTAGAAGCCCAGTGGAAACAATCACTCTTACGTCTCTGGAAGAAGTACTTGATAATGTTTATTGAGCTGTGGTCAGGGAAATCAGTTATTTAAAATTTTCTCCTATGTGCATTTACATCCTTAGTCTGAGATAGTGAAAATAGCCCTTCAGTCTCAAAGCAAGATTTTAAAATGATGATGGTTTCCTTTGCTTCTTTTTTTTTTTTTTTAATTTTAATTTTAATTTTAATTTTTTATTTTTTTGAGACGGAGTTTCGCTCTTGTTACCCAGGCTGGAGTGCAATGGCCCGATCTCGGCTCACCGCAACCTCCGCCTCCTGGGTTCAGGCAATTCTCCTGCCTCAGCCTCCTGTGTAGCTGGGACTACAGGCACGCGCCACCATGCCCAGCTAATTTTTTGTAGTTTTAGTAGAGACGGGGTTTCACCATGTTGACCAGGATGGTCTTGATCTCTTGACCTCGTGATCCACCCGCCTCGGCCTCCCAAAGTGCTGGGATTACAGGCTTGAGCCACCGCACCCGGCGGTTTACTTTGCTTCTGAATGACAATTCTGAGTCATTCTAATACCCACAGATGGAATTGAGATTAATTTCACATTCTAAAAATCTGACTTCTTCAATTTGATTAAGTTCATTTCCAGCATTACAAAAGGAGGGAACAACTTATCTACCTTCACTTTGATTTTTTAAGACAATAGCAAAAGAAGAAAACCTAGTTATATTAATTATTATAAAACACAATATTAAACTAAGTAAGCTTAAGATCGGGATCACTAGTATCTACCTTCCAAGTAAGAGTACAAGGTTGTGTAAAATGTACTCTGAGAATACTTGGACCATTCCTGTCTTTTTTTCTCTGAGAAGTTTTTTGGGTTAGGAGCTTGAAGCTTGAACTTTATACACCATCACCTTTTCAAAATTTATTTATTTATTTTCAGAGCTAGGCTCTTGCTCTGTTGCCCAGGCTGGAGTACAGTGGCACAATCATAGCTCACTATAATCTCAAACTCCTGGGCTTAAGCAGTGCTCCTGCCTCAGCCTCCCAAATAGCTGGGACTACAGGTTTATGCCACTGTACTTAGCTAATTTTTTTTTTTTGCTGTTGAGACAGGATCTTGCCGTGTTGCCTAATCTGGTCTTGAACTCCTGGCCTCAAACAATCCTCCTTCCTCTGCCTCCCAAAGTGTTGGGAGTGGCTCACAAGTCACTCACAGGGGTGAGCCACTGAGACTGGCAAACATCACTATCTTTACTTCCTCTTTTGAAAACTCCCTTAACCAAAACCTTCTATGATTTTATTAAGGCTCAAAATAGAATAAAATGGTTCCCTGGGCCCACATGTTTCGTAAGGTGAAAATCCATGCCTTATGAAGAGGGAGTATCTTTCCATCCTACATACTTGGAAGGAAAAAAAGAGTCTCTTAGTATTTAAAGGGAATTAATTTGACTCACTGTACTTTATTGAAATTCCTGTGAGGTTAACTTTTGCCTTTCATTAAATTTTCATTTTTAACCATGATTATTTATTAACTTTCCTTTTTTTGTTGTTACCTTCTGTTTTCTCCTCCACAGTCTGTCATTCGATTGATTGAAGAGGCCAACTCTCGGGGTCTGAAAGAAGTTCGATTTATGATGTGGAATAACCACTACATCCTCCACAATTCATTCTTCAGGAGAGAAATAAAAAGGAGACCCCTGTTCCGCTCCTGTTTTATACTGCTTCCATATTTACAGTAAGTGCTCAGTATAAAGTCTTGTCTTTACTCTCATTTTATGGAAATGCACTCCTGAATACTAGAGAGAAAAATATTTTAAATTAAAAGTTTGCCTTGGTTAGTACCCCTAGAATGTGAAATTCCAAATTATTCGTTGGATTTTTAATTCCTCAAGAAATTGAGTACAAATAAGTTACAATTGACCCAACACTAAAAGAATGAGTATCTTATTGGATTTTTTAGAGTTAACATTTTTCCACAACTAAATATAATTGTGTCTGGATTGAGGCACAGAACTTGCATTTATCTCCTTAATGGAAGATTAAGTTTTTCCTTCTGTGAAACTTCATTCATGGAACTACTTCCAAGATGAGACGCTTCTGTGTTATAGGACAGCTTAGCCAAACTGCCAGAGCAAATGAGGAGAGTCCTACAAGGTGATTTCTCCATACCTTTTCCTTGAGTGAATTTGAATGGGAAAAATTCACCTTTAAAATAATTTACATTCTTACTGGCTAGGAAAGGCACCTCTTCCTATGATACTCATTAAAATTACTTGTCATACTAAGAATATAGTTTCTTAATATAAGGTTAGGACTAAACACACCCTTCTGAATTGTAGATGAGCTTTTCTTCCATTTTGGCAAGAGTTGGTTTCTTCCTTTCATCTCCAGATAACCCAGTGGCATATCATTACAGATACCCAAAGGTGGGCACATTACCATTCGTGTGGCCAACTTTGATAATTAGTATCTCTAGGGAAATCATTATCTACTCCAGTCAGATATGCTGTTTTTAGAGCCTGATTTTGAAAATGATATAGGTTTACTTGGTTTTATGAACTTTAGAGATTGTCTAATGGATGGTTTTTTGTGCTGATCTTTGAGGTAAACATACTGTTTTTATATTCCTACTGTTTTTATTTTAGCTCAAACTGTTTTCCCTAAATTGTTATGACAGAATCTTAGTGATTCTAATCCTGTGATTGCACAAGGAACATTAAAAACAAACCACAGATAAAAATCCCTGAAATGATCAGTATCCAAAAGAAATTTGTAGTAAGACTAATTTTAGAAATGTATATTGGATTGGGTTAAGTGTATACTTTGTTCTAAGTGCCAGTTTGAAAAATTTTACCTTGTAGAGTTTCTTTAAAAATTAGAACTAGTAAAAATGCCATTTCTGTGATTTTACTAGCACAGCTGGAGATAGTGTCAGTGTCCAGTAGTTAGGAATATATTGTCCTCCTGGTGAGACAGTAGAACTCATTAGTGAGACCAGCAGCTTGGCATGCTGAGCCAATCAAGCAAGATATAGCTTCTGTGTGAGGGTAAGAATGCAAGTTCTGCATTGTTGGAAAGTTTTAGTGAGTGGTGAAAATGCTTCTGTTTTGATCCCAAGATAAGTAATCATGGAATATGCCCTCCTCCTCTTTGTATTTTTTTTTTTTTTAACTTAGGCTTGTTTTGTAAAAGTATGAACTATTAAAATAATATAAGCAGCAATATAATTAATGCCATAAATATGTCTTCATTATACAGGCATATCTTGTTTTATTGTGCTTCCCTTTGTTGTACTTCACAGATAACTGTGTTCTTTCCAAATCAAAGGTCTGTGGCAGCCCTAGTTCAAGCAAGTCTATTGATGCTATTTTTTCAACAGCATGTGCTTACTTTGTATCTCTGAGTCACATTTCAGTAATTCTTGAAATATTTTAAACTTTTCAGTATTATTATATCTGTTATTGTGATGTAACCAGTGATCTTGGATGTTACTGTTACAGTTGTTTTGGGGTGCTAAGAACGGCACCCATATAAGATGGCAAACTTGATTGATAAATGTGCTCTGTGTTCAGACTGCTCCATGGACTGGTCATTTCCCTATCTCCCCCCGCCCCTGCCCCGCCCCCACTTGGGCCTCCCTATTTGCTGAGACAAAATAATATTGAAATTAGGCCAGTTAACAACCTTACAATGGATGCTAAGTGTTCAAGTGAAAGGAAGAGTTACACATCTCTAACTTTTAAGTCAAAAGCCTGAAACGATTAAGCTTAGTGAGGAAGGCATGTCAAAAGCTGAGATAAGCCAAAAGCTAGGCCTCTTGTGCCTTAAGATTAGCCAAGTTGTGAATACAAAGGAAAAGTTCTTGAAGGAAATTAAACGTGCTACTGTAGTAAGCACACAAATTATAAGAAAGTAAAATAGCTGCCTTGCTAATATAGAGAAAGTTTTAGTGGTCTGGATAAAAGATCTAACCAGCCACAGCATTGCCTTAAGCCAAAGCCTAATCTGGAGCAAGGCCATAACTTTTTTTTTTTGTTTTGTTTTTTTTTGAGACGGAGTTTCACTCATGTTACCCAGGTTGGAGTGCAATGGCGCGATCTCGGCTCACCGCAACCTCCACCTCCTGGGTTCAGGCAATTCTCCTGCCTCAGCCTCCTGAGTAGCTGGGATTACAGACACACACCACTATGCCCAGCTAATTTTTGTATTTTCAGTAGAGACGGGGTTTCACCATGTTGACCAGGATGGTCTCGATCTCTTGACCTTGTGATCCACCTGCCTCGGCCTCCCAAAGTGCTGGGATTACAGGCTTGAGCCACCGCGCCTGGCGGCCATAACTTTTTTTAGTTCTGTCAAGGCTGAGAGAGGTGAGGAAGCTGCAGAAGAAAAGTTTAAACCTAGCAGAGGTTGGTTCATGAGGCTTAAGAGGACATCTTCATAATACAAAAGTGCAAGGTGAAGCAGTAAGTGTTAATGTAGAAGCTGCAGCAAGTTATCCAGAAATCTAGCTGAGATCATTGATGAAGGTGGCTGAACTAGAGATTTTCAATGTAGACAAAACAACCTTCTATTAGAAGACAATGTCATCTAGGACTTCCATGTAGAGAGAAGTCAATGCTTGGCTTCAAAGGACAGGGCTGACTCTTGTCAGAGGCTCATGTAGGTGATGACTTTAAGTTGAAGCCTACGTCCCTTAAGAATTATGCTAAATCTGTTCTGCCTGTGCTCTATAAATGGAAAAACAAAGCTTGGATAACAGCACATGTGTTGATAGCATGGATTGCTGAATATTTTAAGCCCACTATTGGGACCTGCTTAAGAAAAAAAGATTTATTTCAAACTATTACTGCTCATTGACAATGCACCTGGTCACCCAAGAGCCCAAATGGAGATGTACAGGAGATTAGTGTTTTCATGCCTGCTATACAAAATCCATTCTGCAGCCCACTTATCAAGGAGTAATTTTGACTTTCAAGACTTCCTATTTTAACAGTACATTTTGTAAGGCTATAGCTGCCATACATAGTGATCTCTTTAATGGATCTGGGCAAAGTAAATTGGAAAACTTTTGGAAAGGATTTACCATTTTAGATGCCATTAAGAACATTATGATTCATGGGAGGGGGCCAACATACCAACATTAATAGAAATTTGGAAGTTTATTTCAGCCCACGTGGATGATTTTGAGGGGTTCAAGACTTCAGTGGAGGAAGTCACTGCAGATGTGGTGGCAATAACAAGAGAGGTAGAATTAGAAGTGTAGCCTGAAGATGTGACTGAATTGCTACTATCTCATGATAAAACTTGGATGCATGAGGAGTTGCTTCTTTTGGATGAGCAAAGAAAGGGGTTTTTCGAGATGGAATCTAATGGTGAAGATGCTGTAAAGAATTTTGAAATAATAACAAAGGGTTTAGAATATTACCTCAACTTAGTTGATAAAGCAACCACCAGGTTTGGGAGGATTGACTGCAATTTTGAAAGAGTTCTACTCTGGGTAAAATGCTTTCAAATGGTACTGCATGCAGCAGAGAAATCTTTCATGAAAGGAAGGGTCAGTTGATGTGGCAAGCTTCACTGTTGTCTTATTTTAATAAATTGCCACTGCCAGTTTAGCAACCACCACCCTGATCAGTCAGGCCATCATCAAGGCAAGACCCTCTCACCAGTAAAAATACTACAAGTGATCCTCCTGCCTCAGCCTCCCAAGTAGCTGGGACTACAGGTACATGCCGCCATGCCCAGCTTATTTTTTCTTTCTTTTTCTTTGGTAGAAGCAAGGTCTCACTGTGTTGCTGAGGCTGATCCTGAACTCCTTCCTCAAGCAGTCCTCCGGCCTCAGCCTCCCAAGTAGCTGGGATTACAGGCCTGATGTTGGGTTTTTAAGTTGTTATTAAATGCAAAGAGTCAAAGAAAAAGATAGGTGTTAAAGAGGCCACAATTCTCAGGGAATCAGAGATGTCTAAGAGTGGAAGGGGTAGGGTAGGAGATTGACGTTAATTTATGAATTTCCTGCAAATTCAGCTATTTTTTAAAAGGTCTCTCCTGCTTTCTAATGGGGCTGATAAAAAGGAGCTTATTCTTTAATAATCTTAGAATTCTTGAGCTGAGACTGCATAAGCAAACAAAGCTCAGATTTAGGGGTTAGGGGGTTCAGTGCTTTCAGCTGAAAGAACATCCATCCCATGCAATCACATTATGGTCATGAGAATGTCTGACACAGTTTCTTTAATTCCCCCCAAAAGGATAATGAATTAATTTTTATTTCATCGCTGAAATTGGTTTAATAAACATCCTTCAAAATGGTAAGGGGAAAGAGGGAGAGTTATAAAAAGTGACCTTTGATTCTGAAAATCCATTCTTCAGAGATCTTTGCATAGAAGCTCAATTCCTTTTGACGTGGCCTCTCTAGAGAAGGCTGGTGTGGTACAGTGACACATGCCATATATCTTTGGAATACCCATGAGGTGAATACAAACTCATCATTCTCAGAAAATAAAGGTACATTTGTAATTGTGCTTAGAATATATATTTTTAACCCATGGCAACTAGAGTCTTGAAGCCCATCAGACAGATGTGTATATGCATATTTGTGTTTTAGGCCAGTTAGGATGTTGGCTTGTTAAAAAGTAAGCATCTGTGGGTTGGAATGGATGTTTACCATGTACATAATCCAATTTAATATCTTAGAATGGATAGGAATTATTTATCTCAGCTCATCTTCAAGCATATGTTAGCAATAACAGATCTCCATCCCCCCCCACAAAAGGAAAAGCTATATTTGAAGCTTTCATTTTAAGGAACGGGTGCAAAGTAGTGATATCAGAAAGAAAAGGGCAGAATCTCTTCTGTTAGGGTTAGGTTTGCTGTACAGGCTGACAGTCTAAAACCTCGTGGGCAGAGTGTTTGGAGAGAATCTTACCTTTTTCCTTCAAACCAGAAGCCTTTGTTAACTTCAACCCCTGTTAATAATAGAAAACCTGGTGGGCTGGGGACTCACCCTTTTCTTTGCAAAGCTGGATAGAGGGAATAGCTATTAAATAAAAATAAGGGGCTTATATTGTTTGCTTCCCAACCGTTCCTCCAGAAGAGTGATGGCTTTTTGAAGGAGTTACAGATCTTTGAAAATCTGATTAAAGCAGTGAGGCCTCTCTTCATGAAAGTGTACCAGTGTACCAGAAAAATGTATCAGTACTGAGGATCCAAAGAAATCTGTGTGGGCTCTGAGAAAATGCTACAGAGGACAAGAACTGTTGTGCCTTTTGTTGTGACAGTTGGAGAAACCAGCAGCACTTTAAATCTGCCCCTGTACTTAAAAGCACCTCGGAGATTCAGTAAGCCCTGGATCCACCCATCCAGGACTCTGTCTCACAAAGAGACTCTGAGGCACATTAAATTGAAGGCACAGTCACTTGTAGAAGGTGGGGCTAGAGAAAGCAGTCATGCTTCCACAGCTTTTACTTTTTTTAAAGTCATCCCTTAAAAGACGGTGTGATGATGATAATAATGTAGTGGTGCTGGTGCTGGTGCTGGTGGTGAGAGTCAGGCAAAACCAGGTTGGAGTCCTGGTATCTTGTCTATCACTTTGTAGCTTTGTTTAAAAAAAAAAAAAGAAAAGAAAAAAAAAATTTGTGAAATACATGGAACTAAAAAGAGTATGAGATTAGAAACTACCTAGATGAGCCCAGCCTAGATTCAAATCCTTTCTTTGCTCTTTACTAGCAATACTTGGGCACATTATCTAATCTCTCTAAACCTCAGTTTCTTCATTTGAAAAGGGGAAAACCAAGTCTTCTTAAGGGTTATTGTGACAATTAGTGATACTGTATGTAAAATGACTGGTGCATAACATTTATTGGCTATGATTATGATGAGAGAGATGGTCAGCTATGCTCTTTGGAGATGAGACACATGTTCACACAATGTTGTAGTCTCTGTATCACAAAGCTCTTATGAAAATTTCATTTTGGCACACATTATTACTTCCTTGTGACCAGTATATGCCAATGACTGTTATAGTACCTGGCCCTGAAACTAAGTCTCAGGGTCAGGATTTCCTTGCTCTCTACTTTTTTTTTTTCCTCTGTTTTGAAAATGGCCAAGAAATATGATTTAAATTCAAGCATTTAACTAGGCAGGAATAAGTAACTTACCAAAGCTGCTTATCTAAAATCGTTGTTCAAAATAACAGACATGAATTTAAAGGCTCACGGATATGCATTCTGGTGTCTAGAGTTCATCGTAATTAGCTTCCTCTTAAGCACACTCATAGCTCTAAAAGTTGAATAGTGTTGGTGGTTTTGTTTCTATATGTGATCTTGGAAAATGAAACAAATGTCAAATATTTATCAGTGTTCAGGTCCTGCTCCATGACTTTTGTTTTTATACAGAAATTAAAGTAGCTTTTTTTTTTTTTTCTCCCTATAAGCTCCCTCCTTGCTGCCTGCCTTACTTTGTCTCCCACCCACATATCCTTTAGTAATGAAATCCTTTCTGCTTAGCATCAGCACATTTTGAAGAAAACATATAACAAAGTTTCTTTAGCTCTAAGTAATAAAGAGGAGTCTAGGATTCAAAAGTAAAGGTATTTGTGAACCAGCTCTTGCTTGTTTGCCTTGTAGCTATACATTTCAGAGTTTTGTCCACAGGAAGGAGGCCCAGAGGAAGCTAATATTAGGCTATTCATGTACAGGCAGTGTTTAAGACTTTTTTTTTTCTTAAATAGATAGCATTTTTTATTTTTTAAATAAGCACTAAAGCTATACAGATTACATTAAGTAGACACTGATATAGAGTCCTATAATGCAAGGTGTACTTATTTCTTAATGTTTTACATTAATGTTCCTTCCTCTTCATTTTAGAACACTTGGTGGGGTTCCCACACAAGCTCCTCCACCTCTTGAAGCAACTTCATCATCACAAATTATCTGCCCAGATGGGGTCACTTCAGCAAACTTTTACCCTGAAACTTGGGTTTATATGCATCCATCTCAGGACTTCATCCAAGTGCCTGTTTCTGCAGAGGATAAAAGTTATCGGATCATTTACAATCTTTTTCATAAGACCGTGCCTGAGTTTAAATATAGAATTTTGCAGATATTGAGAGTCCAAAACCAGTTTCTTTGGGAGAAATATAAAAGGTGAGTCAGATGTGTGAAAAGTTCAAGAGAGCTTTATTGTAGCTAATGTCAAATGAGGAACATAATAGTAAACATTTGCATACAATTTATGTTCATATTTTTCCGTGTATTAACTGACATATAATCCTCATAACAGACATGAGTAGGATTATGACAATTTACATTTTACAGAGAAGAAGAAACTGAGTCACAGGAAACTTACTTGCTGTAGGTCATGCAGCTATTAAGATATGGTGCTGGAATTTGAACCCAGGCAGTCTGGCACCAGAGGCCTTGCTCTTAATCAGTTTACTATGGTGTCTCTCAAGTCAGCCAACTAATGTAGTACAAAGCGAGGGAATATATTTAGATTTCAGGAATCTTAGGATCTAAGAGATCTTCAGGTTGGAGGAATTAGGCAAGGAGGACATCCTGAGGAAGGAAAAGATAGGACAACTCTTAATAGATTTTAGATGGAAAATAAAGCAAGTAAATGATTGGTGGAAAAAGAAGGAAAGGGGCTTTTCTTCAGTGGAAAGATAAATTTAAACTTTTATTAGGATCTTTGATGGCATTTTGCCCTTGATAATAACTAGTTTAATATTTCCTCTTCATTAAAACCATAAAGAGAAGTTTATGACTAAATCATTCCTGTTAAATTGACTCGTATTTCATCCTTCTGAATTCTCTGCTTTTTGCATTAGGAAAAAGGAATATATGAACAGGAAAATGTTTGGCCGTGACAGGATAATAAATGAGAGACATTTATTTCATGGAACATCCCAGGATGTGGTAGATGGAATCTGCAAACACAACTTTGACCCTCGAGTCTGTGGAAAGCATGCTACAATGTTTGGACAAGGCAGTTATTTTGCAAAGAAGGCAAGCTACTCTCATAACTTTTCTAAGAAGTCCTCCAAAGGAGTCCATTTCATGTTTCTGGCCAAAGTGCTGACTGGCAGATACACAATGGGCAGTCATGGCATGAGAAGGCCCCCTCCAGTCAATCCTGGCAGTGTTACCAGTGACCTTTATGACTCTTGTGTGGATAATTTCTTTGAGCCTCAGATTTTTGTCATTTTTAATGATGACCAGAGTTACCCTTATTTTGTTATTCAATATGAAGAAGTCAATAACACTGTTTCCATTTGAAAAATCTTGGTACTGCTAAATTATTTGATATGAACTCAATCCAGCATTTGTAGCAGGTTTTGAATGGGTGGGACTGGGTGGGGAACAGCATTGGACATTAATAGGGCACTTTTCAGACCCATTTTTTAAAGTGCTAGAAATTTTTTTTTGTTTGTTTTTTTTAAATGACCACTTACTCTTTAATTGTTTACTAATTGTTAGTGTACTCAGTGTGGAAAAGACTGCAGATTACATGCTCTTTTCATTCACACTTGTACATATAGATAGCAATGTTATTAGGAGCATTAAATAAAAAAAACTGAACAGCCTAATTTAAATGTGGCTTGGGTCTGGTAGAAGTTGGCCAAATGGAATGGAGGCTGTGAGCAAAATGAGGATTCTGTTTATTTATTTACATTTGATAAAACTGACTGGAAATAGTACTACCATGCATATTTTCTGTCTAAAGCATCACTGCTTTGGTATAGTATAAGTTCATGAAATTCTGTCGGGTGGAAAGAAATTTTATTTCTATCAGCAGAACTGAAATATATCAACCAACCAGAAAACATCAGTGACTAACTTCTGCAGATTTTGCCCAAGAATTCAGAGTTCTGTTTAGAGGAAGTTAAAAAAAAACAATAACAAAAAGAAAACAACCATTTGAAAAATTTTTGTCACCCCCAAAATTTTTCACTAACTAGTGATATGAAAGGCAATTTTTGTGTTGTTAAACTTCAGCTTTGGAAAACTCAGTCTCTTTCATTATCATCCATTCCAGTTTGAAGGAGTTGGGCAGCAAATTTGGTTAAAGCCAGTTTTGAGGATTAGAAGTATTATTTTCTTTTGGGGTTCCAGACCTAGCTTATGACTGAAAGTTTTAGAAAAAGGAAGTACATCTGCAGCCAAATTGATAAGTTTTATTACTGTGTTTGCACAAAGTAGATTCGCAAAAGTATTTGCCGGAATTATTGGTAGATGGCAGTCCCACCCCTATACCTGCTTTGCCAGATAGAGCTGGGTTCCCTGGCTGACTCTGTACCTTACTTACACTACTTACTTAATAGAAACACAAACTTGGAAACTGTGCCAGTGGCTCAGCTGGAGCACTGTCTGGTGAATATGCTGCTTCCTCAGTTCAGAGAGGTAGCAACTAAGTATACTCCTTATAGAAAGCAAATACCTGGATTTACAAAAGTGAAAGTGGTTTTTCATAAAAGAATTCACCATGGAATTCTTTCAGTTACCAAGCTCTTTCGGTATGTTTGTGGTTATATCATTTACACAAAACTTTTCAGGAACTTCTGTGTTGTTTAAAGCAAGATGTATCTATACTGATGTCTCAGTGAATCAGTCTGTTTATTAAGCACTTATCAGGGCTTCCACACAGTTATTTATTTTGCCGTAGTTAATCCTGTTGTTTGCTGCCATTGGCATGAAATGGCCAACTGTGGCTGTTACAGTTCTTTCATTCAATTATAACTTGTAAACCAGTGACTCCTAATCTTTTTCATGTTAAGACACCTTACCATTGCTTATTTGGTTTTATGAGAGTTGTTCCTTTTTTTCTCCCTAAGGAAAAAGAAAGCTTTATGACATATTTATTTTTTTAATAAAACTAAGCAAAAATAAAAGTTACGGTAATTCTTTAAAACTTTGTTGTTGTTTTGGTTCCATTTAAGATCACTGAATTAACACATAGTTGGTGACTGTAAATGTTGGTTGGTTGGTTAAATGTATGATTAAGTGACTGAATGAACAGACCTAAACAGAAGTTGCTGCTTAAAGTTTCCTGCGGTGGGAATCTACAGAAAGTACATTATCTAGCAGTCCACTATACACAAGAGAACAGTCCACAAGAGAACGGTCGATATTTTATTTTGCAGGTAATATTTGGAGGAAAGGGATGAGTTTTTTGTTTGTTTTTCGAGACAGAGTCTCATTCTATCACCAGGCTGGAGTGCAGTGGTGTGATCACAGCTCACTGCACCCTTCACCTCCCAGGTTCAAGTGATTCTCTTGCATCAGCCTCCCAAGTACCTGGGACTACAGGTGCACACCACCACACCTAGCCAATTTTTGTATTTTTAGTGGAGATAGGGTTTCACCATGTTGGCCAGGACGGTCTTGATCTCTTGACCTTGTGATCTGCCCACCTCAGCCTCCCAAAGTGCTGGGATTACAGGTGTCAGCCACCGCACCTGGCTGGGACAAGTTTTATATAGGTTGAATATCTCTAATTGGAAAATCTGAAATGCTCCAAATTCTAAAACTTTTTGAGCATCAACATGGTACTAAAAGGAAATCCTCATTGGAACACTTCAGATTCTGGATTTTCAGATTAGGAATGCTCAACTGGGAAATATGCAAATACTTAAAAACCTGAAATCTGAAATTCTTTCAGTCCCAAGTGTTTCCCATAAGGGAAACATATCAGCAGACAGCTGCAGAGCAGGTTGTCCCCTTGACTGGGTGTGAAGGAGATATAAAAGAAATTGTATGGCCAGGCATGGTGGTTCATGCCTATAAACCCATCACTTTTGGAGGCTGAAGCAGGCGGATTGCTTGAGCTCAGGAGTTTGAGACCAGCCTGGGCAGCATGGCAAAACTCCATCTCTACAAAAATAGAGAAACTAGCTGGGTGTGGTAAGGTGTGTCTGTGGTCCCAGCTACTCTGGAGGCTGAGGCGTGAGCCCAGGAGGCTGAGGTTGCACTACAGCACTTCCAGCCTGGGCAACAGAGCGAAACCTGTCTCAAAAAGAAAAAAAAGGGAAAGGATTTGTAGAAGTCTTATCAGCTCTCAACACGTTAGATTTCAGCTAACTTAAAAAGTCATCTGATTGATTAGTATACATAAGCATTTCTAAAAGTGCTTTTAGCCCCCCCAGTGTAATGATTTTTAAGTTCTTGATTTGGTATTGTATGTTGTTTAAGTAATAACTATAGAATCAGTCTAAATTTTGCAATGGTTCTATGGATTTAAAACATACTAAATGGCATTCATTAACTTCTACCAGCACAGCTGAAATCTACACCATTTCAAGAAGCTGGAACTTGCTCTTAAACTATGGTTAAGATTTCCAGGAAAAGAGAGTCTACAAACTCCATGAGATTCCAAAGTCATGTAATCCTGTAGACAGGAAGATTTTGTATGTTTGCAAAGTTTATAAATATTGGATCCTTGGAATTATGAATCTTAATACCCAGCTCTGCACCTTGTTACAAACCTGTTTATTTTAGTAAACAATTATTTGGTTATAAAAACAATCGCTAGGGCCTGAAATACTTTTAAAGAATTTTTATTATATAAGGTCTGAAAATGACTAAATAGAAACCCAATGCCATACTGTCAATTTAAATTTGAGGTTTTTTTCCTCCTTCATTTAAGGAAAGTAAGATTACTGCAAGATGTTTCTAGGTTTCCTTAGTTTGAATGTAACAGTCAAAACACATTTTAGAAAATCCTACATGGCACTTTTCTAGAATCTAATCCATACTACGTATGTTGTTGCTATTACCATGTGGTTTTAAAAAAAAATAGCTTAAGCTCTTCTATTGTAACTATACAGCCTTGAACAAATCACTTAACCTTCCACATGGTTAGTTTTCTCATCTTTCTTGTTTTGACTTTTTTTTTTAATGACTACAAATGAGACTTTCTAACTTTAAAACCCTACAATGCAAAAATTTTTTGTAAAGTGCTATACAACTTTTATAGCATGTACTTAAAAGCCAGATACGCTTTCCATAAAAAATATTCTTAAAAACAATCCCATCTAGTTTATTGATTTAAGTACTCTTATTGCAGTCAAGTTAAAGAAATTAAACTGCTTTTTACCTTCTTTGGCTTTCTAATCTTAGTTACTGGCAAGCTATCATTATAGAAAGTAAAAGGCTATTGAAAGATTTCATCAGCATTAATTAGTTGGCCTTATTTTATTGCTTAACTCACTTTTTCACATACCTTTTGGGAGACTTAACTCCTATACAGAACTGTCAAATGGCAGCTCTTTTGAAGCTTTAATCTTATATGAATGGAAGTGTTTGTGTGGTAGAAGTGTGTCATGAACACTTGCCAAATTCTTTGAGCTAGGGGAGCAGTGCCCAGCCATTTTAAACATGTCAATTTCATCGATTCTCACAGTAACTCTTAATGGTTTATAGAATGCAGAATGACCAAAAGCTACCAGGAACTCAATGATTTTTTAAAAATCGAACTTGAATTACTCATCACAAATATAATTTATGTTTGATATGTGGGAAATACTTAATCTACAGATATATTTGGTGCTTAAATGGATTTATGGGTTCCTCATTATAATTCCTGTATGCTACTGGTGTTCATAATTAACAGGCTAGCACCACTGGGCTAGACTATTTCTATATTCATGTTTAAATGATTTCCTTTTTTAACTAGGCTCATCTCCTTAATTATATCCAATCTTAAAATAGCCTTAAATCAGATAGCTAATAGGTTCAACCCAGTTCAAGAGCCTCTAACCCTTCTAATGCTTAGCAAGTCTTAGGTGCCGAATTGTCATTTGGTGGGCCTCATGTTAGATACATCAGAGCTGCTCTTCAAAGTGTTTCACAGTATATTAAAGATCTCATTTAACAGATTTGAGTGGCAAGAGTACAATAAACAGGTACCACTCAAACTACATGATAATGTACTCTTCAATAAGAATATGAAATTATTGTGCAAACATCAGTTTATAAGTTTTTTTTGAACAGCAGTGATAGATTTGGGGCATTAACCTTTTTTGACAAAGGTCTCACTTGAAGGTTATGTGTTTTATAGTATTTTGGTCAAGGGTTTAAGTCCTAGTTTCTAAGCTGGGTGTAATTAACTATTCCCTGTAGTCTCAGTGGTCTAAGCTAATTGAACCCAGTATCTATAAGCATTAATTCCAACCACTCATAAATGTAGCTGGATTTCTAAATGCCAATTTCTATCCATTATTATAGATTTATGACTACATTTTCTAAGCTACAAGTTTGCAGTCTTATTTATAATTATTAACAACATAGGCACATGCAAGTCAGTGCCAGAAAGGAGTAGAATGCAGATTTTGTGAGCCATTGTTAATTTTGTGATAAATTAGTGTCATTTACTTATCAGAAAGCAATGGCTTAGTCACAAGCCTGTCCAAGAAAGTTATTTAGACAATTTGAGTATGTGGCTTATAGGCCGAGATAAAGAATGTAACACGGAAGAGTGCCTGGCTCTTGATATACAATCAAATTTTAATGAGTGGCAATAAGAATAGCAGTAGTAGCAGCAGCATAAGGAATAGTAAGCAGTGTGGTAGGCTGAATAGTGGCCCACAAAGGTGGGCCTAATCCCAAGAACCTGTCAATATGTAACCTTTTATGGCAAAAAAGCACTATTGATTAGGAATCTCGACTTCTGAGGTTATCTTCTAGTGGGCCTAGTGTAATCACAAGGGTCCTTAGAAGGAGACAAGTCAGAGATGGAAAGATGCTCTGCACTGCTGACTTTGAAGATGGAGGTTGAGACCATGAGCCAAGGAATGCAGATGGCCTTTAGGAGCTAGAAAATATAGGAAAACACCTTCTCCCCTAGAGCACCCAGAATGAGTGCAGCCCTGCCAACACCTTGATTTTGGAACTCTGACCTCCAGAACTGTAAGTATAAATTTGTAATGTTTAAAGTTGCTAAGTTGTAATTTATAATAGCTGCAATAGAAAACTAATACAAATAGCAAAAATAATAGTAATGATATTGGAGAATCAGAGAACTGTTCCAATATAAATTAGTAATTAAAACAAGCTCTACAAATGTGAAAAATTTACAAAGCCTGTTGAAAAAGTAAAAAATTATGTTAAATTCTAAGAGAGTAAACTACCAGTGGCTTTTCAAAAGTGGTATATCTACATGCTAAAGACAAACCCCATTTTAAGTAAGGTTTCTTCAAAGGAGCAGTTAAATACTGAATAATGGCAAGCACTACAGTTACATAGACCAGTAAAACAGATCTCTTGTGGAAGATAGAGGAGGAGGCAAATTGGTTAGTGAAAAAGATGTAGGATGGAAAATTTTAGCAATGAGATTACCTAATAGTAAATTTACTTTGCAGATTCAAGCGCCCTTTAGGTGTTTTTTTGTTCTTACATGGTAAAGGGTACCAAGCTAGTTAGAAAAGCATTAACTAGCTCAGAACCCAGGAAGTTCCTTCTTTTTCCAGGATATAAAGTAGCTTTCTTAAGCTTAGCAAGACAGAGTTTTCTTTAGCCCCTTGTTCATAAAGAATATTATCTTTCATAAAGACGTTGTTAAGGTCTCAAACCTTATTAAGAATAATCTCAGCTTTAACCAGCTTTTTTATTGTTCATAATCAGGACTTCTTAGCAGAAGACCTCATTTTGATGCTTTGCTTTGAAGGATGGGACATCTATTTAACTTTGTTCTCTATTATACCTTTCTCTGAAGAGTTTTGTGGAGAGGGTCGGGGTGATGAGATTGTTTCAGTAAAGACACATAAAAGTATCTTAAATTATAATTAGTATAATGAATTCTATATCTCTCCTAACAGAAACCTAGAACACATTAACTCAAGATTGATTAATTCAAAGGTGCAACATTTACAAGGATTCTGTGTGATTCTCTTGGCTCTTCCCTCATGATTGCAAGGACTGCTCTAGCTTCACATACCACATCATATTTGCCGCATTCAAATATAGAAAGGGATGATCCTTGTGAAGTGCCTTTTTTTTCCTTATAAGAGTTAGAAAAACCTTACAGTAACACTCTAGTGGATTTCCATTTATGTCTTACTCTCCTGCGTACCATGTGTAAACCAATCCGTGGCAAGGGGGACAGATTCACTACAAATGCTTTGAACTAACCAACATTCACTCCCTAGGGAATAGGAGTTATCTATTAAGCAAGTGGTCACCCATACCTGAACCACACTAGGCTTCTGTTTGTAAGGAAAAAAGAAAACACTGTACAGTTTGGCCTACAAGCTGTAATTTGCCAACTCCTATGCTACTGTAACATTTTACAACTTCCCTAAGCCTTTTTTTTTTTTTTTGCAATGTTAATTCACTTTATTTTTCTTGAATAAAAACCCTATGTTGTAGCCACAGCTGGAGCTTGGGTCCTCTGCACAGAGACTCTGGTGTGGATCTTGTCCCTGAGCCTTATGACCACTTGGGAGTGTGAAAACTAGATTCTGGACCCTTTCTCAAACCTCTTGAATTTTGACAAGCATATTAGATGATTCTTAGAGATGGCAAGTTAAGAACCTATGCCCTGTGAGGCCCTCTCCCTCAGAGTGTGTGATGGAAAAACTATAGAGGATCCCTTCGCACTAAAGTAGATGCTTTGGCTCTTTCTTATCCAGAAATGGGCTCACAAGAACATTACTGCAATGACTGTCTGAAAAAGCCAAGTGACATACAACTCAAACAGCTTTCGGGATAATAGAACTCATAGGTGCTAGACACTGTTCTAAGTACTGTTCATTCATTAATCATTTTAAGCCTCATGACTTTGTGAGGCAGGTACTGTTATTATTCCCATTTTACAGATGGACAAATTGAGGCCTCAAGAGGTTAAGGAACTTAACCAAGGTCACATAATAAGCAGAGGAACTAAGTTTAAACTCAAGCAGTTTGGTTCTGGAATTTGTACTTACAGTCACTGTACCCTGTTTCCACCTATACTATATACCACTTTCATTCAATCCAGATAAACCAAAAGTTAGTTTTTTATTTACTTGAGATGTTCAGGTACTGTTTCAATTTTTTGCTTCTAGTTTCTACTACAGATGTGCTTCTAACTACAGGGAAAGCATTATTACTTTTAATTTTGTTTTTGAGATGGAATCTTGTTCTATTGCCTAGTCTGGAGTGCAGTGGCACGATCATGTCTCACTGCAGCCTTGACCTCCAGAGTCAAGCAGTCCTCCTACTTCAGCCTCTTGAATAGCTAGAACCACAGTTGTGTGCCACCAGACCAGACTAATTTTCAAACTTTATTTTGTAAAGATGAGGGCTCACTATGTTGCCCAGGCTGGTCTCCAATTCCTGGGCTCAAGCGATCCTCCTACCTTGGCCTCTCAAAGTGTTGAGATTACAAGCATAAGCCATCATGCCCAGCCTACTTTTTAAAATCCGATTTCCATTCCCTCTCTGTTCTGTATTAGATCATATTCAGTTCAAAAAGAAAATGGAAAGCCTTTAGGAAGACTATGCCTTCGTGGCCAAAGTAGTTTGTGAAGGCATACCACAATGCTTCTATTTTCCACTCAGGGAGCAGCGATGGATCATAGTTACTGAAAGAAGACTTCCACCATTGCACTGACACATCCTCCAAGTGAAGGCAATCCATCCCTGCTGTTCTGGTTCAGCAGAAACCTCCTGTTTCTGGAGGATGAGAAACCAACTGGCTCCAAGATGTTCAATCTCTTACTAGGGTGCCAAGTGGATAGAAAACTTTTCTGACTTTAGAGTTTTTTGTCACAGGATAGCCAAGGACCTAAAGAAGCTGATAAAGGCAGGGGTCCCTTATAATTCTCACCGCCACTTTTCACAAGTTAGAGTTGTCTGGATGGCACTAGGGTTCAGGAAATAGAACAGGGAGTTTTCTCTGGAGACAAAATGAAGCAATAGGATGAAAAGGGTAGAAACAATATTACAGAAGCTTGCCAATGTGCTTAACAAAACTCAGGGTCAATCCCAAACCTGAAGATGCCAATGTCAGAGCCTATAGCTGGGCTGGTGGAAGCAAGAGATCAGGACTTGGACATGAGTTTTTTCTATCCTTTTCTCTAGAAGTGGCGGGAAAGGCTATCAGCTAGCACATGCAAAAAAAAGCCAGAAGCAGACAGCTGGCAGACATGCCTATAGAATTCCCAAGATAAAGAACTTTAGAGAGCTTTGGCAGCTTTTCAGACAATTGCCACAGAGCCTCAGAAAAACCAACAAATAAGTAGTGATGGCTATAGTGATAGTGACCATTACTGTTGGGGTGATGACAGTGGTCCTTCATGTTGATGGTGATTGTGATGTTGATGATAGTAGTGATGTTGATACAGCTGACACTTTAAAAACATGGGAGTTATGAACACTGACCCCCACACAGTTGAGAATCTACATAGAACTTTTGACTCCCCCAAAACTTAACTAATAGCCTACTGTTCACTGGAAGTCTTACTGATAGTGTAAAGTTGATTAACATATGTTTTGTATATGTATTACATACTGTATTCTTACAATAAAGTAAGCCATAGAAAAGAAAATGTTATGAAGAAAATTATAAAAGGATAAAACATATTTACTATTCATTAAGTGTAAGTGGATCATCCTCATCATCTTTACATTAAGTAGGCTGAGGAGGAGGGCAAGGAAGGAAGGAGGGGTTGGTAAGAAAATCCACATGTAAGTGAACCTGCACAATTTAAACCTGTGTTTTTCAAGAGTCAGGTGTAGAGTGGTGATTGAGATGGTTACGGTGGTAGGGGGAAGGTGATGTTCATGGTCAAGGCAATCATGCAGGTCATGATGATGGTGATGGTAATAATAGCATTGTTGCTATTGCCAGTGGTGGTGGTGAAAAGGGGAGGAAATCTAGACACACAGGACTTGATTGAGAACAGGGTTTAATCTTTTATTGCCTCAGTTCCAGCATAGAGACTCTTGTAGAAGGGAAGTACAAAAATGTTGACCTTGATCTCTCCCTAACAATTCAGTCTAAAAACTTTGGAGTCAAAAGCTTCTATTAATTGTTTAGGGAGAGATAGTGACCTATATAGTGAATGACATTTTAGGATGCTCTTAGCTAATGGACTTCTTGATTTTGAAAGTGAAGTTTTTGCAAACAGCCCATTCTTGATGGAAAGAGGCAGGGCTATCTTACTATACAACTCCAGTGAGCATTTATTATTCAGTTGTCAGTGTGAATGGTACCCTGGAGAAGTTTAGTGCCCAGACTGCAGCTGTACTCAGGGCTTTGGCATAACAGAGTAGCCTTCACTAGTTTGAGAAACTAGGGGCAGGGCTTTGAGTTCAGGAAACATTTAAGAAGGCAGAAATTTTTCTGAAAGGAAAAGTCTAGTACCAACAACAGGGAAACAGTCCAGGCTCAACACTAGACAGAATTACTAAGACATTCCCAGCAATGGGTAGCAATTCATGAACTTAGGAAGGGCATTGTTTGATGCCTAAATTGTAAATTCTTTCCAGTTCTTAACTGTTAACCACAAGTCTTAAGAAAGTCTTACAATAGTTACTCTTGGAGTCATGTAGATAAGGAATAGATAAACCTGCAGGTGATAGAGAACTGAGCCAAGAGAGGGGCATTAGGCAACCAGAAAAAATGTAACATACAAAAAGAATTCAAGCACTGCTCTAGACTGAATGTTATGTCTTCCCAAAATTCATATGTTGAAATCAATCCCCAGTATGATGGTATTTGGAGGTGGGGCCTTTGGGAGGTGATTAGTTCATGATGACAGAGCACTCAGAGGGATTAGTGTCTTATTAGAAAAGAGACCCCAGAGAGTTCCCTCATCCCTTCTGCCATGTGAAAACACAGCGAGATGATACTTGTCTTATGCACTAAGAAGTGGGCCCTCACCAAATCTGCCACACCTTTCCAGACCTCAAACTGTGAGAAATAATTCTGTTGTTTACAATTTCCCAATTTATGGTAATTTGTTATAGCAGTCTGAGTGTACTCAGCACTTTCTACTAAAATCAGAGACATATACTAATTTTCCAAAAAATAAGTGGGATGGGAGGAGTTTAATTATTTTATTGAAATATTAAAGAAAAAGGTAATCCTGGAAAGCTGCTGCCGCAGGCCAGATTTGGCTCAGGGACCATAGTGTGTTGACCCCTAATTTAAACAATATAATCCTAAACCCACTCAATCAAGCACAAACAAAATGCAATATGTTACACCCTGAAAAGGAAAAAAGGCTGGATACTTCCCTCTGTTCTGGGAACTTCTCATTCTTTCTGGAGGGTACTATGCATACTGTACATGATATGTGCTCATTCAACAGACAGTCCTAATGAAAGTATTAAAATATGAGGAAACAGCATTTTTAAAAACGTTTTTAAAGATACAAGTAAATGTAAATAGATGTTACATTTGTGTCTTTCATCTCCATTGATCATTATATCCACCCCACTTTCAAGATACTGGCTTAAAGCTACTGCACATCTGCCTGCAAAAGCAGGTCATTGAGGTAAAAATGGAGGAACAGGTACACAGGACCTTTACTGTCTTTTATCCAACTTTCAGATGTGAGGCACCAATGTGATAGCTGTCTTTAAGGATGAAGTTCAGTGTTTCAGAGATGAACTAATGCATGAAGAAACAGAACAGGGCTTGTGGCTCTTGGATAAACTTTTTAATCACCATCCAGACAAGGTTTGTCGTGCTGGTACCATACCCCATTGTCATTATTTACTTAAAGATATGTTTTACAATTATGCTGTGAGCTCCTTAAGGGTATATTTGTATTTTCAGTATCTTTTTTAGAAACCAGGTGTGTCAAACACTGAATAAATAATGTTTCCTTAGTAAATGACTGCAGAGACCACAGCAAGGTGTAGAAAATTTGGGACCCAGTCTTAAGGAATAAGTTTAACGTAAGTTTAACTTAAGATTAACTAAGACACCTAAAAATATAGTCTATCTCTGCCCAAAGTATCACTGTGCATCACAGACCCACTCCCAAGGGGAGTAAAGGAGGGAGAAAATCACTTTGACCCAGCAGAATGGGGTATTTCACCATCTCTGGGAGATGTGCTACCTGAGAAGATATAAGATAAGGCACCAGATTTTTTAAATTGTGTTCCTTCACAGCTAGCCACAGCAGCAATAATTTAGTTAATTTGATCAAGATAGGCTGCCAAACTGGAAAATTCTAGTAAAACATGATCTACTTGATGTAAAATGATGTGGTTTGTTTAGACTTACTGAACTGAAAAATGCCAAATTTCTTTTTCCTTGTCACCACATCAGTATTGTCTGTAATTATTAAGTGCAGAATCCTAGACCAAATCAAGACATCACCAAGCTAATGGCGCATTGTTTTTAAACAGTCATGGCTTCCCCGGAAAACAAAAGTTAACTCTTATCTTCTGTATTTCAAAATTTTAAGATGGAGTTAGTTTATATGTGTCACGTATTTGTAAATCTGGACATTATTTGTCAATTAAGATTTCTCTGATCACATTAAGTTTTGTGAGTCCTTGTAGAGCCCACCCTTGACCCACTCTGAAAATTCCTGCTGAATCAACGTATTCTGTTCTCTTTGAGACAAGGAAATGGACCACACAGTTTGAAACAAAATGAATCAAAATGCAAGTAGAATGTGAAAGCAGGAAATTAATGTTACTTTTCAAGTAGCAAAGGACTCTCTGCCTAGAGAAAGCTTGAATTCTAGTCTCAGCTTTTCTGAGAGCTTTGACCAAATCACTTAATCCCTCTAGGTCTCAGTTTCCTCATCTTAAAAATAGTGGGGCATATCTTTACTATCCTTTCCAACTCAATTTATCTTCTAAGAAATTGTAAGTTTATAGATTAAATCATTAATAGTAAAGACTTTGACCTTAGAGAAATAATAAGCTTCATAGGGAACGTCATCTGATTCCAACTGAGTGACTCCAAAGAAGGACGTCAAAAATAGAAGGTGGAAAATACAAGTCAAAATTCAAGATTATTCACAATTGTCACATAGATCTCCAGGACTCTCAAGGCATATTTGCTGCCTATAGTAGAACAGCCCCTCCTTGGAATGGAGGTACTTTCAGCGTCTTGAGTCCTAGAGTTCTGTCCAAATTATTCTTTCTCTCTCTCTCAGATTTTTCTCTCTCCATCTCTGCTCTCTAGTGCCCACATGGTACCCCTTTCCTTCCGTCTCCCGCAAGAATACTAGAGGATATGTGTTGTTAAGGTCCACAAAAACAAAAGCCTTCCCTGAAACCTGATCATGAGGACAAGGGACCCTGATTGGGAGCTAGCCCAGCCCTCTCTAGTGACCCACTTTTTGATAACTTCCTCCCCTATGCCCAGGTCCTGCCACCACAAATAACAGGCCTGTGCTTGGAAAGGCCTCTTGTAGTACTGACTCTGGCTTTCTCTGGGGCTTGTACTGCAGTGGAAGACCAATGGCCAGTGAGCTGGTGTTCAGAAATACCTTTCATCTGTACCCTACTTCACAGAGTGGGTAGACTCTGCCACCAACTGATGGCATTCATTTCTTGAATGTTGTGTTCAAAGATTCTACCCACACGATGATAAGCAGTTTTTGTCCTCTTTGCCCTTTCTTGGTTGGGTTGTGCTCTCTGACTCAGCTCCACATACAGCTGCTCTCTGGGGTGTTACCATGGCTTTTTGTAATGAGCCATTTCTCCTTCCTGCTGCACCACTGGGACTCAAACTGTAGGCCACTCTGCCAATTCTCCAAGCTCTGCCCCTGTATGAATGCTCACATCCAGCTTGTAGCCAATGGAAATTTTGACTACAAGTGACTTAATTCCTCACAATTCTACTAGATACATATTTAATGCATTTTCAAAATAGATACTGAATGTCATTCCCATGGCTCTTCATTTTATCAATGGCAAATTTTCTTTCAAATAAAACTTGTGTGTGCATAAGTGCTTTATTTAACAGGAGACAGATTTTATTTCCACAAGAAGCAGAGGTTGTAAGTATTATTTGGTGTCCTTTCCTGGCACAGCATTGTAGGAAACAATAGAGATTGTGCACAAAATACAGACATCTAAAAAACATTTGATTTCCATTGTGTTTCTTAAAATTTTACTGGTAGCTAAAGACCCTTCTCAATCCATAATTATAAATGGTTGAGAACATAAATTAGCTGTGAGAACAGAGAAAAACATTTCTGCTGAAGCAAGTTCATTCTTAGAAACCAAGGCCTACCCCACCGTAGAAGAGGAAAAATTATATATGCATTGAAAAGTGTTTTTTAAAAAAAAAAAAATCTGTTTCAGTTCTCTATCTGAACATTGGTCAGGTTAGTTATTCAAATCTTTCAATGGATCAGAAATGAGTGCACTGTCTTCCAAAGAGGATACCTATCCTAAGAGAAAATGCCTTTCCTGAAACGTTTCCTACACTCAATTTTACAAAGACCCTACTGAGAAATGGTCTTTGTAAGATTGAGTTTAGGAAACATAAGCCCAGGCTGAGAGATGCCCATATATTGAGCCAGCCAAGAAGGTGACTATGAGAGCTTTCCCTCTTTTAACATCTAAAATTTGTTCCAGTTAAAATTGTGGTGTGTAAGTACACATGGAATGAACTTTGGATAAAAAAAATTGTAACTATTTATACTGCAATGCTTTATTTTGCAAAACATCTGTTTATTTAAATAGCCAATATATGTACAAGTAAAACAAGTGAAAGTTACAGAAGAACATATAGAGGTTATAAGTATTGTTTGATGTCCTTCTAATTCTCCCCTAACCCCTGCTGAGACAAAAACTGTTATCAATTTTTTTTAAATATATCCTCCCAAAAATTATAGCATATTAGACAAAACACATAGTTCTTGCACCTTGCTGTTATTCCCTTAACAATTTATCTTGGGCCCAACCTCATTCTGTTTAACGGCTAAAAAGTGTCCTCTCATATGGATGTTCCTTACTTTACTTAACCAACCCCCAACTTGCATATGTACCATTCTTTCTTTAGATTTAATTTCTAGAATTGGGATTGTTGGATCAGAGGATAGTGCATTTTAATTTTGGATAGCTACTGCAGTGTTGCTCACCTTAGAGACTGAACCAATTTACCAGCATTCCCTGAATATGTCTGCTCACCAAAAAAAAAAAAAAAATAGTATGAGAGGACAATGGTCTCCTAATCAGTCTCTTTGTTCTATTTGACTTTATATATTTGTGGATTTGCTTTAAAAATAGAAAAGTAAATGTAACAAAATGTGATGCAATTAGCATAATATTATTATTCAGGTCTCAACTCAAATGCTACTCCCTCAGAAAAGCTTCCCAACCAACTCAGCACTCACATCCCCAGTCACTCTCTAGGCCATTATCCTTTGTGCTGTCTTAATATTGCTTGTCACTGTCAGCAATTACTTTGCTTCTTTGTTGATTTGCTTATTTTCTCCCCCTACCAGCCACCCACCACTAGAAGCCTTGGTTTGAAAGCAGGAAGCATTCATATTGTTTGCCCAACATTTTGAACAGTACGCTGGCATTAATCAACACTCAATAAATGTGTGTTGAATGAAACCCTGGGTCCGAAGATAATGTTGGTACCCAAAGATATGAGTTTGCTCTGGAATGACTTTCCAGAGACCTCCAAGAAAGACACAAGCTTCAGGCTCAGGAGAGTTTCTAATGCATTCTGAGACTATTCTACAGGCTTTGGAGAGGAAAAAGAGGTTCCCATCAATTTCAAGGAAAACAAATGGTGCTGGTAGAAACTATCCAGTCCTTTGATTAGGGCCTGAAGAAAAAAAACTGCATTATTCTTGGTTCTGAGCAAACTATGGGTCAAAATGAAATATACATTAATATTTGTAAAGAGGTTTGAAGAACAACATTTTAAAATGAAAAGCAAAGCAGAGGTCTTTGACTTTTAGTCAATGGAGCACCATGTTTTGAGGAAGTTCAGTCAGGTGGTATCTGCAGCAGAGTGATTAACAGAATACAGGTAGTAATAAATGAGTGTTTGTCGAAAGGGTGTTTCCAAATCCTGTAAGGGTTATTCAGCTGGGTTTCGGGTGTGGCTGACAGGTTTAGCTAGGCCTAATTAATTCGATTCAGCCCTGTGGGAAACTTTAGTAATGACGGTCGGTAAAAACATTTCACACCACCCATTCACTGGCTTGGCACTAGGAAGACATGAAAATGTCATTTGAGCTTTCTAGACGTTATATATCCTGAAAGATAGAGGAGACGCCATGTGAGTTTTCCCACTGGAAAATATTTCTCAGACTTGATTAATTAAATATCTGAAGCAGGTTCCTCTTAATTGCTGAAAAATGTGCATTTTTCAGAATAGTGAGAGAATCTGCTGCTCAGTTTTTTATGTAAAAATTGCATCAAGGCTTTTAGGCATCAGTGCCATGCCAAGCGGTGGCTTTTGGACTTCAGACCTACTTTATTGCCATTGGGCCACCTTTCCCAACTCTTTATATGAACAATTGCTATTTTCTTCAGCTTATATAAAGTGCTATGAAAGCATGACTTCAAGGTCCAGCTGGCACCCACTTCCAGCTGGATTGCTGTTCCTAATCATCCCTATAGAGAAGACACTGCTGGGCGTGGTAATCCAGACTTGAAGAAGTAAGAGAAAGCAGCCATCCCTGGGCTGTCTAAAGCCAGCCTCATTTGTCAGCTCTGAGGCTCTTCTTCTGGTCAGATGTACCACCTCCAGGGAATTTATTCTTAGTAGCCTCTCATTGTTTTCTGCTGTAATCTCAGTGAGCCCAGTAATCTAAGTGAACTTCTGACTTTGTGGAAGAATGTGGCGGGACTAGGTGATCCTGTGTGGGACAAACCAATAGCACTTGGTTTAGGAAGACTTCTCTGAGTCTGCTAAGTGGTTTCTTCTCAGGCTCAGGCTCTACAAGTAGAAACTTCCAAATATTAATATTTAACACTTAGCAAAAGGGCCCGACTGTCACACAGGTTCCTCACTCTAAGGGCTGTATCATGTTCTGATTGATCCCTCTAGACCAGGGCACTTGAGCAGGTACCCTCTCCAAAGCTGGGAAGAAAAGACAATGTAGAATTGGGGGTGACCAGAGGCATTTGGGGTTTGTTTGAATCACCTGATATCTAAGACATAAGGACCAAAGTTGATCCAAATGGTTGATACTTCTTTACATAGTATATTTTCCCTAGTCTTTTTATAAAATTCCCTTCACAGAAAAATGAACTACACATTTGAATTTAAGAAATGCACAAGACTCTGAAAAGAGGTAACGCTTGAAAAAAGGTAATGCTAGAATTCTGTCTTACGTAAGATTCCCCAATACAGGTCCATACAAGTTATCAGACATCCATCTATCTGCCTTAGATTTTCTATCCAGGAAATAAGAATTTTCCTACAACAAACTTGTTTCCTGAAGGAAAAGGCAGAGAGAAACACATCCTTCCTAGCATGTGAAATGGGGAGTGCTGTTAGATCCCCACTCACGCGAAACACCAAGATTGTTTCTGGAACAAAATATCCTCTAATTGAGTTGCCCCTTACAAATGCTCATTTTGCCAACCTTGGCTTAGTCTTCACAATGTCTGTACTTCAAATGAATATCTAATAGCAACCTGTGTATTGACTCAGCTTTCCAGGGCTGAGGGCACAATGCTAAGGATAGGGCTTTCTCTGTAGTTTCTAAACCTTCTACATAACTGTTCAGTCCAGGACCTGTGGACAGCCAGCGTGGCTACAGCTATAGCCTAACCCTGAGGCAAAACCATATTTAAAAATCCGGTGTGGGGTATAAAATCAGGAGATCTGAGATTTCTGTCCTAGCTGAGGGAGTGTGAACAAATCATCTGACCTCTATATATTTGTACTTTGTCTGTGGCATAGAGGCAATTCTATGAATGGCTATAAATAGGCTTGTGATTGAGTTTCTCTGAAGAAATCACAGAAGATCTGATCATCTGTTTAAATGCCTATTTAAATACCCTTTCTCACCGAGGTAGGTAAGAGGAGTGCAAGGTTCATAAGGGTACCAGCCAGGCAAGGCTTAGCTGTTATCCCCAGTGGCTAACAGAAGGTAGCCAAGGGTCATTCATCACTCATCTAGTCCTACCGAGTCCCTACTGACTGAGCTAGGTACAGATCTAAGAACTGGGAATAGAGCAACCAAGAAAACAGCATAATTTCCTGCTCTCATGAAGCTTTATTTGCATACGGCACGAAAGTGGCCCACAGTCATTCTGATACAGAGCTAGAGCCTTTAGAGAGCTAAGGTGCTAGCACTCAACCAGTGCTGCATTTTTCATATGTGTATTAATGTTTTCTCCCTGTCAAGCTTGTGAGATACCCCCAGAGTATGTGTTGTCCAGAGGCAGTAGAGTCACCCAGGAGAGGAGCAGATGACTGTGAGCCTGGCCCCAAGAGTAGCACTTGACCCTGTTGCTGACATATTTGTGCAGCCCTGGATCAGCAGCTCCCACCATGGCCCATTTCTTTGCTGACAAAGTAGGGATGATGCTATGTGCTTGTCTCCTAGGGATGCCTGTGAATCATTCACCAGTCACTATTGGAAAAGTCCATTTCAGACGTAAGGGCAAGTCAATGAAATGAGCTTTGCAACCTGCCTCTGCACAGCTAACTTGCTGCTAGCCTTTCAGGAGACCCACATGTAAACACAGGACTGTGTAATTAACCTGATGTCAACACCAGCTGTACAAAGGCACAAGGCTAAGGGGAGTCAGGTGGCCCAAGAGAGAGAGAAACAGCAAGCTTTGGGAGAGAAAGAGCCCTTTTCTCTGGCTCTTTATTCAGATCCCTTTAAGGGAGGAATGACTACCAAATGTGTGTAAACAGTTTCCAGGACTGGTGAGTTTCATTCACACAGAGATAACAGAAAGTTAACCTGGAAGGCATTTATTTTCTGAGAGGCCATGGGCAGCCAGCAGCTGTGAGCACTTATTCAGTTTCTTCAGGTGGAAGCCTGAATTGCCCCCAGCAAATAATTTGACATGGTGGTGTCTGTTGTGCTAAGTAGGGCATGGAAGATGCACCAGGTTTGGTCTTGGCCGTTGCTGATAGAGTTGGGGCAGAGGTGGAATTTAATGGTTAAATTTTCTGTTCCCCATTTTGCCCAATGTTTATCTTCACTTGGGAATAATCTAGATATTTTGATGGGATGATTTATAGTGAATAAAGCAATTTGAACATTGAAGGAGTGAAAGAAAGCTATGTTATTATAGCAACAAAAATTGTAAAAGTGAATTCAACATGAGGTTAAAACTTACAGACCTTTGAAGAATGTCAGGGCAAGACGTGGCATTGCTAAGAGATTCTTGTTTCCACAGTTTAAAGGAAAACTTTAAAATGAACTTGTTATCCCTCCTCACCTCAGAAATAATGAAAAGCTTATCCTAAGAAAGGTAATGCATCCTAGCAAAGGAGGATATGTTTTGGGTTTAAGCTAATATAAATTAGGAGTCAGACCTCTTGCTTGTGACTAGTAGCCAACTGCCCACCCATGCTCATCTCCCTCCATTCCTTTTCTTCTTTCTCTTCCTGTCTTTACTCCCTTCTCTCCCCTTCTTCTAACCAGGATTAACAGGTTTTAGAAGTTGAAGTAAAAATGGACACCTTTTTGGCCTCTCTGTCCTCTAAGATGTTCAGAGTGCATCACATGGCCAGCGTGACTGAAAAGGAACAAGACAGAATTCCAGGTCTGGCTCTGGGAGATCAGTCCCAACACTCTGCAGTCACAGGGCATTGTTTGGGGGATTATCAGCATCCAGAGAGGGAGTTGGGCAGGCACGCAGGGAAGTGACCCGGCAGGAATGTGAGTGTGTGGCCAGCAGTGCTCAGAGTTAGTAAGCCGCTCTAAGCACCCTCACCGTGGGAAGGCCATCCCTTCAGAGCACCTGAGAGGCGCAGGTACACGGCAGAGGGACCAGGTGCTACACAGCCTTCTCAGGACAAGATGTCTGGCTGCAAAGTTTCCTGGCAAATTCCAGAGAGTAAGAACAAGACAACAAAATTAAACACTGCTGCCATGGACTGGAGCCCTCGTGCCTTCTTTTTGTCAATCCCAGACTTCCTGAAACTTCAGTGGGTGCCTCAGAACCTGCTGCAACCCACCATTCCCAACAGCACACATCCCAGAGGAGCGGTGCCCTGGATTAATAGAATAAGAACTAGATGATGATGAATCCTGGTTTCAATGCTTAACAGTCAGCAGAGATGAACTCTGAACTACACTAGTGGTTGTGTTTTTTCCCTTTCTTTTCATATTTTGCTTGTTTGGGCTCTGGTTATTCTTTATGAAACTGACTCATTTTTTATTCAACGGTTAACTTATGAGTAAACAAACATGGGAGCTGCAAGTTCTTGCTGGGGTTGTTAGTATATCAGAGTGATGATTTAAGAACAACGAGCCTTAGAAATGGCCAAACACAAGGACCACATGTCACCTTGTCAACATGCTAACACCTGCAAGGTCTTTTGGGAATGGAGAAGTCATGAATGAATGTCCTTCTTACTTTCAAATGGCAAAGATTTGACCCAGCACATCAAGCCCGGGATTTCAGCCTCTCAGTGCTTTCTTCACTCTGATAGGAGCTTCTTGGATGCATAGGCTTCTGCACACAATGTACAATGGCTAGAAGGATGTGCTGGATGTGACTCTGCTGTGTGGTTCTCCAATATCACACTGTTCCTGTGCTCAGACCAGCAGGGTTCCTTTGCTTTTTGTGAAAACACATCTGTTAGAGTTAACCTTAAGATGCCACGGATAGCATGTTACCACAGCTGTCAGGAGCTATCTGGCCCAGGCAGTGGACTTGTTTGTAGATACACCATGCAGACCTATGGGATTGCATTGGGATGGATTTTGTACAGTCAGAACTTTGGCTGGGAAAAAGTCACTACTGCTTATCCATTTGCCAGGAGTAAGTGTTCACTTACACTGAGTTTTCCTAGTGTGTTTTTTTCCTTCCCCAAAGAGGTAGCATCATCTTTTCGAAGGTTTAAAAAATACTAAGCATAGCTACCACAGAAGTTATTTTATATTTCTTACCACTTAAAAAAATTAAACAGAATTACACAAAGGCAGAGCAATGTGTTGATAATTGAGGAGCTAGGGAATAGCTATGAGGAGGGCTATTATGCTATTTTCTATATTTTTATATATGTTTGAAAGCACTTAAATGAAATCTTTTAAAGACTCTGAACACCCAGTTGAAATGATATAAATCCAATTTTCTTTATATGACTCAACTACTATTAAGAATTATCAGGTCGGGCACAATGGCATGCACCTGTAGTCCTAACTATTTAGGACGCTAAGGTAGGAAGACCATTTGAGGCCAGGAGTTTAAGACTGTATTGTGCTATGATTGTGTCTGTGAATAGCCACTGCACTCCAACCTGGGCAATATAGCAAGACCGCATCTCTTTGAAAAAGAAAATTAAAGAATTATTAACTTTAATTAAAGAATTACATGCATGATTTCTAAGCCTCACAACAACCCTGTAAAAATTGGCTAATTGATCCAATTTACAGGCGATATTCATGGGAGCTAAATGATTAGCTCAAGCTACTTGTCTAGTAACAGAGTCAAGAATCAAACTCAGATCTTTCCATAAGAAGCACAACTTTCCACAACTCTATTCTACCTCTGCTTTGTGTGAATGCAGAGTAGGTGATCACCTAGACCAGTGATTTCCAAGCTCAGCTGGTCACAAGAATGGTGCAGAACACAGACATTTTAGGTCTCTCTCCTAAAGAGCAAAGGTCAAGAGAAAGGCTGGGGAAAGCCAAGTTTTACCCTCAGGTGATTCTCACGGGGAGAATTTAGGAAATGACTATACTCCAATTCTTCTTGATTGTTGGGTCTTGAATTCCTCCCTCCCATACAGCCAGAAAAGAAACTTGCTTCTTCAAAGTGTCTTTAGAAGTTGTCTTTTAAAATGTATTGCTTCTGGGCAGCATAGAACATTACAACACAGTCCTATTTCCCTTCCTTGAATTAATTCATTATATAGCTGCTATTCCCCTGTAGGGAGAGGACATCTTAAGAGCATGGAACATCTCCTGCAGGGGAATTATTAAAAGGTGATAAAAGGTTGCAAAAAAAAAAAAAAAAAAAAAAAAAGAGGGTGTGGAAAATCCAAGCTCCTTTCCTTTGCATTTCATCTAAGACCAGTCAGCACCTCATGCTTATGGGTGTACGTTTGATGATTATACATTGCAAAGTCTGAAAATAAAAGAAATCTCATTGAAAGAGAGCATCATGTCCCCAATTTCTATGGAATATTTGAACCAAGTAATCAGTTCTGTTTTCAAAGGCCAATTTTGATATCTGAATTTTCTTCCTCACTGCCTTTTCTTGACTAGTGTAGTATTTGCTGAATGGATGCAAGGGTCAGTCCCAGGCCAGAAAGAACAGTGGATGTATTAGAATTGCCAAGGGTCAGAAAGAGAAGCATTTCACATCATAGGTCTGAGTTCCAGAAAACCATGAAATTGCTGAACTCTTTGGAGACACTGGCAAGGAGCGATAGAGTATTGTAGCTTCTTTTCCTGTCTCAGAGGACTGCATTGGGTTGCGAAAATCTGCAAGAACGAACACACACACACACACACACACCCCACCTAAGAAAACTACATCATTTCAGTGACTCCTGAGAGTCTTTGACAAAGGTTTATCCTTTTCGATACCATATCCACTCCCACTGAGAAGGATCAAGAGGGCTTTTTAACACACCACTGTGAGAGATGAAAACACACACTTTTTTTCCCCCATTTGTTTGCTCCTCAAGGCTAAGAAAACATTCAAGCCAATGGCTTCTTCTCTCAGCCATCTGAGTCAAGGGCAGAGGGATAGTGAATAAGGTCTACACTGACCTCAAGTCCAAAGATGACAGCTTTCTTCAAAGAAAGACTTCCTTGCATGTGTCTGTCTAACTTTGAAACAGGGGGTGAGAGTGGCTTAGGTCTCTGGGCACCCAGAATAGGAATGGATCTTGTATCCTTCCAGCCAGCAGGTTAGGTTGGCTGAAGAAACGACTCAGACACAGCACAGAGATGCTGTTTTTCACTATTAGCAATCACTCTGAGAAGAGACTGTATGGCCAACTGCTGTCACAGTCTTCTCCTTCTGGGCCCTGAAGGCATCTGACAGGGACAGTGGTTGTTCCAAGAGACAATCTCCTCAGAACAATTTATATTGTTATATGACTTTAGAGGCTCAGGCCTCCATGAATATAAAATCTTAGGCCTGGAAAGCACCCTGAAGCCAGTTCATTGTTGTGCTTGGTCATAGGAAAAGACAGATTTTGTAAGTGAACTTTCCACTTATCCTTTTAAGCTCTAAAATGTCTCTGGTAAACTATTTGTGAAGGAAACATTTCTAATCTAGGTTATTTACTAAGCTGTTTCATTAAAGAGATGTTAAAGATAACTCAATAGTTTCTTAATAACTTGATATCACCCTTAAGCTTCAGTTTTCCCATCTGTAAAAATAGAGAAAACAACAGCCCTGACTTTATAGAGTTATTGTCAGGATTGAATGAGACGTGACATATAAAGTGCTCAGCCCAGAGCCTTATCCACCATCAGTGTTAAATAAATAGTAGCAAGAATCACGACACCAGAGGTCCTAGCCAGAACAATTAGACAAGAGAAATAAAGAAAAGGCATCCAGGTAGGAAACGAAGTCAAACCCTCTCTCTTTGCTGACAATCTGATTCTATACCTAGAAAACTCTAAAGACTCCACCAAAAGGCTGCTGGAACTGATGAATTACTTCAGTAAAGTTTAAGAATACAAAATCAATGTGCAAAAATCAGTAGGATTTCTATACACCAATAACGTTCAAGCTGAGAGCCAAATCAAGAATGTAATCTCATTTATAATACCCACACATACAAAAAAATAAAATACCTAGGAATACATCTAACCAAGAAGGTGAAAGATCTATACAAGAACCGCAAAACACTCCTGAAAAAAAAAAAAAAAAAAAAAAAAAAAAGATAGATGACATAAACAAATGGAAAAACACTACTGCTTATGGATTGGAAGAATCAATGTTGTTAAAATGACCATACTGCCCAAAGCAATCATCTACAGAATCAATGTTATTCCTATCAAACTACCAATATCATTTTCCACTGAATTAGAAAAAAACTATTCTAAAATTCATATGGAACCAAAAACGTGACTGAATAACCAAAGCAATCCTAAGCAAAAAGAACAAAGCCAGAGGCATCACACGACCTGACTTCAAACTATACTACAATTATAGCTACAATAACTAAAACAGTATGGTATTGGTACAAAAAGACACATAGACCAACGGAATAGAAAAGAGAACCCAGAAATAAAGCTGCATACCTAACCATCTAATCTTTGACTAAATGCAAGACCTCAGACTATAAGAATCCTAGGAAAAAATCTTGGCAATACTCTTCTGCACATTGGTCTTGGGAAAAAATATATGGCTAAATCCTCAAAAGCAGCTGCAACAAAAGCAAAAATTGACAAGTGGGCCTGATTAAACTAAAGAGCTTCTGTGCAGCAAAAGAAACTATCAATGGAGTAAACAGACAATCTAAAGAATGGAAAAAAATATTCACAAACTATTCATCTGACAAAGGTCTAATATTCAGAATCTATAATGAACTTAACAAGAAAAAAAAACCCATTAGAAAGTGGGCAAAAGATATGAACAGATACTTCTCAAAAGAAGACTGCCACAGTGAAATCCCTCCCACCATGTGCTATCACCTTCTCTGAGGATCACCATCCCCTGTCTGGACACCACTTTCCTAGGGATCAGTACCCAGTGACTGGACTGTCCCCTGGCCCCAAAGTCTCCTCCATAGTGGCTCTCAAGTTCCCAAAACAGAGTTCAGGTCTCATGGACTTTTGTGAGCCCAAGGCTCACCGTGTTCCCTGCAGTAACGGGACTTCTCTTCCTCTTTCTGTTCTATCACTTTAACCTTTGACTTGCCCATAAAGTTTGGAATGTGTAATTTTGTACATTCCAAATGATATCTCACCAGTCCATCTTGGTCATGATCTCTTTCCTTATTGGAACTAATAGCATTTTCTTTAACACAGAGCTGCCTAATAGAATTTTTTTGTGAAGACGGAAATGTTTTGCATCTTTTCTTTCAATATAGTAACAGTAGCCACATTCTAAGCATTTGAAATGTGACTAGTGTAATCTAAGAATTGAATTTTCAATTATATTTAGGTAGCCACATGTGACTAGTGGCTTCTGCATTAAACAGCACAGCTTTAGATGCAGTGGTTGGCAAGTAAAAAACTTTCTCTTGACGGGAATTTGCAATAAGATAAAGGTGACTTGAGAGCAATGCTTTAACACCAATGTTTTACCCAATTTTAACAAAAGTGGCTCTTTCAGTTATTTTGGTACCTCTTTCCATTTTCTCCGCAGGACTCAGACAGGAGCCCAGGTCTGACTAATCCCATCATCCTTCAGACTTACCCACACACAACTGAATCCCAGTGATGGGTGTGACTCTCTTTCAAATGGATACTCTGCTACAATTACAATCAAACCCAGAATCTCAGGGAGGGAAAGGATGTGGCAGCATATGTAATCCACACCTCCATAGGCCCATCGCTGTTTATGATTCTGGAATTGTTTACTGGGCAGTCCAACTCAGTGGAGCAAAAACAAAATGGCTTTACTTTTTTCAATTACTATCTCCTAATCTGATTTGCTCCTAACAAATAAAAAACAAACATTTTTTTGCCTTAGCACACTGTAGACAGATTCCTTTACTCTTGTCACTTTCAAACACTAAATTGAGGTTGGTTCACTCTATAAACCTTTTTCTCATATCTAATTCAGAATGCTCTCTGGCCCACTTCTCTCAGTTTTACAATCCTCCAAGTGTTGGAGTGGGAAGAAATAGGAAAGAAGGGACCACACCATTCCATGATGTGGAAGATCCAGCTTAAAAGGACATTTTCTGCTACTTCTCAGCAACGCCCTGGCGACACACACCACAGCCTATTGTTTCTGGATCCCTATGCCAGTGGTCAGGCCTCTTGGGCAGATCTTGACAAGACAGCTCAAGACTCCTCTTTCTCCAAGTGCAAACCACTCCTCAGCTGCCTTCTCTGTTCAGTTCACTTTCTCTTGCTCAGGTAGGCAAAGGGGGAGACCTGCAAGTCCATAGCTGAAGCAGATGTCCAGCTGGGGAATGAGGTGTCACTCTTCCCTTCTTGCAGCCCCTCCCCCATTTCTTTTGCCTTGGGGCAAGAGTGGACAGTGGGGAATAGGAAAAGAGTCTCTTCCTACTATGTATAAACTTTGTCCAAGGCTGTTGACCTAGATGATTTCTTTCTGTTCTTCTCCATACAGAAGGAGCAGTGAGGTGGTAGGGATAGGAGTGGGGTTGCCTGTGGAAGCCTAATCAGTTGCTTAGGCAAGTCCTAGGGAAACAGTATCTGACCCTGGTTTCTGAGAGCTCTCTTTTGAATGGGAGGCATCTGTCACCTCTTCTTTACAAGGTCCAGTGCAGTAGAAAAACTCATTCTACCAACCTTATCTCCTTATTGTCTTGGGCAGGACGTGTGGATCTTGGCAAGCTGCTTATGGTCTTGGGTGAGCTTCTGGCAGAAGGGCTGTAGGCAGAAGCTGGCTTTTGTGGGACATGTCTGAAGATCAGAAGCTGGACAGAAATCTGAGCACCAGGAGTTGCTCTCTGGATTTTCAGGCAGTGTCACCCCTGTTCTGGGGTCCTCACATTGGAACAATGACTGCCTGCTGCCTTGCTAGGATAGTACAGGCACCCAGCATGCTAGCTCAGGCCTGAGGATAAAGCTCTTGGCTTTCTTTCTTGCCTCACAGGTGGGCAGTGGAGGAAGTTCCAGCCTAAAGTGGCCTGACCCCTTGGGATTACAGGCACCATGGGCAGTTAAGTCTCCCTGGTGAAGCAAACCTTGAAGGTGAGGTCTAGGAGGCAAAGCAAGAGGCTACGTGCTCTGCTGGGCCCGCTGCCATGGAGGCCTGGCACAGCTGATAGTTCACAGTGATTCTTGGGAATGGATAATTCTCCAGTGTCACAAGTATCTGGCCCTCACACATTATTAGGCTAAATGCCAAGGTACTGTCATTCTTAGTGACCTGCACAATCAATTTGTGTGCTCAGATGTTTGTGGAGGCCAATGGGAGTGGTAGCTCTGGCCAGATTCTAGCATTTACTGCCTCCCCTTGACCTAAACCACTATCCTCTCCTAGATATGCAAACCCTGTTTCCATCTACCCAAGAGGAAGACAGCTCCTCTGTGTTTCCAATTTTTTTTCTCTCTCTTTCCTTCCTTTCTTTTTTATACAGGATAGTAGGGACAACTCACAGCATATCTACTATTTCAGGGAAGCTTGCTGCATTGATCCTAAGGTGGTAGAAGTATCTTGTACTTCTCTTACTAAAGAACAGAAAAGAAAAAAAGAACAGAAAAGAAAATTAAATCTCCAGGACATGGTTCTGATAGAGTACCTGCTCCCCATGTACACATGAGTAAGAAAAAGAAGAAAAGCACCATTGCTCTTAAAGCATGAACCTCAAATTGGCTTTTGGCAGTCTTTTTGTAGCTTGAATATGTCCCCATTCTCAATACCATCTGTTCTCACACACCTGAAACCTTTAAATAGGCCAAACATTCCTATGACAGGTGAAAGATTACCATAAGCAACATACCCCATAAAGGAAATGTGGTTTTTTTAAACTCACTGAATTCTGAAACTTACTTATAATTCACAAGGAAAACATCCAAAATGAATGCATAATAAAAATTATAAAATATGATTGCCTTCTCTTTATTAAAAGGAAAATACAGAGCTGAAAGCTGAATCAGCTTTTCCTTTACAATTGAATGGCTTTTTCCTTGTGGTCTGGCCAACTTTCAGAAAACTTGCTTTTTTTTTAAAAAAAATATATTGGCTCTTTTTTTCCCCTTTTTCCTATTTATTTATTTATTGATGGGAACTCACTCTGTGCCCAGGCTGGAGTACAGTGGTGTGATTATAGCTCACTGCAGCCTCAAATTTCTGGGCTTAAGCAATCCTCCTACCTCAGCCTCCCAAGTAGCTGGGACCACAGATGTGTGTCACTGTACCTAGCTTTTATTAGTTCTTAAAGATGAGATTTTGCTCACTGCACCCAAAGTAACATTTTAATTAGAATTGTGGTGGCATTTTAGATTGTTCATTTTCTCATAATAGAGCCATGAAACAGTATTGTTCCATTATATTTACTAGAATGTTGAGGCACAAAAATGTAGGAAAATATTCTCCAAGGTTATAGATTAATTGACCTAAGATTTTAAGTCATCATGCTGTCCCATATATTTAAGCAGTTCTGCCACTGCTGACTTTCTGATAGGCTATTTTCCTTTAGTTTTTGATGCCAACTCCTTTACCAATATTATAATTTTGAGTGATTTGATGGTAGGTTTAGAATGATAAACATATTAACTGAAAGTGTCACAATTTTTTATAGTGGCTTAATATATAGGTAAAATATGCTCAGAATTTTGTCTCAATGTCTATATATTGTTTCAACTATCTTATTGGTGAATCTTATTTCTAATGCTTCTGTTTTAAATAAGTCCTTACTACCCTCTTGGAGAAAACATACAAGGGGGTAATAGTTTTAAGTTACCACATAAAATCGTCTTCTCAATGTTTAACTTTCATATGAAGGGATCTTCTTTCATGCTGTGCTTTCATGTATGTTGCTACTTGGTCTGCGTGTTCTTGAATTGCTTTCCTAGTTTGTTATCTTTGTTTCCCCTAGAACCACTAAAATTCCCCTCTTTTTCTATAGATGCATAGCCATCTGGCTTCTCTCATTGCTTCTTTTTAAACTTATTTTCTTTCTTTCATCCTTTGGTCACAGGCAGCACTAATACCACACAGCCAGAGAGTAAATGTTTGTACTCCATGAGTGCTTGAAGGTTTCAAACATGTAGGCCAGCAATGTAAGTGGGAGCTTGTCATTCTTGGTTGCAGGAGTAGAAACCTAAGTTGGTCCTCAGTGGACCTGTGTGCAGCAGTTCTGGGCAGCTTCCCTATAAATTGGCAGCAATCTTTTCTTCCCTTTCACCAGAAGCCTCTTCATGTGGTTACCAGGATGAGCTACTTAAGGCATTCAGGGCTTTGCCTCACCTACTTGCTGTCCTTTCATCCAACTTGTGAGCGCTTGCCATCACCTGGCTTCTATGAGCTTCCATTTCACTCTTATAAATGAAGAAAATACTTTAAAAATTACCAAATGCCCATGTCTTTTAGTCTTTGGAAGGTTTAGAATACAGCATGGAGAGAGAGGGAGTGAAGCAAAGGGAACCACCTAGAAAGCACAGAAGCTTCAGTAAATTAAGTGCAAACTAGTGCAAGTGGTGGGATAGTAGAAAACCTGACATTTGAAGAAAGAGAGAAAAAAAACTAACGTTAGGATTGACAAGGACCTAGAACCCATTGACTCCAGGTTTTGGTTCCCAAAAGCCTATCTCAGCACTGTTGTCTTAAAATTGCCAGTGGAAGAAGGTAGTGGAAAGAAGACCTTGCTAAAAATGTATTTCTGGCCCTAGTTGTGTTAGTCCATTTTGCATTGCTATAAATGAATACCTGAGACTGAATAATTTATTAAGAAAAGAAGCTTATTGGGCTCACAGTTCTGAAGACTGTATAAGACGCACAGTACCAGCACTGGCTTCAGGTGAGGGCCTCAGGAAGCTTATATTCATAGCAGAAGGCAAAGGGGGAGCAGGTGTATCATGTGGCGAGACAGGAAAGCAAGGAAAGGTTGAGGAGGTGCTGGGCTCTTTTAACAACCAGCTCTCATGTGAACTAACAGATCATAGATCAAGAACTTATTCATTACTGTTGGCATGGCATCAGGCCATTGATGTGGGATCTGCCCCCCTGATCCAAACACCTCCCACTAGGCCCCACCTTCAGCACTGAGAATCGCATTGCAACATGAGATTTGGAGGGGACAAACATCTAAACCATATCACCAGGTCTATGGACCACTGGAAATTCAGTGCTCTCTCCAATCACCATTTTACAGATGAAGCCCAGAACAAGAACATGACTTTTCCAGCATCTATGGCCATTTAATGGCAGAATTAGCATGCAAAATCTCCCAAATTATTGGTCCATCTCTTTTTCTAATACAACATGGAAATAATGTACTACAACCATGCTCAAGGGGAAGAAGGTATCCTACCAACACAATAATAAGAGCTAAAGTACTGAGCAAATGTTCAATGTCAAGGTAAAAGGAGTAGCAAGGGTAGGGATATACAAGGCCAATCACCTGGAATACTGTAGAGGTTTGACCATATGAAGTCACTATGAAGTCTGAGTTTACATGCACATTCAAAAACACCAAGGCCAGGTATTTTACACAGAGAAAAGCAAAATGACCCAGATTTGGGAAAAAATTGCCCAGCATATGTTTATAACCCCTGTTTCCTCCTCTTTCCCTTCCAAGGTTTGGACTGGTCCTGTGGTATAGAGTTTGGTGAATTCACTATGAAGATTTAGTGGCTCAGAGCCAAGGAGATCATTACATCTCCTGTGTTTCCAACACAGAGTACAAAAGTGATGGTAGGAATGTGTGATGCAGGTATTTTTTGTGTTGTTTGTGTTAGAAAACACAAACAAAATAAAATAAAAACTTTAGGGAGGCCATAAAGGAAAGAACATTTGAGGTCAAAAATTAGAGAAAATTTGCTAAAACTCAGTCATTTCTCTGACGACCTAGGGAACTTCCTTCCTTGCCACATTCAGATCTCAAAATTTTTTTCCCAGCAATGCAGTAAGACAGAAACTATATTCTGCAGAACAAGTTCATGTTGGTCTTTTGGATTGTCTGTCTTGCTTCTGTGCTTTAAGAAATTAACTCAGTAAATATAGGAGGCAAACAATATGACTAGCCTTTGCCCTAATTTGATTCAGCCCTCAGCATCACTGCTAGTAAGGAATAGGATCCTTTTTTTTTTAAACCCTTCAGATGGCACCAGGGCAAATTCTACAGTGCATTTATGAGTCAAGGGATAGTATCTCCATGTGAGAGATATTTATCTGGCTGGAATTTCTAGATGGCTTTCCCACTATAGGAATCCAAGAAACCATTGTCATTCTTCCCTCTCTAGCAAGAGAAAAGAAAATCTCAGCCTTTAGAGCATTCATTCTGGCTCAAGAACAGGGTTTTCTTTCCTGGAAACAAGGACTGGCTCAGTGAGAACTTGAAAGTTGGTGCTTTGTGGTGTTGCCAAAATGCTTGTTGCTGGCAAGCAATGGAAGGAGGTGCTGCTTGGGGGAATCTTGATGCCCCTCAGAGTGAAACAACACATTCATTATTTAATAATTATTCAGCATCGGAGAAATTTTGGCAAGAAAAAACTGAACTTAGATGACTTCGTTATTAGCAATATTTTAAGAATTATAAACAGAAATCAGATTACATTAAATAATGCGTTTCTAAGCTGAGCACAAGATAAATTGCCTAACAGGCTGAATAGGGAAATAAAGAACTTAGTTGTGGATTCACAGTCTTCTGAATGAGTCTGTAACTGGTAGCACTGGGTGAGCCCATTTCCTGTGCCCTCCAGCCTAAGGCCTCACAAGCACCTCAGCACCTGGATGCTCCTAGGACCCCTCTGTTAACAGCCCCATGTGCTGGCAATAACTGAGGCAACAGTGAGACTGACCCAAATAAAGGAGTCAGAACCATAACATGGCACATAATTCAGTCTCTTCCAGGCCTCAGCAATAACCATTTTGTACCCATAACTTCTCCTAAGAGATTTTATTTCCCAAATAATCACCCACTACAGCAGTTCTCTAAGATCCCTGGGAAGGCCAAGGCTAGTTCAGGTGGTCCATTAGATCAATCTATTTCCATAATCACACCAAGATGCCATTTACCTTTTTCACTGTATTGACACCTGCACTGATGATGTCAAAGCAATGGTGACAAAAACTGCTGACACCTTAGCACAATTCAGGGCAGTAGCACCAAATTACATTAATATTTATTATATTCTTTACTGCCACACATTTCATAGTACTCAAAAAAAAAATCCCTGCCAGTTTGAGTGTCCTCAATGAAACTGTGATAACTACTCATTTTATTAGATCTCAACCCTGAAGTACACGTTTTTAATATTCTGTGTTATGAAATGGGAAACATGCATAAAGCACATACATCTCTTGCATATGAAAGTATAATACTTGTCTCAAGGAAAAGCACTTGTGCGGTTGTTTGTGTTACAAGCTAAACTAGCTGTTTTTGTCAAAGAATATCACTTTTACTTGAAAGAAGAGCCATGAGACAAACTACAATTATTCATACTTGGGTATTTGGCAGGCATTTATTGATTGAATAAATGTACTATATTCAGTATATCAAGAAATGCTTTTGGTTTAAAGAACAGAAATGACTTTAACAGTAAGAAAACTACGTCTCATAACTAGAAGTCAAGAGACAAAAGAGCTCAACAATGTCATAAGATCCAGGTGCTTTCCATCCCTCTCCTCTGACTCCTCAGTTTTGGCTTTCCTCTTGTTGCAGGTAGCAAGATGGAAGCAGCCTGTCCAAGGCATCATGTTTAGGCAGGACAATGTCCTGAGCAAAAGAGATTATTTTCCCCTCCTGTGGCTTTCTGTTAGAGGAGAGGACACTTTTTCTAGATTGCCACTGCAGGCTCACATTTCATTGGCCTGAATTTTGTCACATGTCTATCCCTAAACTAATCCCTGGCCAGGGGAATGGAATATGCCTTTGAACTAATCAGGCCCAATATAGGGTCTACAGGTGGAGTCAAGTTTCCCTGAGGCAAAGACCTGGTAGATGAAGGGCTGATCACCCTTCAAAACAAAATTAGGGCTTTGTTAACTAGGAAGAAAAACAGGGAGACTAGAAGAAACCTGTAGGCAATCACATAGGGACCACTCCATTCAGTAAATGAAGGTCTAGAACAGTGGTTACCAAATGCGGGTCAGCAGCCAGGCTACAAAGGAATCACCTGGGAGCTTGTTAAAAATACAGCTCAAACTGTAATGTGCATATGAATTGCCTAGGAATCTTGTTAAAATACATATTCTGCATTTGCAACAAGTTCCCAGATAACACAGTCACTGCTGACTTATGGACCACACTTTGAGTAGGAATGATACAGACCTTCCACTTCAAATTACTGACTTGGAATCTCCTGAGTGATCCTAGTTTAAGAACTGGGTTCAATGTGGTAAACATCAACAATGTACAAGATTGGCATTCATTCATTCATTCATTCAGTCAATAATTATTCATAGAAACCAAGCCCTGTGCTTACTGCTGAAACTACAAAGGGTCCACATGCTGTTGGGGAGGAGTGGGCTGACCTATATACAGATATCTTTAAAGTGAGAAGGGCTCCAGTAGAGATATGCACAAAGTGTTCTGCCATCTGATCAAGGAACAAGGAGTGACTTAGTAGTGAAGGTGGGCTTGACAGGAAATGTTTCACAGAAAAGGAGAGACATTAGAGCTGACTTTCCTTAGGTGCCCAGAGACAGACAATGTGTGTGCAAGAAAGTCTGGAAATTTAAATGAGCCACGTACATTCAGGGAACAGTGAGAATGTCTCTGTGGCTTATGCACAGGCTGAGATGGGGTGGGAGAAGAAAAAATCAGGCTGAGGCTAGATTATGAGAGGCCTTGAATGCTGTATTAAATCACTCTATAGTAACTGTTCTCAACCTTGACTGCACTTGAGGAGCTTTTAAAAATCCTGATGCTGGCCAGGCACTGTGGCTTATACCTGTAATCCCAGCACTTTGAGAGGCTGAGATGGGTGGATGGCTTGAGCTCAGGAGTTCAAGACCAGCCTGGGCAATATGGTGAAATCTCATCTCTACAAAAAATACAAAAATTAGCCTGGTGTGGTGGCACGTGCTTGTAATGCTAGCTACTTAGGGGGCTGAGGCAGGAGGATCGCTTGAACCTGGGAGGTAGAGCTGCAGTAAGCCAAGAGGTCGAGCTGCAGTGAGCCAAGGTTGCACACTGCACTCTAGCCTGGGTAACAAAGTGAGGCTGTCTCAAAAAAAAAAAAAAAAAAAAATCCTGATGCCCAGGCCACACCATAGAGCAATTTAATTCTACTTTCTTTACAGGAACAGGAAGGAGTAATGCAGGCATCAGTATCTTTTAGAGGAGGTGATGCAGTGGGCTGCCAAAGCTGAGAACCACAGCTTTACAACAGCTAGTGCCTGCCCAACCTGTTTGCATAGAGCACGTTCTTCAATAAGGATAGAGCCCTTCCTTCCTAAATGTACTTTTCATTTCCATTTGATATTCAAAATCAGAATTATTAAAAAGTATTTTGGCCCCAGAGGCCACGTGATGGGCACTGAGATGGAACTCCCCTGCACAAGGGCCTGTGGGATGCAGGCAAATGAAGCCTGCCCTTTGTTCCCCTGCCTGCATTGGTGAAAGCTGATCCCTGTGAGCCTCTGTCACTGGGCAGAGGGCACGTTTTTCTCTCACTAGCCTAGACCACAGGGACCTTTGACTAGAAATATCTGCAAAGTGTTTGCTGAATGAGAAACGTTTCATCACCCCACCCTGTTTTCCTAACTGAATGCCTATTCAATAATTTGGGTATATTTTTATTTGATAAGATGAAAAGCTGAACTCTCCACGTTATAAAAGCTGACAGAATATTCTTTTTGTAGGTGCTTCACAATATGAATTTGAAAGGCTAGCTCTTGGTTTCGATCTCTGTACTCAGGTGCTGAAATGTTATAGTTAAGAAAAGTTGTCCCTTCTCTCATTTATCACCATTAAGTTTCCTGAAATAATCTTTAAAGTGTCCAAACATTGCCATAAAATGTTCGTCACTGTTGTCTCCTCAAGTTGCTGAATTTCTGGGTTGTTTTGAATTTTTAAAATATATTTTAAACACATAAATATATAAAACAAACATAACTAAAAAAAAAAAAAAAACCACCACTCCAAACTTGTTTACCATCTAACTCAGTCCCCCAGTTTTCAGTCAAAGTATTCCACCCTCTTTAGTAGAATGGCACATGCTCTTCTGCTGTGGGACAACAGAGAAAGGAGGGTGACCTGTGCAACTGCCACAGTCCCCTAGCTTCCTGGGAATGCTTGCCTGACTTTGGGCAGACATTGATGTGGCCCTAATGAGTATTTTGACTGTGTTGTTTTACAGCTCTATCCAACACACAAGTGGGGAAGTGCGGCTTTGTTTTCAGAATTAAACTGTCTCCCAGGAAGCTTTCTGCGGTCCCCTTTGCTTTTCCTTGGAAAGGCCCCAGTTAAGAGGCAGGCTGTTGTTCCTCCACAGCAATTCACGGGTTTACTTTTCAAATAATGTACCCAATCTCTTCCCTCCATGATAGCCCAGGCTTTTCCCTACAATCAAATGATGTGACCTGAAAACAAACACTTATCTGGAGTTCTGACTCAAAGAACTGGATTCTACGGGAATTACAGGCTTTTGCTCTGGCTGTACAGATGTGACTAGGAATCCATGCCATAGCTCATGCAGCTTTGGAAATGGCCTCCATGTGCAGAGGCACACCAGTGTGTGGGTGGCCCAGGATGAGGCCAGCGCCTCCTGGGCAAGCCTCAGCTGGGTTTGAGTCTCGGAGCAGGAGGTCTGTGACTCACACCTGTGCACTTATAATGTGATTGCCCCCACCACCAAGTTTGCATTCAGGGAGCCCCAGATGGACAGTCCTCAGCATCCTCACTTGTGTGGTGGCCACTCATTCCGGTGGCCACTTTAACAGAACTTGGCTCACCCAAGTCCTTGCTTGGATACAAACAAGCTGGCCTCTGACAGGAGGGGAGTGGAAATTCCCTCAGCATCTTGTTGGGGACATTACCTCCCTCTTTGTGGATGGCTGATTGCTTTTGAAATACCAGGAATCATTATTTTACCTTACAGGGCTAGTGTGTGCTATGATTAATTTAGCTAAGGCTCTTAGAAAACAGTAAATGCTGAGCAGCAGCCCTGTTAGTTCCCCTTTTAAAAAGCACTTTAACAATCCTGGGCAGCTAGTTTGATGAGAAGTGCTACTTACTGTGACTCTCATGAGCATTCCTTTTTTTTAACTGATTCTCAAAGGCTTTTCAGTCTCTCTGATAAAAATGCACTCCTTCCAAATGAATCTGAAAATTAAGCAGGAACACAAATTTTATCTTAAAAAAAATCAATCCTAATTTCTAATGAAGAAAAAAGAAGAAATAATTTCATGCTAATTAGGAGGGAGACACATAGCCTGCATTTTGGAGATAAATAGGACAAGGGTTTGAGTTTAAAGTTTAACTGGAAAATGTCTGCCTCAAAGGAAAATTCAATTTGAAGAACTTGCTCACAGCCTAGGGATCCCACTCAAACCATTCTTACAGTTTCCCCTTCTCTTTCTTTCCCCTCCCACACCCTCTTTCACTGCTGAACCCCACAGGAAACAGGAGTGAGTCTTTACATGGTGCATTAGTACATCTTGGGTGGTGCCGAAAAGCAGGGATTACAAATGCAGGAGAAGGTTTGGCAGCGGATGTGCCTCAACCCAGCTCTACGGATTCCACATTCTTCCCCCGGAGGGGAGCAGTCGCTGCGGTTGCCTGAAAGCCATACTGCCAGCCGCCAGGGGTTCAGCAAATGCCTGGGGAGCTGAAGGGTTTTCTGGAAACCTGTCCAATCTCTGCCTCTTTGGGGATGCACAAGGATGTGCCAAATGCATCCCGTTTGATAGTTTTAAAATTGCCCCTTACATGTGTTTTTAATTTTTATGTAATAAAGGAATGACTGCTTGATAATTAAAGAGCAGCTGGTGATTAAAATCAGTTTCGTTGATGACTAACAAACACAAATAAAACCTGATATAAATCTTTATGAGATCTGTGAGGCCCACAGCAGCGACAATTCCTCTTCTCCTAATCATGTTTTCTCTGAAGCAGCACGTCTCTCCACTTCCCCTAGCTTTGTTTTGGCCTAGTAATTCTCTCTGGCTTATACAATTGCTTATCCTTTAACCTCCTGTTTTTGATGACCAGCTAGTGTTTATTTTAAATGTAGTTACTGGCCAATTAAATAGAAATTAGCTACATTTAGAGACTGAGTTCCTGATTACTGCTTCTTCCTTTAGCAACTATTCATTCTTCTTTAGGCTGTCTTGAAAGCAGAAATCCCAAGGCACAGATCACTTTGCCAGGGCACCTTAGAGTAGCTACCTGTTAATCCAGAGTTGAAGAAAGTAGAGATGGGACGCTCTCTTCACCCATTAGGACCTGGAGCAAGCTGGGCTGTTACTGGAGACGTTTCCTGTTGTAATTCAGTTAACCCTTTTTTTTTGAGACAGGGTCTTGCTCTGTCACCCAGGCTGGAGTGCCGTGGTGTGACCTTGGCTGACTGCAACCTCTGCCTACTGGGTTCAAGCCATTCGCCTGCCTCAGCCTCCCAAGTAGCTGGGAATACAGGCACCTGCCACAACGCCAGGCTTATTTTATATTTTTAGTAGATCCAGAGTTTCACCATGTTGGCCAGGCTTGTCTCAAACTCCTGACCTCAAGTGATCCATCCCCCTCGGCATCCCAAAGTGCTGGGATTACAGGAGTTAGCCACTGTGCCTCGCCAACCCATTTTTGATCCAAGACAGACTCTCCTACCAGTAGATCAGGCAAATTTCACAGAAGGAAAAAGAGGAGGAGGAGGGAGAGAAGCCTTTGTTTCTTTAGGGCAGCTGAAATCCATCTTCCTTTTTACCCAAAAACTGACACAACTGCTTGTTTGGGTGAAGGAGAGGCATCCTTTCTGGGTTGGGTAGAGCACATAGGCTATAGCAGTCAGCATTAGGGAACAGCCAACCTGTAGGCTTCCTATATTTAAGTCAAAGCCATTGTGCTAATCACCCAGATAATCTGATATGGGTATCATTTATTCTAAAATGAGAACAAGAAACACATCTATGATAGAATTCATTAGTGCAATCCTTTTTCAGTCCCAACATGTGCTTCTGCAGATTGCATAATGTCTATATAAATTCTATAGGTTGTATTTCAATTTGTATTGCTTCCTCACGAGGAAATGTCATCTCCTGTTGCTATGGTTTGAATGTTTGACCCCTCCAAACCTCATGTTGAAATCTGAGCCTCAGCATTGGAAGTGATGCCTGGTGGGAGCTGTTTGGGTCATGGGGGCGGGTCCCTCATGAATGGCTTGGTGCCATCCTCATGATAATAAATGAATTCTCACTCTATTAGTTCTCACAAGAGCTGGTTGTTCAGAAGAGCCTACCCTCTTACTCCCCTCTCTCTTGCTGGCTCTCTTGCCATGTGATCTCTGCACACACCAGTTCCCCTTTGCCTTCCACCATGAGTCCTCAACCTGAAGTCCTCAACAGAAGCAGATACTGGCACCATGATTCTTGTACAGCCTGCAGAACCATGGGCCAAATAAACTTTTTTTTTTTTTAATATATTACCCAACCTCAGGTATTCCTTTATAGCAACTCAGACTATGATGCCTATAGGGATCAGTTAACTTTGTTTATAACAGCAAAAAGTGGAAAATTGCCTAAAGTACAATGAATGATTGGGATTGGTTAAATAAAGTAAATTAGACATTCATTTAATGAAATACAGTTCAGCCATTAAAAATGGAAAGGAATCCCACTCTGTAGAGCGATAGAAGAGCCATCATTCTTACACTTACAATGAAAGTAACTGGGTTAACTTCAAATTCAGAAATTATTTTGGAATTTATCAGAGAGCTGAAGTGTCAGAACAAACAACAGGCTCAAAATCCGAAGGCACGAGGGTCAGCCTAAAGCCTGAGGACACAGAATAGACCTGGTGTTGAAGAATCTTAAAGGTTTTGTCCACAATTTCTAGCCTGGAGACTGGGGCCATGGGGGGTTGCCTGGCAAGGTTTCACTGGGGCAGGTCTGCTGCTGTTTTCCAAAGTTACTTAGGGGAGCTGAAGGGTTTTCTGGAACCCCTTAGTTAGCTGGCCCTTACTTAGGTCAGCTTATTTCTTCCCCATCCCTTTCAGGGAAGTTATGATTAATTTGTAACATAGGAAAATGCACTTATCACAATCTGCATTCCATCTTTTCTCCCACATCCTGGCTGAGGTGTTTTTGTTGTTATTTTAATTTTACTTTAAGTTCTGGGATACATGTGCAGGATGTGCAGGTGTGTTACATAGGTATACATGTGCTATGGTGGTTTGCTGCACCTATCAACCTGTCATCTAGGTTTTAAGCCCCACATGCATTAGGTATTTGTCCTAATGCTCTCCCTTCCCTGGCCCTGACCCCCTGTCAGGTCCCAGTATGTGATGTTCCCCTCCTGTGTCCACGTGTTCTCATTGTTCAACTCCCACTTATGAGTGAGAACATGCAGTGTTTGGTTTTCTGTTCTTTTGTTAGTCTGCTGAGAATGATGTCTTCCAGCTTCATCCATGTCCCTGCAAAGGGCATGATCTCATTTTTTATGGCTGTCTAGTATTCCATGGTGTATATATGCCACATTTTCTTTATCTGGGTTGAATTTTTTAAATTTTACATGTAATAAAATTCACTTTTTGTGGTACAGTTCTATCAGTGTTAGCAAATGCACAGAATTGTATTATGGATCACTATAATTCTATACATAATAATTCCATGACTGCAAAGTTTCCTTATGCTATTCCTTTATAGAAAACCCACCCCTCAATCCCTGATCTGCTATCTATTCATCTATTTTCCTCCCTATAGTTTTGCTTTTTCCAGAGTGCTATATGAATAGAATCTAACAATTCTCGGTCCAGCCTGTCAAAATGCAGGTAAGATTTATCTATGTTGTTTTGTGAATCAATGGTTCATTCAGGTTTATTGCTGGTGGCATTCTATTACACATATGTACCACATTTTGTGGTATGTCTAGGTTGTTTCCAATTTTTAAATCAGCTACAAAGATTTACCTATAGGTTTTTGTATTGTAGGAGACCAGAATATGCCACCTTGAAATATGACTTTTTGGCATATGGATCGTTTTATGCTAATCATTTTGAGAAACTGTAGGCACAGAAGATCTGAAAACAGAGTACAAATTATATGTATGTCTATAAAGGAAATCTCCATTTGTACGGGTGTCTCCCTGTGTACTATGAAGAGAAGGATGACATTACATTAGTAGAGACTTAACAATGGAGAAGGCACCGGACTTAAATCTGTGTAAGAAACCTTATCCTTGTTATCCTGCTTTCCTGGGCATCTCCTTATGATTGTCCTTCCTCACATCCTTCCCTCTTTGTTTTGTTTCAGTAGACAATTGTACTTGTCTGAATTCAAAGCCATACCTTTGTGATTTACTTATTCCTTTGGGTATCTCCCATATATACATAAGTTATATATGTTGTTAAATTTTTTGTTTTCCACTTGTTAATCTACCTTTTGTTATAGGAGTTTGTTCCAACTAAGAACTTGAAGAGTAGGGAGAAAATTATTTTTTCCTCTCCTATATTTTGAACATCTCTTATTTTGTTTTGGATACATAGCTAGGCATGAGATTGCTGGGTTTTATGGTAGGTATATGTTTAACTTTGTAAGAAACTGCCAAACTGTTTCCCAAGGTGGATGTACAATTGCGCATCCCTACCAGCAATATATATGAATTCCAATCCTCAACATTCTCACCAGCACTTCATATTGCCAGGTTTTAAAATTATAGCTATTCAAATAGGCATGATGTGGGTTTTTAGTGTGGTTTTAATTTGCATTTCCCTAATGATTACTAATGAACATTTTTATTATGCTTATTTTACATCTAAATATGTTCTTTAGTAAAAACTCTTGTTTCAATTTTTTGTTTTTAAAAATTGGGTTTTTGTTTTCTGGTTGTTGAGTTTATGAGTTCTTTATATATTTTGGATATAAGTCCTTTGACAGATGTGATTTTAAATATTTTCTCCTAGTTTGTGGCTTGTCTTTTTTTATTCTCTTAATCAAAGAGCCAAAGCTTTTGCAAAACAAAAGTATTTTTAAATTTTAATATAGTTTATCAATTTTTCTTTCATAAATACGCTTTTGGTGTCATATCTAAAAACTGTTTTCCTAACTAAGGATTTCTCAACAGGTGCACAATTGACATTTTGGACCAGAAAATTCTTTGTTGTGGGGGGTGTGTTTTGTGCATTGCAGGATGTTTATTAGTATTCCTGGCCTCTACCAGTCAATGCTTGTAGCGTGCATGTGTGCATGCATGTGCAAACACATACACACATACAGGCCCCAATTATAACAATTAAAAACGTTGTCGACATAATCAGATGTTTTCTGAACTACAAAGTTGACATTTGCTCAGTGGCCTAACCCAAGGTCATACACATGTTGGCTAGACTGGTCTCGAACTCCAAACCTTGTGATCCACCTGCCTCGGCCTACCAAAGTGCTAGGATTACAGGCGCGAGCCACCATGCCTAGCCTCACTTTCTCCTGTTTTTTCTCAAAAACGTTTTGTGGTTTTATGCTTTATGTTTAGATCTATGATCCATTTTGAGTTAATTTTATATGAGATGTGAAATAAAGGCTGGGGTTCTTTTTTGTCTTTTCAGCATATTGATTGCTATGGTCTAAATGTTTGTGTTTCTCCCAAAATTTACAAGTTGAAATCCTAACCCTCAAGGTGATGGTATTAGGAGATAAGGCTATGAAAGGTGGTTAGTTAATGGGGGTCCTTATAAAAGGGACCCCAAAAAGCTGTTGGCCTTTCTGCCATGTGAAGATACAGCAAAATAATGGTTGTCTATGAACTAGAAAGCCGGCATTCCCTAGACAGTAAATTTTCCCACACCTTGAGCTTAGAATTTCCAGCTTCCAGACTGTGAACAATAAATTTCTATTGCTTATGAGTCACTCAGTCTATGATATTTTTGTTATGGTAGCCCAGATAGATTAAAATGTGGACATTCAGTTGTTCCCAAGCCACTGATTTGAAGAGACTTTCTTCTGTCTATTGAATTGGATTTGTATCGCTGTCAAAAATCAGTTGACTATATTTACGTGGGTTTATTTCTGGTTTCTCTTCTCTGTTCCATTGATATGTGTCTGTTGTTTCTGAATTACCACAGTCTTGATTACTGTAGCATTACCATAACAGTTTAAATTAGGTAAGAAGCCCTCCAACATTATTTGTTTTCAAAAATTTTTGGCAAGTCTAGGTTTTTTGCCTTTCTATATAAATGTTTAAACCACCAGTCAACATCTACATAAAAGGCTGCTGGAATTTTGATTGGAATTTCATGAATCAATATAATAAATTGGGCAGAATTAACATCTATCTTAACAATACTGAATCTTCTCATCTATGAACGTGGTATATTTCTCCACTTATTTGGATCTTCTCAGATTTTTTTCTTCAGTGTTTTGTACTTTTCATCATACAGCTTCCACATAATTTGTTTCAGATTTATACTTATGTGATTTTTTGTGCTATTATAAATGGTATTGTTATTTTAATTTTGAATTCAATTTTTCCTGCTATTATATAAAAATATCATTGATTTGTATGCATTGACTTCATATCCTGAGACTTTATTAAATTCATTTGTTAGTTCTAGGAAGTTCTGTGTTAAGTTGTTTAGAAATATCTATGGAGAAAATCTGTGAATAGAGCTGACATCCCCTTTATTTCTATATCTTGTCTTATTATAATGGCTAGCATTACCAGGATGATAATAAATGCAAACTGTAAAAGAAGAAACCTTTGCTTTGTTCTCCATCTCTGGGGAAAGGTCTTCAATCTTTTACCATTAAGTGTGATGTTAGATGTAGACTTTTTGTAGATTTTTTTAATAATTTAAGCAAATTTTCCCTCTCTTTCTTTCCTTCTTCCTTTCTCTCTCTTTTTTCTTTTCTTTCTCTCTCTCTTTCTTTCTTCCTTTCTTTTTTTTTCAAGACAAAGTTTTGCTCTTGGCATCCAGGCTGGAGTGCAGTGGCACAATGTTGGCTCACTTCAACCTCCACCTCCCAGGTTGAAGTGATTCTAGTGATTCTCCTGCTTTAGCCTCCTGAGTAGATGGGATTACAAGCATGTGCCACCACACCCAGCTATTTTTTTTTTTTTTTTTTGTATTTGTAGTAGAGACAGGGTTTCACCATGTTGGCCAGTGGTCTCAAACTCCTGACCTTAAGTGATTCACCTGCCTCGTCCTCCCAAAGTGCTCAGATTACAGGCATGAGCCAGCACGCCCAGCTGCAAGTTTTCTTTTCTTTCTACTTTGCTGAAAGTTCATGTCATTAATACATGTGGAATTTTATCAGATGCATTTTCTGCATCTATTTTCTTTTGTAATCTGTTAATAGCTTACAACGATTAGATTTTTAAAAGCTGAACCAGTCTCACATTCTTTAGATCAATGCCACTTGACCACAGCGTATTATCCTTTGTATATATTAAATTTTAAATTTAAAAATGAAAACATACATATACACATATTTACAGAAAATTTACAGAAATAGATATATAGATATATCTAGTACATGAGTTAGTGTCTATACCATATATATGTATTGTGTGTGTGTATGTGTGTATATATATATATATATATAGATAGATAGACACACATAATTTTCAGTGAATACAGCTTGGAGATAATATGCAGATATATATCTGTGTGTGTATGTGTGTGTGTGCAGATATACACACACACACAGATATATATCTGCATATTATCTCCAAGCTGTATTCACTGAAAGGGGTTAGAAACAATGATATTAAAAGGAGAGCACTTAACTTCTAATAATACTGGTTTCTAAATACTGTCCTCCAATAATAGGAACCAGGAATCATTGAAGAACTGTCTGATTCTAGGGCTCGTGCAACGGAAATAAATATGAGCCTGGCGATCTTGTGGTGTTTCAATGTAAGGACGTTTAAAAAAATAAAAAGAAAAAAACAAACATAAAAAATGTGCAGGAACCAATCTGAAAAAGTTCCCATGAAACAATCTGAGCAACAAAATAAATAATAAAAGTACAATGTTTATAACTAAAATAATAATTAAATATCCAAGATCCCATAAATAAATGAATAAATGATTAATATGTAACTGGGAAAAAAGGAAAGCTCTTCTTTAGAAAAGAATCTTAGCTATTATAAATATAGAAGGCCTGGGGGAAATACAAAAGTACTGTTAAACCCCATAGTAACCATTGCTGCAGGTTAAATCCTCCAAGGTTGCTAAAAAGAATGGCTGAATATTTAAGTAAAAACAAGATTTTGCATAGTCTTCAAGTATCTCTGTATTAATATTTAAGACTCTTCTTAACTTCGAAACTACTTCTAAATAAAAAGTAAAATATAATAAGGGAGAGAATAGTGATGTCAAAAAATGTTTTTGATCTATTAAATTTTAAAAAGGCATTAGGTTCCAATTTTATGCACCTACACACATACACACACACACATATAAACACACAACCAACTGAAAAAATTAAAAATTGATTTAAAATAGCTTAAACCAAAATGTAAGACATAGGTATCTCTTGGTGGTGGCACAGAGTGCAGTAGTAGTGATTTCGGTTTTATAGCATCATTATTATTATTGCTTATCAATATTTTCTAAAATTTTCTACCGTGACCGTGTATTCATATTAGAATTAAAAATATATTTAAGACATCCCTGGAGGATGTGTTTCATGCTTCATATTCTGCATTGTGTTGAAAACAATAATGGGTGCTGTCAAAGTGAACTGTTGAAATGATGCCTGCTATTTTTTTTTTCAAAATAGATAATCATCCACCTAATTTATATTTGGATACAGAACTTATCTTAGTGCTTTGGACAAAATACTCAGTAATAGTTGAGTTATAAATTATAGGTTTTGCTCTATTTAAGTTAGTATAAAGTTAAGAACATCTGGAAAAATATCATGTATAACATCTGATAAATAGAAATTACAAAAAACATTTAGAGCTAAACATTATCCTAAGCATTTTATATATCTTAGTTTATTCAATCCTTAGCACAACTCAGAGAGGCAAGGATACTGCTACTACCTTTCTTCATTTTACAGATGAAGAAACCAGGGCACAGAGATGAAGTAATCTGGTCTCACAGCTATAGTAAGTGGCAAGCAGTGATATAAAGCACGTCTATATTTATTGTTATTTGACTTCTCACAGCAATTCATTAAGTTAGGTATCTTTATCTCCAGTTGTCAGATGACGAAACTGAAGCTCAGAGAAGTAAGTGCTGGCCTAACTAAATGTGTCAGGGCTGGGACACTTGATCTCAAAACCCTTGCTGTTTCAGCTATAACATGCTGCCTCATGCATTAACATGCAGTGGGCAAACCAAAACAGGATATTACCAGAGAGCTGTCAAAACACATCTCCAGTGGAGAACTCCACATGTGGATTAGTTCTTTCCCAAGTCTGCTTAAATTTCACACCATCCACCTACATTTTTTTTTCCTACCAGCTGAGAATGGTGACATTTCTTCTTCTCTGGTTTAAATCAGAAAAACTTGCAGGACTACAACCACCAAAGAAGGTACGTATTAGCTTACAGAGATTTTTGTCCCCCTCTCATTTAATTTAAAGAGGCAGTTAAAAAAAAGAAAAAATCCCGGTTCCATTTCTGTCGGTAAGAAAGTGACTGTAGGAATTCTCAGGCAAAAAAATAAAGTAATTTCATTTTTAGAGTAAATGCCCTGTTGACAAGTTGGCAGGGCTGCCTTGTTTGGAAAAGAATGTGCAGAAAACCCAAAAGATAATTAGTGTGTGGTAACGTAACAGCATGCAGCAAGGCTGTAACGTGTCTGGCAGAGGCAGATGTGGCCACACAGTTCATTAACGCTGTATAGTTTGTTTAATTCCAGTTGGGGTAATTAGAGAAGGTTCTAGAACCTGCCTAGAGCTCCAAAATAGACTCTGATTTCAGCAGCAGTGGGGTGGATCTAAGCCACCACAGTGGGCCCCAGGAGATTAGAAGATTAGAATTCCTCACAAACCCATTTGCTTTTCTTTGACAATCATCTCTGCACTGACCATAATGATAGAGGAGAGGAACAGCATGATGGTCACAATAAAGGAGAATTTTTAAACTGGCTTTAAAATGCACTCTATGGTGATTCCATTATTAAGCTTATCTCTTAAATTATATTTTGCTTAAGTGTCCATTAAAATCACAGGAGCTTCTCATTTTTATAGTGAGTAAATTTTAACAAAATTCTTTATGAAGTATTTTTTCTATTAATGTAGTTTTGTCTTTCTAATAATTTAAGAAAATTAAAAATATGTCATTGGAGAAAAACATTATCTAGGTAATACTGGATGTTTTGTATATGAAAATGCTCGCTAGGACTTTGAGAATTTTATCACTTTCCTGATTTTTCTCCTATCCCTACTTCCTTTTTCTACCTTCCTTTCGCTCTTCCACAGACCATGGAAATCACACCTGTGCCCAAGATTCTCTGTCTCCACATTCAAAACTCTTGAAATTCAGCTCTGATAGATCTCTTCCTGCTTGTGTATTTATATTGTCCAACAGAGCTAGGATGCACTATTTCATATAGCCAATAGAAGCCGCTTTAAAATATGAAGGGGCCCCAACTTGATGTATCCACTTAGTAATTCTCTCATGCAAATGAGTATTGCACTTTATGTTTATTGGACCTGAAAAATCTATCATATGAATTTGTTTATAATGCTACACTTGCAGTGTGCACTTTCTGATCCTAGCAACTGATGTGAGGGAAGTAATCCAGCTATGCTGAGCAAATAGGGAAAGCTGAGCTGCTGCTAGATATTTTTCAAAAGTCTTCCTCTATATGGTTAATTGGCCAATAGATATTCAAGTGGTTTAGGTCTTTTTTTTTTTTTTTTTGAGACAGAGTTTCGCTCTTGTTACCAAGGCTGGAGTGCAATGGCGCGATCTCGGCTCACCGCAACCTCCGCCTCCTGGGCTCAGGCAATTCTCCTGCCTCAGCCTCCCGAGTAACTGGGATTACAGGCACGTGCCATCATGCCCAGCTAATTTTTTGTATTTTTAGCAGAGACGGGGTTTCACCATGTTGACCAGGATGGTCTCGATCTCTTGACCTTGTGATCCACCCGCCTCGGCCTCCCAAAGTGCTGGGATTACAGGCGTGAGCCACCGCGCCCTGCCCGGTTTAGATCTTTTTTAAAAAATTAAATAAGAACAGATTTTTTTTCTAGTCTACATGTGTAGTCTGTCAGAACAACTACAACTATTTGCCAAATTCCTGCAGCCCCTGTCTTTAGCAGAAGAAAGAGAACATGTGTGGCTTTTGTTTATAGCTATAGGTCAGTGTGGTGTGTCATTGATCTGATCAATGCTACCATGTACCCTGGGCATGACTCCAGCCTCCCAGAAAAGGATTGCTGTATCTTTCTAGGATCTGCTTTGAAACATTATGTATGTTTTGTTTCTCTCTTTTTACCTGTCTTTTCCTGACTGCCTAGAAGGGGTAAACTTGCTTCACTTACCCATCCATCACCCGTTTGCAATCCCACATCTATTTTTCTATGGAGTAAGGAAAAATCATCGTGAGACTTCTCTCCTACCACGTTAGAGGAGTGGTGACCAACATCCCCAACATTAAGTTTATTGTTGGTACTATGCCCAGTCTGGCTTCCTATCCCTAGTGAAACTGAGTAGTTCAGTGAGAACAAGATATTACCCAAAGCCGGCTCCATTCAGCAAATGGTGTAGGCTTCTTGGCTCATTTCCTCAGTTCTGGAGTTCATCACACCATAAACCACAGGGACTTTGTAGGCATGTTATTGTATTAGCACCATATGGAGGCTACTCATGGAACTCACATGCAGAATGTGTGATGTCAGAGCAGTTTACATGAATCCAAATTTTGTGCAGCTGTTAGACACAGATGTTTCATTTCATTTTTTATGTCAGCACCATCCCAATAAATCCACTGATCCTGAGATTAAAAAGTAAGGAAAGCTCTGTGTGCTCACACATATTTCAGAGCCAGGTGGCTCTATACCACTTATATGGAGATGTACACTCACTACCAGGGGTCACAACAGAGCTATGGCTCTCATACTCACAGAAGGACAAATATATCTGTGGAAATCAATAGGAAAGCAAATGCAAAAGGACAGCAGCCCTCACGCAAATGAGAAACTATTATCTAGAATCGGATGCACTCTTTGCAATAGATTCCTGCAAAGGAAAATTTCAGGATGAACATCGCAATTTCTTCAGAAGACATTTGATAAAAATGAGTTGGCTTCTGAAAAGGAAAAGTTTTGGCTAATGAGTCTCTCTGACTCTACCTTACAAGCCTGTCTTGGGTTTGCCTTCATCAGGGCAAGATATATCATTGTCTTTTACCAGTAAAAGGAAACCTTCAAAGGCTGCCACCCAAATAATGCTCATATTAAAAAATAAATAGTTCTCAATGTTTCCTTGGATTTAAGAAGGCTACACACGTGTTTTTAAATGCCAGGAGTTTTAGTTATGTATGCTATTTATGACTCTCCATTATATGACTAGATGTGTTATTTAAAAATAAATGCTGAGACTGGATTTTCTGTGATTCATTTTGGATAGGTTGTGGTTCTTCATGGTTTCTCCATAAAAAGAGGGCAAGAATTCTCTGCTTTTCTGAACTGGTGTAAGCACACTTTATGGTCCCAAATTAAGACTTGATTTTAATTTTTTTCTCCTTCTTTGCCTCACCCTTATCACCTCACTCCAGGGACTTTTACAGAGTCATCTTGCCTTGTGAGATGGCAGAGTAAAGCCTTGCACACACATTGCCCTGTGTGAAAGTGGCTCATGCACAAGAATCATGTGGAGTTGTTTGACTTGTCTCTCCTCCCCATCATGTTTTATTGTACTTTTTTTTTTAATCAGAGAAAACGAAACTGTGAACATTTTAGGGCATGCTTCTCATTTCAGATGCACGGCGTGCCTAGCTACGTAAGACAGAAAATCCCCTGCTGTGTTCTCTAGGCAGGCACATAGAGCAGATTTTGTGCGATCCTGGACTCAGTTTAGACTCTGGCTCTTAATGCTGTCATTAAACTGCCATAGAAGATGCAACTCTATTTGGTATTTTGGGGAAGATCCACTAAGTGGCTCATCCCAAATTTGGTGGGGAGAAGAAATGGATTAAAATTTAGCAACAAGGGAAAAGTGTGCTTGAAATGAGGCTTACTCAATTTAATTTGGAAGATACTGCTCTTCCAACAGAAAGTTATGCTCCATTGCACCATCAACTTCAAACATTTTTGAAACTCTCTGGACCTGGTGATAGATGCTAAAGGATTCAGGGTCCCTTTTGAGCACAGTGCTGGCTAGATTGTTGTAACTCAGGGGAGGGAACTCATGTAACAGCCATGGCTGATAAGAAACTGCTGGAAATTCTCATCTAGGAAAATTGGAAGATTTGCATGGAGGCCGCATGACAATCATAACAATTACACAAATGCTAGTCATGAAAGCTAAACTTTGTGAAGGGTTCAGCTCTTGGTGAATGAGACTCTTTTGATTGTTTTTTATTTGTTTTTTTTTGTTGTTGTTGTTTTTTTACTTATTCTTTTCATGACTCATACCACTCAAGACTAAGCTGTCATCCTTCTATTAATAATCACATTGTTTTCCCTGTGATAAATATATATCAATTTAACGAGTTCATGTAGGAATTTGCAGCATAAAACAAATCTTACAGAAAAAAAAATCTGTGCCTGAATGCTTGATTTCTGGAGGTAGTTATATTCTTTTTTTTTTTTTTTTTTCCTTTTGAGACAGTATTCCTCTGTCACCCACGCTGGAATGCAGTGGTGCTATCTTGACTCACTGTAACTTCTGCCTCCGGGGCTCAAGCAATCCTCCTACCTCAGCCTCCAGAGGAGTTGGGACTACAGGCACACACCACAATGTCCAGCTAATTTTTTGTATTTTATGTAGAGAGTGGGTTTCATCATGTTGCCCAGGCTGGTCTCAAACACCAAGGCTCAAGTGATAGGCCTGTCGTGGCCTCCCAAACTGTTAGGATTATAGGCGTGAGCCACATGCCTGACTGTACTCTTATATTTCTGCTGTTTATCCTCCACTCTCAACACCTCATTCCCTGACAAGGTTACTCATCTTTGAGTCGAAAAAAATCCATTAACGCTTTCACTGAAGAAAATCCTCTAGGCTTTTCCTACCAAGGTAATGAGAGACTTAATGATCAGATATTGAAATACATGTGATGAGAATACATGAAATTTATAGATGAACTACCCAACCTCCTTTTAAAAGCCATTGACTTTATCCTGAATAGGCAGTTTATATGTCTGATCATCTAATTTACCAAGAAATATTTTTTTCAAATATTTGATCATAATTTTTTTATCTTATCCTTCCAGTATTTAAATTATGCATATGTTACCCCTTTTGATATTGTCCACAGTTCTTCAATTTTCTGGGTTTTTGAGACTCTTTTTCCTCTTTGTGCTTCAATTTGGGAAATTTCTGTTTAAACGATGTTCAAATGCCCTGATGCTTTCTTCAACTATGTCCAGTAGCTAAACCTGTTGAAGACATTCTCCAGTTTTGTTACAGTTTTCCATTTCTAGTATTTCCTTTTGTTTCTTATATTAATAGTTTCTATCTCTTTGCTGACATTATGCATTTGGTATTGCATGCTGGTTATTTTTCCATTTGAGCCCATAACATATAAATCAGTAATTTTAAATTCCATGTATGATAATTCCAATATCTGTGTCATATCTGATTCTAGTTCTGATGATCACTCTGTCCCTTCAGGCTGTCCCTTTCTTACCTTTTAGTGTGCCTTGTGATTTTTTTGTTGAGAGCCACATATTATGCATTTCTGATAGGTACTGAAGTAAATGGGCTTTTTGTGTGAGGATTTATGTTAATCTGACCTGGAGTTAGGCAGTGTTTAATGATTATTATAGCTGTGAGTTCCAGAGGCCTCAAATTCCTCTAGTGTCCTTGTTTTTGTCCTCCCTCTTGCCTTTGTGGCTCCGTTTGTATTGCTACTCAGAGTCTGGATCTTGCAGCTCTTTCAGCTGTAATCGACTGAAAGTATATTGATATGGTGGTAAAGTGTGAAGAAGAGGAGGTGTTCTATAATCTTCTAATTAAGTCTCTGTCTTTCATTGGGCCTATGTCTCAAGGGCATGGCCTTCATAAGTATTTCTGTCCCTTTTCCCTTATAGAGGACCCCACATCACCCAACCCCTCCTTCTCTTACTATACTCTAGTCCTAGTGCCCTACTATGTTTGTTTTGGTTTTCCTTTTGTTTCTTTTAGGTTAGACAGGAAGTCTAGGGAGTGAAGTAGGGTGAAAATCCACTCCACCAGGTAGAATAAGGCTTCAGTATTGCCCTATACCGTAGTCTCCACTTATTTGTGGCTGATATGCTCCAAGACCACCAGTGGATGCCTGAAAACTCAGATAGTACTAAACTCTACATATGCTGTGTTTTTTCTTATACATATACACTTGTAATAAGGTTTAATTTCTGCATTAGGTACAGTAAGAGATTAACAATAACTAATAAGAGAAAAATCATAACAATATACTGTAATGAAAGTTATGTGAATGTGATTTCTCTCTGAAAATATCTTTATACTATACTATACCACAGGTAACAAACCATGAAAAGCAAAACTATGGATAAGCGGGGAGACTACTTTACCCTTGGAGAGTAGGCTTTTGTTACAGGGAAGCAGCTCAGAGGGTTACACTATTGTTACTCTTTCCACCGCCTTTCCAGGGCCACAAGGGGGGTTTCTCAACTTCTTACCCTGAGAACCTGGTAGGATTCTGAAGGAGAAAGACCTCAAAATTGTGGCAAGAAGTATTTAATACCCCTGTGATTGGGGCTTCACTGTTCTCACTGCCACATTAGTCCACACTTGACTTCTAGCAATTCTTCACATTTACTGGTGAAGTAAGTGTTGCCACTCTTTTTCCTACAGTGGCTTCTGCTGTATCTCTCTAGATGAACCTGTCTCCAGATCTCAGGGTATGGGTTACTCTGAAACTTCAGTTCTCTCACAGATCCAAAAAAGTCATTGATTTTTAGTTTGTCTAGCTTTTTCTCATAGGGATGGGAATGGTGACTTCCAAGCTTTTTACACACATCAAAAACAAAATTGACACAAATTTAGTTATAGATCTAACTGACTCTTATTTTCAATTCATGACTTTGGGCATCTTCCAATTCTACAAAAATAGAACAAGAGCTCACCCTGGGCAATGATAGGACGGTGAGTTTTGTAAAGTGGGGACAAAGAAACAGAACAATAGAAAATAAAAGAGCTGACTGAGCCCATACTTATAATCCCAGCACTTGAGAGGCCAAGGTAGGAGGATCACTTGAGGCCAGGAGTTCAAGACCAGCCTGGGCAACATAGTGAGACTTCATCTCCACAAAAACAAAAATAAAAAAATTAGCCAGGCATAGTGGCATGTACCTGTGGTCCTAGCTACTCAGGAGGTGGGAAGATGGCTTGAGCCCAGGAATTTGAGGCTGTAGTCAGTTATGGTCATGTCACTATACTCCAGCCTAGGTGACAGAGCCAGACTCTGTCAAAAAAAACAAAAACAAAAACAAACAAACAAACAAACAAAAACATCGATTAAAAGCTGATTGGTTAATGTCAGTTTACTTTTATGTAAGAGTTAAAGCAGATGAGTCGCCCTTAAGCTGACTCAGGCAGACTGGGGTCTCCTGTTTTTATGAAAAACTGGGCTGTTTTGGGATATGTCTGCTTCTATAAAATTTCAATTTGATAATGTAGCATTTAGCATGAGTGACTCCATTCGATTTGGTCTGGTTTGTTGGAAACTAATGTGGGAGCTCAGTCCAAAACAATGGCCTCCAAAATTTTTGTTTAGCATATGTCAGATTGGACACCAGAAGTCTACAAACTAAAATAAAATCCCAGGCTGGGAATGGTGGCTCATACCTATAATCCCAGTACTTTGGGAGGCTGAGGTGGGAGGATCACTTAGGGTCAGGAGTTAAAAATCAGCCTGGACAACATAAAGAGACCCCATCTCTACAAAAACAGAAAAAAAATTTGGCCAGACTTGGTGACACACACCTATAGTTCTAGCTACTCAGGAGTCTGAGGTGGAGGATCCCTTGAGGCAGAAGCTGAAGTGAGCTATGATCATACCACTGCACTCCAGCATAGGTGACAGAGTGAGACCCCAATCTCTAAAAAATAAAATGAAATCTCATTTTTTGCCTTTCAGGTTGACAAATACTAAGATTGATAATAATATTCAATATTAAAGAGAGGGAAGAAATGGGCGTTCTCATATTGTGCTAATGGGAACCTAAATTGGTATTGCCTTTCTTGAAGGCAATTTCACACTATCGGAGTTTAAAAGGCACAACCCCTTTGAGGCAGCGCTTCTACTTGTCAGCTTGTAGTAATCCATCCTATAGACAAGCTCACACTAATGTGAAAATATATGTATAGGGTATTCACTAAATAATTTTCTATAATAGCAATACACTGGAAACAATCTAAAGTTCTATCAGTAGAAGAATGGTTTAGAAAAAACTATGATTTATTTATTCCATGGCTATTATACAGCCTACTAATAAAGTAGATAGATTAATAAACTAAAATAGTAACATGTTCATAATATATTGCTATGTTAAAAATCAAGTTATAGAGTAGTATGTAAATATGATATTATCACGATAAAAACAAAGCAAGTACTACTTGTGCATGGGGGATGAGGGTGAGTATCAGAAATAAGTACTCGTATCTCCTTAGAAAAATGTCTACAAGTGTAGATACTAAATTCTAACCGTTAATAACTTCTCTAGCAAAGAAGGGAAAACTTCCATTTTAAAGGAAACTAATACATTTTAAAACAAATGTGGATTATTTTTGTGATTGAAAACATGCACACACAAATCAAGCAGGTTCGATTCTTTGATTAAAGAGAAACCTGTCTGGGAAAACACAGCAATAGCCTTTAGTTCATGTTTCTAAGCAATTCTAGGAGTCTTAAACAAGTTAGATTTTTGCCTGAATAAAAGACCTCTTAGGAATTTAGCAGGGAAAGAAAGTCACTTTTCTGCCAGTGGAATGGGTTGGTGGATCTTGGCTTGTGTAAAAGTGAGGGCCCAGACTGTGTCTATTTTATGTATCTTTGTCACTCTACTGTCTATACTGTGTTGGACACTTAGCAGGGTCTCAGTATATATTGTTTGGATTAATCATGTAAAAATATGACAATGTTTCTGTGACAAATTACTGTACTATGTGCAATAGGGAAATCTGGCAAGCAGTTAATAGGAAGTTTCTCTGTTCTTAATGAGTATTCTAGAATTTAAGTACTGAAGTTGCTGGCACCATAGCAATGTTGAAGAAATGAACCAAACCTAGAAAGAATGCTGCTCACTGACAGAATCTTTCTCAAACTGAAATAGCAATGAACTTGCATGGGCAATTTTCTGTCTGCCAGCTCATAAAAAGGACCACAGATTCAGGCAATGACCTAAAAGTACAACATTTTAGCTTTAATATTTGTGTTCAAAAGATAATGTAGCAAATGGGGCCCACAGTTAGGATTTCTTGGGGTTATCACAGGTTGTAGCGTTTGGCCACAAACTATTGAGATTAAAAGAGAGAGAAGAGGCCAGAATTTATTAAGCACCTCCTGCCTACTCATTGAGAAACTAGGCACATGGTACCTAGTCTAGTGACACCAGTCACTCAGCATATGGCACCTCATTAAATCTCACAACAAGCTTGTGAAGTGTTGTTATCATCTTATACTTCCAGATGAGGAAACTGGAAGTTGGACCACTTGGATAACTTGTCTCAGGACATACAGCCAGAAAGTGGGAGAGCTGGGATTTGAATATAGATGGGCCTGGCTCCAAATGCCATACTTGTGTCTCAGGCAACCAACCTGGAATAGTTGGCTTTGACATGCCTCACTTATATTGATATGAGAGAAGTCCCTGTAGAAGACTCCTAAGGGCTTGGTTACAAAGAACTAATTAGATTGAACCATCCCATCTGTAAAACTAATCCAGAGATTTTACACCCATATGTAAGATCCCCACCCCATCTTTAACTTCTACAAGCCCTGGGGAAATGACTCAGTATTACCGAATAGGGCTCTCAAAATCTTGAGTAAACACAGGTATGCTGTACAATTTTCTGAACCCATCCCATCCCAGAAAGCAGATACCCCCATACTGAGACAAATTGCAGTCTCAGTGAAGAACTGCTTACGAGGTCATCATCAGTGATATGGAGATGGTCACTTGTTATAAACACCCTCATGGAATAAAGCTATTCGTTTATTTTTCCATAATATTTGCTAACTCAGATGAAACGATTTTCATCTTTATTTTCACCACAGCAGATAGTTAACATGCCAGAGTGCTGCAGCTTTCAGCATGTTTAGGCAATGTTTGAGTCCTTCTCTCATATATCTTATGCCTGGGGTTTGGCCTCCATTTAGAGTACATTAAATGCTATATCTATTTATTGTCCAGCTTTCTTCTCGTAGGGATGGGAATGGTGACTTCCAAGCTTTTTACACACATCAGAAACAAAATGGACACAAATTTAGTTATAGATCTAATTGACTCTTATTTTCAATTCATAACTTTGGGCATCTTCCAATTCTACAAAAATAGAATAAGAGCTCACCCTGGGCAATGATAGGACAGTGGGTTTTGTAAAGTGGGGACAAAGAAACAGAACAACAGAAAATAAAAAGGCTGACCGAGCCCACACCTGTAATCCCAGCACTTGGGAGGTCAAATTAGGAGGACCACTTGAGGCCAGGAGTTCAAGACCAGCCTGGGCAACATAGTGAGACCTCATCTCTACAAAAACAAAAATAAAAAAATTACCCAGGCATAGTGGCATGTACCTGTGGTCCTAGCTACTCAGGAGGTGGGAAAATGACTTGAGCCCAGGAATTTGAGGCTATAGTCAGTTATGGTCATGCCACTATACTCCAGCCTAGGTGACAGAGCCAGACTCTGTCTAAAAAAAAAAAAAAACGATTAAAAGCTGATTGGTTAATATCAGGTTACTTTTTATGTAAGAGTTAAAGCAGATGAGACTTCCTTAAGCTAACTCCTGGGGCCCTACATGTTGGAATGCTTCATTTCTCTCCTCCTGCTACTTGCTTTTCTCTCCTCCCATAGCTTTATATATCTTTTACACACCAATCACATCCACTCTTATTTCTCCAGCCTTCATTTCTCCAGTCAGATATCCAACAGACATCTTCATATCTCCAGTCAGATATCCAACAGACATCTTTGTAACAGAGCTGCAGAGAATAATTCTTGATTCCTGCATTCATCTCAAACCTATTCTTCCCTGGTGCCATGAATTCAGTTTTCTGTCTCAGTAAACATCACCACCATACCTGAACATTTTACTGGTTTCCTGCCTTTCCCTCACCGTATATCGAATTCTTCAGTAAGCTTTCAGGATCTGCCTACAAAACATCTCAAATTGATCAACTTTATCTCGTGATATTGCCAACTTTAAGCCACCAATCTCTTGCCTCAACTACTTTAATTTGCTCTTCTTGCTTCTATCTGTCTCCCATAAGGCAGCCATAATGATAAATTTAAAACATAGATAATATTGATCTTTTCCTTGAAATCACTCAAGGTTTCCCAGCTGTATTTTACCAATGGTCTACAGCACTTGCATTATCTAGCTCCTACCGATCTCTACTACCTCACCTTGTATGTCTCTTCTAACTTGCAGCCCCACAGTCATGTTGTCCCCCTATTCCTTGAACACACCAAACCCTGGGGTTTCCCTTGCTGCTCCTCAGGTTTTTCCCCCCAGACTTTCCATTGAGTCTTGCTCATGATTTAAGTCTAAGCACAAATACTACTTCTTCAGTGGTTCTATGTCCATCCTGAAGTAGTTATGGTTCACTTTATCACCCTATCACAACATCCTGTTTTATTTTCTTCATATCACTTAAAATTATCTAAAATTATTTTGTTCAGTTGTTTATTTACATGTTTATTGTATGTTTTGCTCTGTAGAATGACACCTCTGCATGAACAGGGAGCTTTTCCCTTTTTTTCAGGACTGTATCTCCAGAGCTAATTTTTTAAAAACTGAAATAGTAGTAGATACTGCCTGCGTAATTTTCTCTCTGCCAGTCCACAGAATAATACATCACTGAACCACAAAATAACCTAAAAGTATACAATTTTAGTTTTTAGTTTTTCATTTTAAAAAAAGGGGGTCTGAATTAGGATTCTGAATCAGAATCAGACTAGCACATAGTAGGAGTTCAATAAAAGTTGGTTGACTGTGGAGTGCACAATTGCTTGAACATGATTACAAAAAAGTGAAATGCTGCCCTCAACTAACCTGAGAATATAATTATGATAAAAGAACACTGTGACGATTTTAAGCAGCATTCTAACTAAATGACAAATTCTGGCTTATATTAAAAATTTGCATTACATTGTGTCATGACTTACTGGATCATTGATCATATCAGTTGGACGTTGTGAAACATTCTCCACTTGAATTCATCCAAAGAAGAGTAGTATGGAGGAAATCTGCTTTCCTAATTGTGACTAACTACCTTTACTGAACATATCCATTTGATTTTCATCATTTCAGATGTCTAACATAATTTCTAAAGTGCTGAGATGGCCAAATAAGGGCTGCCCTGATTAGTGACCTCCATTTCCCCTTCAAAATAATCCCTCTCAGTTAGTTAAATTGGACCCTGGCAGTCCTGGCTTCTAGCCAATGAGTCAGTAGAAAAGAGGGCTGATTGCCTTTGAACAGCACCTTTCTTTAGCAGAGGTTCATGATGAGGACCCTGATCCCTTTTGATAGGGGTAGTAACATCCTTTTGCTCCTTCTCTTTCCCCTTTCAAACAGTAATATATTATGTATTCTCATCACTACTCACGAATGTTGCCTGAAAGCAAAGATGCAGAATGCCAACACTCAATAGAAGCTTGAGGTTTCCTTTCGCCTGCTAAGGAGAACTTCTAAATAGAGGCATTTTATAAACAGCTTGCATGTTCTTTTAGAGAGGAAATTGGAGAAACTGGCTGGCTGAATGAATATGAAACATGGAGCTGTATGAAAGCTTTTTCATCTGATAAATTGTGGGTGAACCTGAAGGAGCTGGGGAGACAGTGGTTCTTTTATTATCTGCAAACTGAGCCAGAGGCATGTCAAATGGCCTAGGGTATCTTCTTCAAATTGAAGTGGATATTCTTTAACTCTAGGTTAAACAACAGCAACAATATAAAATTAAAAACAGTCTCGATAGGTTGCAAGGAGGAGTCATTAATTTTCACTAAATTAAACTGGGCAAAGTTGTCTTTTGCAGGTTGTAAGAGATTTATTTCAGAAGTTTATGTCAACAAAGAGTGCAAAATGAGTTCAAGTCAGATTCCACACAGATTTGGAAGAAGGAGAACATACAAATCATAATGAATGAAGTAAGGAAAGATTTCCTGAGAAGTCACAGCAGTTAAATTCTTTGGGTTATTTTTTCGTTTGATCTGGAAAGGGAAATGCAAGATGACTTACACCTGCAAGGGAGTTAGGCTGTGCTGTTTGTTCTTGAGACTCAGGAAAGTCAAAATCTCATTTGAGCTTAGTTAAGCTTTGTGTATTTTTTAGGACTAAAACATGTAAAGTCGTGGAAATTCAGAGTTAGAGAGGTCTTTGGGGATCTTCTACTCAATTTATAGATGAGGACACATGTCTAGAAGGATATATGTCCCAAAGCTAAAAGTGAAGTTCATCTTAGGCTTACACCACTCTCCTTATAATTGCTCTCTCTCTCTTTTAAATCTGTCTCTCTCCCTTCTTCAACTTGGAAATTCCAAACCTAATTGAAACTATACAGAAAAGGATAATGGGCTGCACTTCATGTCATAGTTGGAAACACATCTCCAATTACCAAATGAAAAACAATTAGGAAAACAAAGTGCAATAGAAAAATTTACTTCTACTTAGACAAATTTTCGTGATTGCTTCTGTTTTATGTATCCAGCTATTCCTTTATTTTCCAGAGGTTTCCAAATGAAGAGAGTAAAAAGAGCTTTGGTATGATTTGATGATGGTAATTTAAGTTCTATTTTAATTTCTATTCCTCAAGTCTCTACCACTCCACTCCCAAAGTCAAATGCCACCTATTTGAATTCTACCTCTGTGTACTCAAAGAGAAGCTGGAGACAATGAAAGTTCAGGCATATAGATCTACTGATCTGGAATACTTGGACACTGGCATCTTAACTTGCAAGTCATTAAGGAAATATTTTAAAGTATTGTGAGTCAGATGATGTCACTGGCCTTCTAAAAACATGATGACCTCAGAAGTATCCCCTAAGACTTAGGCCCACCATCACTGACGTCAGCTGAGAAAAATAAAAATTCCTTTTCATTTTTTTTTTTTTTTAAAAAAAAAAAAAACACCTCATACTCTATTTTTTTTTTTCTTTTTAAGATGGAGTTTCACTCTGTTGCCAGGCTGGAGTGCAATGGCACAATCTCAGCTCACCACAACCTCAGTCTCCCAGTTTCAAGTGATTCTCCTGCCTAACCTCCTGAGCAGCTGGGACTACAGGCATGTACCACCATGCCCAGCTAATTTTTGTATTTTTAGTAGAGACGGGGTTTCACCATGTTAAGCCAGGATGGTCTCGATTTCTTGACCTCGTGATCTGCCTGCCTCGGCCTCCCAAAGTGCTGGGATTACAGGTGTGAGCCACTGTGCCTGGCCCCTTCTTTTAAGAAAAAGGAAAAATAGTAACTCTCTTTACAAGAAAACAAGCTGCTTGTACAAAAAGTGCTGTCTTGCATTAATTATAGTAGTGAACATTGGAAACTATCTTAATGTCCAATAATAAAATAGTGATTAAGTAAGTCATGGCAGACAATCTACATAAAATGCATGCAAAGATCAAAAGGGATCATTATGGAAACTGTAGCAATACGGAAGTGCTTATTTAATAATTATACATTAAGTATCTACAATATTACAGGACCCTTCTGGGTGATAGAAACAAAGGAGATCTCAAATAGCTTGCAATATACTAGAGGAATTAGACATGAATAAGCATCTCAAGAAGAAATTATAATGAAGACAAAGGTGTGGTGGTGTGTTCTGGGAGCTCTAAGCCATTCAGTATGACTAGGATGAAAGAGGCAGGGGGGAGACAGAGAGGCATGCAGGGGCCAAATTAAAGGGGCCTTGGAATTTATTCTGTATATAAAGAGAACACATGGACACAGGGAGGGGAGCACTACACACTGGGGTCAGTTGGGGGGAAATAGGGGAGGGTCAGTGGGGGGTGGAGAGTTGGGGAGAGGTAGCATGGGGAGAAATGCCAGATATAGGTGATGGGGAGGAAGGCAGCAAATCACACTGCCACGTGTATACCTATGCAACAATCTTGCATGTTCTTCACGTGTACCCCAAAACCTAAAATGCAATAAAAATAAATTAAAAAAAGAAAAAAAAAAGAGTTGTCTTTTTTTTTTTTTTGAGGCAGAGTCTCACTCTGTTGCCCATGCTGGAGTGCAGCAGCACAATCTAGGCTCACTGCAATCTCTGCCTCCCAGGTTCAAGTGATTCCCCTGCCTTAGCTTCCCAAGTAGCTGGGACTACAGGCAGGCACCACCATGCCCAGTTAATTTTTTATATTTAGTACAGATGGAGTTTCACCATGTTGGCCAGGATGGTGTTGATCTCCTGTCCTCATGATCCACCCGCCGTGGCCTCCCAAAGTGCTGGGATTACAGGTATGGGCTCCCACCAAGAGTTGCCATTTAAGTTCGAACTGGATACAATACATACTAATCTATGTATATAGTTATATTTTCTTTAATTCACTGAATACATTCACAGTTACATACTCATTAATTCGTTTGTTCATTTAATTTAAGGATCACTTTCTGAGTTTGTATTCACTTTGATGAAGACAGGTGATATAAAAATAAATAAAATATGATCTATATCTCTGATCCCTAACAATCTAGTGGTAGGATGCTGTCATCTAAGAAAATACGAATACAGTGTGATAAGCACGTCAAAGGAACCCTCTACAAGGTGCACAAAAACAAATGCTTTGACAGAGAGTGGACACAATGGTTAGACAGTCTTAACAGAGAATGACTATAAGTCTGGAAAAAAAAAACATAAAAATTTCAACAAAGAAAATTTAATAAAGGGAATTGGCTAACCAGGTCTGGATAACTAAAAAGGCACAATGGGCACATTGAGGTTTCACAGAGGCAGTAACTTTGCATCTCCCTAGGTCTGAGTAAGCAAAAGGAAGAGATTGGTATTATCTGAATTTAGAAGCTTGAAGACATACCTCATAGACATAAGACGCAGACCTCAGGGAAGGGGACATTAGCCAGTGGCGCTTGTGTTTCTGAGGAAGGTAATGAAACCTGGTTATAAGAGTGCCACGAAGCTGGATACTGGAAACAGCTGCTGCCGTCAGGATGCAGGGTCATTGAGGGGTAACGTGAACAGAACATCAAGCAAATAGAAAGGAACGAGTCCCTTCATCCTCTCATGCTTTGTGGTCTTTGTTTAGTGTCCCACACAGAGGAAAACCAAAAGGAATTCTGCTGGCAAAAGAGAAAGGTGGTTTGCAGAGTCTCAACCCCAGCATCACAAAACAACGTAGACAAAGGTGGGTTTGGAGGTGACAGGAAATAGCTTAAACTCAGCATAAGAGTTTAAAATCTTACAAAGTGAGGAGGCTGGCTTAAGAGAGGGCCTTTCAGGCAGAAGGAAACATGTGCAAGGACATGACGCCATCCAAGTGCCTGGTGCTCTTGGGAATTACACGTACTGAAGCAGTTGTGGCTAGAATACAAAATAAGTTGGGAAACTATCGAGAAGTGTATAGAAAGGGACCTTGTGTCCTGAGGGGCAGGGAATTCCATGTTAAGAGGAAGCAGGATAATATTTGTTTTTAAATCTCATTGTATTTTTCTTTTTTAGTAATTCAGGATTTTTTTTCAACCTTACAGCCAGTAAAAACCGATAGGATGTAAGGCTTTTTATCATGGAAAAGGAAAGTATTACATTTGATACAGCATAGAACAAAGAGGTCATTGCTTAGATTTTTGAATTTCAAAATAGTTTTTTAAGTCCCTAGGGATACAAAATAGCCTGAGAGTGAGGTCTTTTGGCTTGCAAAAGTCTGGCTTTTTGAGAGGAAAGATTGACTCAAACTCCAAAGCTTTAACAAGAGGAGAAATGAAAACCAAAGTCTATTCTAAGTATCCAGAGTAGGAATATACAGGATAGGATATAAGGTAAGTTTCTTTCTCACAGGACAAAGAAGAGCCTTCAGCAGCTGAGGGAACCAACCACAATGTAAAATTCTAGTGTGGTCACTGTGTTCATTTCTGCACTCCACCTCTGTGTCACACCTGGGTGGGTTGAAGGAGTGTGTATACGGATGTAAAAATGTCCTAAGACATTTAGCAAGAAGTTCCAGAATTAAAAGTTTATTCCTCAGTTCCCCAGCTGCAGCCTGTTCCAGCTACCTGCTCTTCAGAGAGGCCCTGTGTTAACATGGTGTCACAATGGTACCTTAGGATGGGTATAGGTAGTATCACCAGACAACGTAATGCATTTTAGAATCAGTTTGCTGATTTTAAAGGAATATCTTATTTGGACTTTTACTAGAATTGCACTGAATCCACTCAATCTCAACCAACTTAATTCTGGCTTCAATTGCTAGGATACCACTGAAATTGATCTTGTCAAAATCGCCAAAAATCCCCATATTGTCAAATCCAGTGGCTTTTTCTTCATTCTTGTTTTACTTGACCTGTTAACAGTATGCAACACAGATGAGAATGGCCTCCCTTTTTTGACTAACTTCATGCTCAGAGCTGGGGAAACATCACATAGTCTTGATTTTCTTCCTAACCCACTGAACTCTACTGTTTTTATAGCTGGTTGTTTTACTTCTGCCCGACATCTGAAAGTTGGGATACCATATAACCTGGTTTTCAACTTTCTTGTCTACTTCCCTTCGCCTCAGCTCTCTTCTGGTCCCATGGTTTTAAATGTTACTATGTGCTAATGAATCCCAAATACACACACACACACACACACACACACACACACACACACACCCCTGAATTTCATTTTGTTTTTTCCATTTTCAGCTCACTAGAAAGAAAAAAAAATGCTTAAATGTTTCAATGTCTCCATATATGGTGAACTATAGCATTTGTTTGTTTTCCTGTGTGAAGTGTAATGATTTTCAATGCCTTTCTGGGTACTTTTGGAGATGGCAACAAATCTAAGCCAAGAATCCAGGAAAGGCCAAACTCTTCCTTGGTTCGTTTGCCTTTAGACAATTTTAAGAACATTTTACCAATTTCTCAAGTTTATTGATTAGCAATCAGCTGATTTGGCATTCTTGGTCCACTGGGCTTATCCCATCCCCAAAAGGTAGGCACTGTCATTCCCAAAAGAGGCAGTGCTAGAGGTGTCATGGGCATGTGGGACCTCAGTGGCCCTCTGGCCTAATTTTTCTTTAGACAGATGAAGAGACTGAGCTAGAAGAAGTTGATAGAAGTAGTCCAAGCCCACACAGCTAGTTGATGGCAGAACAATATTGAATCTGAGATTCCAAGTTCTTACTTTTTTGCTTTTCTCTGTTATATCTTACTACATCTTTTACTGCTGTTGAAAATACAGACATTATCTTGTATGAATACATTAAACTGCTCTGTCCCAACTTTGTTATTTGCCCTTATCCACATTCACTGGGATAATCAGTAGAGTTATTTGAGCATTGAATATGATCTACTTCATCTTTAGGCAGGGAAATTCATTATTAGCTCAGAAATATAAACTGGTGGTTTATTGGACATTGCTTATGAGTCTGGGCTTCACCACTAATTGTGTGAATTAATTAATTGGTCAACTAACTGGGCATTCTCCAATATGAAATAAGTGGGTTGGATAAGTGGCCCATGATGTACTTCTCAGCTCTTGTATTCAGGTTTTTTATGAACTATCATTGCAACTCCCAATTATCTTGTCCATAGGTGCATTTGGAACACATAATAATCCTTTTAGGTCTCGATTAAATGAGATCTTGTTTTTTAGTAGCTTAGACAGTTTTGCTTCCTTATTTTTCATGTTGCTTTCAGTGCTTAATACACTAAACCTCTAATGTTTTTTTTTTTCCTCCAAATTACCACTAAGTATGTGGTGACCTGTCATTCTGTTCTGACTAGTCTGTTCATTTTGTTTTGGGTCACGGAGAGGTCTATTGCTAAAATCAGTAGAGAAGAAAATCTCTCATGGGTACTCTACAGCATCCCAGGGTCTAAGTCAAATGTTGTCACACTTAGGACAATCAATATGCCTCTGGTTAAACCAGGTGTTGGTGCCTGGTCCTAAGGCCCTATGAATCCTCATGGGGAAACTGATTTCAGAACTTAGCCCAAAATATATGCTTAGGACAGATCCTCTTTCTTGGAGCTTTTGAGTGGAGTCACAAAAGGTGAGCCACAGATAGAAGAGAGTATCAGAGACTCAGAGGCATGATGTGTAAAGGCTTAAAGCAGAAGCAATGAGGTAAGAGAAGACATAAAGTGGAGAAAATTTATAAAAGGAAGGAAAGTAAGTGAAGAAATGGGAATGGCTGAGTCACACTAATTGTGGACTCACTAGATAAACAAACCTGAGGTGATGCCCAGATGACCAGAGCTCTTGTTACACTGTAAGAGCTTCAGATACTATTACTACACCATGCTCTAGTTCTCTGTGAGACTGGGCCACCTACAAGGGGCTTCTTGCAGCTCCACAGTTTTCCATATGTTTTTCTAACAATTTCTTTCTTCTCAAGTAACCTAAGTATGCCTTTGTACCTTGCCAAATAAAAAAGCCTAAATAACATGGTATCTTTGTCAAGTCCATACTGTTGGAGTGCCTGCATATTGCATGGCAGTAAGCACACATACAGTGAGCCAACATGCAGTAAGCATTTAGTAAAGTTTGCTGAATGAAGCTGGGGGGGATCTGATTACTTTAGGAATGATTGAGTCCATGTTAGGCTGGTGAAAAGGTATTTCTATTTCCAGGTCAAGGTGTATCCAAAGTTATCTGAAAACTTGTGGGCTGGAGCAAAGTGAGGCCTTGTGAGAAAGTGAAGAAAGAAATAGTTTAAGTAGCAAGATTATCAAGAAGGGCCTCGACTCAAAATATTTTTGCCTCCAACTTGCCATAGCGCCTGAAATATAGACAGGATATTAACTCCTTCAGTGGAAGGCAATGGCTTTCCAAGTGCTTGCTTACAAAGTATTTATGTTCAGAGACAGGAGTAACACGTAAAGCTGTTATCATATTTCATACCTTAGTGTGCATTCATTCAGCAAATGCACTTCTAGACAGACTTTTTTTTATCCTAGAAACTGAGGAAATAGGAGTCTTGATGGTGTCAGGTCATGGAGAGTTGGAAGGTGGTACTTTTGGAGCATGGAGCACTGCCGAAAGAAATTAGGATGACCGTGTGGAACAACATAAATTCTGGGGTTACTCCTAGTGAAGGGAAGAGGGAAAGAAATGGTAGGGATGTCAGATTTTTCCAGGCCTCATTCTAGATGACCCCAATTACCACATGATAACCTTCAAGGATGATATGTGTTGTATGACAGAGATTCTAGGTTTTAGAATAAGAATATCTGAGCTTTATCCTCCACTGCTGTTTAATATATGTGAAACTTGGCGTTTCTGGCTTCAGTTTCTTCATCTATAAAATGGGAGATAACAAGATATCATTCTTCAGAGGGACGTGGTGGAAATCATCTGAGAGAAATGGTGGTCAAATGACTTCAGTAATTGCAAACTGCATGTGTTGCAGTTCAGTCTGGAAGGAACAGTGACGTAAGAGTAACCTTAGTTGAGAGTGGGCCCTCTCTGCTGCTAAGGGCCCTGACCTCTGCTCAGGCCCAGGGTGAAGTACATGGATTGACTTTTCTCCCACCTCACATGACTATTGTGATTACTCATCAAATCAAAGTAAATCTAGAGGTTTTTCCTGGGGAAAAGTTATGCCTTCTTTCTTGATAGACAAGAGCACTGGTATTAAAGAAACTTGAGCCATTTTTTTCCCTCATACTTTCCTCATCCTTTCTTTTATAAATCTCTTCCAACAGATAGGTATGACAGTTACAAAGCTTTGGTTACAAATTACAGGAAACCTGAATCAAGCTAGTTAAAGTAGTATTGGAAAGTTAATGGTTTATATATATAATCCAATTATAGATTTTCAGGCAAAGCTTGATCCAGCAGCAAAATGATGGCATCTAGGGCCTGATTTCTTCTAGTTGTTTCTCTGTTCTGTCCTCCATAGTATTTGCTTTATTTTAAAGCTGCTCATCATGATCCTAAGGTAACTGCCAACTGATCCACTGATCTTGTTAATCAGGCAAGAAAGCATAACTTCTTCCAAGAAAAAACCTCTAGGTTTACTTTGATTGGATGAGCTTAGGTTACACACTCCCTTTGAACAAATCTCTAGCTTGAGGAGATAATATATTGAATAGTTTAACCTAAGGTAAATTATCCATTCTGGGGCTAGAGGTGGATTCAGTTGTTTTAAAACCCCATGGATCCCAGAACAATTTCTGGGCTAATAAGAAAGTGAATGGGGAGAAATAGATACTGAGGAAGTGCCACTAACAAAGACCACTATTATAGGTTAGAAAATGATGCCATCCTTATATGAAAAGCTGCAGTGTCCAAATGTGTAGAGATTCTGTCATTTGAAAACTAGAGCACATGCTGTTTAAACCAAATTTGATGTGTCTACTGTAACAGAAATTGACTTTCATCAATAGGCACGATGAGCAATCATTGACCTTTGGATTTTGTGATTTTATAAAACATTGAATTCTACACTTCTGTGCTCTCAGAAGGGAAGCTTTTTTTGTTTATACATTTTGGTAATTTTTAACATGCTCTAAATTAAAATAGAGAATGTACTTTTTTTTCCTTCTAGTATAAAATTGAATAAGCAACAGTACAATGCAGGAAGTCAGTCTAGCCACAGCAAATCTGTACTTGTTTTTGTGAGAGGATGGGAAGAATGAATATTTGCCCTGTGGCATCAATTTCCTGTTTAATGTTCTCCAAGAGGCATTTGGAAAATGCCCAGCAACACAGATGTACGTAAATGCCACACATAACTTGTTTTCGTGAGTGGAAAGAAGAGTCTATAAAATTATGACAAGGCTGGTTTACCCTCACCTCCTGAAAGTTGATGAATCACTCTACCTTTAACTTAATGATTTGGAGGATGGATTATTCCAGAGTTTGGCATTGGAAGAATAAGCAGTATAGGAGCAGCATGGCTTTTGGCTTCTTAGCCCAAGTTCTTATTCATTTAAGGCTACTTTTATCCCAAAGTTTTCCATATTTCTGCTGGAAATTGCCTATAAGAAATGTATACATGGGGCCAGGCACAGTGGCTCATGCCTGTAATCCCAGCACTTTGGGAGGCCGAGGCGGGTGGATCACAAGGTCAAGAGATCAAGACCATCCTGGTCAACATGGTGAAACCCCATCTCTACTAAAAATACAAAAAACTAGCTGGGCATGGTGGCACATGCCTGTAATCCCAGCTACTCAGGAGGCTGAGGCAGGAGAATTGCCTGAACCCAGGAGGCGGAGGTTGCGGTGAGCCGAGATTGCACCATTGCACTCCAGCCTGGGTAACAAGAGCGAAACTCCGTCTCCAAAAAAGAAAGAAATGTATACAAAACAGGACAGGCTTTAAAAAAAAAACCAAAAAAAAAAAAAAAAAAGCCCTCCAAAACCAGAAACCTATCTTTAAGATTTGCAGACACAAATTTGTTTCCAAACCACAGAAAAACATATGTGCACCCTACATAATATCTATTATGGCGTGGGCAGAGACGTTCTTACACCAGACCACTCACACACCATTTTTGGACATCTTATTTAAAAGGTCATGATGTGGTTGAAGAACCAAAACCTATTTTTGTTCAACAACTAATCTCTAGGGTTACTATAGAATTTAAAACCTTGACACACAAAAGAAAATTCAGATATAAAGAATCTGTCCTCTAACATACCCTTTTGAGCTACCTCCTGACATAAAGCAATATGAGAAATAATCATTATAATCTATTAAGCACCTAGTCTGAACAAGCAAGATCTTTCTATATGTTAATGCTAATCCTTACATTATCTCCATGTTCCATATCCCTCATCTTATAGATGAGGAAATTGGGACCTTAAGAACATAAATAACAGTCTAAGGTCACTCTGGTAGCTAGTGGGGCCGCATTCAAACCTAGATCCATCTGGCCATAAAGCCAAGGCTCTTTTCTCAAATTTAGGAATTGTCAATCTAGAATTCCTAAATGGGTCTCAGAAGATTCTCAGGAGCCTAAAATTAAGTGCAAATCTGTAAGTATATGTGTACATGCATTTTTGTGGGGAGAGGATCTAAAACTTGTTTCAGATTTATTCAGCTGTATTTACAGAGCCTATCACAGTCTTGAAGACAGTAGGTACATAATAAATATTTGTTCAAAAATAATATGGGTCTGTGACACTAAAAAGGTTAAGAACCATTGCTTTTATTATGTGTCCCAGTATTGCTATAGCTTATCCCATTATCTATGCTATGGTTTAACAGATTTGAATTTCCAGTACTACTGGCTTTGTTTTGGACACAAATATTCATTCTTTTTTTTTTAAAAAAGAAGGTTTAAAATTCAGAATCTAGTTGATATGCCATTTAAAACTATTTGATATCTATATTAAAAGATTAAAAACTTTTAGACACTGTTGTCCAAGGATGATTTTTCTTAAACAGATCACAACAGTGCAAAGGACTGCAAACTATTTAGACTAGCAGTACAGAACAGAAATATAATGTGAACTCCAAACGCAAATGACATTTGCAATTTTAAACTTTCTAGTAGCCACACCTTAAAAAGTAAAAAGAAACAGGTAAAACTAAATTTAATAATATAGTTTATTTAACTCACTATATCCAAAATATTATCATTTCAACCTGCAAACAATAGCAAAGATTACTGAGTTATTTTACATTCTTCTTTTCATGCTAAGTCTTGGAAATATAGTGTGCATTTTACAATCAATTCACAAGGCTCCCTTCTTCACACTTGGTGGCCACATTGGCTCACAGCTGCCATACTGAACAGTGCACCTAGAGACTCAGGTGACTGAAAGACGTGGACAAGGTTGATGGAGGCCACAACAAAGTAGGAAGAAAGTGCAGCAGGTTTTGTCATGTGAGGAGGCACTTCAGTGATCTAAGGTACAATGATGTTAGGTCAGGCTGCCAGCTCATATTGCCAAAATTGCAGCTTTGTAGGTGATTATTAAGATGGCCCAAGAAAACAGAGTAACATTCAGCATTTCAGTAGAAGTCTTTTCTTATTCCTACAGTCACCTTTTCTTGGAAACAGACATGCACATGGGTGCACATGTAGGGGAAGATGTGATGCAGTGACTAAAGTTATGCATAGCAATTATAATAATTTTGTTCTTTTAACCACACCTAGAGCAAAGGATCTAAGGGTTTTTTTTTTTGTTTTGTTTTGTTTTGTTTTTTTAATATACAGTCTTGTTCTGCTGCCCAGGCTGGAGTGCAGTGGTGCCATCTCGACTCACTACAACCTCCACCTCCCTGGTTCCAATGATTTTCCTGGCTCAGCCTCCCGAGTAGCTGAGATTATAGGTGCCTGCCACCATTCCTGGCTAATTTTTGTATTTTTTAGTAGAGACGGGGTTTCACCATGCTGGTTAGGCTGGTCTCAAACTCCTCCTCAGGTGATCTACCTGCCGCGGCCTCCCAAAAGGATCTGTGAGTTTTATTGTGTGAAGTTCAGGCAGTCTTTGGCTCCTTAGGAGAGAAAAGAGGAGTTGAGATCCAGAGTTGCATTCTTCCATTTTACTGATAAAGGAAGAAGACAACAGAGAGCCTGAGAGTATAGACTGCAAGACCAGACCATACCTTAAAAGAGCCCAGGAAATTCTGTTCTGCACCCTAACCAAGTTTAACTCACAGATCCTGTAAGTGCTTTCTGAGACCCTACAAAGGCTTATCTTACTCTGTGCTATGGTTTGCCTCTTCTAAGGCTGAACATACTGCACACTTAAAATACCTTCCGCTACTAGGCAGGGCAGTTGTGTTATCTTGAAACTCACAAATGTAAAGTAGCTTTTGAAACTATATGTCTTCTTCTAAATTTTTCAGTTACTTAACATGACAAGCATAATATTGTCTTCCTCCATAACCTACTTATAGTCTGTTTGGGAATTTATACTTTGATTGGCAGGGGTACCATACCTGGAATTTCCCCAAACTGAGAAATTATCTGAATCCATTTGACATGGTTCCATTTTACTCCTGGCCTTAATTTAAAGGATTTATTTTAGACCGAATGGTAGATGTTTTAAATTTTAAAGAAAAAATATATGAAGACCTATATACAACTTGAGGAAAACAGAGATACTGTTTACTTGGGAATCCTCAATTTTAACAACCTCATAGCACCCTGATAAATTATGAAGCATTTATAAGATAAATCCAAATTGTCAGAGACTAGAATGAAATCATACTCTAGACTGTTGTGAGGTTCCACTTGATTGGAAAAAATTTCTTTAACACCACTGCTACTCACCACTACCGTTACCAACACCATCACTAGCATTACTACTATCATAATTGTTACTATTACAGTCAGTCTGCCATATCCACAAGTGCCATATCCATGGTTTCAACCAACGACTGATGGAAAATATTTGAAAAATAAAAATAACAATACAATAATACAAGTAAAAAAACACAGCGTAACAGCTATTTACATAACATTTACATTGTATTAGGTATTATAAATAAACTAGACATGATTTAAAGTATATGGGAGTATGTGGGTAGATTATATGCAAACACTATATTATTTTATATAAGGGACTTGAGCATCGCAGATTTTGGTGTTGGGGAGGTGGTTCCTAGAAACAGTTCCCTGTGGATACTGAGGGAAAATTGTACTACCATCATCACCACCACTACTAACATGCCTCTCTTTCCATTTATCTGCTCCATGTGGTTGGGAAAGGAACCTAGGAAAATAACATTTTATGGGGAGTTTCTTTTGCACTTAGGGCTACATCTTCCCAGCAGGTTACAGAGTCATGGCGTGATAGGAATTGCAAAGTGCAACATCTGCAAAGCAATCCACAACCCAAAAACAATTTTTTCCTCTTCTATAATGATGCAAAGTGACTTGCTGAGCTACCATTGAATAGTAGAATAGAAAAGTTGAAGAAAGCAATTAACTAGCAGGGTGAAAATAAAGGTCAGAGATAAATGCTGCTGAAACCCCATGGGGAGTAATGAGATAAGAATTCTTAGGACTTAATTCATAACGGAGACAGTCAGAATGTGGAGGAGTGGATGGGTAGGCAATGACTCATGTTCCCTGCCCAGGGTACAACCTCAAAATAGTGAGGCTGACCCAACAGGCACATATAAAAACCAGTCTCAGAATTGTACTCACTAGTCATGGATGATCTTTGTGCTGGTTAATTTCTAAGATTGCTTTTGTAGCAGAGTGGTGCCCTTCTCACAGCTAGTTTACAATCAGAAGCAACCAAGGAGGCTGGTTCCTCAACATTATGATATTGAGCAAGCTTCCTAAATCTCCAAACCTTTGTCTTCATCTGCAAATGAGAATAATGCAGTATAAATTAGAAAATGCATGCTTCATTACATAGAATCTTCAAAACATATTGGGAATGATGGTGATAATGTGGACCTTGTTTACTAGCAGAATGCTTGCCTTATCTCTATTTATCCCCTCTACATTCCTAGGAAATAGGTATTATGATCTCCATTTTATAAATGAGCAAGGTTACTCAAGCTCAGCAAAGTTAAGGTCACATAGCTTGCAGAAAGATTTCTTCTTCTACATAACTTGATCTCTTTAACATGTAAACTGTGTAATTTGCAGTAGTTTGAAAATCAATGGAAGATGAAAATGATTCAAACTCCCAAAATAAATACATATAGAAAAAGTCACTGATTTGGACCAACTACATGAAAGAAAATGCAGTTTTCCTTAGAATTGACTTGGCTATGTGTGCTCTCCTTTGGTTCCATATGAAGTTTAAGGTGGTTTTTTCCAGTTCTGTGAAGAAGGTCATTGGTAGCTTGATGGAGATAGCATTGAATCTGTAAATTACTTTGGGCAGTATGGTCATTTTCACGATATTGATTCTTCCGAACCATGAACATGGAATGTTTCTCCATCTGTTTGTGTCCTCTCTTATTTCGTTGAGCAGTGGTTTGTGGTTCTCCTTGAAGAGGTCTTTACGCTCTTTGTTAGTTGTATTCCTAGGTATTTTATTCTCTTTGTAGCAATTGCGAATGGCAGTTCGTTCTTGATTTGGCTCTCTTTAGGTCTGTTATTGGTGTATAGGAACGCTTGTGATTTTTGCACATTGATTTTGTATCCTGAGACTTTGCTGAAGTTGCTTATCAGTTTCAGGAGATTTTGGGCTGAGATGATGGGGTCTTCTAGATATACAATCATGTTGTCTGCAAATAGAGACAATTTGACTTCCTAGTTTCGTATTTGAATAAAAACAAGCAAAGAGGAAAGGATTCCCTGTTAAATAAATGCTGTTGGGAAAACTGGCTAGCCACGTGCAGAAAACAGAAACCGGACCCCTTCCTGACACCTTACACTAAAATTAACTCCAGATGGATTAAAGACTTAAACATAAGACCTAACACCATAAAAACCCTAGAAAAAAATCTAGGCAAAACCATTCAGGACATAGGCATAGGCAAGGACTTCATGATCAAAACACCAAAGGCATTGACAACAAAAGCCAAAATAGACAAATGGGACCTAATCGAACTCCACAGCTTCTGCAGAGCAAAAGAAACAGTCATTAGAGTGAATCGGCAACCAACAGAATGGGAAAAAATTTTTGCAGTCTACTCATCTAACAAAGGGCTGACATCCAGAATTTACAAAGAACTAAAACAGATTTACAAGAAAAAAACTAACAAGCCCATTCAAATGTGGGGGAAGGATATGAACAGACACTTTACAAAAGAAGACATACATGAGGTCAATAAACATATGAAAAAATGTTCATCATCATGGGTCATTAGAGAAATGCAAATCAAAACAACATTGAGATACCATCTCACGCCAGTTAGAATGGTGATCATTAAAAAATCTGGAGACAACAGATGCTGGAGAGGATGTGGAGAAATAGGAACACTTTTGCACTGTTGGTGGGAGTGTAAATTAGTTCAACCATTGTGGAAGACAGTGTGGCGATTCCTCAAGGACCTAGGAATAGAAATTCCATTTGACCCAGCAATCCCATTACTGGGTATATATCCAAAGGATTACAAATCGTTCTACTATAAGGACACATGCACACGAATGTTCATTGCAGCACTGTTTACAATAGCAAAGACCTGGAACCAACCCAAATGCCCATCGACGATAGACTGGATAGGGAAAATGTGGCACATATACACCATGGAATATTATGCAGCCATCAAAAATGATGAGTTTGTGTCCTTTGTAGGGACAAGGATGAACCTGGAAACCACCATTCTCAGCAAAGTGAAACAAGAACAGAAAATCAAACACTGCATGTTCTCACTCATAGGCTGGTGTTGAACAGTGAGAACACATGGACACAGGGAGGGGAGCATCACACACTGGAGTCTGTTGGGGGGAAATAGGAGAGGGATGGTGGGGGGTGGGGAGTTGGGGAGAGACAGCATGGGGAGAAATGCCCGATGTAGGTGATGGGGAGGAAGGCAGCAAATCACACTGCTATATGTGTACCTATGCAACAATCTTGCATGTTCTTCACACGTACTTCAAAACCTAAAATGCAATTAAAAAAAAAGAAAGAAAATGCAGTTTTATTAGTTTCAAGGACATACAGTACCAGAAAATGACTAACCAGTTCTGGCAGTTCAGGCCCAGATTTTGTAAACAGATAAAAATGATTAGCATATCTAAAAAGACTGATCTTGCTTTCGTGATGGTTAATACTGAGTGTCAACTTGATTGGATTGAAGGATGCAAAGTATTGATCCTGGGTATGTCTGTGAGGGTGTTGCCAAAGGAGATTAACATTTGAGTCAGTGGGGTGGGGAAGGCAGAACCACCCTTAATCTGGTGAGCACCATCTAATCAGCAGCCACTGATTATAAAGCAGGCAGAAATACTGAAAAGGTGAGACTGTCTAGACTTCCAGCCTACATCTTTCTTCTGTGTTGGATGCTTTCTGCTCTCAAACATCAGACTCCCATGTTCTTCAGTTTTGGGACTGGGACTGGCCCTCCTTCCTCCTCAAACGTGCAGACAAACCTACTAGAGAACTTGTGATTGTGTAAGTTAATACTTGATAGACTTCCCTTTATATCTATCTATCTATCCTATTAGTTCTGTCCCTCTAGGGAACCCTAATACATCTCCATTTTGAATAGAGTGATTTATAAATAAAACTGAAATTGTTTTCTCTGATAAGTAAATGTTTATTTTCAACAATTACTTAAAATGTTTATTTACTTATTAAGCAATTATTTTCACAGATAGCATAAAAGTACACTTCAGTTCAATCCCTGCAGAAAGAATAAAAAAATTAGAGATTAAAAAGTCCAAATTAAGTTTCATCATAAATGTTAAAATTTCTAAGTGGCTTGTCTTTTTAATTCTTTAAAACATAGTGTTCTAAATAAGAGTAAATTTCAAAATGTTTTTCAAATCTTAGTTATCCAAACTTCATAAGAGATTTATTCTGGTATCAGCTATGTCCTTTTTTACTTGACAGAGTTTCTGAGAAATGCATTTTTTTTTTCTCAGATGAAATACTTCTGTAATTTCTGAGTACTCCTTTTAATAGAAAATAGAAAGACAGAGAAGAAAGTGTTCAGACTATAGGCTTTGGCAACACTGGTGGTAAGACTGCCTTCAGTCATGGACTCGAGACTTCCATTCACTTTGGTGCTCCAGACACAACCCAACTTGGGTGTGAAATCTTTTAGCTATTGCTATTAATCCAGGTAAACTATCTCAGTGAAATATGTTCCCCTTATAAGTTAATGAATTATTGCAAAAGAACAATGAGATTTTTTTTATTAGATATGGTGGTCCTGAACCATGCCAAATATTTTGTGGTTTTCTGGGAATACAGCAAAGGTAGTTATTAGTATTGAAATAAATGCAGATCTTGGTAAGTCCCAGCTGTTGAACATATGATCACTACTTGGGAGAACAAATAGCAGTATTTTTTCCATCCCTAGATTACATTCTGCTCTTGATATACATATATAACTACAATGAACAATTAATGGGAGTTACACACAGAGAAAGGGGACTAAAGGGCTACATTTTTTTCTGTTGCCTAAATGAAACTTCATTTGGTTGATATCTGTCTAGAGTTAGATTTTCCATATGATACAAATACTGTGTTAGCATTTTAATTCCATTTTGATAGGATGTTTTCTTTATAAAAGCCAACCAGGCATCTGTAATAAATTTTTACTAGGTGGTATTTGGTTTTTATTGTGTATTTGTAGATATAACTAAATGTAATGTTCAACAAACAAATACTAAGCACCTGCTTTATGACCAGCACTGTAACCTGGACAAGCAAAGGAGAAGCACCAGACACTGCCTTTCAAGAACATTAAGTCTAAGTAGACAGGTCAAACACATTTACTCATAATTCATAGATATGTAGTGTTGAAAGGTACCTCAGAGATAATACAATCTTGCATATTGAAATACAAGTTTGCATATTGAAATTCCAACAGAGTTAACAGAAACAAGTGAAATATCCGAACAAGTTGAGGATTGTATCATGTCAGTGTCTACACCTGATATTAAGGGACAGCTGTTTTCTTTCTCAATGAGTTTTCTGCCACCCAAAAATGTGGGTCTATTCTGATCTTTTTCAGAGTGTATATAATTCCAAGCTTTCCAAAATTTCTCAATTTCTAAACGTCGTCAGCTAATTTGAGTTTTACTAAGGCTGAATGAAACACATATGTGGGCCTTATCCAACTGAGACAGAGCAGGACCCCTCTGAGGGGCCTGCTGGGCACCTCCCACCCTGTGCTCCAAGCATGGAAATAAAGGAAAATCTCTATTTAGCCTGGGCGCAGTGACTCACACCTGTAATCCCAGCACTTGGGGAGGCTGAGGCTGGTGGATCACCTGAGATAGGGAGTTCAAGACCAGTCTGGCCCACATGGTGAAACCTTGTCTCTACTAAAAATACAAAGTATTAGCCAAGCATGGTGGCATGTGCCTGTAGTCTACTTGGGAGGCTGAGACAGGAGAATCACTTGAACCTGGGAGATGAAGGCTGCAGTGAGCCGAGATCACGCCACTGTACTCCAGCCTGGGTGACAAAGCAAGGCTCTCTTTAAAAAAAAAAAAAAAAAAAAAAGGAAATGAGCAACTTGATAAGCAATAAGGTAATAGTAACTTAAAACAACAGCCAAGAAAGTCATTAGATGTTTGATTCCCTATAGAAACTAAAGATATTAATAACAACCTAACATAAGTCCCTGAGTTGTTTTTCAGAAACTTGGACACTACCAAATGGAAAATGCTATCTGCTGGCATGTAGACTTCAGATAAGAGGGAACCGAGGACTGAACTATAACCTCTGTTCTTTGTTGTAAATTTCTTCCTGAGAAGCCTGGAGGAAGTCACATCCACAGGCTCAACATTCCTTTCTGTGGACTCTAAATTTTTAGACAAAGCTTCACCTCCTTAACCAGTAACAAAATCAGAAAATCTTTGAATCTACCTATGACCAGTGGTCCCCTGCTTTGAGATGTCAGGGCTTTTTAGGTCAAGCCAATGTACAGCCTGCATGTGTTGATTTATGTCTTTACTTCTAACCTCTGCCTCCCTGCTTTTAAAAACCCCTGCATGCAAGCCATCAGGGAGTTCAGGTCTTAAGCATGAGCTTCCCAATTCTCCTGAATTGGTATCCTGTAATAAATGCCTTATTTTCTTTTACTGCAAATCTCAATGTCAGTGTTTGGCTTTGCTGCACTGGGCAGGCAGACCAAAGTTTGGCTCAGTAACATAATCTGTGGCCTGCCATTTTGCAGCCTCTGGTCTGCAAATGAAAGGCTTAATCCTTTGATTTTATGGATGTTGAAAATGGTCTGTCCAAAGTCTGAAATTGTTAGCCAGGACTCCCAGTCCAAAGCTTTCCTCACATAACTATATCCTCTCTCAACAAGAAAATAACTAGAAGACTCAAAAAGGAAAACACTGTGTTATAAAGCAATATGTTAAAAATAAAGCACAAGATAATATAATGAAAACTATAGAGGTAAATCCTGTGGGGAGGAGAAGTAATATAATGTTCATGGCAGGGAGAATTTGAGAAGACATTTTTAAAGGTGGTCTTTGAGCTAGATTTTGAAGAAAGTGACTAATAAAAATTGACAAAAAGAAGCATGAAGGGAATTCAGTAGAGAGGACTAGAATGAAAAAAACATATGTCTAAGGATTGGCAAATAAATATGCAAGACATCATAGAGAATTAGCTTAATCGGGGAGTAAAAATTATGTCAGCATAATTCATTCAACAAATATTTATTGAGTTCTGTGTGTCAGGCACTGTTCTAGGTCTTAGGAATATAGCAGCCAGCAAGAAAGTCAAATTCTAGGCCCTTGTAGGTTATTTATTCTAGTGGCACAGATAGATAATAAGCAAGTGAAAAATAATATAAAGTACTATCAATAAAATAAAACTAAGAAATGTGACTATAGTGGCTGTACGTGTACAATTTTAAACAGGATTGTCAGGAAAGGCCTCACTGAGGAGACAGCATTTGGACTGAGTCCCAACAGAGGAGAAGTCATGCAATGACCCATGTGAACAGCTCTCAAGGCAAAGGGAAAAGCTAGCACACAGGGCCTGGATAGGAAGGAACAGGAAGAACCGAGCATGTTTACAGCAGAGTGAACTGTGGCAAGGGTGGTAGGGAATGAGGTCAGAAAGACAGGCAGACACTTCTTAGGCCTGGGTAAGGAGTCTAGAATGAAATGAGGTTTCCCACAGGGAAGCAGTATAAGTTGATTATAAATGGAGTGTTTCCAACAAGGAAGTAGCATTATTTGATAAGAAAAGAAAGTAGATAATAGAGGTCCTTGAATTGAAGCGGACAGAATACAGTCAATTTCTGGGAGAAGATATAAATTTCAGTGAGCAGAACAAGATTGAAAATAGGGATTGAGAGTCTCTTCTGTCTGCTGAGTGCAGAATGAGTCGGAGTCGGGAGCTCTGGGTGAACCCTGTTGTAGATCCCAAGGTGGGGGGATTATAATTCAGTCAGGAGTGGTAGAAGTGAAGAGGAGGAAGTAAGTATCACGAACACTAAACAGAATGAATGGATGTAAGTCACAACAAATGAAAGAAAAAAAAATGTGAGAAACATGCACATTTCAGTGCTGGAAAGCCATTTTAGGAAGTGGCTTTGGTAACTAAGATGAGAGAGAACTATCAAGATGTAAACTTTTAGGGAATTACCAGACATATATTATTACAAGCAATTGGAAATATAAAATTAGAGGCCTTTGGGGTGGCAGGTCAGGGCAGCAGAGCGGTTTGGAACTACTCTTTGTATCAATAAAAATGGAAGCTAACAAGAGGTTTAACTCCCAAAAGGTAATGGAAAGGAAGAGAAAGAAGTCAAAAAACAAAATCCTAAATATATCCACTGCAAGGGTGAGAGTTAAGTGTTGCTAGGTGTTTATCCTGTTTTATTTTTTAAATTGATCTGTTCAGTCAAGGAAAAAAGAACAAAGTCCCTTTGTGAACTCAGGGCTGGAAAAAAAAATAACTTGCTATTATTTATCAATGTAATAAATAAACACTAATATGTTTCATTGTAAGAAAGTGTTATTTGAAACAAAATTTAAATATACTTAAAATTTACACTCAGTTGAATGGCTTCTCTGTAATCTTTACTTGCTATTGATGATTACTCAATGTCTGAATGCAAAGTTGAGTCTTTTCCTGGAATCTCCAGCCTCCCTATAGAGTCTAAAGCTGATAGTCCCGAACTTGAAGGCTCTGAGTTTGCAAATTAAAGCAAACAAAACTTCAGCCAGACTTAAAAAAAACAAACAGCTCTTTACTTTAACCATAGAAAGCATCAATTTTATCTTTCAACAAAAATCAAATTTGATAAGACCTTTAATAGAATAACTGTTTTAGCATAGCACAGAGCAGGAGATCATTTAAGAAATAAAGCAGTTGTTTGTTTTGTAGGAAGACACTTTACTATTGTCATTTCCTCTTTAAAAATAAGAATCGAAGTCCGGGCGTGGTGGCTCATGCCTGTAATCCCAGCACTTGAGGTCAGGAGTTCAAGACCAGCCTGGGCAATATGGAGAAACCCCATCTCTAAAAAAAAAAAAAAAAAAAAAAAAAAGCCAGGCATGCTATTACATTCTTGTAGCCCCCACTACTCGAGAGTCTGAGGTGGGAGGATCCCTTTAGCCCAGGAGGTGGAGGCTGTAGTGAGCCAAGATCATGCACTCCAGCCTGGGTGACAGAGTGAGACCCTGTCTCAAAATAATAAGAATCAGCATTGTAAAATGAGTATAGAGAAAAAGAGCAAGAACAAATTTTGCCATTCAAAATGCTACATTATGCTAAGAAAACCCTGAGAAAATTATTCCAGTCCGAAAAATTCTAAAGGAATTTCTTTAAACTGTTTTTAAAATGCTTCCATTTTTGTGTATGGTTTTTGGGAAAATTACTAGTATTGTTTTTGTAAACATTAAATGTGTTCACCAGTGCTCATCAAGAATTAAAACAATACAAATCTGAACATGAAAAAAATAATCTCTTTCACCACATATCATTAAGAGTATAAAAAAGTATCCAGATGCTTTCTCTGCATATACACAGATGAGAAGATAGGTAGATAGAAGGATAAAAATGTAGTAGGGAGATAGAGAAATACTTTAATGAAAGTTAGGTACTGTGTTGCTATTTTTGGCAAATTGTATTGCATTTCATTTGACCTGAATTTCAGTAGAAGAAAAGGCAAAAAATAAAGGAGGAAAAAGGTGGAATAAAATATCAGAAAACACAAAAAGCATTATAGTACTTTGGCCTATAGTGCCATGCAATTATCTGTGAGGTATGTTAATCTTTGTGATTTAGTAGACATTTATTGGCTTTATATAGTTATGTTAAGATACATGTTTAACACTTCATTTTGACATATTACCCTGATTAACCTTGTGTTTAACCCATTCATTTATAGTGTACAAAATGGCTTTCCATCAAGAGAACATACTTTTCATTGATATATGCTAAAAAACTAAGAGAATATAGCACAAGCAGTCTTCTCTTTGCACAGTTCTGATATGCATGAATTTCACTTACCACATTTTAATTAGATAATACTAGTCCTCCACTAACACAGTTCAAGTTTCAGTTACCATGGTATATTAATTGCAGGTAATCATATAAAGTACAAAGTTTGGTCCTAACTCTTGACAAATCACTATGTAAATAAAAGACACATATCACAATCCATGATGAATTACATCACTTCCTCCAACATAGTGTGTGATTGATCACTGCACATCTGTTATTCAGTTTACTCCCAGAGAGCAGAGTGTATAGCTGTATTGTCTTCTTGTCTCCCAGTGATGAACTCCATTAACATTTTCTAAAAATGAGTAATCAAAAAAGGGAATTGACTAGCAAAGATGGAAGTGCAGCAAATAAATGAAAAGTGATAGTGCTGGAAGTGAAATTTTAATCCAATGTAAATGGAGTTATAGAAGAAAATGCCGACTGTGGGAATGTTGACACTGCTGGGGTTTCAGAGCTTCACAAAGATATGCAGCCAGAGGAACTCATTATCATCAGTGAGGAAAGTAGTTGTGATGAAAAGGATGACAATGTCCCAGAGGAAGTGACAGAAAAATATTTCATATTAAAGAAAGTCTGGGAAATATTTCATGACATAAAAAATGCAAATAATAAACTGTTGGAAGCTGATTTAAACCTAGAAAAGTATATTCCGATGAGAGAGATCCAAGATGGCTGATCACTAGCAGCTCGGGATTGTAGCTCCCAGTGAAAGCGCAGAGAATGAGAGAACGCCACACTTTCAGATGAATTTTTGTTGCTCACGCACCAGAAGATTCCCAGTGGAGGAGCCCCATGGCTCACCAGGGCGACTCTTGTGGCCGGCGAGGCAGTTTTGCCGCTGTCTTGGTGCGGTGGTTCTTGGTGCAAAGTCAGAAAAGCACCATCAATCATAATGCCGCTGTTTTGGCTGGTGCAATGGGTTGCTCAGATTTTAGCACTGGGAATCAACAAGTTGGACGTCCACTCAGAAACCCAATTATAAAGACGGTAATTATAAAGACCACAGATGGATAAATCTATAAAGAAGGGAAGAAAACAGCCTAAAAAGGCTGAGAATACCCAAAATCAGAATGCCTCTCCCTCTACAGGGGATCACAGTTCCTCATCAGCAACGGAACAAGGCCTGATGGAGAACGAGTGTGTTCCATTAACAGAAGCAGGCTTCAAAAGGTGGATGATAAGAAACTTCTGTGAATTAAAAGAACTTGTTCTAACTCAATGCAAAGAAACTAAGAACTTTGAAAAAAGGTTTGACAAAATATTAACAAGAATACACAGTTTAGAGAGGAATATAAGTGAATTAATGGAGCTGAAAAACACAACACAAGAACTTCGCGAACTATGCACAAGTTTTAACAGCCAAATCGATCAAGCAGAAGAAGAGATATCAGAAGTTGAAGACCAACTTAATGAAATAAAACGAGAAGACAAGATTAGAGAAAAAAGGATAAAAAGGAACGAGCAAAGTCTCCAAGAAATATGGGACTATGTGAAAAGACCTAATCTACGCTTGACAGGTGTACTTGAATGTGACAAAGAGAATCAATCCAAGCTGGAAAATACGCTTCAGGATATTATTCAGGAAAACTTTCCCAACCTAGCAAGGCAGGCAAATATTCAACTCCAGGTAATACAGAGAACACCACAAAGATATTCCTCAAGAAGACCAACCTCAAGGCACATAATCGCCAGATTCACCAGGGTGGAAATGAAGGAGAAAATACTGAGGGCAGCCAGAGAGAAAGGTCAGGTTACCCATAAAGGGGAGCCTATCAGACTCACAGTAGATCTCTCAGCAGAAACCCTACAAGCTAGAAGAGAGTGGGGGCCAATATTCAACATCCTTAAAGAAAAGAACTTTCAACCCAGAATTTTACATCCAGCCAAACTAGCTTCATAAGCGAAGGAAAAATAAAATCTTTTGTGAACAAGCAAGCACTCAGAGATTTCATCACCACCAGGCCTGCTTTACAAGAGCTTCTGAAAGAACCACTACAAATAGAAAGGAACAACCAGTATCAGCCTTTCTAAAAAATACCAAAAAGTAAACAGCATCAACATAATCAAGAATTTACATCAACTAATAGGCAAAACAGCCAGCTAACATTAAATGGCAGTATTAAACTCACATACAGTATATTATTATTAATTCTAAATTTAAATCGACTAAATTCCCCAATCCAAAGACACAGACAGGCAAAAAAAGCCAAAACCCATTGGTATGCTGCAACCAGACCCATCTCACATGCAAGGATACACAAAGACTCAAAACAAAGGGATGGAGAAAGATTTACCAACCAAATGGAGAGCAAAACTAAATAAATAAATAAAAAGCAGGAGTTGCTTTAAAGCTAAAGATCCTAAATATATATGCACCCAATACAGGAATACCCAGATATATAAGACTTATAAAGAGACTTAGACTCCCACACAATAATAGTGGGAGACTTCAACATCAATATTAGACAGATCAACGAGACAGAAAATTAACAATGATATCCACGATTTGAACTCAGATCCGGAACAAGTAAGCTTAAATAACATTTATAGAACTCTCCACTTTAAATACACAAAATATACACTCTTATCAGTACCACATCACATCTATTTACGGGTTTAAATGAAATATTGGTTGGCTGCTTGTTTGTTATTTTCTTCCCTCATTTTTTTTTCATGTCTCTATTATTAAGCACAATTATAGGCATACCCATTTTTAGACTGCATTCTAGCCTGGGCAATAAAGCAACACCCCCGTTCTCTCTCCCTCTTCCCCTTTCTCTTTCTTCCTCTCCTTCATTCTTTAAAAAAAAAAAGAAAGAAAAAGAAAAGTATATTCCATTTGCCAAGGCATAGAAAAGATATGGTAAGTTACACAATGAGAAGAAGGAAAGTACTGTTGAAACCACTCTTGATGAGCTTACAAAAAAGTGAAACACTTTGATCCTCAATGTTTCTAATGTTTTACTGCATATTAAATGTTAATTTTTACTTCTTTTTTCATTTCTTTACACATTTGAAATGACTGTAAGAGGGCTTTTAACGCTTTCTCAAAAATTTGTCAGGAACCTGGAATAATAATTTCCCATTATTATTATTTTTTTTTCCTCAGTTCCTTTTTTTTATTTATTGCATTTTATGTTTTGGGGTACATGTGAAGAACATGCAAGATTGTTGCATAGGTACACACATGGCAGTGTGATTTGCTGCCTTCCTCCCCTTCACCTGTATCTGGCATTTCTCCCCATGCTCTCTCTCCCAAAAGAAGACATACGTGAGGCCAACAAACATATGAAAAAATGCTCATCACCACTGGTCATTAGAGAAATGCAAATCAAAACTACATTGAGATACCATCTCACGCCAGTTAGAATGGTGATTATTATTTTTAAAATATATATTTTATTGCGTTTTAGGTTTTGGGGTACATGTGAAGAACATGCAATATTGTTGCATAGGTACATACATGGCAATGTGGTTTGCTGCCTTCCTTTCCATCGCCTATATCTGGCATTTCTCCCCATGTTATCCTTCCCCAATGGACCCCAGTGTGTGATGCCCCCCTCCCTGTGTCCATGTGTTCTCATTGTTCAACACCCACCTATGAGTGAGAATATGTGGTGTTCGATTTTCTGTTCTTGTGTCAGTTTGCTGAGAATGATGGTTTCCAGGTTCATCCATGTCCCTACAAAGGATATGAACTCATCGTATTTTATGGCTGCATAGTATTCCATGGTGTGTATGTGCCACATTTTCCCTATGCAGTCTATCATCGATGGGCATTTGGGTTGGTTCCTCCCCCTGATTATTAAGATCACTTCCCATGGCTTCTGCTTGCAGTCTTTTTCATGATCCTGTGCAAAAGTGAGGTCTGCCTATATTTAATTATATCATGCAAATTAGCACTTAAATATATTTTGTCTCCATTTCATGTATCTTGACTGCCTAACTATATTTTAAACTACTTAAATGCAGAAATAAGGCACCCTCTAACTTCTACATTGCCTACCTTACTTAGCACAGCATTGAATATTTGGTAATTGCTTAATTTGTACTTACTGGTCCACTAATTATTCTTATGTTGAATGTTAGGGTGTCGATAGTATGAAGTCATAACAATAAACATTTTTTTTTCATTAGAGTATAAGCTTTACTCATTCTACTTTCATGTTAGGGCTACAAATATGACCTCTAGATTGTGCCCTGCCAGCTCCAAGATGCACTGCTTCAAACAGTGGTCTATAGATTTCCTTCATGTACAACCTGTATAATCCCACAGGCAACCCTGATGCCCATTCCTAGCACCTAGAACAAAGGCACAGAAAAAATATTTATTGATGAATTGAATAATTACTATGACTGTGCAATGCATATTACTTTGTGCCAGATGTTTTATATATTATCTCATTTTATCTTTAAGATAATAATCCTATGACCCCAATTTTATAGATTAGAAAAGTTTAGCTCAGAGAGATTAAGTGACCCACCCAGGAAGGACATGTTAGAGCTGGAATATGAATCCAGGGCTGCCTTATTCTAATGCGTCTCAGCCACTACACTGATGAAAAACTGACATCAGTGCCATCAAATGATGTGGAAATGGATTATACAGAAAGATGATGCAATTAAAAATCTCTTCAAATTCATTTCTTTTTTAAAATCACAGGCCTATTTTGACAAGGTGAATACTTCTTATCGAATTTATTTTTGCATAATTTCCCTTATGATATTCCTTTTTTAAAAAAAAGAATCACAAAAATATATTTCCTATATTAGCCATAAGTGGTAAAGTATTAAACATAAATGATAAAAATATTATATTATAATCATTTATGACAGTCTCTATATTTATAGGTCACTTTAAAAAGCTCTTCTGTTATATAAATGTATGAATAACGTTACATTTTCAAAAGTTCATGTTTTTAAAAAATTGTTTTTCTGCTTTGATATATTGCTATACAAACACTTGATAGGCACTTCTGGCTAATAAACTCATTGATTGCAGGGGATAATTATCACTGTGGTACTATACAAACTATAAATATCTATTCATTTTAATTTCTTACCATAGGAACAGCACACTGGATCAACCACAGTAGGCTTTTCATGGGAAATGCCAGGTAGCACATTAAACTTGAAGAGGACATCATGGACTATAAGACACTGTGATGGAACTGGGTAAACCCACTATTACTAGAGGGGTGTTATCACTATCAACTTGGCAATGCCATTGCTTCACACTTCTTTACTTTTACTTTGTATGCAGTAAAATATGCTTTTGACTGCTCTTCTCCCCACCAAATAGATGCATATATACTATTTGGGGGAAGAGTCAATTTGAATACACTGCCTTACTATCTAATTTCTAGTCCCCAGCCCCTTCCCCTTTCCTCTCTGAGGATTCAGTGTTAAAATTTTAAAATCGGGATTTTATTCTTTTAATTTAATTCTTTGATATTTGTTCTACTTTTAGATCTCTTGCTGTGTGTTATTCACAATGCCTTTTTCTGGTAGTTCACTTTGCCTTCCTTCAAAACTTCACAGTTATCTTCCTTTTCTTTAATCAAGAAGATCAATTCATTTAGAAGATCAATTGAATTTAGTAAATGCTCAGGTAATGTGGCACCTTGGCCTGTATTTGGGACCTAGAATGATTATATCAATAATGGTTAGTAGGGCCCTTCTGTTGATATTTTCTCTCTCAGATATCTCAGCCTCCTTGGGGCTTAAATCGTATCACCTATGTGCAGATTCAATCATGTAACAACTGTTTATTGAATACTTACTATGTGCTGGGCCTGTAGATATGGTGGTGAAAAATAATCCTCTTACTTTCATTGAGCTTACATTTTGATGGGGAGGATATGAAACAAAATAGTAAGTAAAAGAATAAGCAACATAAATTCTGATAAGATAAGTGCAACGTAGGAAAGGAAAAAAATTTCCTCTACTCTTTTAGTTTCTGTACGTGAAACTTGTGAATTAACTGAGGAAAAGCATACACATATGATTTGATGTTAATCATGTTACATGGTATGGGAGCTTCATGAGTAAGATATGAAAATCCCAAAGAAGTAGTTGGACTCAGGGATCATATACCATCTAAAAAAAAAGGGCAATAAATTGTGGAGAAGAAACTAGACAAAGGAAAGAGGTTTGGTTCATAGGAGTGGTAAACTGTGAGAACATGACTAGGAAATACATGGATGAAACTAATAAAATTTAAGAATAACCCTTAAGTTTTATTACTTTTGTGTACACTCAACTCAGTGCCAACTCCTCATATCTGATGACAAGACTGTTCTTTTCTTTCCGGTACCAGGAAGACACTTTTTTTTTTTTTTTTTTTAACACAAAATTTATGTCCTGCTAATAGGCAGAAAGTGGGGAAGGCAGAGAGCCTTTTTGTGTCTGCTGTCTCTTGATTACCTTTAGCTCCAATGGTTAATATATCAAAGCAGCTGTGATCCCCTTCACTATGAAGGCAATAAGTGGGTACTATGATGGGGTGGGAATGCACTACTTTAAATAGGGTGATCAGGGATTAGGTTTTTAAGAAACGATATTTGCTCTGAGAACTGAAGGTGATATACTGACAATCTGCCAAAATCCCAAGACAGACATTGGCAAGCAGAGGAAGCAGTACTGCTACCGTGAAGTAGCAATGAGTTTGTCCTGTTTGAAGAACAGAAGAGGCCAGGTAGCTAAAGAACGGTAGGCAAGGGTGAGTGTGGAGGAAGTAAGGCCAAGGAATAGTCAGGGGCTGGATCCTGTAAGGCCATTGTGGGTCATGGGAAGGCAATTGGGTTTTATTCCAAATGTAATAAGGGGGAGGACTTCTGAGGATTTAAAGAGATAGATATGTCGACGTATATTTTTTAAAGTTCCCTCAGAATATGTGTGTAAAATGGATTTTAGGAGGCAGATAGTGTATTAGTCTGTTCTTATGCTGCTAATAAAGACATACCTGAGACTGGGTAATTTATAAAGAAAAAGAGGTTTAATGGACTCACAGTTACACATGGCTGGGGATGCCTCAAAATCATGGCAGGAGGCGAAGAAAGAGCAAAGACACATCTTACATGGTGGCAGGCAAGAGAACATGTGCATGGGAACTCCCCTTTATAAAACTATCATATCTCTTGAGACCTATTCACTATCATGAGAATAGCATTGGAAAAACCTGCCCCCATTACTCAATTACCTACCACCAGGTCCTTCCCATGACATGTACGGATTATGGGGGCTACAATTTAAGATGAGATTTGGGTAAGGACACAGTCAAACCATTTCAGGTGGTAAACATGGGAATAGTTGAGAGCTGAATAGTGGCCTAGACTAGGTGACAGCAGTAGAAATGGGAAAAAGCAGATAGATTTAGAATATACTTTAGAAGTAGAACCACCATGACTTGCTGATGAAGTAGATATAGGAGAAAGGAGAAAGAGATAAGGAAATAATTTTTAAAGGACTATTAGAATTCTGACTTGACTACTATGGTGTGTTTACTAAGAAGGGAAGACCAGGGGAAGAACAGGTTGGGAGTGAGGAATGAAGAATTCTGTTTGAACACGTTTAATGTGAGATGTCTATTAAATATCTCAGGGAGATGTGTACAGTAGAGCTTGGGTTTCAGGGGAGGTTGGCTTCTCATCCCCAGGTTTGAAGAAAAGTGTAAAGAGCAAACAGTTTAAGAAAAAAAAATCTATCTTGAAATTAGACATGCTGGGTTCAGTGGCTTATGCCTATGATCCCAGCTCTTTGGGGGGCCGAGGAAGGCAGGACCTCCTTGAGGTCAGGGGTTCAAGACCAGCCTGGCCAAAATGGTGAAATCCCGTCTCTACTAAAAATACAAAAATTAGTTGGGTGCGGTGATGCAATCCTCCTGTAATCCCAGCTACTTGGGTGGCTAAGGCAGGAGGATCATTTGAACCCAGGAGGTGGAGGTTGCAGTGAGCTGAGATTGAGCTATTGTACTCCAGCCTGGGTGACAGAGCGAGACTCTTCTAAAAAAAAAAAAATTATACCTTCACTAATTAATGTTTGGGTCAACTGCCTCATTTTGGGGAAAAAAAATGACTGATGATGGTAGGTTGATACTACAGTGTACTTCTGACATTTGCTATCAACTCAATGTAGACAGTATTTCTCAGAGTAGCATTTTCAAAGTGTACATCTAGGAATGTTCCAAGCAATTTCCCAATGGATTCTAACGTTAGACTTACTGGATTTAAATCCCAACTCCATCACTTACTAAGTTTGTGACTGTGGCAAATTACTAGATTCTCCACATCTGAGTTTCCATGTGTATAAAATGGAGATAATAGTGACTTCACAGGATAGATTTCATCAGAGACCTCTTACAATCTTATGTAAAAACTACATGGAGGGAGATATAAGAACAATGAAGGTTATGTTGTTTATGGCTCCCAAAGCTGAGGCCAGAGCTGGAATGGCCCAGGAGGAGTTGGTTAAGGTGCTCAATTCAGCAATGTAGAAAAACTGCGCTCTTTCCATGGTCCCTTCCATTTTGAGATGTACTATGAAGATAGTGAGGCCCGCTGCCAACTGAGAAGGATAAGGCACAATGCCAGTCTTAGCCTTGGGCTATTAAGACTTGCCTTAATTTCAAAAGAATACATGTTTGTTGTTCAGACAGATACCCCTAAGTGGTTCTCAAACTTAAGTGTGCATTAGAATCCCCTGGAGGGTTTGTTAAAGCTGAGACTGCTGGACCCTACTCACAGAATTTTACATTGAGTAGGTATTGGATACAGTTGAAACAAATTTCCAGGTGATGTTGATGCTCCAAGGACCATCCTTTCAGAATCACTACCCTAATGCATCTTAGTGACCTAAAAACTTGGTATGACTGACCTCATAATTTGTACCTGTCACAGGCAGGAGTTATCTATATTGGCAACAATGTTAACAATGAATACAACACTCTCAAACTATGGGGAAAGCCCCTCCAAATAGAGTGTCTCTCAGCTCCAAAGAGAAAATTCCTGGCTTCCAACATCAACTCTATCAGAAACATAGTTGACATAAAGAATATTAAGTAAGAAACTTCCCTAAAAAGCACCTCTCCCTGCGTTGTATACCATCCTAAGGCTTGGCTTCCCTAGCTGGGACCACTGCATTCTCCATAGATTGCATTAACTATAGAAATTGGTACAGGCAGAAGCCTGACGAGAATTACAACTTCCATGCCTCATTTGAAACAGCACACTTCCTCATGGAGACGTATGTGATCTATCTTAAGAATTTAATCTGGGGCTTTCATCATACCTTAGGTGATCAAATTTGGCACAGAAGAAAAGGCTGGAAGTTTTTCCTAGTCCTAGTCCCAAAAGAATGTTTCATTTCTACTTACAGACAAGAATAAGGTAGTTTTTTCTTTAATTCATTCTGAATTGTGTCATTTTTCCACCTGTCTTAGTCTGTATGGGCTTCTATTGACAAAAATACCACAGACTAGCTGGCTTATGAACAGTAGAAATTTATTCCTTACAGTTTTGGAGGTTGGAAATCCCAGATCAGGCTGCTAACATGGTTGACTCCTATGAGGTCACTCTAGGCTATAGACTGCTGACTTCTCATTGTATCCTCACATGGCAAAGAGCAGAGAATAGCATGTTCTCTCATGACCCTTATAAGGACACTAATCCCGTTCATGAGTGCTCTGACATCACGAGCTCATCTAATCTTTACTTCTCAAAGGCCCCACATCCTAATACTGTCACACTGGGTAGTAGGGTTTCAAGATAGAAATTTGGGGAGAGGAACACTTAGTCCATAATACTATCCTCCTATTTCCTGAAGGAAAGTTATTGTGCAGGTTTGTTTCATTTGGATCCTTTGGTCCTGAATCTTCCTGTCAGAGCATTTAATATTTTCTATGGAGGCTTTCTTAATATCTGATTGGAAACTAAATCTCCTGTCTCATGTTGTCACAATCTCCTTGACTTTTTTTTCTCCTATCAAACATCGCTATTGCTGTTTTCCATTTGCTTTCTGGAACTAAGGGGTGTATCAGTAGTCAAGTCAAGCTAAGTTCTGCTGCAATAAGTGACCCTAATATTTTTGTGGTTTAAAACAAAACTTTTTTCATTTACATTAATTCCTCATTCATGTAAATAGCAGGTCATATTCAATGTCATTCCATTCTACTTATTTTTTCCCGGTCATTCAAGCCATTAATAGTTTCTTTGGAATGTACAAATGATCTGAAGCCATCTTTAGTTGAGAAATCGAGAAAGGGAAGAAAGAGGTTAAATGGAGAAAAAAGAAAAGATGCTCCTGTCTTTTTAAGAAGCTTAAACAAATGGACTTTCATCCATATCCACAAAACTACGCTTCAGAGGAAAATTTCATCTGTCCTGCTCAGCATAGGCTAATAACATTACCAATTGTTGGTGGTCATTTTAGTCATTGATCATGTTTACTATGATTGTGCATACATCTTGGGGTACTTTATGCACACTCTTAACTCCATTGTGTCCAGAAAGTACAAAGGCTTAAGACTGTTTTAACAGTTACTAAGAGGATGCATATGCCTATGATGGAAACAAAAGTGGAGAGAATAAACATTTTTAGTGGAGAGAAAATGATGACAGTTGCATGTGTGTAAGGGATGAATTATTTCACAGCAGAAATAATTTTGAAGCACAAAGAGAATCATGAAGCAACTGAAGAGCTGGGCTTTTGCAATCAGGAGTAATCAGCAAGAGATGAGGCAAAGTGATTAGCAAAATGGGAAGCCTGGCCCTTGGAGTCAGACAATCAGAATCAACACAGATATCCTTTAGCCCGTGTTAATTCAGAAGAAGGCCAAGTGTTTGTTTGAGAACTTAAAGGCTAAATATGTTTGTGGTTGACCAAGGCCAGGCCTGCCTGCAAACTAAGTGGAAAACTATACCCTGCTGCCCAGGTGTAGATAGGGAGATATTGCATGAGGTTAGGCACAGCAAGCATTTCAGGGTCTGGAATCTGGGCATTAGCCTGAATGAAGCAGCTTGCTGGGTAAATAAATTTTTGTCTTATATGGTACCATAAGTTGTTTCTGGTTGCTAATGTGGCTGGAGGTATGAAAGACAGTGAGCCCACACTTCTGGGCTCCCCTGACCGCCAAGACATCTCATTCTCTCCAGTCTGCCAAGACAATCAAATTTATGATGTCTTTGTGGAAAACAAAGGAGGCAATGGACAGCTGCATCTGCCTTACCTCATGTCTATCCTTTGTACTGCTTACATATAGCTTTGGAATTACATAAATCAAAATAAAGCATCTCTGAACTGAACTCAAAATGTCATTCTTGCCCATTCTTTCACCTAGACCAGACTCCTGTCTGGCTACATAAGGTAAAAGTGCTGCCAGGGAAGCTCTTGCTAAAAGCCATGAGTGGTCCATTAGTTCAAGGTCTAGCCCTATCTAAACTGTCAAATATGTGGTAAGTGGATATTATATCTGCTGAGGTCAAGGGATTACTATCTCAATAGACTTTCAATTCTCTATTTTGGTAGGAAAACAATGCCAGAGACAGAGAGTGAGAAAGTGAGCGAGCGAATGTGTGTTGTGTATAATCAGTAGAGAGAAAACAAGTACATCTGATTTAAAAGGTTTAAGAACCATCTAATTCTTAATGGGTGGAAATATGTTCATTTATCATAAGCTTAAACTTCTCTTAGTCACATTGGACAGTAACAATGGGTCCAAATCCCACCTGCTTGGCCTCTCTTTTTCCCTCTAAAAGTTCCTCCCTGGGCACCTTTACAAACCTCCAGGGCTCCTTACAACACAGTATAAATTGACCCACCTTATGCGATGTTAATAAATTATAGTCCAAACTAGACACTACTGAGTATGAAAGGGAGCATTATTAGTAATTAGGCCACACACATAATGGGAACTGTCCTGGGAAAACTGGGATTATATTTGCCCTTATAGATATGATAATCCAAGTGTTTGCCTGTCCAAGGCTCCTTCCAAAGAGACCCTGTTCAGTCAACAGCCCCTGCTAGAGAGGCAACTCCAGGCTCACGGTGACCTTGAGCCACCAGACTGGACTTTAGTTGAGCTGGTAATAACTAATGTTGATAATAAGCCTGGGCTAGTGACTTTGGGAGACCCTGAAGAGGCTGAGCTTGACCTGACAGGCCTGGTCAAACAGGCTCTCTTTTTGATGAATAAAAAATAGACTAAAAATGTCAGCGGGACAGCAGTTCCATTTTTTCTGTCTCCACACCATTCACATGCAGAACATGAACTCTCCCATTGTCAGTAATATCTGTCACTATACTGCAACAATTCTCAACTGCTAGGGAGTGGGGAGGGGAAGTGGCAATATGCAAATCGCCAGCAATGTCTACCAAAACTACAAATGTACATATTCTTGACTAGGTAATTTCAAGTATGGAAATTCAACCTCTAGATATAACTGCACACTTGTAAAATGATGTATGTCAAAATTATTCACTGCAGTAATGTTTTACTAACAAAACGTTGGCCAAAAAAATTCCTGAATTTTGATCAATAGGGAACTGATTAAATTATGGTATACCGATAAAATGTAAAAAATAATTGTATTAAATGGAATAACCTTCAAAGTATATTAACTGAAAAAGGTATTAAGAATGAAACATTTGGATAGGAGATCCATTGATTCAGCATTACGTCTGTTGGAACCAAAGGCATACCCATGTCTTTTACATGCTTTCATAAGGTTTCTAGCAGCATTGGTGTTTATTAAATAAAATTCCACTCCAAGAACTCCAAAATATGTGGCTAACCTCTTTCTGTTATTCCTGTTGTTTAAACCTACTTATGCAGTGAACAGAATTATTGTCATGCACAACATGGAGAATCAGTCCTCCACACTTAGGAGAAAAATGTGTTGTTTTGAGGATTAAACAACTGTTGAACATATTTTATTCATTTGTTTCTTTATGATTTAAAGCAATTGTCAAAAAGCCTACATGCTTTTAGGGTGGTGGCCTGCTTTAAATGCTGGTATGTATTCTTTTGTATTTCAAGTATGATATGGAGGGCTCAACAGCATTTTAACTGAACTGAGAATATGTCAAAATACACGTATAATTGGGAAAACTTTTGGGGAGAGTTTTTTGCTTCTAAACAGAAATGGTTCAAATATAACAGTGTACAATTGTTTACTTCTTTCACTTTTATGAAACGCTTCTCTCTGGCCTATGATGTTCTGTTCTAACTTTGTTACTACCATTGTTGTCTACACATACATATGCACACTATTCCTCCTCCTCCTTTTATTTCCTCCTCCTCCTTCTCCTCTTCCTACTTCTTCTTCTTCAGATATTTCTAAGATAAATTTTTTCCCCTGGGGGAAGATTAGCCTTAAATGTTAAAAGGGGAGGGAAAGATCATGGGATCTTTCCTAGAATTACAGAATATTTGTTGCTGAAGTGGCTTTAGGAAACACTTGTCCAAAGATTTCATTTTATAGATAAGGAAACTGAGACTTAGAGAGGCCAAGTTACATACCCAAGGTCACACAACTGGATGGTCAGAGGCAGGACTGGAATCCATTTCTCCTGACTCTCAGGTTGAAATATTGCAGATTCATCAGAAGGAGCAAGCCTTAAAACAATTCATGAAAAAGGTGCCACTTTGAAAAGATGTTCCCTTGCTCCTGGATACCTTCTGCTTCTTCCTCTGTTTTCCTATCAGTACTTTTTGTTGAGACTCATAGCCCAGACTTTTCTTTTTATCTTCCCCCAATTCTACTCCAATTCTTAGGTGTACTGCTGCTTCTTCCTAGTAAGAAAATATTTTACAAATCTGCTCAGAACACAAAGGAGGTCACTGGGAAAGGGGTTGCTTAACGCAAAAGACTAATGGAAGAAATATAGAAAGCAATAGAACAGAAGCTTTTATGTTTTAAATTAAGTAACACGGGTTGGAAGATAAAGTGATTCTCAGCCTTTAAATAATAACCATCAAGGCAACAACTGCTTAACTCTTCAAACATCTATACTTAAAATCTATAGTAAATATGAGAACTATTATTGTAGGATTGTCCTTTAAACCTGTAAGACATCTAACATTTTTAAAGTTCTTTACAGTTTATAAAGCACTTACATATCTATTATTTTCTTTGGGCCTTAAACAACCACGTGAGTTCAGCGATCCATGTTGTTATTTAGAGGAAAAAACAGAGGTTCAAAATTATAGAGATGTATTCAGAGTAGAGTGAAATCTAGGTTTTATTCTATAAATCTCATGTTCTTTTTACTTTACTACTTGATCTCCCAAAAATCCTGACAGCTGACCTTCACAGTTTTAGAAATTATGGAAACTGCACCAAAACAATTTAGAAGGTTATATTAGTATCATTTTAAGATACCATTTCTTGGGTGTCATGACAGATGAGTTCAGAATGTGAGGGACACACATATACATACATACTGGATGAAACATGACTGGTTTTTGGTGATTCAAATCTGATAGTATCCAGTTGCTTAATTTTTATGACATGCTTCTCTCATACACATAGAGACTTTATTGAGAGAACTGGTACCTGTGGGAAAGCGGGCTTCCTAATTTTAAACCCTAGTAGGAAACTTGTCTACCCAATCACAAAATCTGAAGAGGACTCCTTCTGCTCCTGTTCTACCTAGGGCCTGGAGAACACATGGACACATGTGCCTGGAAGAGCAAAGCTGAACAAACATTCCCTTTAGACAGCTCAGTCCCCACCACCTTAAAAAAAAAAAAAGAGAGAGAGAGATAGAGAGAAGGGAAGGGGCTAGATTACTCATGCTCTGTTACTCTTTTCTAACTCAGGTAAGTCACTCTCCCCACTGGGTGCAGTAAATGAGGCAACAGAGAGAAGCCAAGATTATTATGATAATAGAGCTCCCTATACACAGAAGAATACATCAGGAGTGAGAAGACATGTTCCACCCTACTCTAAATTAGTGAAGGTTATGTGACTTAATATAGGTGAAATACTTAGGGTCTGGTATGGAGTCAGGACTTGATTAATGGAAGTCTTTTAGTTTGAAATCAACAGACTCATTTCTGGTTCCAGTTCCTCCATTAACTGTGTGGTGATTCAAAGCAAGAGAATCCTTAGACCAATACTAGTGCCTTGCATAGTACTGGCAATAATAATAATAGTATTCAAAAATAAATTAATTACCCTTTCTGAAATTTTTTCTTCATCTATAAAATGAGGAATTTGATCTTGATGACATCTCAATTCCTTCCTTGCTGTAATGAAATGATTTTATAATAGAGAGACTCAGTGAGTCTGATACACCTCTGCAATTTTTTCTGTTTTTTTTAAAAAAGACAAAAGGAACATGTTCTCACTTATAAGTGGGAATTGAACAATGAGAACACATGGACACAGGGAGCAGAATATCACACACCAGGGCCTGTTGGGGGGTTGAGGGACTAGGGGAGAGATAGCATTAGGAGAAATATCTAATGTAGATGACGGGGTAATGGTTGTAGCCAACCACCATGGCACGTATATACCTATGTAACAAACCTGCACATTCTGTACATGTAGCCCAGAACTTAAAGTATCATTAAAAAAAAAGACAAAAGGATTTGCTGCCAACATTGACATTTAATTTTTGTATACTGAATTCCAATATTCAGAAAAGGCAATTGAAGTAGAATAGCAACATATGTATATTCTCCAATAATGTTAGGGTTAACTACTTTTTTTGCTATCCCCCAAATATGCTGATCAATATTAGTGACAGTGTTAGCATTTTCTTTCATTTCTTATAACTTAAAAAGAAAACTTTCATTTTGGGGAGATAAAAAGCTAATCCCTATAAGTAAAGTGTCCATAGGTAAGTTGCTCTATGGTCTTTTCATTTTAAAAGTTTAGGGTTTTAGGGAAAATTTATATTCAATGTTGCCAAACATTCAGACAATTATTTTAGAAAATAATCCTTTTCTTGTCCATTGAGCCAAAAAGCAAATCCATTCTCCAACTGTTACCACATCAGAGATGAGAAAACGGACTCAAACAGTAATATAACCAGAGCACAAAGCTAGTCTAGCCCAGATCACTTTTTAAGATGCTTTTGTGTCTTATTATCATATTAAGCAATTGGGACCTGAAAACATGGGCCCCATTATCCACTACGCAGCTGGAAAGTTAACATGCTCATGCTTCAAAACAGGGCATGCACAGAAGAGTAGAATTTATAATTTTTTCATTAGGAAATATAAAATTTTTGTTTATATCTGAACATATTTACCAACAATGAAAAATACTGCATTAGCAATACTGAACTCAGCAACTCTGAAAGCAAAGGTTCTTCAAGATTCAGACCTCCTTTATGCCCTGCTGTTTCAGTTTGGAGTCTAAAAGACTATCTACTTTGTGTCTGACTTATTTTCCTGTCAGACAGGAACTGGAATTTGAACTTTGCTCTCTAAAAGCCAAAGGCCAACTAATTTAGAAGGAGACTCTCACAATCAGTGATGGTTTCTTCTAGTTTCATTAGTTCTGTCTAAGGTGATTAAAGGATTTGATTCCCAGATAACCATGATCCTTATTGCTATTTTTACAAATCACATTAATTTCTATACTTAGTTCTGATCACTTGTGGCATTCCTGAGGCAAGTCTGGATTCATGCAGCATTCCAACCCTGAGTGCCTTTTCAAGTTTCCAACAGAATTCTGTGAATTCTGTGCTGGTGAGTGATGATACCTTTATTGTAGTAGCCCCAAGGTGTATAAGTTGTTTCCTGTGGCCTAGACTCAGCCCAACCCCTCCACTTGTTGAAACATCTGCAAATACTTTGTTCATTTCAGAGACATCTGACCACAGCTACGCTCCCATCTGGATTGCTTCCTTTTTCCTTACTGCTCATGCAAAGCATCAATAATCTGGAAAGGCATTCAGGAAGAGAAACAGGGAGGGCCTAGGGATTAGAATGGGAGGTTAGTTCTTATGGATTTTCTCTCATACTCATTCATTAATTGATTCATTCAACCATCATCACTTATTGGGTAGTACGAGCAATGCAAATATTAACAAGCAGCAGTATCTGTCCTCAAACAGGGAACAATATATTGCATGCTACATTTATTGTTTCAGGGTGGGGAATTATATTAATTAGTTTAGAGTAATAAATTATGTTTACCAAGTGTCTTCTATAAGTAAGGTTCCACAAATGGATTAATTCTCTTATTTTTGGTAGATAGAGCATTTATGGAATATTTTACTTAACATCTTTAATCTGTCTCCCCACCTTGAAACCACATAAAAGTAAAAGCAACACTCTCAAAAGCCTTTTGTAAATAACGATCATTCAATAATTTAAAAATCCCATAGGAACCTTAAGTGAAATGACAAGCTGCATAATGCAGAGTTCATATGAAAATGAAACTTCATATGTTTCATTTTCTTTAGACCTATGTGTTAGGCTACAAAACAAACTGCTTAACTATTGCTAGGAATAGATTGCATTTTTTAAGGTGTTAATCCATCTCGATCATTTTGTGCCCTTATAAGACATTAATTGCAAATTTGTTTTATACATTTATATTATGCACACATTTGTACATTTTTAAAAGTTACATTTAATGTTACATTTATGATAATCACATCATATAAAGATCTAATTAACCTAGAGTTGTTGAGCAATAATTGTACTTTCAAAGTGCCAGGAGATTTAAGGTGTATGCAGGGTGTGGCCCATCCACCCAGAATTTCAAAACCACATGGTTCTTCAGGTCCTGTTGGGGCTCATCTATTTGCACGTCTCCCCTGCAGGTGTTTGGACTAATCAGGTCACTACACCCTGACACGGCAGTCTCCAGTCTCTACCACTCATTGTTTGCCACATGATGTAATGTCAACAGATCACAGAGAAGTTGGCAACAGGGAGGGGAAAACACTTTAATCTCAAGGCCATCCCCAGGGTTCGGCATGACATATATCTTATATCAAATCATCTGATATCAAATCCTACAAATGGGCTCGGCCAAAAGGTTGAGCCACGCTGTCTGACTGTATCATGTTCTCCAGTTGCAATGCAAGACTGAGGCAATTTGTTGTGAGCTGACAGTTCTTCCTGTCTGTTAAAATTGAAAAGGCAGGTTGCTGTCTATCATTGCTTTGCTTTCTTTTTTGCTGCAAAACATTTCACACAGCATCGTCATGCCTTAGGTAGTCTTCATTTATCTAGTTATTAATTAGACATCTTGGAAGCTGATAGGGGTGGTTCACTTCTCCTTCAGCCTTGGCTTCTCCTCACCCTGCAGTGTTCCCTATCTTGCAACTCAGAGCAGAGCAATGCTATTAAATACAACAGGAAAATATATGCCAAAGGGTAGGTAGGACTTAGATGCCTGAGAACTCTAAAGAACAAAGACAGCTACTGTGGCCTCATCGTGCTTTTATTCAAGATGCCCCTAACTTACGAGGATGCAAAACATCTGTGTTGGCACATAAAGCTTGGTCTGGAGTTTAATGCCTACCTGCCTCCTCCACAGGCACCACCATGCAGTCAGCAAACTGCACAAGTGCCTATGACCCTGATAAAAATGACACCTATAGACTTAATATGAGAGCAGAGATAATTAAGAAACATGAGGCCAACTTTAATGAGGAGAATGATGGAAAGTAAAGTATTATATGCTTTTGTATAGCCATTTTCTAAACAGGAAAGCTTGATGAAAGACTGGTATCTGCCTTTTGATTCCAGTTAAAACTGCCTACCACTGTTCTGCCTTCAATTCTCTTTCCAGAAAGCCCCTCTGTCATTACTTTTCTGACCCTCTGAAGGACCCTCTACCAAGAGCTTAGAACAGGAAAGGGTTTACACAAAGATGTGCACAGTGCATTACTATTTCTAAGGTAATCTGCATTTAAATAGAGACCAAAAAACATTTAAACATTAAGTAATCAGTTTGGTCTGTTCTCTGCTGTGTCTCCAACACCTAGACCAATGTCTGATATACAATGGGACTGTGATTACATCTCTGGACTTTCATTCACTCAGCAATAGAAAATTACACCAAAAATGTCCCTTATCTTCAAGATTCCATGCATCAAGTTAAGAAAGTCACCAAAAGTTAGTTTTCTCCTAGGCACTTCATACACCAGAGGTCTCCACTCTCAGAAAATACCATCACTACAAATATTACTGTAATAGTATTTATATAATGGTATATTATTATTATAGTATTATACACCTTACTAATAACTATATCATTATTAATTATATATGCATATTATTAGTTAAGTATAGTACCATTGATTATTTAAAACTTCCATTGCACATCATGAAATATTGGTCCAATGACGATGAAGATTCTATAAGCCAAATATTTTATAAAGATGCAGCCTTCTATACTGTATTTTAGTACTTGATAGAGTATATACAAATGAAAAAAAATGGTGCCAGTATTGTATGTAAATTACACTTTTGTAATTTTACATGTAGGTTGTCATAACAGTGGTGTATTACTCTATAATAGTTGAAGTATCACCCTCCTCTAAGGATCCTGAAGCACCTGTAGTAAGGAATAGCTCCCTCCATACTTCTGGCAAGGTAGGTATGATGTAAGCATTACTTCTAACACACCAGGGTCACACATGAGTCAGTGGCAGGGCTGGCACTACTCATTCATGACACTTTAGTTCACAGCTCTAACCATTAGAGTACTGCCCACACATTAATTAATTCCTTTCATCATTCATAATATTAATTTGATGCAGTTTTCTAGGTACTAAGGATTGGCTCCTTATTTCCCACTAAACTCACATTACACACATGAACATGTTTAAAAAGAAAAATTCTGGTCCCGGCACGATGGCTCATGCCTGTAAATCCCAGCACTTTGGGAATCCCAAGTGGGAGGACGGCTTGAGCCTGGGAGTTCGAGACCTGCCCAGGCAACATAGGGAGACCTTACCTCTTTAAAAAAAAAAAAATTAGCCCAGCGTGGTGGCGCACCTGTGGTCCCAGCTACTGGAAAAGCTGAGGTGACAGGACCGCTTGAGCCTGGGAAATAAAGGGTGCCACCACAGCACTCCAGCCTGAGCAACCAGAGACCTTGTCTCAAGAAAAAAAAAAAAAAAATTGGATACAAATTTTAAATTCACAGCAAAACCTTTTTCTGTACCTGGTGATTAATCTTATTTGTTTTATAGTAACATATCTATCAGTGAGCCAAATGTATACTAAGGAAATGACTGCAACACAGAATTTTAAAAGATCTATGCTCTTACATTATAGATGTTATTCGTATGTCTGTCTCTAACATGAGGCTTTTTTGATGCTTGCCCGCACGGCTAATATGTGTGTTTTCTGTGTCTAATTAGAAATTTCCGCTGGGTCTTAATGTTGAGTTGGTACAAGATGTTCAAGACCATGAAAAGATGAATGTAATAGTTTCCTCATGGACTTATTTTTTTTCTCAGTTCATTTGTCCTTTTAAGTAATCTGTTTGTACCCTGACTCTTACTGAATTCACAATTATTCCTCTTGCCAAACCATGCTTCCAGACTTGACTGCATAAATTAAATTTCATGCACGCATATGCAAGCCGTGTGTACTGCCTGTTAAATGAAGTAATATAAACAAATTGAAGGCACATTTGAATGACCTTTGAATTCCGTGTTAGAGTGATTTTTACAGTTATCTACTGGGCAAAGTGTAAGAGACAACCGTTTACAGAGTGATTTTCAGTGTGCTTCTCGAAAGCCGATTTGCTCATAGAATTTAGCCTCCTAACCATGCAAGTTGCATTTTGTATTGTTTTCTCTTCTGGCTCCCCACCTCTTGAAATAGTTCTGACGCCCCCACCAGCGACCGTCTGGAAGAGGCTGATCCACCCCCAGCTCCTTCTGCTGTAGCTGTGCACTGGACGGCTGCGGCCACCCGAGCAGAGCCGGCGCCCGGCCGAGGCAGCGGCTGCGTGACTGGCTGCATTTCTCAGCCCTTACGCTGTGGTTATTCAAACTGATCTCATCGCCGGTCGTCACGACACGCGCGTTCCCTCGCCTGCACGCGGCGTGGCGTGAGAGGGGCTCTGACAGCCGGCTCGCCCACCTCTGATCCTTCGAGGCCCACGATGAAGCCCACCCTACTTGCAATAATGGCCCCTTTCTCTTTCTTCAAAAGACGGCTGCCAGACGTCAACAAAGAATCTAACCTACACAGCGCCAGCCCTCGCTCCTTTCAGCCTCAGCGAGCCCTGCCCCTCACTGCCCGCCGGCGCACCTCTAGAGGCGACGCCGGGTCGCTCGGGTCAGCAGCCCGGCAATGAAAGTCGCCCCCCGCGCGCCCCGGGCGTCAGTGCACGCCGGGCTCCCGGCTCCAGGCAGGCGGGGTGAGGCAGCTTCGCGAAGGTCACTCGCCGGGGACCTCTTCCCAGCTCTCCTAGCCCTGGCTGGGCCGCCCCCGCCCCTGCCTGCGAAATCCAGGCAATGTGGAAGGCCACCTTGCTGCTTTCGCAGCCGGGCCGGGGTCGCCAGACGGAGCGGGCAGAGAGCAGGCGCCAACGGGGCCGAGAGGGGCCCAGGGGCCATGCCGACTCCTCGCCCGCTGTCCCCTTCTCCCACGTTTCGCAGCCTGAGGTGTTTGCTGTATATCGGAGACGGACACTTCTCGGCGTTAAAATGAGGGCATCACCTGCTCAGGCTAACGTTGGTAGAGGGCGTCGGGGGCTGGGCTGAATCTGGGATTCCTCGCCGGATTACGCAGCGAGGTCGGCACGCGAGGCAGGCTTCGGGGCACCAGGAAGCCCGAGCGTGCAGGAAAGCGGCGGAAGCAATCGGCGGGGGCGGGGCCGGCGGGTTGCAGGCACGCAGGCGGCGCGGCCGCTTGGGGTTGCGTGACCTGCCGGGCTGCGGTCGCACGCACTTCGTGCTCCCCGCGGCCGTTGCCGGGCTGGAGGCGCAGGTGCTGGAGGGCGGCGCCCGGCTTCCACTTTCACAACACCGGCGGGGAGGGCAGTCACGCTATATTTCTGGAACGCGGAGTGAGTTCACCGGTGGAGGACACAGCGTCCCCTTGTTATCAGAACGTGGATAACATTCAGTAATAAAACGCTCTCGGACAGGATGTATTAAACGAATTGGGAGCCAGAGCTGCTCTTTCCATAAGCAATAAAGCTAGGGAAACTTCCCAAGGAAAGCTTTAAACTGGGATGCATGGCGTACAAGTGTGGTTCGTGTGACATGCTTACAGAGAACGGAAGCAGAGCAAAGACGGTGGCTTTGGGACGAAATTTCTGTCCACTCTGCTCAAAGACTAATTACAGAGTAGTGATTTGGGGCATGCTCTCATTCCTCCCAGAAGCTTTCTTTGCAGCGTTTTATTTTAAAATCAGACATGACTGATCTCCCTGGCATACTAAGTTGAGAGACCTCATTTATATGGTGACTCAAAAGCCCCAAGGACTTTTTAAAAAGGTGCCACGTTTTAAGGCGCCAGAATCTAAGTTCTTTCTCAAGATCATATGAGCAAAAAGTGTTTTTCCCGTACAGATACCTATTTACATAATTCAAATGTTTGTAGATTTGCAGATAAATCAAGTTTAAAGGGCAAAACAAAAAATGTTAACACCATGACAATTTAACACAAAAGCACCCAGTCAACTGCAAGCTTGGGAAACTCCATGCTAGTTTATTTTCTATGTAACATTAAAGGAAAGAGATTCTCTAGGGGTTAGAATAGACAATAAACTCCTAAGCAGCTTTCTCAAAAATACATATTCTCATCTCAACTTTACCACCTGTGGGAAAAGAAAGCAAGATTCACTGTTTAATTTTAAAATGTTCTCCCAGCTGACTCTGATTCTCACTTAAGGATATGTGCGATTTTTTTTTTTTTTTTTTTCCTAATCTGCCCAGCACGCTTAACTTCCTTCTGGGACAGAACTGCCTATCCTTCCTACCTGGATTCTGCATCTGCCTTTACTCTTCTAGAATGTAGTTAGAAAGGGAGGTGTCATTGTGTGTGGCCTTGCCTACTTGGTCCCCACAGTTGGTTTAGAGGCATATACCTGACTCAAGCTGAGCCTATTATGAACAGTACCTGACTCCTCATGGCCCCAGTAATTTGGTTAAAGAGATTGTATATCATTCAAGGTGTGCCAAAGAAAGTCATTTCCTGGCATTTTTTTAACTGGAGGGTGGGAATACAAGCCTTCTCTCCAGTTCCTTTTGGTGACAAAATTGGACCATCAGCCACCACTGCTCTGTCATGTCCGGAGAATACCAACAATAAAAGAGAATGTAACCAACTTTCATTAAGTGGTAGATACAAAGGGCTGAGCCTTTTTATGGTTTTCTTGAATTCCACAATCCATATCTGAAGTTCTCAAAGTAGTAGTGGTTCCTGCTTTCCTGAAACTTGATTGTTTACCTCTTCTAATTCTATGAGAAGAGATATATAGTTATAGAAATAACAAATTGTACATTTAGAATGCTATTTAAAATACTGTGGGGTTTTGTTTTGTTTTGTTTTTTAGTATTTATAACACTATTTTTAACTTGCCTTTTTCCCAGAACAATCTATTGGGACATTCTACTACATCAGCAAAGAACCACATCTTCATTTCTAACAGCTTCACACTCTTGTTTGAGTAAATCAATGTATTTCTCATTTTAGTATTTCCTATTTTTAAACATTATAAGACTGTGGTGAACACTGAGTATATACGCTCGTAAGAAATAATTTTCTTAAAGCTTCCAGCAAACATCTCTTGGAATGGAACTTCTGGTCATAATTGGATCATAGACCCATTCCTGATTTAATCAATGGTAAAGGGGAAGGGACTAAGAGAACAGATCGAATCTGAACTCACTTCTGGACTTGGGCTGATTCATGTGTGCTTGGGGATAAGACAGAAGGGGGCAGTACAGAGGCCTGAACTGAACAAAAGGAAAAAGGAGGATCATGTGTCACCTGTAACAGTTTTGAACATTTTATAAAGGGTTTAAAACATCATAAATGTTCTAGTTTTTCACCCTAAGAACAGTGTTTAAGATGGCTAATTGCTCTACATCATTGCAAACCAGGGCTACTATAATTATTTGAATATTTTTCATGTGTTTGATAGAGCTCATAAAATCTTGATATTTGATATCAGTAGTTCCTAAGAAAATATCTTTAGGATGATTCAGAACTCCTTATTTAACAGCATTAAAAACACCATTATTGGAGGTAGAACAAAGTGACAGAAAAATTTTTATACTTTGTTTCCTGTAAATTCAGTGGCTACCTAAAATAATAGGTATAGAAACATGAACTTCATCTTTACAAAGGAAGAATGAAATCACTTTTGCCAATCACTTATCAAAACAAATGGGAGTTGGATTCTTAGACTCTTCATGAGAATCCTATGAAGATTTCAGAAACAAAGAAGCAATAATTTCACTAAGCAAGCAAATAATAAACTACAAAAGTTGTTTTTAAATACATAAGGCAGTTATCAATTCTCAGTCACCATTTATTGGATACTGAGTTTATAAAAGGAATTTGATGAATATACATTATAAAATGGTCTCTTTAAGTACCATGTTTTTGAGCATCAAATTCATTACAAGAGTGTTAAGTTAGTGCCATTAGAACTTTATTCTTTTTTTTTTCTTTTTAATTGAGATGAATTCTCGTTCTGTTGCCCAGGCTGGAGTGCCGTAGTGGGATCTCGGCCCATTGCCAACCTCTGCTGCCTGGGTTCAAGTGATTCTCGTGCCTCAGCCTCCAGAGTAGGTGGGATTACAGGTGCCTGCCACCATGCTTGGCTAATTTTTTGTATTTTTAGTAAAGACGAGGTTTTACCATGTTGGCCAGGCTGTTTTCGAACTCCTGACCTCAGGTGATCTGCTTATCTTGACCTCCCAAAGTACTGGGATTACAGGAATGAGCCACAGTGCCTGGCCTATTCTTTTTGTTTTCAAAAACATATTCATGTAATAAATATTAAGTTGTATTTGGCACATAGTACAGTTTTGGATAAAAAGCTCTTATCAGTAGTGAACTTGCCACAGGAAACACATTTACAATAATCGAAGCTTTTGCTGTAGTACTTGACTTACTGTTTATATTTAAGGATCTTTATCATTTAAAGGCCTGACTTGACTCATTGGAAATTTTGTTCAATAATCATATTCTCAGGGCTAAAAAGAATTCAGCACACAATTTATTACTGCACAGATGACAAAGCATTTTACTGCTAAAGAGAAATGCTATTTAAACATTGTGACATTTATTTTATTAGGTACTCAAGTTTACACTGTACATATGATGGATTTAAAAGATACAGAGCTTAAACCCACAAATAGTATTTTGTGGTCTAAGCCACCTCCAGACTAGAGTTATTCGTGGTTCAAAATATGCAAAGTAGCTTTTTAAGGCAGTTTAAAACTTTCAATGTTAATAATGTTGATAACAGTTTTAACAAACATAAAACATTATTAAGAAAGAAAATTCAATCCACATCTCGGTAGGAACAAAATGTGTTGGGGTAAGTAAAACAAAGCCAAGTGGTTCCTTGTAGCTGACCGTCTTTGAAAACTGGAAGCGACGTCAGAAAAGTCATGAACACAGTAAGTATAAGACAAAGTTAGGTTTACAGAATTAAATACTTTTTGGATATTCACGTTGCGAATCCACTATAGGCTGATGGCCCCTGGGTACTGGCTGGCTGGCAGAGTTAACTGTATGTGAGGCCCAAGTGCTTCCTCTTATACTCATATTCAGTCCAAGTACACTTCTGTGCTCACATGTTAGGCCATGCCCTCAGCCATTTCCATTTTTTGTGTCAAAATAAACAAAAGTAGGATCTGACTTACATTTGTAAGGGTTCTCCAACTGGATGAGACATTGTGTATGAAGTGCTTGGCAAATAGAAAGAGCCCAATAAATATTAGCTTTTCAAAATTGTTAGGGTTTTTTGTTTTCTGTACTTGCAGTGGATGGAACCCAGAAATAGCAGTGAAAGCTGTGGTTGCTTCCAACCTGGGAGGCCTCTTTGTAACTATTTTATTCCCATTTTTGAGCGGACAGAGTTGTACTGTGTTCTGCTGTGCAGGATGAAAATAAAGTTGGAGCTAACTGTAATTTTGCCATGCTCCCTTTGTACAGTTTTAAACTCACTTTAACATTAGCAATCTTGAGTAGACTTCCTACATTTTTTATCAGAATTGCAGTCAACATACCTCTTCTACATGCTTTTCATGAAGGGAAGAGGAAAGAAAGGAAGGAGCATAAACTACTTTTCAAAATGTATAAGAAGAAAGACAGCTCCCTGCTGGATACATATTTTATGTAAAGTCACAACAGTAACAAAAGCACAGACACTGGATCCAAAACAAAGTTCTGCAGACCATGTAGAAAGCCCTAGGTTAGTCTCTTTACACAGTCTCTATTCCAAAAACTAGAGAGCATTTCCTTCCCTGGGGGTCACTGACATACGGGGTGGGGGGGGGAATAAAGGATCATAAAAATAAGTTAAAAGCAACTTAATTTGGCTATTACTGGATAATTTTTAAAAGTCACAGTAAAAAGTGAAAATTAGCTCAATTAAAAATTAACAGGATAACCTAAAACTTTATTCAATATGCCCAATGATGGAATTATTTTAAATTGTACTTCAGTTCTAGTATGGACAGTAATGGGGCAGGAAGAAGGATTAGGGAGGGCAAGTGAGAAACCTGAAGAAAGACCAAGACAAAACACCAACACAGGGCACAGGATTCGTGGCTTTTTTTTTTTTTTAACCTATTTTGTAACATCCTGTCACAATACTTCCTTTGTACTATGTTCTTTCAGGAATAACACCTTTTAAAAAATGTTATTCTTCATAATTTAACTCTTATCCCTGGAATTTCTTACTGGGGTCTACTGCTTTCCAACTTTCCTTTTTCTTTGTTTTCTTTTTTTAAGAGACAGGGTCTGGCTCTGTCACCTCGGCTGGAGTGCAGTGGCCAGATCATAGCTCACTGTAGCCTCAAATTCCTGGGCTCAAGTGATCCTCTAGCCTAGGCCTTTCTAAGACTACGGGTGTGTGTTACCACACCAGACTTATTTTTTTTATAGCGACTGAGTCTCACTATATTGCCCAGGCTGGTCTCAAACTCCTGGCTTCAAGGATCCTCCTGCCTTGGCCTCCCAAAGCTCTGGGATTATAGGCATGAACCACCATGCCCAGCCCAACTTTCCAGGATAATGAAAATATTCTATATCTATGCTATATCACACAGTACTTACATGACCACTGAGCACTTAAAATCAATATAGCAATGAAATTTTTAAACTTACTTAATTTTAACGAAATTAGTTACATGAGGCCACCTTACTGGACAGTGCAGGTCTAAGGGAAATTTACAATGGAAAGGAAATTGGTCTCAAAGACAATATGTAGACAAATAAACACAGATGAAATTAAACCACAGAGTGAACTTCAGCTTTTGAGCTGGATTTTCTCCCATCCTTAAAGTGTTGCCTTTCCTTGTCATATACACAAAGTACTCAATAAATAGTATTACTGCTGATAGTAATACTACTAGCAAAAGTAGCCTCAGAACAGAGTGATCTTGCATTAGTTGTGCAAATTCCTGTCCCAGATAGGTATCAGTTTTGGTGTCCTATATCCAAACTTCCATTATTACAAAACGAGAGCAGTCCTACCTTCACTGTCCCTCAGATAAATATGATGAGGATGAATAGCTCTGAAAGTTCTTTCTGCTTCTCATAAGCATTTTGTAGGTGAACACTTGGTTGACTGTCCTCTAGCCCCCTTAATCCTTTTCTTCCTTCAGTTATTGCTTATTTTTTTCCCAGATAAGTAATCCTCTTTGAGGGAGTGGAAACAGAAAATCAAGGGTAGGCATTGGGGCAAAAATATCACTCAGGTCAAGTGTACAAGATAGGCCTGTCTCCTAGACTTTTTAGTGCCAAGGAACAAGGCACTAAAGTGTTCAATACTTCATGGTGTCATTAATAGCTATCAATAATCAGTTTAACTGGTGTACCAGTACTGTTCTTGATCATTTAATCACTTCTCTAGGTTCAATTAATTTTCTTTGTATTTACCTGATCTTATTTTATCAATACTAAACCAGTCTTTGTCTGCTCTTTGTCTGCTAGACAGCCATTAGCATTTTCTTTGGTTCTTGAAAGAGCTGTACTTGGACCTTATATAATCCTCAGAAAGGCAAGATCTGAACTACGAATGAGTCACCTGCTGATTATACCAATGGCTGCTCCTGCCTTCATCAGTCACAGAGTATCACCCTATCTCAGTAAGCTGCTCTGCTTGTCGCGTAGTAGATCGATAAATACTTGTTTTATGAATGAATGCATGAATAAAGGGAATTTAGTCACGTGTAAGGGTGAGCAGCCTGCAATAAATAAAGTGTAGACTAGGAGGTCTCAAAATACTTTTTGAACTAAGCCCTGACTCTTCACTACTTTGGACTAGAATGGAAATGTCACCAAAGCCTTCCCAATTAATTTGCCCTCGCTGCAACGACTGAGACCAGAACTTCCCATGACCTCTACAGGCACCTCCACAGGCATCTCTTTTTCCTCCGCTCAAGAACAGTAACTGCTCACTGCTGTGTCGGTCACACAGGCCCAGAGCCTGGGGTGCCCCCGACTCCTGGCAGTGCCTCTCTCCATCCCCCCCACCCGCACGAGGCTGGGACGGCTCCCTCCATGTCAGCAGCCGTTATCAAGCCCCCTCGCCCGCCTCATCCCTCGATCCCCTTCTCTCCCTCCCTCTCACAACACTCCGCCTAAGATTAGCCCAGCTTTCCCAGCCCCAGCCTTCCTAGCCCCGCCACCAGTTTTCACACTTCCGCCCGGTGCGTGAGGCCCTGGGCGGTGCACGGAAGCGTTGACGACTGGCGTGGGCCGTGACGTCACCGCGCCCTGACGTCAAGCCGACGTGTGGCACCGTCGTCCGGGAGATCGGGAAAGCCATTTCACACCCGTTGTAGTCAAAGTCGAGGTGAGAGACGATGGTTTTCCTCAGCCTGTGATGACACAGTCTGCCGAAATGCAGTTCCCGAGTGGAGGCGTGCTCGCACCCGGGGAGACGGCCAGAAAGCTGAGCCGCGGCGCCCCAGCGAGGGCGCGAGGCCTTGGGCCTGGACTCAGTCGCCACGCTCCTCTGCGGCCCCTTCTTGGCCTCCGCCAGCCCGCGGGGCCAAGGCTCGGTCCCCCTTCCTCCCAGTCCTGGGGAACGCGCGGCTCTGCCTCCTAACCCCCGCACTCTCCTCCTCACGGCAGCTCCAGGGGAACGGGGTTAGAAAGGGACAAATTTGAAGGCCGTTACAGCAGTTTTGTCTGGCCTTGCGGTTGGTTTCTGTGTGGAAGATCCCGCCGCTTCAGGGAAGTCTTGGGACGTGAACTCCCGTCTTCTGCCCCTGACCTGCTCGTTGGGGGTGATTCACCCCAAGGGAATGGTTCTTTACGTAAGGCTTGAAAGCTGAACGTCAGTTAATGGCCTAACGTGACACTAGTGTGAGAAAGGGAATTGGAAATGAACAAGCACGTGTCTGCATTTTTAAAAATGTCTTTTCAGTAATCTTGTTAGAAAGCAGGTTCACAAACACGCACATAGCCGCAGCTACATCACTGCACTTCTTACCAAAGGGCAGTCCACACACATGTAATGAGAAAGAATTAAAGGGACTTGTTTGATAACACACTCAAAACTAAGACTAAATTTAAAAATCACGAATTTTCCCTGTTGCCAGAATTTTCCCTGTTGCTTTCTTTTTCTTGAGAAACTTAGTGTTTGTGAATGCTTCCTCTATTTAATATGTATGCAAATCTTTTTAAAGACCGAGGAAGGCTTTTCTTGAGGGGCTGGAAGCCATTTCTTTTAAAATGTAAGCATCAAAGAAGATAGGGCCCCAATCTCCTTGTCACTTTGGAAGTTTAACCTAGATGCATTATTCCTAATTGTAAACACCTGCTTTGTTACAGAGCTATGCATTGGGAGGAAAACCGTTAGCTAACACAGGTGGTTACCCCAATTACCACGTGAATTAAAGAGGAAATATAAAAGAATGTATAGAACACTATATTAAGCCCTCTTATATGAGGACTAGTTACCAATTTTCTTGAGAATGTGTGTGTAATGGATTGTGTCTCCTTGACTGTATAAAGAAAAGTGGGATTTCCTTCTTTGTAACTTCATTAGTAGATTAGCTATGATGTTCATCAAAGTCTAGTTGAATGCCTCATTACTAATAAAATTGTCTTTCTGCATTGTGGAGCATTTTCTGGGTTGGCAGGATATTTTGTTTTTAATTTTCCCCAAATAATCAGAACCTACCAGTTCCTCACCTTCTTATGGTGAGGCCATCAAGTTGGAATAGATTCACACACATTGTAGACGCTAAACAAAAACTGTTCTACTGGTGCTTTGTTTATATTGTCATTTAGATCTGCGCTCTCAGATAATTTTACCGGTGAAACATTAAAAGGATGTTTACCTGGTAATTTTTTGGAAAATTCTACTCCCAATAGAGTTGAAGTTACTGTTTTATTTTACTGATGACAGTTCCACCGTTAAATGACAGAAATGAGAATAATGAGCCTTCTGGGCTCTTGCCACATGATTATGATGATCTGCTAAACATAAGATTACGTTTGAGCCTATGTTGACATGGTTAATGGTACCTCTGTTGCAGACCTCAGTTAACTTTACCACACATGTCATATTATGTTTTATGTGGGGAGACATAAAGCTCATTAGTTTTTGGTTTTGAACAGCAACTCACTGAAATGAGTCTTGGTGCTAACGCAGGGGACGAGGAATCTCCTCTTCTACCAGTGGTTGCACCATTTTCAAAAATAATGCCACGATAGGACTTTTTGTCAACTACCGTTTTCCTGCTACCTTGCTGTATGGCTGGGGTTGCTCTCTCTGATAAAGTACTTGCCTTCTCCAGTCTCTCTTGTCAAAATCTTGCCCTGACTAAATGTAAAAAACCTCAGGAAGCCTTCACTAACTCCCAACTCCCATCTGAAACATAAGATATTTTTCTTTCTTGATCGTCGTAGTCATGTGGCAAGAGACTGCTCTTGTCCTTAACTCATGGTCCTCAAAGGTTTTTCCCTGCTATGGAATTGTGCCTGCATTACCTGACTTTGCTGCCATTGCCTTCCCCCTTCCCCTGACTCCTTAGATATGTATAAACAGCCTTCACTCATGAAACTAGACTGTTTCCATATTTGGGAAGGATTAAAAAAAGGAACCCAAAATGCTCCTCCATTTATCCTTTGTGGCTTTATGAAAGTAGTGACTGACTTTTACATTGAATGGTTTTTATTAGAAAAAGAAAATCTGTTAAAAGTAAAACATCTGCATAAAATTAAGTAAATGTCCATCTTAGATAAAATTGGCACTTGGCTTCTTCTGTTTTGACCACTTTTCTATTCAGTGCCTGCATATCATATTTAATCTGGTAACTCTAAATGTTCTTTTTCTGTGCTTCATTATTTAATCCAGCATTCATGCCACAATTGCTTTTTTCATCTGCTGAACTAAAATACTATGTTTTATACTTTTTCTAGTGGCATTTCAGAAAAATTGGTTTTAAAAATATCCCGAAATAAATATGTATTTAAAATTTTAGTTATTATGTATTTGAAAAATAGTAGTAAATCACAACAAAAATTACTATTAAACTTTAAAGTTCTGACAAAAGAGAAAAGATTTCTAACTTAGCAGTCTCTATAGTTCTCTCCCATTTTATTGGCCCAATAACTAATGGAGAAAACCCTAATTGTACCTTCTAACATTGAGCTGATGAAATAAGCATCTATTGAAACAGTTATCACCATTCATCCCCAAATACTTCTAAGAATTTATAAAGCATCTGAATTTGAATGTTCTCTACATTATTTCTGTTCTGACTGTTGTCATCAATGTTCTTAGATTTTTTTTTTTTCTTCAAAGCTCGCTCACTGTATTTGGGGAAATTATGGATCGTCACACTCCCATGCATGCTTTGCCTGAAGAAATCCAGAAGGTATGATATATTGTGTTGCTACAGCCTAACAGTGGGAGCATTTAGCAGTTAGATAATTCTAAAACCTAGAGGAGTTAATTCATTAATTTTGGTCATAGGATCTGAATGAATTGGTGGAATGGGAGAGGTAATAATTATAATCATAGTGAGCAGAATTGTAGAATTCAATTCTGTACAAAGAATTTTGCTGATATGGAAGAAGACGTATATCTAATTCCAGTACAATATTTGACCAGGTGGTTGTCAAGCCCTAGTGAAAAGAAGGGCCATGTGTAAGTTTTTATGGTGCTAGATTTCTAAGCTTCTATTATAGTTTCACCTACGTTACACACATGTCAGAAATGTTCATGTGTGTAAGTTTTTAGGGTTCTGAATTTCTAAGCCTCTATTACAATTTCACCTGCATTAATTCTCAGTACTTACTCTTTGCCAAGCACTGTTTTAAACCCTGTTTTATGCAGTTGACCATTGAACAACATGGGATTAAATTGTGTGGGTCCACTTATATGTGGGTTTTAAAAATAAATATATTGGAAAATGTTTTGAAGTTCTGCAGTGGTTTGAAAAAACTCACAGACGAACTAAGTAGCCTGGAAATGTTGAAAAAATTAAGGAAAAGGCATGTCATGAATGTATAAAATGTATGTAGATACTAGTCTATCATTTATTACCATAAAATATGCATAAATCTATTACAAAAAGTTAAAATTTATCAAAACTTATGCACACAGACACTTAACAGTCACCATGGTGCTATTTGTAGTCAAGATATGTAAATAAACGCAATGATGCAGTATTAAATTGTAACTACATAAAATTAACTATAGTATATACTAATGTAATAATTTTGTAGCCACCTCCTGTTGTTTTCGCAGTGAACTCAAGTGTTGTGATTATCTGCTTAAAACACTGTTTGACAATCATAGCCATGTGAGCAGTTCCTCCCTTCAGGAAAAAGTGATCTTGAAGTCCTCATGTGTTTTTTATCATGTTTAGTGCAATTTCATAAGCCTTGGATAACACCAGAGGACACATTTAGCATGGCACTACTGATGCTGGAAGTACTTTCAAGAAGCAGAGAAAAGTCATGACATTAAAAAGAAAAAGTTGAATTGCTTGCTATGTGTATATGTGTGTGTGTGTGTGTGTGTGTGTGTGTGTGTGTGTATGTGTGTGTATATATGGGGGGGAAATTGTGATGTTGTAGCTACAGATATGCCAACAGGTGCAAAAGTCTTGTACTTCTTGTAAAATCTCTTACAATGAAAATATAGCTTTTATGTGAGTATAGAATTGCTATAAGAAAGACATACCTATAGACTAATATGATTCAAGGAAAAGCAAAATCATTCCACAGAGTGAGCAGAGAGTGATGAAAAGTCTGGGATGTTAGTGTTTGGAGGCAATGTGGAGGCTGGAAATGGAGTAGGAAATCTAGGATACAGCCAGGTGTTGGAGGATCTTAGATGCTGTCAGAAGGAGTTTGGATTTTAAGCCACAGAGAGAGAGAGGAAAAAAATAAGCAAAATCATTATATGGAAACTTAAAAAAAGAAAAGATGAAAGATCTAAAGCTGGATAGTTTAATGCCAGCAAAGGATGGTTTGATAATTTTTGAAAGAGGCTTGGCTTAAAAATGAAGTCAAGATAACAGGAGAAGGATCTTTTGCTGACCAAGAGGCAGCAGACAAGAGGCAGCAGACAAGTTGTCACTGGAGAATAAAGGGGGTTTTGGTTTCTTTTTTTATTTTTATTTTTTGTTTGTTTTTGCAGTAAAGAAAGTTTAATTGATATGAGGCCACTCTGGCATGTGACAGATGGAGTTATTACTGAAATCAATCTCTGACAATTTGCAGGGTAGGGATTTTCAAGGATAGTTTGGCAGACAGGGGGCTAGGGCATGGGAGCTGCTGATTGATTGGGGATGGAGTAATAGGGGTGTAGAAAATGGTCCCCATGTGAAACGGAGTCCAGGTGGGACATCAGTCATCAGAAATGAGAAAGCCTGAAAAAACGCCTCAAAAGGCCAATTGTAGGTTCTATGATAGTGATGTTAATTACCTGAGTAATTAGGGAAGCTGCAATCCACTGGAATAATGGCTCATAGTCATTTACACCTACATCTTAGGAGAATTCAGACCCCTCTCATCCTCCTAACATGTTGGCTTTTATTAGTTTTACAAAAACGATTTAGTTTGTTCTCATGCTGCTAATAAAAACATACCTGAGACTGGGTAATTTATAAAGGAAAGAAGTTTAACTGAGTCGTAGTTCCACATGGCTGGGGAGGCCTCATAATCATGGCAGAAGAGCAAGGAACATCTTACATGAAAGCTTGTGCAGGGGAATTCCCCTTTATAAAACCATCAGATTTCATGAGACTTATTCACTATCATGAGAACAGCATGATAAAATGTATGTAGATACTAGTCTATTTTATCATTTACCATGATTCAGTTACCTCCCACTGGGTCCCGCCCATGATGTGGGAATTGTGGGAACTACAGCTCAAGATGAGATTTGGGTGGGGGCACAGCCAAACCATATCAAATGACCAAGGGCAGTTTGGAGGTTAAAGGCAAGACTGAGTTGGTTAGGTCAGAATTTTCTCACTGTTACAGTTTTTGCAAAGGCAGTTTCAGTCACCCTCCTTTGGATTTCATCATACTTTATTCTTAATCGGTGGGCTATGGAGATGGAAAAAGGTTGACAGCCACTCTAACTTCTTCCTGCTCATAGGGGCAGAGTTGGGCCGGGAGTTGCCCTCAGGATAAGAAGAGTGAAACTGTCTTGTAATTGTTGATATGTATTCATGTGTACCAGATTGAGGTTCCAAGGTCTGCATAACAAAACATTGGTGCTCTTAATCCACAGATTTCATATAGCACTGAAGTGAACAGGTGGATGATAAGACAAATAATTAACCCCAACATAAGGAGGGAAAGTCTTCACTTCAGAAATCCCTGTAGAACTGACCTGAAGCCTTAAGGGATGCAGTTGAATGACCCCAAGAATCAATCAATCAGATACGGGGTCATTAGCAGAGACACAAACACAGTGAACAAGGCTGGAATCTAATAACAGTTGTACTGCAATTTTTCCTGAAACAATTTTTCTTTCTCTAGTTCCCCATTTCTACCAAACACAAATCATAGTAGGACCAATTTATTTGCAGAATAAGATCCAGTCCCATTATATTTGGTGTGATTATTTGCATAAAATACAGCAAGAATAGTTATTTGCCACATAGGTTTCTTTAAAAAAAAATTGGCTTTGCTGGAATTTATTTCATAAGGAGTCCCAGATTAGACCTTTTAACAGTCTCTAGCTCAGCCAGGGATTCATCTGTGCCTGCAGCCACCTGTATGAATTGGGTGAATTTCTCTTTTCTTGAGAACCCACTATAACTCGTGGTTCCTTGTCTGTCAGAAAGTGACACACTTTACTTACTACAGGTTAAGAGCCCTGGAAAGGACAAAGTATGAGACCAGTATTTCCAAGGGGCTGTTATCAGCTCTATAAGTCAACCTCAGTTGCTCAAAGCAGGCTGAAACCATGCCATTTCCAGTCACATAATCAGTGCCTCCAGTTGTATCCTGTTGCAAACAAAACAAAACAAAACAAAACAAAACAAAAAAACAAAAAAACCAGATTTTTTTTTTTTAATATTATTGCCATAAGCTAAGAATACTTAACAATTAGTTTCAAAATTCTGGAGAAATCAAGTAGATAGAAATATGCTCCAAAGTTTGCTGATTAGAAATATGCTTCACTCAATTGTTAAAAGCTATAAACAGCTCAAAAGAAAAGTTGATTTTTTGACCCTGAAAAACAAAAAGGATCAGAAACATTTAAAGTAAATAGTCATAGAAAGATTATTTCATTATTCTCTTAGTTCATCTCATACAGTTAATTCCTGTTCTGTTTGATCAGCTGTTCCTGAGAGTCCTAGAAGTGTTTCATTGTATATTAATGGCACAATCTTTAAAGATATCAGAAATCTGCATTCAAGAGCACCTGTCAGAGTCCCATAACTGATTATAAAATCACCCTTTGAAATTAATCGAAGTAAAAATAATTGTGAATGGGCCTGGCGCGGTGGCTCACGCCTGTAATCCCAGCACTTTGGGAGGCCAAGGCGGGTGGATCACGAGGTCAAGAGATCGAGACCATCCTGGTCAACACAGTGAAACCCCGTCTCTACTAAAACTGCAAAAAATTATCTGGGCATGGTGGCGCGTGCCTGTAATCCCAGCTACTCAGGAGGCTGAGGCAGGAGAATTGCCTGAACCCAGGAGGCGGAGGTTGCGGTCAGCCGAGATCGCGCCATTGCACTCCAGCCTGGGTAACAAGAGCAAAACTCCGTCTCAAAAAAAAAAAAATAATAATAATAATAATCATGAATGACAGGAGGCTTAGACCAGCTATGATTTAAGACTCAATTAACAAGGAAATTGGGTTATTTTTGTGGTATGCAATTTAATATAACAATTATTATTACTGATAACATATACTAAATAATATTGGAGTTACAGGAATCTTGCACAATTCTGGAATACATACTAACAACACATTCATATAAATAAAAGCCAAAGAAAGCCAAATACCAATTCATACTTGACAGTGCTCACTCTGTGATTTCAGCATGCCAAATAAGCCAGATGTCTCATTTAGACTTCAGGGGACCTAACATTTAAATAATTAATGAAGTCTAAAGGACTGAGCTTAGAACTTGAGATTTTGATTTTGGAAGGTTTGTCAAATATCAAAGGTTTAGAACACTTACTGAGGCCTTGGTACCACCTCTGTTTCTCCTAAGGAATGCCGGGTTGTCAGAAATTACATTAGGTTCTCTCATGTAGACATTGAAGATGGCAAAAAGAAGTAAATGGAGAAACAATCCAGCCAACCAAGAAGAAAAAAATCATTTTTCTCAAAAAAACAAGATCCAAGAAGAGAAAAAGCATAAAATATATGTATAGTGTGGATTATCAACTTTTAATTAATCCAACTTTTAACCATAGAGCTTTGTTAAATCCTTTTTAATCTTTTATTACTACACTCTGACAAACAGCCTCTAGCTTTGAAACTTTTTTCCCCTCAATGTCTTCTCCTAAGTGAAGCCAGTAAGTCTGTAACTAAGCTTGTGACTTATCCATGGATGCATGTGGTATCTCCAAAGAGATGGCAAGCATTTTTACAGTATCTAGAGTAGCCCCTGAGGTAGCTCAGAGAAAAGAAAATTCAAGACAGGAAATCAGAAGCTGTCTATGGAGAAGAAAAGAATAAAAAAATGGCAAAAGTACCACAAGTATCCAAACAGAAAGGACTCATTCTCAAAGCCAGCTATTGAACCCAGACTGCTGCTGTAAAAGGGTAAAACCTTAGCTACTGAGCTATAGCATAGGGCAGCTGCCACTGCTCTTCCCAGAAGGAGTCTGGGACAGTCATTTTCAAGCTTGCAAAGGATTGTAACTGCTCAAGAGAATTTCTTGAAGCTACTTATGACATTATTCATCCTTTCTAAAAACTTTTTTTTTTAGTTGTGGAGAATAAAAGATTTCTAAAATTCCTTTAAAAAATGGTATACTTAGTTTCAATAGTGACATAATCTGAGTCTTTTAAAAGCCCAGATGTTAATGTTCCAGGATTTTATCATATAAGGAAGAGATACTCTTAGGGAATAGAGGAGACATTTCCATGGTCCCCAAGAATTCAGAATGGAGAGCTCAGAAATGGGCTTAAGATAACAAAAGATGATGAAAGCCCAGTAGAAATGGGATCTTTAAAGACAAAACTCACCCAAAGGCTTGACACATTGGGGATGAAGAATGTCCTGACTCATCTCAGATACCTGGTCCTCTCAGACTGGCTGCCTGACATGAACCCCAAAATTCCTGCCTTTTGGATGGTGGAGACTGAGAGTGTCCCTCTACATGGTCATAAAGTCAAACTCCCAAAGACAAAACAAGATGAGAGGGAAACCTCATCCAGTTTTTGTTTCAGGGACCCGCAGCAAAGTTTGTAACTGACCAGCCTACAGGGCCAGCTTGAGCAGTGGGCTTGTAGGGATCCTAGGCCCTTATTCTGTCCTATGGTGCCCCTCTCCATGACAGAAGACACATAAAGATAAAAACTGAGAGGAAAGGAGTCAAACAATATGAATATTCATAGCACAAAGTACACCAGATTTGCTGTAACCTCAGACTATCACACAAACCCTTTTCCCCATTAATCAGACCTTGCAAAGGAGACAGTGATTTTTACCATTGACTCAAAACAGTTTGACCAGAGGGAGGCCAGCAAGTTCTTACCCTTTTGCCAGTATGCCAGGTTTCCAGGTTTGTGGAATCATAGTCAAAAGCCTCTCAGTTTTGCAAGATGTAGTCACGCTACATGGGGGAACCAAAATGACATTTTTTATTCCAGACAGAGGAAAATACACATGACAAAACACAGACACCAGTCACCTCACTTAGCCTCCAAGTATTGACCTGGCAAGGCTTAAACTTGCCTCTGTTGGCCCGTGTTGTTTTTGATCTACTCAAAGTGAGGTGGGATGGTTTCCAACCTGGAGTTTCAACGGGTGATCTCTGAGCAACATGGAAGAGTGGATAGTCACCCTGAGTTAGACCTGTGGAACTTTCTTCATGGCTCACAGAATGTGACCAACCAGACAAACTAGTAGAACCTCCTGGACTTTCATCAGCAATTTATTTAGGGAATTCTCTCCATATGTACAAATACACACAATGAGATAAAGACAAACAAAATGGCCTTCCAAACCAAGATTCCTAACCAAAAATTTCCAGGAGTAATTCTTCCAGACTTGCCTCTTATTCTCTAACTGAGGAGAAATCTTTTCAAACCCAGATTCTTCCTACTATTTTGAGAGAGCCAGCTAATAGCTGCAAAGGAGCCAAACCGACATGATTGAAGGAGCAGAGCCAAGAACTCCCATGGAGCCAAACCAATTGGGAGAAGGAATAAGGTGTTGGCCATGTTTAGAATATTCACGAGACCAGTTTAAAGATGTCTTTCTAGGAAGGATGTCTTTCTCCACTGCAATTAGGCCCAAGTACTGTGGGTCAACAGCACCTCACTGACTAAGGACAACACCAGACATGGCTTTCAGTTCCAGAGAAATAAGCAGCTGCCAGAGCTCACCTCCAGTTCCATCATACTGGTGGGGGCTGACAAACTGCAGGCAGGCACCCACAAAGGCAGATACCAGAACCCCCAAATTAATAATAGTTCAACGGGTTCTTCCTGGCTGCCAGACAGATGAAATCAAGCCTCTGAGACCATGGCATTGCAGTAGAGAGATAGTTTAATGGAAACAAGGATGGCCATGCCACACAGAAGATGGAGTTATTACTCAAATCAATCTCCTAAACAGGTTTTGAATGCAAACAAAAGTGCCCTGTTTGCATTTCCTGTTCTGGAAAAAAGTGACACAAAATACGTTGTTGAGGAAGAGAAGTGAGCACCAGGATTTAAAGAAGGAAGGGATAGGCTAACTGTATTGTTTTGTCCAAATGTAGTCAGGTTTATGATCAGGACTACCCTTATCTATAAAACTGCTAATCTCCAGCCTTGATGGGAAAAGATAAACATCAGCCATCAGTCTTTTGATTGTATAACACAAAGGCTTGGACAAGGAGAATGCTTTTTCTTGTTTGATTCCATCAATGCTTTTTCCCTGAAGTCAGGAAGAACCTTAACATTACTCCATCGATAGGGCTGTCAATGCTATGGAAGAGAACCCTGGTGGAATATCGTGTAAGTCTTGAAAGATCACACCATTGAAGATGCCATCATTATTATAGAAAAAGCCATGAAAGTCAGCATGCCTAAAACAAGAGATTCCTTCTAGAGAAAACTGTCCAGATGTTGTGCATGATTTCGTAGGATTTACAATGGAGCCAATCAAGGAAATTATGAAAGAGATTGTGGATATGGCAAAAAGGTTGGAGGTGAAGAGTTTCAAGATACAAATCTTGGAGAAATTCAGGAGCTAATAGACACCACACGAGAGGGGTTAGCAGAGGACAACATGGAGATGATTTTTTTCTGAATCAGTACAGGCAATGAGAAAGAAGACATAGTAGAAGCAGTTCCAGAAAACAAATTGACACTAGATAATATGGCAGAAAGGTTTCAATTATTCAAAACTGCTTTTGACTTCTTTTATAACATGAATCTTTCTATAATATGGGCACTGACACTAAAGCAAACATTAGAGCAGGATTGGAACCATATGGAAACATTTTTAGAGAAATGAAAAAGCAAAAGAGTTTGACAGAAATTGTGACATATTTCCTCAAAGTTACTCCAAGTGTGCCAGTCTTTTCTGCCTCCCCATCCACTTTCTCCATTTCTGTCACGCCTGAGACAGCAACACCAACCCCTCCTCATCCTTTTCCTCCTTAGCCTGCTCAATGCGAAGATGAGGATGAAGACATTTATGATGATCCACTTCCATTTAATGAAGAGTAAATGTATTTTCTCTTATGATGATTTTTTAAATGACATTTTCTTTTCTCTAGCTTACTTTATAAAATATGCATTAATTGAATGTTTATATTGTCAGCAAGGCTTCCTGTCAACAGTAGATGATTAGTAGTTACATTTTTGGGGAGTCAGAAGTTGTACATGGATTTTCAACTATGTGGAGGAGAGATTGGCACCCCTACTATCCATATTGTTCAAGGGTCAACTATATATCAACTCATTTTATCTGATTGACAGTCAGTTCTTTAGTTTTTATGCTATTCTCTTCCCTTTTAGTTCACAAATGTACTCAGGACAAAGCATTTCTCCCATATTTAGCTTGGCAATTCATACATTATTAATAGTATAATTTTTAAAATCTGTCTTTGAAAAAGATTGATTTAAATTGTGAGTTATAACCTTAAACCTTAAATATCATTAATCTTTCAGGTTTTTCAGTAAATTTACATTGATTAACATCCAATCTGTTACATTTTGATTAAAATTTACAGTCTACTCTTGGATATGCTTTTGTCCATTGTGCATGTTCTTTTGGGCTGCCTGTTAACATTAATCATGCCATCGATTTAACTTGATGCTTACTGTTGCTGCCTTCCCTTCAGATTGATGTAAACTGCAACCTAGCAGGAACTGGAAGAAAAGTCCATTTACCTTAAAAGATTTTTTTTTTTTTTTTTTTTTTTTGAGACAGAGTCTCACTCTGTCACCCAGGCTGGAGTACAGTGGTGCGATCTCGGCTCACTGCAATATCTGCCTCCCAGGTCAAGTGATTCCCCTGCCTCAGCCTCCCACGTAGCTGGAACTATAGGCAAGCACTGCCATGCCCAGCTAATTTTTTGTATTTAGTAGAGACAGGGTTTCACCATGTTGGCCGGGATGGTCTCCATCTCCTGACGTCATGATCCACCTGCCTTGGCCTCCCACAGTGCTGGGATTACAGGCATGAGCCTCTGTGCCTGGTCAAAAGATCTTTTAAGTCATTATATTCAATTATCTTCACCTTTTAAGTTAGGTATAAAATAGTAAGCATAGAGAAGGCTCAGCTATGCTGTGCCCACTTGAAAAATGGTGCTTGTATATGTTTGAAGACATGAAATATCCTTCCTCTTGCCCTGAACTAAGTTCCTTTCTTGTACTAGCCTAGGTGTGGTAGAAATTAAAAGAAACAAAGCAAACCAAACAAAATCTGCAAGAAACAATAGCTGCACTTCAAACCATAATCACCTCTCAGGCAGAGGATATATAATGGCATGAAAAAAAATAGCTCTACAAGGCAGTATATTGATTTAGTGCCATATAAGATAGTATCGGCTATGAGAATGAATAAAGTAGAAAGAGGAATCCCTGCATGGTGGGATGGCCAAAGCAGGAGCTTGATGCTGGAGGTGAAATTGGAGTTTGCTCTTGAAGGCCTAGTATTTCCATAGGCAGTGGGTAATGCATCCTAGGCCAAATGAGCAGAAGCTTTCTGGTGAGAAAAGCTGGCCAAGTTAGAGAATGTTTAACAACTTCAGTGTTTTGAAAACATAAAATATGTATTTATTTTGATAAGGTTTTTATGAGAGTTATAGTGTGTTTTCTCTCATGTTTGAGGTACTTTACAAGTAAATTAAAAAAAAAATACTAAAACCAAGCATTTCATAAATCTACAGTTAGAGTCTAAAGCAAGAATGGCAGGCAGCCATCCAGGCAGTGCAGAGAAGTGGGGACACCAGGAGAGGCTCAGCTGCTGAAGGTCCTGGACAAGTGTGCTAGTTGTAGACTTGGTCCTGCCCAATGTTTAGAATGTAAAGTGCAGCTTTGTACTTTTTCAGACCTAAGTTATGTACATTTATATAATAAGTATTTATTATGCCTGTTATGTGCCAGTCCCTGTTTTGGGTGCTGGGACAAAATATGTATATGCATCCCAAGGCCTATGAAAGCACAGTCTTTTAGAATAAATATTTGTGTTATATAACTTCTTACCTATATCTAGATTGTCTGTAATTTAACTTAATTTCCTAGTGATTGGGCAGTGTATCTATTTAACCAGCTTGCATGTATTATTCTATAGAGAATAATATTAGACAGAAAAATCAGGGGTCCCCAAACTTTTGACCGTTGACCGGTACCAGTCCGTAGCCTGTTAGGTACTGGGCTTCACAGCAGGAGGTAAGTGGCAAGCCAGGGAGCATTACCCCTGAGCTCTGCCTTCTGTCAGATCAGCAGCAGCATTAGATTCTCATAGGAGCAGGAACTATACATGCGAGGGTTCTAGGTTGTGTGCTCCTTATGAGAATCTAACTAATGCCTGCTGATCCGAGGTGGAACATTCATCCCCAAATCATCCTCATCCCCCCAGTCCATGGAAAAATTGTCTTCCATGAAACCGGTCTCTGGTGCCAAAAAGGTTGGGGACTGCTGATTAGATATATAGCTTATGGTGGTAACAGGAGTCATTTAGATTAAAACCATCTCATTTTAAGATTAAGGAAACAAAGGCTTTTTTCATAATGGCTTGGAAATAGCTCTATTTCTTTATTAAAGAAAAAAAGGACTTGAGGTGGGTGGATCAGTGTGCAGTGACAGGTCTTTCAAAGGCTTTTTCTTTCTTTCTTATTCTGTTAACTTTTGATGTTACTTTTTATGCTGGCTTCTCTTTCTAGAGAAGTCCCTGCTGTTTCCTTTTTTTTTTTTTTTTTTTTTCCCCTGTGTATAGGCAAGAAAGGTCAGTGTAGAAATCAGGGAAGAGAAGGTGAGAGCCTTTCCTATTTTTTTCTTTTTGTATTTTTGCTATGTGATATGGAAATACATGGTTGGTAAATTAGAATGTGAAAATGACTATGCTACACTGTATTATTAATACCAAAATGAGTAGTAGAAGAAAAAGGAGAGTTGCAAAAAATGTAAAGGTAGTGGGGGAGAAGGCTACTAAAGAGAAAGTATAGAAAAGAATGATGATGATAATAAGCTACAGTTAGAGAATCCATTTCCTGATTAGAAGGCTAAGATTGTTAAACCATCTTCTCCTAGTGTCATCTCCTCAGGGAATTTTAGGGAAGAAGGAATAAGATAATCTTTTATTCTCATGTCCAGGTCTTTTTGCTTTTTTATCACAGTTTCTGACTAAGCATAGTATACTTGCAGATTTCCATTTTCTTAAGTGGTAGAAAATGTAAAAGTGGCCCATGGGCTAGACAGCAAAATTACATTTGGCTCCTTTTTCTACTGCTGTACTCTACAGTTTACTTCTGTATGTACTGAGACCATATCTCTAAATCTGCTGTCTCTTCAGGCTGAGCTGACTCCTACCTGTCCCTGACCTCAGATAACCAGCAGCCTTACTAGCATTTTTGTCAAGTATTCTGAAAGCAGAATACACTTGAAATTATAGTACTATTCTGGGTTTAGGATTTTATTGCCACCGTTTAAGACCAAAACAGCACTTACAGATAAGCAAAGTAATACTATAATTGTATATCTCTTCCACTCATGAATGTCAATCCATTTTAGAGACATATGGACATTTCTTTTTAGAAAAGAGCAATGAATAATTTTCCTTTTGCTGTTTTTGCTAGGGGACATATGTGGAAATCAAAACAACAGCAACAAACTAGTAGAAAAATCAGTCAGTTTGCCAAAAGTGGACTGATCTTTTGATTAAATGGTGACAAAATGAATACTTGTAATAGGATTTTAGCTTCAGGAAATATTTATTACCACAGGACACAAAAGTAAAATAAAGAGACCAGAGTTGTTTATTTTGCAAAACAGAAGTAGTGAGACAAGGGCTAGAGAGTGCACTGTTCTTTCTGGGATAACAATCCCTTTCCCCAGCAGTAACAGCTCATTTTGTCCTGTTTCAGTTAAGTAATTTTAGTACTTTGGAACTTTGAAATATATTCAGAATAACAGTTTTATATTTCCAAGCACAGATTGTTATTGCCAGAAAAAATAAACTTAATTTTCCAGGTTATTCTGGGCCACTGTGGCTAGGTTCAGATCTTGTCTTAAGCTGAAGTGGCAGAAAAAGAAAAAGAAAATGGTCATAGAAATGTTAGACCTAGCATCCTAGGAAAGTTGTGGTGTGTGTGTGTGTGTGTTTGGCAGGGGGCGGGGATCATGTTTATGTATGATGTATTTTTAAGCAATTGCAGTTTTATTAAAACCTTACGACAAAGGGAATAGGAAGCTGTATAATTTTTGGAGAGACTATTCACTTAATATTGTGACCCAAGGTAGTTCATTAGAAAAAACATTTTCTTCAGAATATTACTATGAATTTTGAAAAGTCTGAATTTGCCAATTTGCAGTCAAAAATACTTTTGCTGACTGACCATAGAAGGACATAGAGTTTACTAAGGTGAGTTTTCCCACTGGAACAATAGGTATTGGAGGAAATATACTTTGGAAGTATATATAGATAGACATAGGTATATCATTTATAATTTACATAGTATAAAGCCAACATTTCTGCTATTGCTCAGTAAAATGTCTTTATGGATGAATCTCTGGTATTTTAGTCCCAGATTGATTTTTTTCTATTTTTACTATTTTAAAATTAAACTTCTTATTTTAAGATAATTATAGATTCACATGCAGGGTAAGAAATAACACCAGAAAATCCAGTGTATTCATCATCCAGCTTTCTGCAGTGGTAACATCTGGGAAAACTAAAGTACGATGTTATAACCAGCATATTGACAATTGATGCAATCAAGATACAGAACACTTTCATCACAACAAGGATTCCTCATGTTGTCCTTTTATCACCACATGTACCTTACCTTCCCCAATCTCTTCCCTACTTCCAGTCCATGACCCCGGCAACCATTGATCTGGTCTCCAATTATTTTATGTCAAGAATGTTATATAAATGGAATCGTGTAGTGTGTAATCTTTTGGGATTAGCTTTTTTCAATCTGTAATTTTCTGGAGGTTCATTAAGTTGTATGTATCAATAGTTTATTCCTTTTTATTGCTAAGTAGTATTCCATGGTATGAATGTACCAGTTTGTTTAACCATTTATCTACCCCTTGAAGGGCATCCAGGTTTTTCCCAGTTTTCAGCAACTACATATAAAGCTGCTATAAACATTCGTTTATGTGAACATATGTTTCCATTTTCCTGGGATAAATGTCCAAGGGTTCAATTGCTAGGTTATAGAGTAACTACAGGTTTATTTTTTAAAAGACAATACTAAACTGTTTTCCAGAGTGGCTATACCAGTCTACATTTTTTACCTGCAGTATGTGAGTGATCCAGTTTCTCCACATCTTTACAGCATTTGATGTTGTCAGTGATGTGTAGTGAGTGATATCTCATTGTGGTTTTAATTTGCATTTTCCCAATGGCTAATGAAATGATATTGAATATCTTTCCATGTGCTTATTTGGCATATGTGAAATGTGAAATGTCTTATGCGAAATGTTCCTTCAAGTCTTTTTGCCCATTTTCTAGTTAGATTTTTTTTACACTGAATTTTGGAAATTCTTTATATAATCTAGGTACTAGTAAGATATGTGGTTTTCAAATATTTTCTCCTGCTCTGTAGCTTGTCTTTTTATCCTCTTTGCAAGGTCTTTTGCAGATCAGGAGTTTTTAAATTTGATGAAACTTAGGCTATCAGATTCTCCATTTATGAATCATGCTTTTGCAATCATGCTTTTGGTATTAAAGTAAGATACCTTTTCCAGTTTAGATCCTGAAGATTTTCTCCTATTTTTTTCTAAAACCATTTCTTCTATTTTTTCTACATTTGTATTTTACATATTTTTCCCTATTTGTAGAATATGTTAGGTTTAGTTTAAGGTTCCTTTTTTTTTTTATTGTATGGATATCCAATTGTACCAGCACCATTTGTTGAAAAGGCTATCTTTCTTTCATTGAACTGTTTTTGTATCTCTGTCAAAAATCAGTTTGGCATATTCATGGAGGTCTATTTCTTGGTTTTCTGTTTTGGTTCATTGATCTATATGTCCTTCCTTCTGCCAATACCATACAATGATTACTGTAGCAATACAGTATGTCTTGAAATCAGGTAATGGTTCCCTCCACTTTATTCTTCTTTTTCAGAATTATTTTAGCTCTTCTAATTCCTTGGCTTTCCATACAAATTTGAAGATAACTCTTTCTATATATAAAATGTCTTGCAGAGATTTTGATAGAAATTGGATTATATCAATTTAGGGAGAACTGATATCTTTGCTATTTTATATCTTCCAAATTATAAACACAGTATATCTCTCCATTTATTAGATCTTCAATATATTTCATCAGCATTTTGTAGTTTTCAACATGTAAATCTTGTACGTATTTTGTTATATCTACCTGAGTATTTAATTTTTTGGAGCAATTGTTTTTTTTATATATTTTGTATATATATATTTATATACAATATATATATTATATATATATATTTTATATATATTTTATATATTTTATATATTTTTTATATATTTTTTATATATTTTATATATATATATATTGTATTTTCAGTTTCAATGTCCTGGTGCTCACTGGGTATATATAGAAATACAATTGATTGTTCTTTCTGTATCTTGAAACATTCAACCTTGCTGAACCTAGTTCTAGTTTTATTGTCAATTTTTTGGGATTTTCTGTGTAGATAATTATGCCATGTCAGTTAGGGAGAGTTTTGTTTCTTCCTTCTAATATGTATGCCTTTTATTTTCTCTTCTTGTGTTATTGCTCTGGCTAGATATTCTAGCACTATGTTAAATAGTGCAGTGAGGGTGAATATCCTTGCCATTTTCCTAACCTTAGGGGAACAGCACTGAGTCTTTTAGTACTAATTATAATAAAGCTATAAGGTTTTCTTGTAAGTGCCCTTAACCAAATTGATTTTTAAATGGGTAATTAAGCAGGTTAACTTAATGATGAGGAAGGTTCCTAATGGCTTTATGAAGTAGTTAGGTGGTCTGTGTGACTAATTGGCTTGGAGTATCCACTGTCCTATCTCAAAAATTTTCTCCTAATCTGAATGAAATTTACTAAACACTCATTGTTTTGATTAAAGACATCCTATTGAATGAAGAACCTCTTAAATGACTAATATTTTATTCTGCTATCACTCTTACCTTTGTAGAATAGTTTATTTCCTCCTTGTCTAAGCACAAAAAGCATGATATGGGTGGGAGAAGGAGGCACAATTTTATTTAATTATTTATTTGAAACAAGGTCTTCCTCTGTTGCTCAGTCTGGAGTGCAGTGGCACCATCTCTGCTCACTGAAGCCTCTGCCTCCTGGGCTCAAGTAATCACCTCAGCCTCCCAAGTAGCTGGGACTACAGGTGCACACCACCACACCTGGCTATTTTTTTTTTTTCAATTTTTTTGTTGATATAAGGCCTCACCATGTTGCCCAGGCTGGTCCTGGGCTCAAGCAATCCAACCACCTCGGCCTCCCAAAGCAGTGGGATTACAGGTATAAGCCACAATGCTTAGCCAGGAGGCACAATTTTGGAGTAGAGAATGCCACAATTGGGCAGTAGGAGGGTACTGAGTAGTTTTTCTAGTTGAAGCACAGACAGGAGCTCTGAAAAGGATCTGAAGCCTAATTTAACCTTTTAAAAAAATTATATTATTTTTATATTAACTCTAATTTTAAAAGTATAAACACTGCATTTTGTTTCATAATTTATTTTCAAATGGTTTATTTAATATACTGCATTTGTTAACGTCTCCTCCAAAGTGCATCTTGTAGAATGCAAAAACATCCTGTTAATGATAGGCCTTTTGTCAAGAATGACAGCCTGTCATTATTTTCCTTTCAAACGAGAAGATGATATAACACCAAGTTATAAGAATGAAGCACAAATTATATTTCACAAAAAGCATGTAACTTTTACTTACTTCATTTGGGAACATAATTACAGTATTTCATATTTTCTCAAGTTTCACAAAAATACCCTAAGTAATTAGCTCATATAGACACTAATAATTTGAAAGGGTTATCACCTTTTTTTCTGTAGCAACTTTGCTTACAGAACATTATTTACAATTTTTTTTTTTTTGAGACGGAGTTTCACTCTTGTTACCCAGGCTGGAGTGCAATGGCCCGATCTCGGCTGACCGCAACCTCCGCCTCCTGGGTTCAGGCAATTCTCCTGCCTCAGCCTCCTGAGTAACTAGGATTACAGGCATGCGCCACCATGCCCAGCTGATTTTTTGTGTTTTTAGTAGAGACGGGGTTTCACCATGTTGACCAGGATGGTCTCGATCTCTTGACCTCGTGATCCACCCGCCTCGGCCTCCCAAAGTACTGGGATTACAGGCGTGAGCCACCGCGCCCGGCCCATTATTTACAATTTAATAGCATTAAAAAATTTTGTGCAATGTACTTATTTAATGTAGCTCACTTAATGATTCAGGTAAAGTCAGAAGACCACTCTTGTGGACCTATTATTTTAAAATCTTACTGTCTTGTTTCCTACATCATAATGAATATCATGTTTTCTCTTTCCTTGATCAACTTCTAGAAAACCTATTCTCTAAAATGTATTGCTTTACATAAAATACATTTCAGCCTTTTCCCCCTTGATTGCTGTGGTGAAATAACATTCTAATAGCTTCCACAATGTGAAATTTTTACCATTTCTATTTTGTTCTTCAGGCTGCAAATCTGCTCCACCCATCAAGAATTTTCTTTAGAATAAAGATAGGGCACTTTGCCAGGAACAGGGCAGGAACTGCAATTAATAGGTAAAGGTTAATGGTGAAAGTGACTTTACAGTAAGCAACAATATTCAAATTGAGAAGAAGAAATCAAAATACAAGATAGGCAAAGATTTTAAGAAAATACTCATCTGCTTATAATTAGTTCAGGTTTTGTGACATGGATGAATTATATTTCTGAGGACTGACAGTGTCTTTGAATAGAATTGCAGAGCCACTCTGGGTTATGTTTGAAGACATGCACAGAGTAATAGGATAATGTACAAATGCCATTTCATGTATAAATTGCCCATAAATTACAACCGATGAGCTTAATTTCAATCCCAGACAAGATTTAGAATATATTATGAAAGAATGGTTTGTGAGGTTATATTAGACAAAACAATAACCCTTGGACCAATTTTATGTTCATGAGACCAAGCATGTAGGCTTTGCCATTTCATTTTATGTAGGATTACTAGATCCAGGGACCATATTAGGCATAGAATATATGGACTTTAAGAAAACATTTGACAAACTTTGTCATAATAGTCCTGAAGACAGTATACAATAAATATAGGCTGGTAACAAGATAATTGGATAATTTAATGATCAGATTAAGAGTTGTACCTGAAATGTGCTGAATAATAGAACAGTATCAACCAAGGTGATATGACATGCAGTGGGGTTCTGTCCTCAACTTTGTCAATTCAACATTTTAAAATCAATGAGTTAGATAGATAAAATGACTTATAAGGATCAACTTTGCAAAAGACATAAAACTTACAATTTTCTGGATACCAATGGCAGTAACTAAGGCAATAACCAAAGGCAATAATTATGTCTAAGACATACATAACTATGTTATATACTCAAATATATGAGTCTAAGATAAGATGTATATTTTTATATATTTTATATATTTTTATATATTTACATTTATATCTGTAGTTCTATACTTGGATCTGAAATGCCAAATGCTCACATAATAGAATGGGAAGTGTTGGTTGCAAGGAATAGGTGGCTTAAGAGAGAAAAGAGAAAATAATAGAGGAATATTGGGCATGAATTCCAAATGGCAAGTGGGACAGCCAGATCTCAAGAGGGACTGGTGAGGAACTGGAAGATTTTTGGCTATGTTAGTGGCTGGTTCCTAATTATCTGTTTCTGGAGCTACAGTGTCCTTGTCTCAGCTTCTGTCTGTATGTCTACTCATTCATCTCTCAGATTTTAGTTATGTTACTTATTCTGTATCTTGTACATGACATTTTCTGTCTTATGGCTATGCCAAAGGTGACCTAAGTGCCTGAATCTTCAACAGTTTCAGGCCCAGTAGGCTCATCCCAGCTTGGGCTTGGTTCTTTTGGGTCTGATGTCCAATCCTGGTTCACCAAGTCAGCCATGGCTTAGGTAGATGGGTGGAGGGAGTCTACATTGCCAAACATAGGAGCCAGGCCTGTGGAAAGTGTATTCTCTAAAATGAAAACAGAGAAAGGAAACAATTGGTATATTCAGTATAATGAGACATTGGTTTGCACTGCAATATTTTTAAAATCAGGGGTTTTATTTAACATAAAGCCAGTTAGAGTATATAACAGCAGAATATAATTGCTAAAAATATGGAAGACCAATGAAATCTAAGGCTGCATTAGAACATATTACAATCATATTAGTAATAAGATACTAGAATGAGAGAAGTTTGAGTCTTCTCTTATTCTATTGTAGTGAGACCAGCCACACTAAACTATTCCATTCTGGGCACCATACTTTAAAGCACATGTAGAACACTGGAAAAATTTTAGAGAAATCTTGAATGAGGAAGAAATTCAGCCGAAGGAATTGTAAGTGTTGGCCTGGAGAAGAGAAGACATGGAGTGTTCCTGATAGCTATCTTCAAATATTAGAAAGACCTTCATGTGAAAGAGGCTGGGGATGTCCCACATAATTTCTAAAAGGACTGGGATCAGTGCACAATTCAGGGAGGCAGATTTGGGATGAGCCTGAGAAAGGATTTCCTGAGAGACACAACTGGCAGAAGATGGAACAGACTGCTTTAGAAAGTAGTTTTCCTTCATTTGGGATGTTAAAATAAAGGATAGGCAACAACATATTTAGGTTAAATAGATTGATAACAATTGAATTCATCTAGAGCTTGAACCAGGTTATCTTTATAATTACTTTTAAACAAGATGTTTAATAAATCTATACATTTGATAAAGTGGCAGTTGGATAGTTGATATAGTCATCAATCGGTATCCCACAATACTGTATTATGGTTTTTAATTTAAAATATTTATTATTAAAGTTTAAAGGATCCAAATTTTACTTTATAAAAATGTGTTATTGTTTTCTTCCAGTTGACATTTGTGTAATGACATTGGTAGGCAGATATGGCAGCATCATTGTTAGTTACAGAACAGTTTTTATAGTTTTAAGGGAGGTTACTTTAAGAGTAAATACTTCTTGGGGAGTTGGAGAGAGATAGCATGGGGAGAAATGCCATATATAGGTGATGGGGAGGAAGGCAGTAAATCACACTGCCATATGTGTACCTATGCAGTAATCTTGCATGTTCTTCACATGTACCCCAAAACCTAAAATGCAATAAAAAAAAAGAGTAAATACTTCTTGGGTAATCCAAGAGTTAATTTCAAATTTAGTGCCCCCGATCAAGTATTTTATGAAGCCATCTCTTATCCTTTGTGAATAGGAAAACGAGCAGAGGCTACTAATAAATATTTATACCTGAAACAGAGAAAAGAATCATCTCCCTTCTAACTTGGCTAAATTTCATTTTTCACTGGCCCTATGCTGTCCAGAAGTCATACAACACTTTATCTGAAGGAAGGAAGAGGATATAGCCAATATACATGTGATAGATAAATATAATACAGATGGATAAAGGCACAGGTGCTGGTTTTAAATAGACCTGAGTTTTAATCCCAGCTTCTCCACATATTAGCCAGTTACTTAATTTCAATAGTTTCAATTACCTACTAAGAACTGACTTGGGGAGAAGAGATTAGGTTCAAAGTATTTTTCCTGTTTGTAGATTTATGACAGAATGTTAAATTCTGTAAAAATCATAAAATGCCAAAACTGAACAGAAGCACAGTTCATTTAGTGTGATGCCATAATTTTACAAATGAAGAAAATAAGATCTGAAAAAGCCATGGGGACAGAGTAGTTTGCAATGAAAGAACAGTAATTTCCTCCCACTTTGTGGAAAATTCATCTTAAAGCCAGAATTATAAAGATTATAAATTTTTCTATTTTTAGTTTTATTTTATGGAAAATATTTCAAGAGCAAATCTTTCTTAGAGGTTGCATGGAGAAACAATTGCTCTGAAAGATCTTTTTCTAATCCCAAGATTTTGTGTCAGACTCAATATGCCAGTTTTAAATTTTTTTATGTAAATGTGGGCAATGTCATAATTATTGCTCCAAGGCATAGTATGCTATGTGTGTACTTCATTCACCCAGCATGGTTACAATATCTTCAGTTGAACTTTATTTTTTAGGACCAAAAAAAAAAAATAGTAAGTGTATGTTCTGTTTCTAGATGTTGCCTGAAGACAAAGTTTGTAAGTACTGTGGAGTCAGCTATCTAATTCTTCATGAATTTAAGGCCATGGAAGAAAAAGTGAAAGCAATGGAAAAAGAAATGAAATTTTATCAAGGAAGTGTAGAACGTGAAAAGAGACTTCAAGAAAAAATTAAGTCTCTTAGCCAAGATCTTGAACAGTACAAAATTGACAACAAATCCAAAACAGAAAGGTTAGAGTATGTTTTTCTTTTTTATCATTTATTTAGTTGAAAGAAAACTATAAGAAATAAGTAGACTTTGAATGTTATTATAAAATTTCTTTACATCAGGTATAATTTATACTTTAATATATTTGTTCCTTAATTATATTAATAATTACTAAATATAATTGTTATAGTTTGATTTCTTTATAGGCATGTATTTACTGTCTGAAAAACTAGAAACCAATTAATTTAGTAACCATAATCTGAAATGTTCAAGTTTTTTCCCCAGGTACATATCTTATGTTTTATTATTAAGAAAATTTACCAAAAATCAGATGAATTTTGGTAGTTTTTCATAAATTTATTTTTAAATGGCTTAGAATTTTTAGATTTATAGGGTAAGGCTTTCATGTTTTGAAAAAGATGCCAAGACATTAAAATTAGTATATGATTTTAAATTAATGGAATTGAAAAAAAAAAAAAGATTAGGCCTCTAATATTGTAGAATCTTATTAGCAATCTAGTCTTCCTAAAGGCACTTCAGTGAGCCTATACAGACATTTATACAGAAGAGTTTTGCTGGTGTTTTATAGTTTTTCCTGTGAGTGAAAAATTTCTTGATTTAAAGTATTGACAGTTGATGTTCAGACACCTTGAGTTAGTGAATTTAATGAATTACATGTCTATGTAAAGTGGAAACTTGCTTAAATCTCTTCAGATTAAATACTTTCATTAAATTTTACTATAAAATGTTATATAAAAGTATATAATTACATTAAATGCCAGGTGAGCCAGATATTTCTTAGTCTTTTACCAAAAAAATTATGTTGTTATAGTTTCTTTAATTTCAAATCTGAATAATAGTTTATGATATTTTCATGGAAGAACTTAAAAATTTGAAGTATTGTTTAAAATTTCTAATTTGGATAGTGTTTGCCTGTCAGGGAGTCTTTTAAAAGTTTGGTATATTCACACTTTACTTTCTTTAATAAAATTTTAATAAAATGTTGCATTATACATGCAATACATAAACATATGAAGTAAAAGAAGTACAGAAAATCATAAGACAAGAAAGTCTATGTACCCTGCTGATTGTACTATTACTGGTACCTTGCTAATTGTGCTTGATTGTATTCTTATTGGAGGTAAAAAATCACTATTTTTTATTTTTGTTTTTGAAAAGGAATCTCACTCTGTACCCAGGCTAGAGTGCAGTGGCATGATCTCAGCTCACTATAGCCTCCGCATTCCAGGTTCAAGGGATTCTCTTGCCTCAGCCTCCCAGGTAGCTGGGATTATAGGTGCACACCACCACGCCTGGCTAATTTTTTTGTATTTCTATTAAATACGGGGTTTCACCATGTTGGCCAGGCTGGTCTTGAACTCCTGACCTCAGGTGATTCGCCCCCTAACCTCAGGTGATCTGCCCACCTTGGCCTCCCAAAGTGCTGGGATTATAGGCATGAGCCACTGTGCCTGGCCAAAAATCGCTTTTAATGATTTGGTGTATGTCTTGCTAGATCCTTCATTGAACCTTTACCTTTATTACAAATGTATTTTCTTTGTCTTTTTTTTTTTTTTTTTTTGGTACAGGATCTTGCTCTGTTGCCCAGGCTGGAGTGAAATGGCACTTTCATGGCTCACTGCAGCCTTGACCTTCCAGGCTCAAGAGATCCTCTCACCTCAGCCTCCCAAATAGCTGGGACCACAGGTGAACACCACTATGCCTGGCTAATTTTTGAATTTTTTTTTTTTTTGTAGAGATGGGGTTTTGCTATAATGCCCATGCTGGTCTAAATTCTTGGGCTCAAGTAATCTGCCTGCCTTGGCCTCCCAAAGTGCTGGGATTACAGGCATGATTACAGGATTATTGCACCCAGCCTTATTTTCTTAATATGTGTAGTTTATATCTTTATCTTTTAATAGACTAGTTTTAACATAATCAGTATATCAAACGCATTGTTGTGCAACTGACATTTGCCACTTAACTATTTATATTGGAAATTGTTCCATGTTAACGTATATAGATCTACCTGATTCTTAATTACAGCAACGTTTTTCTTACCAAGAATATACTATAATTTACTTAAATCATTTTTCTTTCGAACATTATGTTATTTCCAATTTTTGTTATTACATGTAGTATTTGTATTCATGTTCTTGTGAACATAGATTGTTCCATAGGATAAATTTCTAGAGGTGAAACTCCTGGAAGAAAGCAAATGCCAGTTTAAAATTTTGATGGTTATCACATAAACAGAACCAAAGACAAAAACCATGATTATCTCAATAGTTGCATAGAAGGCCTTCTACAAAATTCAACAGCCCTTTATGCTAAAAACTCTGAATAAACTAGGTATTGATGGAACGTATCTCAAAATAATAAGAGGTGTTTATTACAAACCCATAACCAATATCATACTGAATGGGCAAAAATTGGAAGCATTCCCTTTGAAAACCGGCATAAGACCCAAGGATGCCCTCTTTCACCACTCCTATTCAACATAGTATTGGAAGTTCTGGCCAGGGCAATCAGGCAAGAAAAAGAAATAAAGCGTATTCAATTAGGAAAAGAGGAAGTCAAATTGTCACTATTTGCAGATGACATGATTGTATATTTAGAAGACCCTTTGTTTTAGCCCAAAATCTCCTTAAGCTGATAAGCAACTTCAGCAAAGTCTCAGGATACAAAATCAATGTGCAAAAATCACAAGCATTCCTATACACCAATAACAGACAAACAGAGAGCCAAATCATGATCGAACTCCCATTCACAATTGTTACAAAGAGAATAAAATACCTAGGAATACAACTAGCATGGGATGCAAAGGACCTCTTCAAGGAGAACTACAAACCACTGCTTAAGGAAATAAGAGAGGACAGAAACAGATGGAAAAACATTCCATGCTCATGGTTAGGAAGAGTCAATATAGTGAAATGGCCATACTGCCCAAAGTAATTTATAGATTCAATGCTATCCTCATCAAGCTACCATTGACTTTCTTCACAGAATTGGAAAGAACCACCTTAAATTTCATATGGAACCAAAAAAAGCCTGCATAACCAAGACAGTCCTAAGCAAAAACAAACAAACAAAAGCTGGAGGCATCATGCTACCTGACTTCAAACTATATTACAAGGCTACAGTAATCAAAACAGCATGGTACTGGTACCAAAACAGAGATATAGACTAATGGAACAGAACAGAGGTCTCAGAAATAATGCCACACATCTACAACCATCTGATCTTTGACAAACCTGACAAAAATAAGCAATTGGGAAAGGATTACCTATTTAATTAATGGTGTTGGGAAAACTGGCTAGCCATATCCAGAAAGCTGAAACTGGATCCCTTCCTTACACCATATACAAAAATTAACTCCAGATGGATTAAAGATTTGCATGAAAGGCCTAACACCATAAAAACTCTAGAAGAAAACCTGAGCAGTATCATTCAGGACACAGGCAAGGGCAAGGACTTTATGACTGAAACACCAAAAGCAATGGCAACAAAAGCCAAAATAGACTTCAGTGAACTGGCAGCCAACAGAATGGGAAAAACATTTTGCAATCTATCCATCTGACAAAGGGCTAATATCCAGAATCTAAAAGGAGTTAAACAAATTTACAAGAAAAAAACAACCCCATCAAAAAGTGGGCAAAGGATATGAACAGACACTTCTCAAAAGAAGACATTTATGTAGCCCACAAACATGAAAAAAAAATCTCATCATCACAGGTCATTAGAGAAATGCAAATCAAAACCGCTTTGAGATATCATCTCACACCAGTTAGAATGGCAATCATTAAAAAATCAGGAGACAACAGATGCTGGAGAGGATGTGGAGAAATAGGAATGCTTTTACGCCATTGGTGGGAGTGTAAGTTAGTTCAACCATTGTGGAAGACAGTGTGGCAAGTCTTCAAGGATCTAGAAATAGAAATACCATTTGACCCAGCAATCCCATTTCTGGTTATATACCTAAAGGATTATAAATCATTCTATTATAAAGACACATGCACACATATATTTATTGTGGCACTGTTCACAATAGCAAATACTTGGAACCAACCCAAATGCCCCTCAGTGATAGACTGGATAAAGAAAATGTGGCACATATACACTGCGGAATACTGTGCAGCCACAAAATAGGATGAGTTCATGTCCTTTGCAGGGATGTGGATAAAGCCGGAAACCATCATTCTCAGCAAACTGACAGGAGAACAGACAACCAAACACTGCATGTTTTCGCTCATAAGTGGAGGTTGAACAATGAGAACACATGGACACAGGAGGGGAACATCAAACGGGGGCTTTTTTGGGGGTGAGGGGAGGGATAGCAGGGGGTGGGGGAATTGGAGAGGGACAGCATTAGGAGAAATACCTAATGTAGATGACGGTGTGATGGATGCAGCAAACCACCATGGCACGTGTACATCTGTATAACAAACCTGCACGATCTGCACATGTACCCCAGAACTTAAAGTATAATAAAAAAATAAAAATAAATTTTGATGGGTATTATACCAAGTTGTCCTTTGAGAAGATAGCATTAACTTATATTTGGCCAATAGTTGATGAAGTGACCACTTTCCTACATTTTGTTAATATATCTCGAGTGAAAAATGTTACCTCATGGTTATTTAATTAGCATATCTTTTTTTGCCAATGAAGCTGAACAGTTTTTTTCATGTTTATTAGTAATTTACGTTGATTACCTGCATACATATATTGCCCATGTTGTTGGGTTATTATTTTTGTTTATTTATAGAAGCTTTTAATATAATATTGGCATTATACTTTTTAAATATATGTTGTTAATATTTTCTCATTGTTGCTTGTCTTTTTACTTTGTTTATATATTTTTTGCTTTATCTTTTAAAAATTTTTAACTATATCCTGTGCCAGATTCTGGTTGGTTAGAGTTCTGTGTAAAGTTCTTTTAATTGCAACCAACAGAAACTAACTCTGACATGAACCTAAACACAAAAGAAAACTTGATAGCTCATTGAAAGAAAGGAAAAACTCAAGAACCTTGGCTTTGGAAAAGGACTAGAAACAGAGCTCATTCAGGGATATGGGAAGTCTGGGGTAAATTCACTCAACTTTTTCTTCCTTGCATCATTCCCTTCAAGATTCAAATCCCACAAGAGAGAGTCTCACTGGCTTTATTTCTTTTATGTGACCACCTTCCAATTCCACCCCCTTAGCCTGATGAAGGGGGAACCTTGATTGATAGTTCTATGAAGATGTCATACAATAAAAGCAAAGACATTCACTAAAAAGAAGTTGAGAGTATTGTTATCAGAAAAAGGGGGAATAGACTCAGGCAAGTAAAAACAACAATATATGTTTAAAACTTACAGTATTGTATTAGGATTAACTTTTTAATCTATTTAGTATTAATTTTGTATATAATTTGAGGTAGATTTCCAATTTCATGTTTGTTGTTTCTCAGATGTCAGGCTTATTGGCCCAGTATCACTTATTAAATTCTTCATCCTCTCTCCCTTGACTTGAAATATCACTTACTAGTTTTTCTTCTAGCATATTTCTGGATGCCCAGTTTTTTGTTATTGATTTATTGTCTGTAAATGGGTCAGGGCCAAACTTTTAATTACTTTAGCTTTATAATATGTTTTGACATTTTGTATGACAAGTGTTTGGTCTGCCATTAAGTTTCCCTGGCTTTTTAGTATATTTTCTTTTCTGGATGAACTCTACAATCAGCTTGTCAGATTCCATGAAACATGCTCTGTTATGATTTAGACTGCGATTGTATTTACTTTCTAGAGCAGATTATCTCGATATTTGACATCTTTATAATCTTGAGACTTCTTATCTTGGAACATGGATTCCTTATTTATTCAGATGTTCTTTAAATCCTTCAATACAATTCTGTAATTTTTAGATATATTCTGTATAGTTTAATCCTTGGACATATTTTTGTTGCTATTGGGAAGGGTGTCTTTTTATTATATTTTTTTGAATTTCTTTATTAGTTGTTTGGATTCTTTTAATTTTTTTGAATAGATGTTATATATGTTTATAACACACACATACTTATAAAACAATCACATCACATGCAGATGGTATCTGTCATCTTTTTATTTCTAATAGTTACACCTTTTTCCTCCTTTTTCTTATTAAATTGGATTGGACCTATAGAACAGTGTTGAATAATAAACTTGTAGAATGCATCTTTGTATTTATTTCTAATCCAATGCAATCCTATCTAGTGTGTTTCTGTGTTAAAAAGGACATCTGCTATAGGTTTCTTAAAGATATCTTTTTATCAATTTAAGGAATTCCTTCTGTCATTTCTAGTTCTTTAAGTTTATGTAAAATCAGATGACTTGAATTTTAATAAATGCTTTTCTATCTTCTTTTGGGACAATCATATGATTTTTTTCCTTTAATATATTAATATAGTAAATCATACTAATGGATTTTCTAATATGAAGCTAAACTGACATTTTTTATATAAAGCCATTTTGATCATGTTACGTATTTCAGCGTTCCCAAAGTCTCATGTATTTGCTTGCCTTCGTGATTCTTGCCACTGCTATAAGTACTCTGTACTATTTTTCTGTGAATACTTGCTTAAAAATATGCATTTCTGTGCAGGTAGTAGGTGGAAAAACATTTATCACTTGCTATAAATAGAAGATTAAAAAATAAATACATAACTACAGGTTGAGTATCTTTTATCCAAAATGCTTTGGATAAAAGCATTTGATAAAAGCATTTAGTCCAGAAGTGTTTTAGATTTTGGATTTTTTTTGGATTTTGGAATGTTTTCAGAATACATACCAGTTGAGCATCTAATCTGAAAATCCAAAATCAGAAATGCACTAATGAGTATTTCCTTGGAAAATCATGTGACACTAAAAATCATGGATTTTGGAGAATTTCTATATTAAAATGAAAGTGTTTTGTCTTTGTAACACTAACAAAATTGCTGTTGCTAATTGTGATATGTGAAATAGTTTATGAAAAATATTGTTCTTTTAAAATAGTGCTGCTGGTATTTTACATAGATATTTGTATCTGTGTTCACAGGTGAGGTTGGCCTGTAGTTTTCTTTTGTTGTGGCATACAGACTAGCTTACACATACCTTTTTTTTTTATAAGTTAAGAAGCCTTCCATATTTGGTGTATACCAGACATCATGAATAGCACATGAGTTTTTTGTTCCTTGAAGCTTTGGTAGATCTTCATTAAAAATGTTTTGTATTTTTGAGGGGGAGGGTTGGTAGAATTTTGATGACCTATTATGCTTCCTCTATGATTATTGGCTTACTTATGGATTCTTACCTATTTTTGAGTCAGCTTTGGAATTGTTTTACTAGAAAATCAAGCATTTCACTTGGCAGTTTAGATTTCTTGATGTTTAGTATGGTATAGTAGCCTCTTATGTAGAAGCTTTCCTATGTATCTATTATGATCCCATTTCTCTTTCCTTGGGTAGCTTGTTTGTGTTTGATTGAGAAAGAGATAAGAAAGGGAGGGACAGAGGGAGAGTGAGCTTTTTTTCCCTCGGAAAATAAACAGATTTGTCTATTTTGGCCTTTGTAAGGAACCAGATTTTTGTTTAAATTAATCAAATATGTTCCTTTTTAAAAATTTATATTTATTGGGCCAGGCATGGTGGCTGACACCTGCAATCCCAGCACTTTGGGAGGCCGAAGCAGGCAAATCACCTGAGGTCAGGAGTTTGAGACCAACCTGGCCAACATGATGAAACCCTGTCTCTACTAAAAATACAAAAATTACCTGGGCATGGTGGCAGGCACCTGTAATCCCAGCTACTTGGAAGGCTGAGGTGAGAGAATTGCTTGAACCTGGGAGGCACAGGCTGCAGTGAGCTGAGAATCACGCCACTATACTCCAGTCTAGGCGACAGAGCAAGACCCTGTCTCAAAAAAAAAAAAAAAAAAAAAAATTACATTGATCTATTTTATCTATTTCTTTTCCTTTCTTTAATGTTTAGTTTTCTTACTACTTGAGTTGAAGTCTTTGGTTAATTGATTTGCAGTCGCTTTTTCTAATAAATACATTTAAAGCTATCAAGTTTTCCCGTGGAAGCAATCTTTGGCAACAACAAGCTTTTTGATAATAGTATTTTATGTTCATTTACTTCTAAATAAGATGAAGTTTAGTTTTTATTTCCTTTTTAATCCAAGAAATACTTGGAGGAATGTTTTAAAATTTCTAAATGGATAGATTGTTTTTTAGCTATCCTTTTATCTGTGTCTATTTTTATTCCAGGTGGACAGAGAATATGACCTATTTGGCAAAACATAATAAGAGTTTAATAAACAAGTTTTGGAAATATTCTGTTGCTACTCAAAAGGGTACATAGTCTTTGTTTTATAGATATAACTTTCTAATAGATCCATTAAATTACACTGGTTAATTACAGTATTCAAATTACATATAGTTTTGTCAATTTCATTTGAAAAAATCATTAGGGAATACCGAAGTCCTTCAAAATGAGTATGGATTTGTCAGTTCCTATCTGTGTCAAAATTAAGCTGATGGAGATATATAAAACCTATCTTTTTGGATTTTATATGTTTTGGTAATATAGAATATCATTCTTGACCTACTTAAATTTTTCTAACATTGGATTTTTAAAATTCTAGTTTGTATCTTTACACTTCACAAATGTTTTATACTGACTTTTTAATAAATTAATAAACTTTTATTTTTTAGAGCAGTTTTAAGTTCACAGCAAAATTGACTGGATTAGAAAGTTTTCATATAACCCAGTCCTCACATTCACACAACCTCCTCCTCACACCACAATTATACATTTGTTATAGTTGATAAAGCTATATTGACACATCATCACCCCAAATCCATGGTTTACATTAGGTTTTACTCTTGTTGTTATACATTCTGTGGGGTTTGGCAATATATAAAGACATTATGCACCATTGTGGAATACAGAATAGTTTCATTCATACGGAATAATTCCATTCATACAGAATAGTTTCACTGCCCTAAAATACTCTGTGTTCTACCTATGCATCCTCCCCCATTAACACTTGGCAACCACTGATTTATACTGTTGGCTAGAGTAGAGCAAGTACTGCCAAGGATGCTTTCTGTTGTTCAATCACCTTACTCCTAGGTATATTAGTCAGCTAGGTATATTAAATTTTTCTTGGAGCTCTTTTTGTCTACAAGTGTTGGTGGTTCTGGGTTGAAGACTTCTATATCACCTTGTCTGGAATATATGAGAGTCAATAAGGAAACTCAGGGATTTTATTGCCTTGGTATTTATCAAGACTCAAGGTCGCTAGGCCATCTGCCTTCTTTCCACTTTTCAGAGTCTTTCTATGCTGCTTGTGTTATATTCAGGGTGTTTTACTTGTGAGGAGGAGGATCTGGGATCAATGGAACTCCCCCATCTGGGTGGATATCTTGGGTTGGTTTTTTAGTCAAATAATGTTTTGAGTAAGTTAGAATATTTCTAGAAAAAGGTAATTGGTTGAATTCTCACAAATGTCAGTAGATTGCAGAAGTCAGTAGTTGCACAATAAAATGCACCTGTAAGTTCCTGTTAAATATTTCCTCTTTAGTTTTTCCTCTGCTCATGCCAAATTGAGACTGTCATATGGAGAGTTAATCCACTGTAATGTAGGCTTGTCAATGAGAGACAGCACTTAAGAGTTTGATTGATCATAGTTGGCAGTTATCTCATGTTAGGTGAGCCAGACAAGTCAGTTTAGAGCAGTCAGCCCAAGGATAGGGCTACCTAAGGTAGGTACCAAATGTCCGGAGAGTCAGATTGAATCTACAATTTGAGACCAAATTAATACATAGAGTATCTCCGAATTTACAAGTGGAGAAAACTGGAGGAAATAAGTGTACTTAGCTGGAGTAGAGGGTGGTGGGACAAACAAGGCAGCTTTTGTTAGTCATTTTCCTTCCCTGCTAAACCTGCTTACCTCCAACCTAGACTAGCTGGATCAGTTTGGAATACATTCTGTAGTAAGTGGCTTAAATGGACAAAGGTTTATTTTTTGAAGGAAGCAAAAGGGGTATGGGCAGTTTAGTGATGTCACCGGGAACTCAATCCCTTTCTATTTCTCATTCTGTCTTCCTCAGTAGGTAGGCTTTTAGCCTCATACTGGTCTTAGGATTTCCTGATGGCTTCTGCATCACCAGATATCATGTTTAATTTCTAGGCAGGAATGTGAAGGAGGAAGCATTCAGAGAAAATGCTTATATTAGGAAATCAAAAACTTTTTCAGAAAGCTTCACCATATGTGTTTTTGGCCATGACTGCAGAGGAGTCTGGGGCATTGACTGCAAGGTGTTGGCTTGTTGTTCCCTGAAACAATATCAGGTACTGTTGTAAGGAAGAAAAGGAAACAGACACTAGCAGGGCCTGCCTCACTGGGCCATTAGCTTTTTCTCCAGAGTATAACATGTGCATGCTTAATTTCATTCATTGAGAGGAAGAAAAATAGTGTCATGAGAAAATAAATACATCAACAACCCCTTTTGTAAAAGGTCTTATCTTTTATACACGTGTCATCCAGGCTTCTTCTTTTTGTACTTTTGCAGCACTTTTTGGTATTTATGGAAATAGTGTAAAGGGCATATATGCTAAAAATGATTGAGACAACTTAATTTTGAATAATCAATATTTTATAGAACAAAGAACTGATGCAAAACTGTAGTTCTTATGGGGGGAACCATTTTTAATCTCTGAAGTCTTTGCAATCCCTCACATCTCTCTAGAGATTCTGATTTGCCCATTTTGGGGTATAGTGGGAATCCCTATAGTAAAATGAGAACTGTTACTGAAGGAAGTGTGCTTGGGCATAGGAACATGGGGAAGGTAGGGAAAAAAGGTTGAGTGCCATTGTAGAAAAACATTCATTTTCAGGCCACTGAAAAATGGCTCCAGTAGACACAGGACCATTAAAAAGTAATTTAAATCTAGAAGTTCATATCACTTTTTTTTGTCTAGATATATAGATATGAATTTATTATATTGATGTTTGTGTTATGCATTACTTGAACTTTGAGGAACCTAAACAAGTTTTATTTATAACATATAGTTCTAAGATCCGCTAATCTTTTTATCTTTTCATTTTTCTCCCACACCAACAATAGATTGTGTTCCAGACCAAAGTCCTTAGGTATAGAACATACTGTTTTCTTTTATTCCTTCTCTCCGTGAACATGTGCAAATAGTAAATAGAAGTTGACAGGTGTTTTTACAATCAGCATAAATAATGTTTACCTGGGTTTCCTTGTTGCTAGATCTGGCAAGGTTATGAAGATTGATATTTATTTAATAATATTGATAGGCCTATGATGTGTGTAGGTTTTTTATTACCTGTGTAACTTTGAAAGCCCTTCGTGTATAATTATGATGTTGCTGTAGCGACATGGTTACCAAAATAAGATACATTTTTTTCTGCCTTGTCTATTTAAGGCATTCCTTTTATCACCAAGCTTTTTAATCAGTAGTATAGAGTTTCAGGCCCAGACACTTATTATTTTTTCTATTAATTTTCCACTTTGAATTTCCCTTACTTAAAATTAGTTATTTATTGTTATAATAAATGAAATCTAATTTTTATTGGGCTAAATATAATGGGAATTATAAGAATGAATTCAAAGGCAGTGTATGACATGGTATAAACAGTATAGGCTCTGCTATGACCTTGCCCCTTACTCTTTCTGTGCCTGGGTTTCATAATCTGTGAAATGGACAGAGAAGGAGCTACTTCCTAGGGATGATACACATTACTCATTGCTTGGTAGAAATTCAGTTATCTTTCACTTCCCTCACTTTCCTTTTTCCTTTTTCTATGTTAGTTAGCTAAGGTTAATAGCATACTATTTCTCCCTATAGATATTGTTACATTCATACCTTCCTTGGATATCTAAATATTGACTAATTTTATGACAGAAGTTATTTTTTTGGGGGGGGTGCTGTTAGATGGCATTTATTTATTTATTTATTTTATATTTTTCCCCATTTATTTTATTGCATTTTAGGTTTTGGGGTACATGTGAAGAACATGCAAGATTGTTGCATAGGTACACATGTGGCAGTGTGATTTGCTGCCTTCCTCCCCATCACCTACATCTGGCATCTCTCCCCTTGCTATCTCTACCCAGCTCCCCACCCACCACCGTCCCTCCCCTATTTCCCCCCAACTGACCCCAGTGTGTAGTGCTTCCCTCCCTGTGTCCATGTGTTCTCATTGTTCAACACCCGCCTATGAGTGAGAACATGCGGTGTTTGATTTTCTGCTCTTCTGTCAGTTTGCTGAGAATGATGGTTTCCAGGTTCATCCATGTCCCTACAAAGGACACAAACTCATCATTTTTGATGGCTGCATAATATTCCATGGTGTATATATGCCATATTTTCCCTGTCCAGTCTATCATCAATGGGCATTTGGGTTGGTTCCAGGTCTTTGCTATTGTAAACAGTGCTGCAGTGAACATTCGTGTGCATGTGTCCTTATAGTAGAACAATTTGTAATCCTTTGGATATATACCCAGTAATGGGATTGCTGGGTCAAATGGAATTTCTATTTCTATGTCCTTGAGGAATCGCCATACTGTCTTCCACAGTGGCTGAACTAATTTCAACCTGGCATTTCACTTTCTGTTCTCAGCAGGTAACCTTACTCACACTGAATCCTCTAATATTTGTACTTGGATAAATGCTTAGAGAACTATAAAAGGTATTTCTTCCTTTGCATCTATGTGGTTTCAGATGGTTGGAAAGTGTATTATTCAACTATAATTTAAAAGATCTATTATAATAATTTCCCAGACTTTATATTCCATTTTTCTATTAACAGATGTGAATTTTTCTGTATTGAGTTTTGTCACCTATATATGATTACTCCTGGGTTTTGTCATTGTCTGCCCTCAGAAGATGAGGGATATATCTTAACCTGCTGCCAGAGAGCAGGTACCCTGTGGAATGCCTGTTCCCGAGCTAACAAAGGGAAGCAAAGAAACAGGTAGGGGTAAAATGAAAAATTATTAATACTTTTCATGTACAAATTGGGGGTAGGGTGTGACAAGGAAGAAGGGAGAAGATATACATATTTAAATGTGCATAGCTTTTAGTTAATCAAACCTCAGAAGAAGAAAAAAATTACTTTGTAGTAATTACACATATTGTTCTTTCCATAATTATGTAGATAAGCTTGAAAAACATTTTTAAAGCTTTTTGTTCCTTTAGGACACTTTGTGTTCCAAAGACTTATACTGTACTTGACATAAAGGTAAAAAAAAAATCACATTTATTGCTGTATTTTCATAGAGAACTTTTTACAATTTTTAAATTGATAACATTTTATATATTTATGGGGTACATGTAATATTTCATTACATGCATAAAATGTGTAATGATCAAGTCAGGATATTTTTGGTATTCATTACCTTGAGTTTTTATAATTTCTATAAATTTCTTAGAAATTTATAATTTCTAAGTTTGGAATATTTCAAATTATCTCTTCTAGCTACTTTAAAATCTATAATACACTGCTATTAGCTAGAGTCACCTAATTCTGCTATCAAACATTGAAACTTGCTCCTTCTATCTATGTTTGTAGCCATTTAAACAGCCTCTCTTCATTCCCCCTCCCACCATACACTCTTCCCAACCTCTGTTATCTGTCAGTTTTTCCTCTCTACTTCCATGAGATCAACTTTTTTGGTTATTGCAAAACTATTCATAACAGCAAAGATACGAATTTACCCCTAACTGTTTATTTGCTTCCCTTTGTTAGCTCAGGAACAGGCATTCCACAGGGTACCTGCTCTCTGGCAGCAGGTTAAGATATATCCCTCATCTTCTGAGGGCAGACAATGACAAAACCCAGCTTCTGCATATAAGTGAGAACATGTAGCATTTAACTTCCTGTTCCTGATTTATTTCACTTAAAATAATGACCTCCATCCATCCACGTTGCTGCAAATGACATGATTTCATTCTTTTTTATGTCTGAATAGTATTTCATTTTGTGTGTGTGTGTGTGTGTGTGTGTGTGCGTGTGTGTGTATGTATCTATCTCACATTTTCTTTATCCTTCCATCGATGGACAGTCAGGTTGATTCCATATCTTTGCTATTATGAATAATTCTGCAATAAACATTCAAGTACAAGTATCTCTTTGATATACTGACTTATTTTCCTTTGGATAAATACCCTGTAGTGGGATTGCTAGATTGTAAGGTAGTACTATTTTTATTGTTTTGAGAAATCTCGATACTCTTCTCTATAGTGGGTGTACTAATTTACATTACTACCAACAATATATAAGAGTTCCCTTTTCTCTGCCTCCTCACCAGCATCTGTTTTTTTTGTTTTGTTTTGCTTTTTTGTCTTTTTAATAAAGTAGCTGTTCTAACTGGGGTAAGACGATATCTCATTGTGGTTTGGATTGGTATTTCCCTGGTGATTAGTAGTGATGAGCATTTTTTTAATATACCTGTTATCTGTTTGTATGTCTTCTTCAGAAAAATGCCTATGCATGTCCTTTGCCTACATTTTAATGGAATTATTTGTTTTTTTGTTTGTTTGTTTTTTTGTTTTTTACTGTTAAGGTTATTTTTTTCTTAATTTCTTGTATATTCTGGATATTAGTCCCTTGTTGGATGAATGGATTGCAGGTATTTTTTCCCATTCAGCAGGTTGTCTCTTCATTCTGTTGATTGTTTCTTTTGCTGTGCAGTGGCTTCTTAGTTTAATATAGTCCCATTTGTCTATTTCTGTTTTTATTATCTGTGTTTTTGAGGTCTTGGCTATAATGTCTTTGCCAAGCAATGTCCGGAAGTGTTTTGCCTATGTTTTCTAACAGTAGTTTTGTAGTTTGGAGTTTTACATTTAAGCCTTTAGTCCATCCTGAGTTGATTTCTATATATGGTGAGAGAGAGGTCCAATTTCATTCTATTGCATATGGATATCCGTTTTCCCAGTATTTATTGAAGAGGGTGTCGTTTCCCCAGTCTGTGTTCTTGGTACCTTTGTTGAAAATCCTTTGGCTGTAAATATGCCAGTTTATTTCTGGATTTTCTATTCTGTTCTCGTCTGTGCATCTGTTTTTATATGCCAGTTGCATGTTGTTTTAATTACTGTAGCCTTGTAGTATATTTTGAAGTCAGATAGTGTGATGCTTCTAGCTTTGTTCTTTTTGCTTAGGATTGCTTTGACTTTTTGGACTCTTTTGGTTCCATGCAAATTTTAAGGTTTTTTTTCTACCTTTGTGAAAAATGACATTGGTATTTGAAAGGGACTGCATTGAATCTGTAGATTGCTTTCGTCGTTGCTGTGTTCATTTTAATATTAATTTTTCTGATTCATGGGCATAGAATGTCTTTTCATTTGCTTTTGTCTTCTTTATTTCGTCAGTGTTTTATTTTCCTTGTAAAGATTTTTCACCTCCTTGGTTAAATTTATTTCTAGGGTTTTTTTTTTTTTGTAGCTACTGTAAGTGGAATTGGTATCTTGATTTATTTCTCAGCCGATCCATTATTGGTGTATAGAAACATTACTGATTTTTGTATGTTAATTTTATGTCCTGCAATTTTACTATTTTTATCAAATCTAAGAATTTTTTGGTAGTCTGGGTTTTTCTAGATATAAGATTATATCATCAGCAAAGAGTGCAATTCGACTTTTTTCTCAATTTGGATGCCTTTTATTCATTACTCTTGCCTCATGCTCTGGCTAGGACTTGCAGTACTGGGTTGAATAGGAATAGTGAAACTGTGTATCTTTGTTTTGTTCTATTTCTTAGGGGAAAGGCTTTCAGCTCTTCACCCATTCAAAATTGTGTTACTGTCAGTTTTCATATATTGCCTTTATTAGATTGAGATATGTTCCTTCTATGCCTAGTTGGTTGAGTTTTTATCATGAAAGGACATTGAACTTTATCAAATACTTTTTCTACATTAATTGAGATAATCATATGTTTTATATCCTTCATTCTTTTGATGTAATATATCACATTTATTGATTTATGTATGTTGAACCATCCTTGTATCCCCAGGATAAGTTCCAGTTGATTATGATGTATTAATTTTTTTGATGTGTTGTTGGATTTGGTTTGCCACTATTTTGTTGAGAATTTTTGCATTTATGTTCATCGGGGATATTGGCCTGTAATTTTCTTTTTGAGTTGTTCTTGTCTGTGTGTTTTTGTTTGTTTGTTTGTTTGTTTGAATCAGGGTAATGTAGGTCTCATAATGAGGCAGGGAGAATTCCCTTCTCTTCAGTTTTTGAGAATATAGTTTGAGAGAACTGGCATTAGTTTTTCTTTAAAAGTTTGATATAGTTCAGCAGTGAAACTATCAGGTCATAGACTGTCTTTGTTGGGAGACTTCTTATTACAGATTTAATCTCATTGCTCATCATTATTGGTCTGTTCAGATTTTCTGTTTCTTCCTGATTCAATTTTGAGAGGTTGTATGTGTCTAGAAATTTTTTCATTTCCTCTTGGTACTCTAGTTTATTGGAGTTTATCGTTGTTTATTATAGTCTTTTGTATTTCTGTGGTATCAGTTGTAATGTCTTCTTTTTCGTATCTGATTTTATTTGAGTTTTCTCACACTCTCTGTTTTGGGTTAGTCTAGCAAGTGGTTTATTAATTTTGTTTATCTTGTCAAAAACCAACTTTTCGTTTCATTGATCCTTTTTATTTATTTTATTTTTGTAGTCTCTATTTTGTTGAGTTCTGTTCCAATCTTTATTATTTCTTTCATTCTACTTATTTTGGATTTAGTTTGCTTTTGCTTTTCTAGTTTCTTCAGCTGTATAGCTAGATTATCTATTTGACATCTGTCTACTGTTTGATATAGGTATTTATTGCTAAAAACTTTCCTCTTAGTACTGCTTTTGCTAAATTCCTTAAGTTTGTGGAATGTTATATTTCAACTTTTGTTTGTTTCAAGGAAATCTTATTTCCTCAACTTTTTTTTGACCCAAAGTTGTTCAGGAGCATGTTGTTTAATTTCCATGTATTTGTATAATTTCCAAAGTTCCCCTTGTTATTGATTTTTAGTTTTATTATATTGTGGTTTGAGATGATATAATTTTGATTTTTAAATTTTTGATATAATTTAAAATTTGATTTAATTTTGATTTTTAAAAATTTGTTGAGAATTATTTTGTGTCCTAATATATCATCTATCCTGGAGAATAATCTATGTGCTGGTGAGAAGAATGTGTATTCTGTAGCTGTTGGAGGAAATGTTCTGTATATGTCTGTTAGGTTCCTTTGGTTTAATGTACAGTTTCAATATAATGTTTTTTGGTAATTTTCTGTCTCATGCTAAAAATAGGGTGTTGAAGTCCTCAGCAGTTAACATATTGGAGTCTATCTCACCCTTTCAATCTAAATTTGCTTTATATATCTGGGTACTCTGGTGTTGGGTTTATATATGTTTAGAATTGTTATATGCTGTTGATGAATTGATCCCTTTATCATTATATAATGACCTTTTTGTATCTTTTTACTGCTTTTGACTTAAAGTCTGTTTTATCTGACATAAGTGTAGCTACTCCTGTTCACTTTTGGTTTCTCTTTGCACAGAATATCTTTCTCCATCTCTTTCTTTTCATTTAGTATTATTTACAGGTAAGCTGTAAGCAGTGCAAATTTGGTCGTGTTTTTTTTAATCCATTCAGCCAGTCTGTTTTTTAAAGGGAACATTTACTCTGTTTATATTGAAAGTTATTATTGATATGTGAGGGCATATTCCTGTCATTGATTTCTGGCTGGTTTATATATCTTTTGTTCCCCTCTTTCTCCCTTTTTGTTTGTCACTAGGATTTGGTGGTATTCTGTGCTAGCAGTCTTTGAGTTTGTATCTCTTCTTTGTTTCTGTGTTTGCTCTACCAGTGGTTTTTATATTTTGTGTGTGTTTTCATGGGTGGTATTTATTGTTCTTTTAATTCTGGGTGTAGGACTCCCTTAAGCATTTATTGTAGGACCAATCTAGTGGTGTTGAATTCCCTCAGCTTTTGCATGTCTGAAAAAGACTTTATTTCTCCTACATTTATGAAAGATAATACTACTAGATATAGTATCCTTAGTTAGCAGATTTTTCTTTCAGCACTTTTAATATGTTATTCAGTTCTTTCCTGGCCCATAAAGTTTCTCCTGAAAAATCTGCTATTAGTGTAATGAGGATTCCTTTATAAGTGACTGGACACTTTCTCTTGCAATTTTTAGAATATTCTCTTTTCTTTGACTTTGGCAGTTTAACTATAATGTGCTATGGTGAAGACGTTTTTGAATTTATCTCTTTGGAGATCTTTGAGCCTCCTGTATCTGGAAGTCTAAATCTCTTGCTAGACTTGGGAAGTGTTCATCTATTGTTTTGTTAAATAGATTTTCTAATTCATTCATTTTCTATTGCCTACTTTTCTACTTGATCTAGTGCATTACTTTAAATTTTCAAAATATCTTGCATTTTGTTCAATGATTCATTCAGTTCCAGAATTTCTGTTTGGTTCTTTTTTTACAATACCTTTCTCTGTGGTAAAGTTGTCATTTATATCTCAAATTGTTTTTCTGATTTCTTGGTATTATCTTTCTCAGTATTCTCTTTTTTTAAAAAAAGGGTATCTATTTTCATCACAATTATGTTATTGCTAAATGATTGTACATTTGTTTCATATACTTATCAGTCATTTTCAGTTTGCTTTTTCATATAGTACCTCTGACCATTTTTATTTGGGGGAGGCCTTTTAATAAACTAGTAGTTACCCTTATTAATTAAGGCTATTAATTTTTAACATGTTGCAGACATTTTTCCTCAGCTTGTTATATGTGGTTTTTTAAAAAACTTTTTTTACAATAAATTTTGGAGAACAAGTGGCCTTTTGTCACATGGATAAGTTCTTTAGTGGTAATTTCTGAGCAGTATAGTTTGAAGTTGGGTAAAGTGGTGTCTTCACATTTTTTCTTTTTGCCTGGACTTGCTTCGGCTACACAGGTCTTTTTTGCTTCCACAAGAATTTTAAGATTTTTTTTCTAGTTCCATGAAGGATGATGGTGGAACTTTGATGGAAATTGCATTGAATCTGTGGATTGCTTTTGGCAGTATGGTCATTTTCACAGTATTGATTCTACCCATCCATGAGCATGGGGTGTGTTTCCATTTGTTTGTGTTGTCTATGATTTCTTTCAGCAGTGTTTTGTGGTTTTCCATATAGAGATCTTTCACCTCCTGGATTAAACATATTCCTAAGTATTATATTCTTTTGTAGTGGTTGTAAAAGGGATAGAGTTCTTGATTTGATTCTCGGCTTGGTCATTGTTGGTGTATAGCAGTGCTACTGATTTGTATATATTGATTTTGCATCCTGAAACTTCACTGTATTCATTTATCAGATCCAGGAGCTTTTTGGATGAGTCTTCAGGGTTTTCTAGGCATACGATCATATCATCATCATACAGCAACAGTTTGACTTCCCCTTTACCAACGTGGATGCCGTTTATTTCTCTTGTCTGATTGCACTGGCTAGGACTTCCAGTACTATGTTGAACAGAAGTGATGTAAGTGGTTATCTTTGTCTTGTTACAGTTCTCAAGTGTAATGCTTTCAGCTTTTCCCAATTCAGTATAATGTTGGCTGTGGGCTTGTCATAAATAGCTTTTATTACCTTGAGGTATATCCCTTCTATGCCAATTTTGCTGAGGATATTAGTCATAAAAGCATGCTGGGTTTTGTTAAGTGTGTTTCATGTACCTATTATGATGACGATGTTTTTAAAAAATTCTGTTTATGTGATATATCACATGTATTTACTTGTATCTGTTAAGCCATCCCTGCATCTCTGATGTGAAACCCAGTTGACCACGGTGTATTATCTCTTTGATATGCTGTTGGATTTGGTTAGCTATTAAGTAGTATTTTTGTTGAGGATTTTTGCATCTATGTTCATCAGGAATATTGGTCTATAGTTTTTATTTTATTTTATTTTTTGTTATGTTATTCCTGGTTTTGGAATTAGGGAGATACTGATTTCCTAGAATGATGTGGGGAGGAGGCCTCTTTTTCTATCTTTTGGAATAATTTGAGTAAGATTGGTATCAGTTCTTTGAATGTCTTATACAGTTGAGCTGTGAACCCATATAGTGCTGAATTTTTTTTTGTTGGCAACTTTTTTACTACTGTTTCAGTCTTACTGCTTATTATTGGTCTGTTAAGAGTTTCTATTTCTTCCTTATTTAATTTGAGAGGGTTGTCTATTTTCAGGAGTGTATCCATCTCCTGTAGATTTTCTGGCTTGTTGTGTAAAAGCATTTATAGTAGCCTTGAATAATGTTTTGTATTTCTGTTGTTTTAGTTGTAATATCTCCCATTTCATTTCTAATTTGGTTTATTTGGATCTTCTCTCTTCTTTTCTTGGTTAATCTCACTAATGGTCTATCAATTTTATCTATATAAAAAATCAGCTTTTAGTTTCATTTATCTTTTTCTTTTTTTGTTTCAATTTCATTTATTTCTGCTCTGATTTTTATTATTTCTTTTCTTCTGCAGAGTTTGGGCTTGGTTTATTCCTGTTTCTGCCTAGATTTCAGAAGATGTATGGAAACACCTGGATGTCCAGGTATAAGTTTGCTGCAGGGGCTAGGCCCCCATGGAGAACCTCTGCTAGGACAGTGGGGAAGGGAAAGGGAAATGTCGGGTGAATCCTCAACACAGAGTCCCCACTGGGACACTGCCTAGTGGTGCTGTGAGAAGAGGGCCACTCTCCTCCAGACCCCAGAATTTTAGTTTTGACTGATTGCACTATGCACTTGGAAAAGCTGTAAACATTTAATGCCAGCCCAAGAAAGCAGCCAAGAATGGGGTTGTCCCCTGCAAAGCCATAGGAGCAGAGCTGCCCAAGGCTGTGGAGCCCACCTCTTGTATCAGCATGACCTGGATGTGAGACATGGAGTCAAAGGAGATCATTTTGGAGCTTTAAGATTTGACTGTCCCACTGGATTTCAGTCTTGCATGGGGCCTGTAACCTCTTTGTTTTGGCCCATTTTTCCCATTTAAAATGGGTATATTTACCCAATGCCTGTACTCCCATTGTTTCTAGTAAGTAACTAACTTGCTTTTGATTTTACAGGTTTAGAGGCAGAAGGGACATTTCCCGTCTCAGAGGAGACTTTGGAATGTGGACTTTTGAGTTGATGCTGAAATGAGTCAAGACTTTGGGCGACTGTTGGGAAGGCACGATTGATTTTGAAATGTGAGGATATGAGATTTAGAAGGGGTCAGGGGGTGAAATGATATGGTTTGGCTGTGTCCCCACCCAAATCTTAACTTGAATTATAGCTCCCATAATTCCCACTTGTAGGAAGGACTCAGTGGGAGATAGTTGAATCATGGGGGCAGTTTCCTCCATACTGTTCTTGCAGTAGTGAATAAGTCTCACAAGATCTGATGCTTTTATAAGGAGGAAACCCATTTCACTCAGCTCTCATTCTCTCTTATCTGCTGCCATGTAAGATGTGCCTTTTGCCTTCCACCCATGATTGTGAGGCTGCTCCAGCCATATGAGTGGACTGTGAGTCTATTAAACCTCTTTTTCTTTATAAATTACCCAGTCTCGCATATGTATTTATCAGCAGCATGAAAATGGACTAATAACCACCTTTCCAACTGTTAGTGGAGTATTAAAGTCTCCAACTATTAGTGTTGTTATCCATCTCATTTCTTAGGTCTACTAGTAATAGTTTTATAAACTTGGTAACTCCAGTGTTAGATACATATATATTTAGGATTGTAATATTTTCCTATTGGACAATTTTTTTTATCACTATACAATGTCTCTGTCTTTTAAACTGTTTTTTGCTTTAATGTCAGTTTTTTCTGATATAAGAATAGCTACTCCTGCTCACTTTTGGTTTCCATTTGCATGGAATATCTTTTTCCACCCATTTGCCTTACATTTATGTCCGTGCTCATGTTTTATGTGAGTCTCTGGAGGACAGCAGATACTTGGTTGGTGGATTTTCATCAATTTTGCCATTCTGTAGCTTTTAAGTAGTGAATTTAGGCCATTTCCTTCAACATTAGTATTGAGATATGAAGTACTGTTCTATTCATCATGTTGTTGCCTTAATACCTGTTTCTTTTTTCTTCTGTTGTGTTATTGTTTTATAGGCCTTGTAAGATTTATCTTTTAAGGAAATTTGATTTTGGCATATTTCAAATTTTGTTTCGAACTTTAGAATTCCTTTTACCATTTCTTGTAGTAATGGCTTAGTAGTGGCAAATTTTCTCAGGATTTGTTTGACTGAAAAAGACTTTCTCTGTCCTTCACTTATGAAGCATTGTTTTCCTGGATACAAAATTCTTGGCTGACAATTATTTTGCTTCAGGAAGCTAAAGATGGGACCCAATCCCTCCTGGCTTGTCAGGTTTTTGCTTAGAAGTCTGGTGTTAATCTGATAGATTTTTCTTTATAGTTTATCTGATGCTTTTGTCTCATAGATTTTAAGATTCGTTCCTTCATCTTGACTGTAGAAAACTTGATGAATATGTGCCTAAGTGATGATCTTTTGGGGATGAATTTCCCAGATGTTCTTTGTGCTTCTTGTATTTGGATGTCTAGATCTCTAGCAAGGCTGCGGAACTCTTCCTCAATTATTTCCTCAAAGAAGTTTTCCAAAGTTTTTGATTTCTCTTCTTTCTCAACAACCAATTATTTTAGGTTTGGACATTTAACATAATCCCAAATTTCTTGGAGACTTGTTCATTTAAAAAAAATTGTTTTCTTTGTCTTGTCAGATTGGATTAATTTGGAAGCCTTGTCTTTGAGCACTGAAGTTCTTTCTTCTAATTGTTCTAGTTTATTGTTGAAACTTTATAGGGCATTTTTGTATTTCTGTAAGTGTGGCTTTCATTTCCAGAAGTTGTGATTGTTTTTTCTTTGTGATGTCTATTTCTCTGGGGAATTTTTTGTCCATGTCCTGTATTTTTTAAAATTTCTTTCTTTCTTTTTTTTTTTAACCTTTCTCTAGTATCTCCTGGAGTAGCTTAACAATAATCCTTCTAAACTTTTTATTTGGCAATTCAGATATTTCTTTTTGGTTTGGATCTATTGTTGAGGAGCTGGTATAATCTTTGGGGGATGTTATCAAATCCTGTTTTGTCCCATGGGATGATCCCTTGATGTGGTATTCTCCCCCTTCCCCTAGGGTTGGGGCTTCCTGAGAGCTGGACTGCAGTGATTGTTCTTGCTCTTCTGTGTCTAGCCACCCAGCTGGACTACCACTCATGGGGCTAGTGCTGGGGGATGTCTGTAAAGAGTCCTGTGATGTTATCCATCTTTAGGTCTCCTAGCCATAGATACTAGCACCTCCTCTGATAGAGGTGGCAAGGAAGTAAAGTAGACCCTATGAGAATTCTTGGTTCTAGATATGTTTAGTGTGCTGGCTTTCTTAAATGCTGGTTATGGTGGCAGTGAAGTTGTCACATGGACACACTAAGGACCTCTGGATAGCCAGGATGTTGCAGGGAGTGGAATTAGATTGTCTTCCCTTTCCTGGGATCAGGGTTATCCTGTCATGAGTTGTTGTAATGGCTTAAGTTGGTTGGCCTCCAGCCAGTCATTGGTGCTATCAAGGAACACTAGCTATGGTAAGTAGTAGGGAGTTGTAAGCATGCCCTAAGATGGCTAAGGTAAGTGTTTTGGTTTCTTGAGTTATGGGTGGGGCCATACAGTTCCCAAGAGTTTCTGTGTTTCGTGTTCAGATCCGAAGGTGGTAGGAAAATATCATCAAGTTGGGGCAGTTTTAGGCAAGTCTGAGTTTAGACTCTTCTTGGGTGGGGCTTGCTACAACCACTGTGGGGAAGAGGGGTGTTCTCAGGCCAATGATACTATGTTTCAGAGGGGTTCTTGGCTGCCTCTGTTACATTATATAGTTTGCCAGGGAAGTGGGGGATAGCCAGTAGAGAGAGACCTCACCCAGCTCCCATGCAGTTAGAGAAGCTGGTCTCACTCCTGCTACTTAGATCTTACCCCAGACCGTGAGCTACTCTGCTGAAAAAGCAAACTTGGCTTTCAGACCTTGCCCCTCCCAATCTGTTCATTCCATCGGTGGTGCCTCCTGGACTCTCCTGTGCTTGCTTGTATCCATAGTAGTTCCCCCTTGTCCCCTGGACTCAAGAAAATTTGTACCCAGTCAAAACCACTACCAGTTTCACTTGGGAGGTTCCTTTGCCTTGTGACCCCCCACTCCAATTCTTCTGGCTGCTTTTCCCAAGGACCCCTGTCAGGTATAGTCAGGGATGACTTTCCCTGAACTCAAGCTGGAGACTGGGAGTATTTGCAAAGCACTTCCTGCTGCCACTTCTACTTTTATGTTTTGTGTGACTCCCTAAATCCATTTCATCTCTTGGTAAGGTTAAAATCTCCCATGATCTGGATTTTCAGATTCCCCAGTTGTGCGGGGCGGTGCATTTGGAAGTAGGTTTTCTCCCTTTCACACTTTGACAACTCAGTTCTTCACCTGTTTCGCAGAATTTGTAGCAGCATGCTGCTTTCTTTAAAGGATCTGTGAATTCTTTTAGTCTTCCTGGTATGTTCCTGCAGTAGTTCTTGGAGCAAAAGATCATGGTATGAGTCTCCACATGCTATTCTGTCCATCCATGTGGGAGCTGCATGTTAGCTTTGTCTCCTGTCTGCCATTTTATATGTTTCTTTTTAATATCCTCTTATAGCTCATGGACCTTCTTTAATATCAATATTTTAAATTCTTTTGGGGATTTTGTAAATTTCTTTTTGATTGAAATCTGTTCCTAGACAATTATTTTGTTCTTTTGGAGGTGTTCCATTTTCTTGCTGTTTTATGGTTTTTGTTTGTTCGTATTGTTATGTTGATATCTGAGCCTCTGGTGTAACGGTTGCTCTTCCCAGTTTGTTGAATTTGCTTTTGGAGATTTTCTTGTCACCTCTCAGCCTTCTTGATGGGCCCTTGTGGAGGTGTGGGTCCAGTGAGTGTGGCTGTGAAGCCTAGACCTGGAACCTTGTGAGCAGAGTGTGGGGCGCACAGGAGCTACAAATTTTGTGTTAGTAAAAAGTAGAATTGTTTTTTCAGGGTATGTTACTTCATATTTAGAAATGTGTTCATAAGTATTATGAACTATTATGTAGATGTTTTGTATGGCCAACAGAATGATGCTTTGAATTTTGAACACTATTGAAAAATATTTTAATGATTAATTTATATATCCTGATGTACATATTGATGCAAGTTCCCTAGTAATTGCTCAGGAGGGAGCAATCAAACAAGAACTCATATAGTAATGTGAATTTTAATCACATAGTTAATCTAATTTGGAAATATTTTTATTAGACACTTAAGAAATTTAAAATTAACATAGTTATTGTGTTACAGTTCTGGGATTGGGGTAATCTTTCTTCATCTCCCCCAACTATTTGATAACATTTTGTAAAAATTTAGGTTAGCTCATTCATTCATTCATTCATTCATTCATACTTTTTTCCAAATGGTATATCTCGAGTAATACATTTGAATATTCACCTCTCTATATATCATTTGAATATGTATATATGTTTTATATCATTGTTACTATTTTGACAAACTCAAGATAGTTGGGCAGTCTAAATTTTATCATTGATATATAGATAAAATCATAATAGAGGGAACCTAGTGATATATATTAAAGAATAGAAAGAATATCACCCTTTCAATATGTAATTTTGCCTAATATGTAGCCTCAGTTCATGTAGCTTTTTAGTATCTTTAATGACACTATCCAGTTGAATGTGATTGCATAAAAGGGCTCAAAGAAGGTAACCGAATAGGAGTGGGGAGAGGATTGAGTTAGGGAATGGACAAAAAAGTAAAGCCGTTGGTCAACACTTCTGTTTAAAAGGAAATGTACAATTGATAGAAATGGTAATGTTTATGTTCAATCTTAACAGCAAAATATATTTCAGAGTCATGTGTAGACTGGAAGTAGAACATTGCCAGCTGAAGGAACAAATGCCAAATTCACAACATTCTGTCAGTGAGCCATACATAGGTCTGTGATTTGTTTTCCTTGGTCATTTCTTAATAACTTTGTTTTTGCAAAATAAATAATTTTTTGAAATGAAGTTAATGGATTCATTATGTTATTAAACCAGAAGAATATAAAGAGGTACAGAGGGAGAAACAAAAGGATTGAGAGGGCCTAGTTAGATTTGGGAGCTGTTAATACAAAGAAAGGGAGAGCTAATTAAGCATGCCATATTCTCTAATTCCTTTTATTTTGCATATGTTTGTTTATCTGCTCTTTCTCCAACCTTTTGCCTTTAGCCTGTCTTCATTTTTTAAGTTTTATGTTAAAAGCAGCATTTTCATCGAATATTTGTCATCATCATTCTTCTGTGTCAGACCTTGTCCAGTGTTCTCAGGTTCTTCTCACCAGCATCACATTTCAAATACAAGCCTGCCTTTGTGTCTTTTTTTAAAGCTCAATGAAAAGCAAATTAGAATATGAGCTGAAAAACAAAACATACTTTGTTAATGTCTTTGAAAAATTAACTTAGGCATAACCTGTTTTGTAGCTCTTATTTTCTAAAGAGGAAAGTTTATTTTTTTTGCAAATGCTAAATCATAGACTCCTTTATTAATAATCTTATTTTCTTTGGCTAGATATTTTATTCACTCATATGCTTATATCTAGGAGAATACATTATCATTTTCTCCGTTTCTTATCTTCTTTTAAAGGAAAAAAGTTCGTTACTGAAATAAAGCTCAAAATTGTCACTGAGTTAGAAGAGTCATTTAGTACCTCATTTTACTCTAGTATTGGCCTGATGTTGTGTGCTATTATGGGAAGGAGGACCGCAAATAAAAAGCTTTCTAGGGTTGATAGCAAGAACTATACTAAAAAGTTATGTTTTGCATAATTATAAGCATATTTTGTTTGTTGCTGTTAAGGAAAAGAAACACAGCAGCAACCGCCCCTGTACCTTATTTTTTCTCTGATGCTTTTCTTTTGCCTAAATCTTAAATCAGTTTGGAGGCAGTTAGAAGGGGGTGAAAATGATTTGCTGTGGAAGCTAGACTATTAAGTGGTCTGGCAAACATTTGGATTTCTGTCTCAGAAGGAAAGCAGAAACATGCCAGCTCATTACCATGCCAAAATACAGAAACTAGCTAGGGTTGATTCTGAAAACATTTTATACCCGTGAAAACAAATGTTTATAAGAATTACCACCTAACTCTTTTCCTCTGTGAACCCCTGGGTTTTGTAAGAAGAGATTTTAAAAAACACATATTTGGGCATATGTATGAAGTTAATCTCCTGCTTAACTTTTCTTTATGGCCATAACATTTGCAGTTTTAGCTGCTACTAACTTCTTTTTCTTGGTAATGTCATTCCTCACTCCTCAATTCCTATGAATCCCTCTTAAGCATCTTTTTAACCAAGGCAGAATTCAAAGTACAGTGTACAAGTCAAAATCCATCTTTTAAATTGATATGCAATGAAATAATAAAAAGATACAAAATCAGAGCAAGGGATAGTCCAATTACATATTAGTAGCAAGATAAAAGTCAGGCTGCCTGAGTTCAGATCTCAGCGTGGGCACTAGCTTGTTTTGTGGCCTCGTTTGTTCGGCTTGCTTACATCTCTGCCACTCCATTTCCTCATCTGTCAAATGATGTTGATATGCAGCCACCTAATAATAAAATTGTGATGTTTAAATATGATGGCCCATGTAAATTATTAAGTCCAATGCCTGGTACTTGGTAAATACTAAATAGAGTTTTATTTTTGTTTTGTTTTATTATTATTATTTGTATACAAGCTTTCTTAACTTTAGGAAAGTTTTATTTTGAAAAACATTTTAATATCAATAAAGTAGCATATAAAGTAGCATTCTGAACTAACTCATTTATTTAAATGCCAAAATGAAGAGAAATGAAATCTGAGAAGTTATAGTCAACTCAATATATATTGTATAGCTTCACAATTCGGAGTTATTTACTAAAAGCAATCTAAATCAATAAATAGCTAAATGATAAAATATTTTATAAATCTGTTTTGTTTAAGTACATATAATTGATAAAACCAAGACAACAATATATAATGTGATTTACTACTTTGTGGATTTGCTTTAATAAACTCCCAAACCTAATGCTATAATTTTTAATTATTTCTAAACATGAATAACAGTATTTTTCTGAAGTTGGTAAGCAGAAATTAATATTTCCATTGTAAAAATGCATTCAAACTTCAGCCTAGCCTTTTGTTCTAACTATCAGAAATTCCCTGTCATTGTATTTGGAATCAGTAATTTGTAATGTAACATTATATTTACCAGACAACTCTGAGGCCT